>NC_072854.1:5074425-5682925 GCF_028858705.1 Grus americana | reverse complement strand
ACCTGGAATAGTTGTAGTTCACTCGGAAACAAACCAAACCGTATTTCTATTAGACAAGCTTCTCATCAAAGATATTACCAAGAAGAGATCTTATTTTAGAGATGGAAAAAAGAAAACACAGAGGACTCTCTTGCCTAAACAAAAATCTGGAACACAGTCCTGGTGTCCCAGGTGCCAGCTCAGTGCTGTATCGATGGGAACACAGAAGGCAGTTAATGCTGTTTATTGCACTGACAGTTCTGCAGACCGTGCTATCCCCTTGCACCGGCTCCTTTGCCTGATATTGAAGTACTTCAGAACTTTATGCAAAAGAGAGAAATCCTACTTACTGCTGCTCATTAAAAAAAATCATTCCACTCTTTCAAAGGTTAAGTATAGTTTGTAGGCACATTCTGAGAGCAAAACTCATATTTAGCCTACCTGAAAATCCAAACTGGCCTCAATTTTCAGAAATCTGTATTCATGCCTTATCTGTATTTCTTTATAGACTTTTTGAGAACAGAAGTCCAGTTCTTGCCCCAGAGGGAGCTGCATTTCCCTAACAAATGATATGAGTCTGTACATCTCAGATAAGTCTGTTAAGTTCACAAAATGCTCTGAGATTTCAAAATACAGCTATTATGGAAATAGCCATTGTTATTCTTGGTTTTAATAGCTGCTGACAATCATGAATATTTTGAGGGTAAGTGCCAAGTTAGAAGCTGTGTTTCTGAATAGAGCTTTACAAATACGCAAGGACTCTATTATGTTTTGGGTAATTTCGTGAGAAGCTTTATGTTGGTGTGTCTGGACTCTCATCCAAGAAACATCTGGTGGAAGGGGATCAGAATGACACAACAAAGACTGGCAGTCATATGTAACATGCCTGCTTGTGGAGCCAGTTTATGGTTTTGGTTGTGCTAAAGATGTACACTTCATCTTTGCAGGGCTTTATCAAATTTACTTGAGCTGTCTGAAACTCAGCATTTCCATTTCATGGCAAATGTCAGAGTTGCACACTATATTTTCATTCTCAGTATGAACAAAACCACAAGTATAAAAACTTTCCTGCCCATTTAGAAAAGTGTTACTTTAAAAAAAAAGTATATTTATAGATATATGTACACAGGAAACTTCAAAGCTTATTTTTGGTTCTTTTTATCTCTGTGTGAGTTGTTAGCTCCTGGCATAACAGTTCTAGTGGTCCAGGATGTGGCACATCTCACCACATTGAATCCTGTCAGAATGTGGTCCAGGTAAGGATGTTATTACTGGGCAACCACGTGGGCAGTTTCCAATACTGTGGATGGGATTCAGCTACAATTACCTACCTCATTTTAGGTATCTTCTTTGTGTAGTGACTACACTGGAGCTGATGGCCAAATTCCTGCTTTGGAGAGGGATTTTCTACAGCCATCAGAGTGTAAAGAGTAGTCCAAATCACTTTAAAGTAGATACCTATAACTAGGCAGGTGAATTGCTTTCCAGTCTCTATTGCCTGCATTGACTAGTTCTCCAGTAACTATGATGGGAGCCTAGACGCTATTGTAGGCAAGTATATTTAGGTTTGAATTTTGCCCTATACTGTTCACCAGTGGGATGAGAGCTTTCTGAGAACAAAGTAATGGCAATAGTTTGAAGCCTTTTGTCTATTCACTATTATTATCTTTGGAATATACCTGAGAACATTTTGGACCCATCATCCAAAGCATGTAAGCAGAGCAGGGTACATCACAGGCTATCTAATCCCTGAAAAAAATTGGTATATTTTTAAGCTGTTAATATAAAATCCTACTGAGGCAAAGCTCTGTAGTTAAAGCAAGACAACTCAAAGCTGACTGGGATTACCTGAACCTTTCTCCACTACGATCTTGTGTTGACTTGGCCATTTGATTTAGCAATCAGATATAAAAACACAACATTTTTGAAGCTTGTCTAATGAAGATGCTTGGAGTGAAATTCCTCCAACCACATGTCAATGTCTGAATCTGAGAAAATTACCCCAGGCTCCCTTTATTGTCAATGGGAAGAAACAAGCTTTTAGAGTGTGAGTCATCTGACCTATTTTAGATGTCCATTTTGGAGTGATGAGTTGCAGATGAAATGCTGACTTCTCTCCATTGAGTACCAGAGGAGCAGAGGGTGATTAATTTAGATGTAGATGTCTAATGGGATTAGATTAAGTCCTCCCGTCCCCATTCCAGAGTACAATGAGGGTATGCTTCGCCTTAGCAGCAGCAAATAGCTTTATCACCCAACAAACACCATGGCTGATACAGGATCTGGCCCAAGACTAATCTGCGTGGAGATGAGAATAGCCACTGGAACTGGAGCTCCATTTCCATTTGAGAATGATTCACAGTCCACTGAGGTCAACGGGAATCTTTCCACTGGCTTCAGTGGGCTTTGCAAACCCTGGGGTTTCGGCATACATTAGTTTAGCAGCTGGGTGCCACAATTTAAGATAACATCATTCTTCTGTTTTCTATTATTAATGTTTTGCCAAAGGTCGTCACTCTCACAGCAGAGCTGGCAGAACAAAGTGAGTCACAGATTAATATGAGGGCTCACTCAGTCATAAAGGCTGTGTAAATGCTATCCTGATAGTATACATTAGCACAACAATCCCTTCCCTTAGTACCTGAGTCTCCTCTGATTTGGTGGATCTAGTCCACAGTCTTCATTATCACAGCAATCAATACTTAATCCATGTGTCCATCTAATCCAAGGCTACCACTGGTGTATGGTTTACAAAGAGCAGCTTCCCCATCCAATAAGTGTTACTGCCTTCCTCAAAGAGCCCCAGCAGTCTGGTCAGCTGGCTCACCAGAGACAGGAGTGAGTTAGGGAGTTTATTTTGAACCGACTACCTAGGTTCTCGTTAGGATCTGTGAAAGGCAGGTCATCTCCAGCTGAATGGAGATGGAGTGGTATTTCATATGGAGGATGTGGGTCTCTGTGTTGTCAGGGGTACCTGTGGGCAACTAACATTCACAGGACTGTAACCAGAATGTGAATCCATCATTAAATGTTTCTCTGACATAGGTTCTCTGTCCTTTCATCATCTGACCATCTTGAAGCCTACATCTCAGTAGTAAGTCTGGTGGATTAAACAAACTACCTGTGGTGATGAGGGGACTCAAGGTACCTTTGATAAGAATTCGAGGTAGGCAAAACTTTTGGGATCAAACTGCACGTTCTTCCTCTCTGCCAAACATGTTGTTTATATGAGGGAGAATTGATAAGAGGAAATACATTCTTGAACTGTATTACTGAAGCCTGAAACTTCATTAATCAACAATAAGTAATATGAAATTCTAGCTTTTGGGGCAAGTGAAGACTTTGGAGAGAAAATATGAGCGTTTAAGGATTTGTCTTATTTTTGTGGCATTGTGGGTGCTTTTGCAATACTTATACTTTTACTCCACTGCTCCAATCTTCCTTTTCAGTTTCTGGGAAAGATTACTCTCTTGTGCTTGGAGAATGCCTGAGAGAACATGCTATTGCCTTACGAGCAGAGCCTTACAGGTAACAACAATTTTCTGCAACAACAAAGTGGAAAACTCATGTTACCCCTGTTGTTCAGGACAGTGTAATATGACTTTCACAGTAAAACTGAGATCACTCACATACTAACATCATTTGTCCTTATCGTGTTTCTACAGGAAGAAACTGGTCATTTAAAACCTTTGGGAAAATAATATTAAAGTTGGACGGCTAAAATACTTTTTCATTTTAAATAGAAAGCAGGATTCATGGCTGTTGCACGGTCTGAGGAATTTCAGGTTTTGGTAGTAATGGAAACAAGGAGAATATACGCAAAGTTTAAAGCCTTAACTCAAGATTTGAGACACCATCCTTTGCTATAGGTTTCTTGTGTGTCTGTCAGGACAGGATCCAGCTCAACCAAGTCTAGCCACCTCAAACCAGTTGGCTTGTCTAAGACACCTCTCTGGGCTCCCTGTAATGTCAATAGGCACTTCCAAATGGCAACTGATCTCATTCAGATAAGGTGCATATTTCTCCACCAAGAGTGCCTGTCTTTCACCATTGACTCTAGAAGAAGTCTGGACGACCAGTTTAATCTAGATCTGAAACATTTAAATAGTTAGATTTAGCTGAAATAAATTCTGTTCTAATGTTAGGGTTATAAAATCCATCTGAGTGCATGTGACAGACAGATTTTAATATATTCAGTTACAAGCCAATAAGTTTTGCTTCTAATGTTAGGGTTATAAAAACCATTTAAGTACATGTGACAGACAAACATTTTAATATATTCAGTTACAGGCAAAACCAGATTAATATTATCCTGTCAACTCCACGCATTAAAGTGGTCACAAGTCAGTATCACAGAAATGAGGAGTGAAAAAAGCATCATAATTATCGTTCTTTATTTACCTCATGCTTTTTGTGCCTGTTGTATTCATGCTGTCAGAGTTTTTCTAAACAACCGTAATGGATAAAGATGGCCTAGAATGAATACAGAGATTCTCTCCTAATGAGGAAATGGAGTCTACAAACAATCAAACAAACAAACATGTTTGCAACACAGATTGAATAGAAAACGCTCATGGGGAGGGATTCTCCAAGTGACAAGCATCTCTACTTCCACATAAGCCAATGTGTGCCGTGCAAAGGCCCCCACGTGCTGATGTGAGTTCAAGCCCCCAACAAGCCCCGTTTGCCGCCACACTCGGTGCTTATGTGAGTAAAACAAACCATCGACTGAGCTCTGAGCAGCATGGCAGGCGGCGTAGCACAACTCAGATCTGCGTGCCTGAACCTTCTTCCCTCCCAGCACGGGAGGGAAACTGCCCACCAGGAATGGTCCCTGGTTCCTTTGAACCATGTCCAGGCATTGCCTGAGAGAATGCTGATTTGCACAGGCCAGAATTCTGCCATGGAGCGTGCTGGCCATTTAAAGGATATAAAGAAGAAGAAAGCTTTACTGACATCTACAGTTTAATTTTTGGGGGCATTAAGGCAGATTTAATCACTTGCCAAAAGCAGACAAGAAGACAGCAGCAAGGCAAGGAACTGAACCCAGCACTCCCCAGGGCCCTTGCCACAGGACTGGGGTTTTTTGTTGTTGTTTGTTGGTTTTTTTTCCTAAACTGGGTTCCTCTCTGTCTTTTCAGGGTAATTGAGTGCAGAAAGTATTCACAGTTGCTGTTGCTGTTTTTAAGCATGGTCTATTACAGAATAATCTGAACCAGTGTCTTAAAAGTGAGACAGTATTTTTTCCAATGTACAGCAGATAACTTAAACAGCAGAGGAATTTGTGTTGTACCTACTACCCAGAGATGCAGAAGGCTGCAGTGATGCATAGCTTTTTGGAGGCCTTTTGTCTTCTTACTAGTTTTTCACTGTAGTGGAAGGTAATCAGAGGGATAACTCAATATTAGCAAAGCATAGTGGAGCACTCTTTAAGCATGGAGGAATTTAACCATGGAGGCAAGTTTGCCGACGACACCAAGCTGCGTGGTGTGGTCGACACGCTGGAGGGAAGGGATGCCATTCAGAGGGATCTTGACAGGCTGGAGAGGTGAGCCCATGCGAACTGCATGAAGTTCAACAAGGCCAAGTGCAAGGTCCTGCACATGGGTCGGTGCAATCCCAAGCACAACTATAGGCTGGGCAAGGAATGGATTGAAAGCAGCCCCGAGGAGAAGGACTTGGGGGTATTGATTGATGGGAAGCTCAACATGAGCCTGCAGTGTGTGCTTGCAGCCCACAAAGCCAACCGTGTCCTGGGCTGCATCAAAAGAGATGTGACCAGCAGGTCGAGGGAGGTGATCCTGCCCCTCTAGTCTGCTCTTGTGAGACCCCACCTGCAGTACTGCGTCCAGCTCTGGGGTCTGCAGTACAGGAGAGACATGGAGCTGTTGGAGAGAGTCCAGAGGAGGCCACGAAGCTGATCAGAGGGCTGGAGCACCTCTCCTATGAGGACAGGCTGAGACAGTTGGGGTTGTTCAGCCTGGAGAAAAGGTGGCTCCAGGGAGATCTAACTGTGGCCTTCCAGTACCTGAAGGGGCCTACGGGGAAGATGGTGAGGGACTGTTTATGAGGGAGTGTAGTGACAGGACAAGGAGTAATGGGTTTAAGCTGAAGGAGGGCAGATTTAGATTAGGTGTTAGAAAGAAATTCTTCCCTGTGAGGGTGGTGAGGCACTGGACCAGGTTGCCCAGAGAGGTTGTGGAGGCCCCATCCCTGGAAGTGTTCAAGGCCAGGTTGGATGAGGCTTTGGGCAACGTGGTCTAGTGGAGGGTGTCCCTGCCAATGGCAGGGGGGTTGGAACTAGATGATCTTTAAGGTCCCTTCCAACCCAAACCATTCTATGATTCTATGATTCTATGAATTATCTGAAAGTTTCTCTGTGCAAAAGCAGGGAAAATCCACTAACTAATCCCCTGATCCCACTTTGGTTTCCTGTCAAGTATCAAGAGCAATGAGCAGAGCACCTGACTGCAAGTTAATAACACTTCGATGATCTCTTACATCCCTGCAAAGGGCATTTCACACCACTGCAAAGGGGGAATGAAGCGCTAGGAAATAAAACCTAAAGCACCTTCCAATACAGACGTGTGGGATATGCTCTCTGAAAGCAACACGTGGCTGCAGCTCAGTTATCTTGGAAAATTTAAGCAATTGAACTGCTAGTGCCTAATATCTAATAATATCGAGAAAGTAGTACAGGAGTTTCTCATCTTTGCCTCGCAATCCTACTTGTGCCATATTTACTACCAGCTTGAAGCTTGGCAGTTTTCTCTAGCAAGGATTAAACACTACTTGGTTTAAAGGGTCAAAAGGCCACGGAAAGCAAGTCAAGACAGAATAGCTGTGACTTCTCTCACTCACATAAATATAATCTGAAGGCTGAAAAAGAGACCTGAACATGATTTTGCAAATTTGATAAAGACCTCAAAAGTGACAGAGGGTTTGACATGAGGCTTCTGGTGCCATCCCTGCTGCTCAGGATCCTTAAACTCATTCAGCCAAGCAAGATCTTTCACATGAAGTTAAGAAGTCAAGTCTCTGTTACACCGTTGTTTCCCAATCTTTCTGTCTTCTCTCTCCATTAAACACTGTGTTACAGATTGAACAAGGAAACCTGTTCTTTTCCATCCAAGAGAAGCATCTCCATGAATTTCCACTCATATTTTCCACTGTATTTTTACAGGATTCGGTCTCTCAGCTATTTTTCTCTTCCAAGTCTTTCTAAATAATAAGTCGTAATCCTGGCATTTCTGAATTCCCAGGGTGGATCCATTTAGAAATTAGTAAAATTAGCCAAATCCTAATATGAAAGAAAATTGTCCTCCTTCTTAAAACTATTGTTGTTGTATCACAATGGTGCTGAGAGGCACAAGCCAATACTGGCCCTGCATTGTTACCAGACACTGAGCAGAAATAGTAGGAGATCAGTCAGGACTTGAAAAATGTACGATCTCAGTGGATAAATCAGAGGCAGAAGGAGGAAGGAAGTGACTTGATGAGTGTCACACAGTAGGCAGTAGCAGGGCCAGAGCAGTACCATCGAGCTCATCTGTAGTGCCAGATGATTGCATCCTTGAACCCTACTCTACTGTCTGCACTGGATACACAGCCATGTTTGCTTTGGTATCACACCCCTGATCTGTTCTATTCCTGCCTTTGTGGAGAAACTGGAAGAGGGAATAGAGGTGGGTGCACCTTGGAGCTTCAGTCTTGCAGATCGTGTTTGTAAACCCAGACAGTGTCCAGAGACTCGATGATGTCAACACAACTAGGTTAAACCGTTCGGGTAAAGAATATCACTATATACTTCAGCTCTGTCCCCAAAGGTAGTAAAAACACCTTGATCTGTTGTCTCCCATTCTGGTAGCCTTTCCTCTGACTACCTTTAAATAAATCTAACAAGCTCCTCTCAAACCAAATCCCCCTTTCCCTCCTCCAGTGAAGCACACAACACCAACACAAGCAAGAATGTAATCAATGGCCTCTACCAGAGGCAGTGCTGGGTGAGTATTACTGTCCTCCTGCCTATGTCCAAAAGGTCCCTCTAGTGTTTGCCATTCCGTATGACCCTACACACCAGATATCCCCATTTGTGGCCATCACCACCACAGCCTGTTTTCTCCTGTCACAATTCTGCCGGATCCTCATCCTGCTACGAAAGTTAAGGATCGAAGAGAAGGACCAGTTTCACCTCTGCTGTTGGAGTGATGCTACCTCTCAGCATGGTGCCAGATTTCCCAACAAAGTGGAGAGAATTGAATTTTTGTCTTTCAAAAGAGGAAGGAGTGAGTCCAAATCAGCACTAGGTCATATGAAAAAGTCACAAAGAAGGAGCAGAGCTGGGACTAGTCTTGAAGCTGGGGAGACTCCTGAGGAGCTGGCCTTCCTGGTCCCAGTGCTGCTGGAGGGATCTGGGCAGGTATGGTCCTAACCCTACATGCTGTGATCCCTTTCTGATGTCTCCCCCAGTGGCATAGTTGCTATTTTGCTACTTCCAGGACGTTTCTGAGCTTAGGATCACAGTCAAGTCTTTGTTGCCACCATGCTACAGTTACACAGAACTGGAGAGTCTTAAATGATTCGATCTGTTCACTGGGGTTTTGGTGTGTGGAGTGGCTGTGATGCTTTGCTTCTCAGTTCAACCTTCTCTTCAGCTGCACTCTTGAGTGCAGTCTGCCTAGGGGCGTGCAGAGGATGATGATACAGAGCTACTGCACAGGAATATTCTTGTGGTGGCAGAGCTCTGAGTGGCCCATTCTACAAAATGTATGACTTTTTCCCATGGTCTGAATGGCACAGAGGAACCATGAATAAATGGGGTGCAGGACCAAAATGCAAAGGAAAATTCAGTGGAGCTTGCTACCAAAAACTACTGTCAATAAATGATTGAAAAATTACTTGAACTGCAAGCAGGTGTCCCCTCATGATTATTTGTGCAATATCCAGCATAACAGGACATGAATTTGTCTTTGAAACTTTGTAAATGGGAGAATTAGTGCTGTTCATACTACTGTTAAACTGACATCTGGGAACACTGTCATCCTTTTAAATATGAGCAGGTTTGCATTGTCAAATTCCACACCATGGGCAATATATTTTCTTCTTCTCTTTTCTTGACATAATAGTAGTTTTCATTTTATATTAATACCTTTGGTGCCATTTCCTTTTCACTTATAGTGTATTACTGTCTGTCTTCTCACACCTTTAAAAGAAATAGCTATAATATGCTGCGTACTTGCATGTTGAATTTACCTTTTCGTATCTCATTACCATCTTTTCCTTTCCACCTCATGATATGTTTCTGCTTTGTCTTGTTTTCATATTGCTTCTCAAATTAGTGTCTTTCATTTCATATTTGGGAACTGTTGGGGAAAAAAAAAAGTAAGAAATAGTCCCTGAGTGGGCAGCCTGTTGCCCAGTTGAAAAGAACTGGCTTGTCATGTCAGGGACACAGCACATCTTTACTCCATATGTGACTTTTCTTGCAGCTGTACATCTTGTCCTCTCCTTTTCACCAATGCAGAATGAGTATCGATGGTTACCAGCTACAAACAAATGATGACATTGTTGTTTAATAAATGTGAGCTTCTGGCTTTAGTTCCATGATGCATTTACTAGTCCTAAAGTGGGAGTTGTACAAGTTTTTGTTTCATCATTGTCTCAATCACTGGTCATTCATTTAGTGTTAAACTGCTATTTACTCTCACCTCAAACTGCCAGTAGCATTGAACAACTCTTAAAAATGAAGAATAAAAGTGATGTAAAAAAGCCTTAAAGTCATCTTTCAGTCCTGCGTGTACAAGATGGTCTTGGGTTTGGAGTCCATTTTCTGTCTGGGCTCAAACACTCACTGGAATAACAGCTGCAACTCAGGTCTTCCTGGTGGGTCTGTAGCTGCTGTGGTGGAGACCTGTACTCACTTTGAATGGAGTACAAGCCAAATATTTTATGTAAAAATGGTTTTACAAAGCAAAATTTATTGATCCAAACTGGATTCTTCAAGGGGACAGCTACCTTCAGTTACTGTAGAGGGAAGCTAGGGAGATAAGTATCCCTAGACCAAATTTAGACTTTGTAAATAACCCCTCAGGCAATAACATGCAAGTCAGTGCAGACATCCAGAAGAAAACAATTTACAAATTACTATGCTGGAGGTTGCAAATACCAGCTTAAACAAGATTTGGTTGTTGGAAACATACAACTTCATGAGCAGACTCTGAGACTGCAACTTAAATGCTGATTCTGGTTTTCATAAATGGAGGTGAAAGCTAGAAGCTCAGCTAGAGGTCTCAGCTCAAAGATGAGCTTCCAAAATTAAGACTGCAGAAATAGCCTAATAGTTAAATGGAAGGAAGTTGTAGGAATTCCTGGAGAATATGATGAAGTCATCTCCTCCAAGGAGTTTGAAAAACGTGGCATTTGTTAATGAAAAATCTCAAGCGTGCATCTTGGCAGACTTGTTTTGAAGCAAGAAGGCACACAAAATGGACTGTCCAAATAGACTCTTTGCAGTACTCTGCTCAGCTTGAAATCTTGGAGTCTTCACAAAACAGAAGATGTGGACAGAGCAGCCAGAGATAAACAGGAATAGCAAAGCCATGCTC
This sequence comes from Grus americana, assembly GCF_028858705.1. NCBI lineage: Eukaryota > Metazoa > Chordata > Aves > Gruiformes > Gruidae > Grus > Grus americana. The sequence goes on along the minus strand of NC_072854.1, from coordinate 5,672,342 downwards.
CTCTTCTAAATGATACCTGACTATTTTTGATAGACATGAATTCTGTGCAGATATAGACATAGATTCATAGCCCTCTCCAGATATCAGGACATATCAACAATATTGATATATGGTACCAAACCAAACCCAATATTCTTGGCCTAAGCAGCTCCAAACATTGAGACTTTTTATGTCTGAAAAATGAACTACCACATACTGGCAAATTGATAATTCAGAACAATTCCCTTGTTCCTACAGATTCAGAATACTCGCCTTTTTGTTTTTTTCCTGTGGAAAGGAAGAATAAAGTTGTAGGACGTTCTAACTTTGTAGCATCAAGTAATTACTCAAACCATACCCTGTTTTACATCAACAATAGGAACTTGTTTTATATACATGTATGTATTTATATCAAATATGTATATGTGTTTTCATGGTGAGTTCATTTTTTGTTCGAAGTTTCACATACCCTTTCAGAAGTGAGTAGGTAGCACCTTTATTCTTCCATCTGTGTAATTTAAAGATTACTTTCTTAAATTGAAGGGAAATGTCACAAAACAATTCTAAAATATGATCCCCAAAAATTGGGTCTGTCAAGATGTATAAACTTTGACTGTGCTTTGGTTGTAAACAGATAATCTAGATTGATCTGACATGCAGAAAGATAATGCTGGGTACAACTTGCTATTGTTAAACAACACATGCACTGGATTTGGGATCAGTCAACTCTTCTGGTTTTAATAATTTATTTTCTTTTCTTCCATTTCGTAACTGAACTGTTGATGTAATCCTACCCATGTGAATGTTAAATTCGGGGTTTCACAATAAATGAAATGCCATCTAAACCAGCATGAGATATCCACATAGTGTAATCTAAGGTGCCCACAAAAGTTGGAAGAGGACTAGGCTCCTGATGTAGCCAATGGGGTCTCCAGGGAGTAATTAAATTCTCAGCAAAATGTTTTAATTTGCCTATGGTTTCTCTTTGCTTGCCTGAAGAAATTTAATATCTTATTTCAGTAGTGAGAGGATGGACCATGCAACAAGTGGGAAAGCAGGAGATCGGGCTTGGACTGGGTGACATCAGGCTCCCTGAGCTGAGCCCTCTGTCATGTTTTCACCAAGAAAGGCCAAAAAGAAACTTTAGGTGAGCTGACTACCTTGCACAGGCCAGGAAACTTTCTAAAAATTTTCTTTATCAGAATTATAAGCTCTATTTGAGCACTAACAATCCTTTAAAAGTCACTTCTCATCTAATGACTGCACCTTGAGAATCTATTAGCTAAATGCTGGCACCCAGGATAAGAGCAAAACCCATGGGCAACATCTGTACCAGGGAACTAAACAGTGTCCCTTTGTCTTCGAAACAGATGGCCTTACCGCCTCCTGGGAGTGGTCCTCGGCCCACTTCAGCTGGCCTGTGCCTGGCAATGACTTAGGGCAGTGCTAGTCGGTCCAGCCCAAAACAGCACCAGTAACTGTTCTGTGCATTTAACAAGGTGAACAGTCAAATTCCAGCATCTCTGAGATGATCTGGCATTGTTCAATTTACCAATATTATGCTTTTGTGTGCATTATACTGGATTAGTTGTCAGAATGCAGCAATCTTCTACTTTCTGTCACAGGATTTACTGTGTCTTTTGCTGACTAACAGACATACCTTCCCCAAACTGGGATCAAATGGTAACCTCTCTTTCTTGAACAGACTGAACTGATTTGATAAAGCTATTTAAGACTTTCATTACTAGGAATTTTTTCAGACATCGTATCTGTCCTTTTTTAGCCTTTTCTGGTAGAATAACTTCCTTTTATAATTAATATTGTATATATCCTACCTTCCTGGACTAAACTGATACTCACGTGCTTATACACCCAAGGCTTGAGAAGCATTGCAACAACCAACCACGTTCAGCTGAATACCCACTGCCAAGGAACATTCAGTGAAGGACATCTGCAGTGAACATCTAATGAGTAGGTCCTTGATTTCTTGAGTTAGCTGATATCATTGTTCAAAAACTGTATGAGACTTTGAGTGAGACCATGAAGGGGCAATGGAACAAGTTGTCCACAGAGCAGCTCCACCTGATGTGGAGTTTCCGTCCTTGGAGATATACAGAACCCAACTGGATACAGCCTTGAGCAATCGACTGTAGCTGATCCTGTTCGGAGCAACAGGCTTGGACTAGGTGATCTTCAGAGATGACTTCCAGCCTCAGTGACTCTGTGATTCTGTGTGCTCTTTTTGTTGGATCAAGGTTTGGAACATCAGACTGTCTTCACCCAGATAAGAGTCAAAGTCCTTCCTGCCTGTTTTTTCTTCCCTCTACCCAGAACTCATGCCTCCCTAGCTGCCCAGTTTAAACAGGAACCTCACAATTTTTTTTTCCTTATCTGTTCAGATTTTTCAGGCCAGCAATTTCTGTCATTGAATTAGAATGTTATAAGCTCTGGAGAAGAACCAGTGAACCGTTCCATCTCCTAGTACTTATCTATGCAGACTCCATTGTGTTTCTACTGACTTTGGAGTGACGTGGGATGGGTTGGGGGAATTTTTCAGAAACTCTTGAGCTGACTACACATAAGCCAGCCTCGGTCAAGAAGTAGCTTAGCACAGCGAAGTGGTTTCTGAGGATGGGAATGATTGGGTTGTAGCATCTCTTGAAGCCTCCATTCTGATAATACTATGAGGTACAGTGTCTATTCTCTGATGGAAAACCAGACATCCTCTCTTTGCTCTCCTCCACTGTATCTTGCCTACATTTAGCTCCTGGCAGCAGAACTTGGGAACTCGAGTGTTGCTGTGGGCTAACGAAGCCACCTAACTCTTAGTAGTGCTCAGTTTCCTTTAAAAATAGGGTTTGTATCTGTGACAGCAGAATTAGTGCTGATTTTGGTACCCAAGTACCCAAGTTCTGTGTTCAGTGGTGGAGGCAGATTTACCAAGAACAAAACTCGTAACACCCAGCATGCTGACAGTGGGGAATCCTGATGTGGGGCCATGGACCCAGACACAGGGATTTCGTTTCTCTGAAGTGATAACTCCACCCTGAGCAGCACCTCTGTGAGACTGGTTCACTTTGAAGCCGTAGCTAGTGGCTAATACTGAATCACCATTACCCCTGCAGAATTTATTTTATGCCATAGCTGTTCATGCAAAATGTATTAACAACTTTTGGAGCAAGAGCTCCCTTCAGCACCATACCAGAGAGTCAGATACCATTTGCTTTTTCTCCCTCCAATCTTGTGACTTAAGTGTGGAGCAATCCAGCTTCAAGTGGAGGGGAAAGCGTCTCTCTGTTAGGCCATTTTCTTCACCCCAAAGCATCTATAACCTGCAGAATAAAACACTCTTACAGGAAAAACATGTATTCGAGTCTCAGAAACCAGAGGAGGGAACTGATTTCTGCATTTCACATAGGATGGCTAAGATTTTAGAACAATGGTGCCCTGAGAATGCTCTGAGTGCTACTGAGCCCCGTGCTGTATGTGTTGTGTTGCATGTACTTGGTACTGAATTAAATTCCTCAAAGTCCTCAGTGCAGGGATCCCCGGTGTGTAAATCCCAGACAGCTTCAGCAAGGAGCAAGCATGGAGACATGCAGTAAAGCTGAGGTGGCAGCACATCTGTGCGTGGCCAGTTTTGCTTTCTGGTGGAACTCAAAGCTCTTAAAGTCTCGCAGATTCCTAAGGATTTCAGAATTTAGGCTGGTACTGCTATACTTAGGCACCTAAATTCCACCTAGCTTGCACATGAGATGCCTATATGCTCTTGGGGATCTTAAAATTCCCTATGTCTGAACGCAGTAAAATAGGCCAAGCAGAGAATGTTGCTAATGCAGCTTGGCATATCCAGGTACTGGAATTAATTAATTTCAAATAGATCAGCTCTTCAGTGTGGTGGCTGGGTACTGCCCAGGCTAAAAGTCGACTTAATGGCATTGCAACTACAGACCTGTAAACTGTGTGCATTGCACATGTAAATTGATAGATATTTGGAGCCTGGAGCAAAACTTCGCATTGTTTATAAAGACTGAGAGACTGTTATGTTGATTTTAGGCTCAGATATTATAAGGAGAAGGTAAACTTGGATGTGAGGCGTTGCTCTCGTTGCTTGCCGAGTACCAACACTAGAGTGTCACTAGAGCGAACTCAGCGCTTGGTTCTGCTGTGGTGCTCTGCAGCTGTGCACACCGGGCTGCGCGTCCTCCAGTTCTGCCCTGCAGCAGCTCTGAACGTCCTGCCTGCGGCGGTGTGCCTTTGGCCCTTCTGAACCCCTGGAGCAAACAGCTTTCCTCTAATACTTCAACACAGAGATCACCTCGTATTTCTCATACACAGCCATAAAGCTGGAAAACAAACCTCCCAACCTTCCTTCCCCTGCCTGGATTGATTTCCCAAGGCTGCTGATGGTTGAACGACAATTGTTTTTGCTCAGCAATGGCAGTCTGAGGGGATTTGCATTGTGAAACTTTCTTGACAAGCCAAGGAGCGGTGTGAGAGGAGGGGGTGGGTGGAGAGATGCTCTGCCAGCCAGGCAGGCGGGATCGCTCTGGCAGTGGCTCTGCCCAGCTTTCACTCTGTCTCCCCGGGGAGGGAGCCTTTCTCTCACTCCAGGCTTCTCCCCTGCCACGCGAGAGGGAGGGAGAGAGGAGAAAGCAGAAGGGTCCCTTCACACCGACAGCACCCAACTGCCCGGCTCGCATCGGCAGCAGGCGAACCATGAGGAAGGGTCTCTTTGCCCTTACGGTCACTTTGCCTTTGATTTAAAACTTTCGCCTACTTCCACAAGGGACAATGGAGGAGCAATACATCTCCAAACTCCACCCGGTAGTGGATTATGGAGTTGGGGTCTTTCTTCTGATCATAGGTGAGTTCTGCCTTCTCAGCCTGCTTCTTTGCTTCAAGCCTAGGAGCAGACACGCTGGGGCTGTCCTGCCTGTGCTGCTGCAGGAAGCTGGAGGGAAATGACAGAAAATCTGTTTCCACACAGGTTCCTGCTTATTGCCTTCGAGTCGGTTGGGTGCCAGGATTAATATCCACTGTCAGATTTGCGATCTTTTGTTTCGATGCTGAAGACCTGCTAGCATAAGTTTGCCTCTGCGGCATCATAAGTTTTCAAAATCAGTTGTCTACTGCTTATCCTGGCATCTCAGCCCTGCGAATGGAGAGATGAGGCAGCCTGCTTGATGTTCCGACCCTTGCAGGGGGGGGAAGTTCATTATGCATGAAGAGCAGCTGTGCCTTGGTAGGATAGACTGGGATAAAATAGCAAAGGGTTTCTAAATAGCACTTCTGGTTTTTATAATGGCCTGTTTGCCCTGCTGAAGGCAGATTTACAATGAAATACAAGTGGGGATATGTACCAGTTTGCTCCAGCATGGCTTTAGCAAAGTATTTTCTTCCGTGACTGTTTGTTGCGTGTACCCGGGTGATTTGTTTACTGTCGGTGTAGATTTGGAGAGGAGATGAATTGGTTTACATGCGCAGTCCAACTGAATTTTGCTAAGACACAAGTACCCTCCTCCCTTCAGCTCACTTGAAAACCCTGGCTGAGATGCTTTTAAGAAAGACAGGCATATGTTTTTATGTGCTTTAACAGAGAGGCTTTGGGCAGCAATGCTGGGCTTTAGCATTTCGCATCTCACCCGTTCCTGCACACTTTGCACCGTGCTCTGCTGTCCCCTCAGTCGTGCTGACAGCGGAGAGTACAACTCAGGGTGAGAAAAATCACTATCTGCAAAACAATGAAGGGTTTTTCTTTTAATCCAAGTCAGGATGTCAGCTCCTTTCTACACAAACATAAATATGTAGATGCAGTTAAGGTCATGGGACGGGGCAGCAGCAAAGGGCTGGAGGCTGGAGCTCCCATTGCTGATAATTGCTCTTGTGCCACCATGCTACAGTCTCACACCTTTCCTAAAGAGCTTTTAGGCACCTAAGCTCCAGGTGTGGCTTCCAGCATTGGATCAAGAGCCCTGTGTGGCACCAGGCTCACTGCATCCCATATAGGAAGCAGTGAGCTTACCTGGAAACCCTGTTGTATTTATCTGTAGCTTTGCCACCTCACTGGGGGCTGCAGCAAGGCCTGTTTATTTGTCCCCTGAGGGTTTTTTTAAATTTTTTTTTTTTTTTTGGTAAGGGTTGGAAGGGACCTCTGGAGATCATCTAGTCCAAACCCCCTGCTAGAGCAGGATCACCCAGAGCAGGTTGCACAGGATCACGTCCAGGCGGGTTTTGAATCTCTCCAGAGAAGGAGACTCCACAACCTCTCTGGGCAGCCTGTCCCAGTGCTCGGTCACTCTCAGAGTCAAGAAATTTTCCCTCATATTGAAATGGACCTTCCTGTGTTCCAGTTTGTGCCCGTTGCCCCTTGTCCTGTCACTGGGCACCACTGAGAAGAGTCTGGCCCCTTCCTCTTGACACTCACCTTTTAGATATTGATAAGCACTGATGATAAGTATTGATGATTTTCATTAGGAAGCAACAAGGCCAGGGCACGGGCTGCAGCACTCACCACCACCTCTCTGCTGTTGGATTACTAGCCCGCGCTGGCACAGCTTTGTCCTGTGCTGTCCAGCAGCCTCTCAGGCAGTGGGATGGGGGGGGACAGCATCTGCCAAAGTAAAAAAGAGGGTGGGCCTGGATGTCAACCCCTGACGGTAAGAGTAAGAGCTACTTCCTACCTCTTGCGCAGTGGTTAGGGGTCTCACAGAAGAAAGTGAACTGGGTTCATTTTCCTCTTGAAGCTTGAGGATTGGTTTTATGCCAATGTATATTTGTTCCATTTTGTTGCACGTGCTTTTATTAATTCCTGTGTGGGCACTTTTTTATGTGGTATCTGTGAGCAAATGCGGCCTTTCTGCTTTCACAGCGACAAGGGACCAGGACAGAATCTTTTTCTGTTTCCCTATTTCACGTCTGACTTTAGAGGACACCTTCTCAGGAAAGCCTTTGCTCAAAATGTAGCTCCAGCACAATGTTCACTTGAAAGAAAAGAAAAAATTATTTGTTTCCTTTGTGTACTTTTGACACTGATGTCATGAACGCTTTGAAGCCCTATGGCATATCTGAATAATGTATGTCCAACAGGTCTCTTTGCAAAGCAGTCTCTGCTCAGCTGCATGCTTCTGGCAAAACAATTTCTATGGTGTGTCTCACTGCTCTCAGAGACCACCAGAACAGGGTGGGTGTCACGGAGCGATTGTGGTCCTTGACCAGCACATGTTGACTGTTGAGGCAGCTCAGAGCCCAGGAGGTTGGAGCTGGGGCTCCAATGGAAGATGCACTGCAAAGAGGGAAGGCTTTGGGAAGTGGAGGACACCAGATGAATGGAGGGCACAAGCGGGCAGGACAGCTGGAGTTCTTCAGTAGGAAGGAGAAGTGGGAATATTACCAGGGAAAAAGGAAGGTGGGTAGGCCCGTTTTACCTGATAGTGTGGGATATTCACCTGAGATAGCAGCCACAGGGGAATAGGTGGGATATGCAGCATGACATGGCAGTGAAGGGCTATAGTGCCGTGATAGGAAAGGGCAAGATGTGGTCTACTATTCATATGACAAAATTTCCCCCAGTTGGTAATGCTGGCCGGCATTAGGAGGGTGTGAACAGAAATCTGAAGCACTCTTTGCTCTAGCAGGTCCATAGTGGAAACAGCCTGACAGGGAAATCCCCGTTTAGCAGGGAGGCAGGAATTGAAACCCGAGAGCTGGCTGAAGCAAAACAGCAGATGCTGTGGTGAGGATGCCGAGCTGTGTAGCAGCTCTCAGAAATGCCATCCAGGTATTTCCTTGCCATGAGCTAAAGATCATGGTTTCATAGTAGGTGTCGTGGTTTAACCTGGCCGGCAGCTAGAACTACCATGCAGCCATTCTCTCAGTGACCCCCCACCCCCGCAGTGGAATCAGGGAGAGAATCGAAAAGGAAAAAAAAAAAGTAAAAACTCATGGGTTGAGATAAAGACAGTTTAATAGGACAGAGAAGGATGATGATGACGAGGAGGATGATAATAATAACAATAATAATAGAAGAATATACAAAACAAGTGATGCACAGCACAATTTCTCACCACGTGAAGCCAATGCTCAGTTAGTTCCCGAGCCACCCCACCTCCCGGCCAACCTCCCAGTTATATACTGAGCAGGATGTCATATGGTATGGAATATCCCTTTGGCCAGTTTGGGTCAGCTGCCCTGGCTGTGTACCCTCCCAGGTTCTTGGTGCCCCCCGTCTTCTCGTTGGCAGGGCAATATGAGAAACTGAAAAGTCCTTGACTGCTTGGCAACAACTAAAACATCAGTGTGTTATCAGCATTATTCTCATCCTAAATGCAAAACACAGCACTACACCAGCTGCTAGGAAGAAAATTAACTCTATCTCAGCTGAAACCAGGACAGCAGGGGCTGGCGGATACACACTGGAGTGTTTTCAAAGCATCAGCACAACATAGTGTTGGCCTGGGAGGTGCTGAATTCTGGCTAGGCTCCCAGTCTGTCCTGTCTTCTAGACTTTAGTCCCAGACTAATGACTGGCATTTTTCACATCCTTTGTATAGATAAGCATTTCACAGGTATGCTAACTATGTGATATTGTTGTCTGTGCCGATTCTTCTCTTTCAGCCATTCTCACAATCCTTGGAAATTCAGCCGTCCTTGCTACAGCTGTGAAACGCTCTTCCCTCCTGAAGTCACCGGAGCTGCTAACAGTCAACTTGGCAGTAGCAGATATTGGAATGGCAATCAGCATGTATCCGCTGGCCATTGCATCCGCCTGGAACCATGCTTGGCTGGGAGGAGATGCGTCCTGCATATATTATGCCCTGATGGGTTTCCTTTTTGGTGTCTGCAGCATGATGACCCTGTGTGCCATGGCTGTGATTCGATTCCTTGTTACCAATTCATCAAAATCTAACAGTAAGTAAATTACATCTCTGGTAACCTCATAACGGTACATTTGGGCTACTATGTTCAGAGAAGTACTTTGCTGAATATGGCATGGAGTATCAGTTCAATAACTGTAGGAATAAGCCTCAACTTTTAGTCCAATATCAAACCTCCAGTGTTGCAAGAAGGATCTGATTAAATTCCTTATTAAAAAGCGAGGCTTCTCAGTTCTCAGTAGTACCAAGTGAAACTACCTGATGGTGCAGAGCCCAAATGTTTTGCTGGACCAGACTGTCTTATCTTCCTGTTTGTGTGCAAGCAGACATACTGAAACTTGAGAGGAAAGAGTGTTCTGGCATTCCTGCACTGGGAGCACAGTACATTTTGGGTCAACTTGTTCTTGTGAAGCTCCTTGACTTACCAAACTGTAGATCAGCACTGAGGGCTGCATTGAGGTCTCGCCCAATCCATAGACACTCTCTGTTTTGTCTCTCAAAAAGCCCAAAGGGTAGGGAACTGCAGCAGCAGCCCAGGCATATTTGTAGCCACCATCCTTCTGTTGGAGAAGTTGTGGTGAAAACCATGCGGTGAGATGAGATTCATATATGCTTGCTCTTCCTCTTTCTGGCAGGTAACAAAATCACCAAGAACACTGTTCGCATCTTGATTGCTCTCATCTGGCTCTACTCCTTGCTCTGGGCTATTCTGCCCTTGGTAGGCTGGGGCTACTATGGTCCTGAGCCATTTGGCATCTCCTGCACAATAGCCTGGAGCAAGTTCCACAGCTCCTCCAATGGCTTTTCGTTCATCCTGAGCATGTTCCTCCTGTGCACAGTCCTGCCTGCACTGACCATCGTTGCCTGTTACTTGGGAATTGCCTGGAAGGTTCATAAAACGTACCAGGAGATCCAGAATATCGACAGGATCCCTAATGCAGCTAAACTGGAGAAGAAGCTGACATTGGTGAGTTATCCCAGTGATGAGAAGAGTCTGCAGTAATCAGGAGCTTGCAGAGAACTGGCTCTGCTCATGCATGGTTCATGATGACCCTTCATTGCTTTTGCCTAGTATTGACCAAAGATGGAGATGCGGTTCGAGTCTCACCCACACTCTGCACTCCTCAGAGGAGCAGGGGGCTCCTGGAATCCTTGTCATTTCAGTAGCTTGATCAGGATAATATATCGCAGGTACGATGCAGCTTGTTAAATCTTTAGGCAGTTGCATCCGAGATGCAATTTCATGCTGGCATAGCTGCTGGATCCTTTCATGTTGTAGCTGGGGTGGAGGTCCTGTTCTGTCATCCTAGGTATTTCTAATTAAGTGGCTATTCTGAGTGAGAGCTACACAGAATCCTCTTTGGAAACAGGAGTTTTTAATATAACATTTTTTCAAATACGCACTTCAGTTGCTCATTTCTTGTGGAAAAGCAGAACGACCTAAGCTTTCTAGATGCTGATCTATTGATAGGCTATAGTTTCTGGTTGGGCTGTGTCTCCCATGACATACTGCAGCCCGAGTCACGGAAAGAGATGGAAGCAACTGCCTCCAAACAAGCCCACAGTGTAGATCTGCTGGGTGGGAATAAAAGCATAGATGCACGGTCCAGTGTTGCCTGTGCTCATGTCACAACACAGCACGCATACGGCTTCAGGTATTTTGGCTGGTTCACATGTGGTTTCATCCACACGCCACGTGCCTGAGTACCAGAGCCAGCCAGTGCAAGCTGAGAACTGAAGCCCTGTTTCCCTTTCAGATGGCTGTGCTCATCTCGGTCGGCTTCCTGAGCTCGTGGACACCCTACGCAGCAGCCAGCTTCTGGTCCATATTTAACTCCAGCGATTCCCTACAGCCCATTGTTACGCTGCTGCCCTGTCTGTTTGCCAAATCTTCGACAGCCTATAACCCTTTTATTTACTACATCTTCAGCAAAACTTTCCGTCGTGAAATTAAACAATTGCATTGTTGCTGCGGCTGGCGAGTTCATTTCTTCAGCACCGACAACTCAGCTGAAAATCCCGTGTCGATGATGTGGAGTGGGAGAGACAACGTACGTCTCTCTTCAGCTGCGAAGGTGGAGAACCAGGGAGCTGCAACTCGCTGAAATGCAGCGATGGTTTCACAACGTGGGTCAAAACATGGGCTCGCTCGTGGGTCCAAATGAGTAGGAATGCAGCATGTGGGGTTATCACTGCATATCTTATGTCAGATACAGCGGTTTAAGTATATGTTTTTAAGCAACTCTCAAATCTTGTCTTTAAGCTACACAACAAAAAAACCCCAACCCTGCTATTTTTTTTCCAAGAATTTCCACTTTAGAGGAAATAGATAATGTACTAGAAAATAAAAACATGTAAACTATTTTCAGGGAAACAGCTATAATTAAAAGAGGATTTATTATTTTTGTGGTTTTTTTTTTCTTATATTTTTAACTTTTCAATGCAATCTATCTGCGAACTCTTGGCTCTATCAGTAAAACAGCCATCAGAGAAAACCGTAGGTTGAACACAAAATGTTACCAAATAAATACAGCTGTAGAGTGTAGCTTTCCAGCAATACAGATAGAAAACCATATGGGTAGCAAGAAATATTCACTGCCAGGAAAAAAATGATAAAGTGGCTGCTATCAAAATGTCTTACAGAGATCTACAGTTCCTTGCTCTGTCAGAGGTACAGCGCCAGCTCCTCAAAACGCACGCTCGAACAGGAGTCAAGCAGTCTTCGTCTGAAGAGGTTAGGTGGGGATGTGGCAGTCGGCAAAGGATGTCTTCTTCTGCCTGTCACAGAGAGCCCAGCGAGAAGTGAAGGAACCTCTTGGCAAAAGGAACCGCGCACTTACGCTGTTGCTTGCTGAGGTATAACAGCTCTCCTAGCGTGAAAGCTGGCAGAGCATTTATTTTCTGGAGGAGCGCTCTGTATAGCATGCCAAAAGACATCCCCAGGATAACCAGCCCGGCAGTAAGTAATCCTGCAGAGGCAGTCCTAGCTCTCCTCACTTGAGTGGGAGCTTCTGAGATACCGAGTTCCCCACTGGCTGGAGCACTGACACAACTGCAACTGAGAACAGGGTTCGCTGACTCAGTTTAAAGCATACGTACAACTGTAACATCATCCTGCTAGACAGTTTTAACAAGAGATTCTGAGGTGGAAATGATGACCTCCTACAGTTTAAATCTCTCTCGCTCTCTGACTTACTGTTTGTGATTTTAAAGGACATAAACACCTATCTTTAGGGTTTGAAATATTGTACAGAATATGCCTTGATAGCTGCAGTCATTCTTGCTTCCCCTGTTTGCTCAGCTGACCACATCTGGGGAAGAGTGGCTGGAAAGCTGCCCAGCAGAAAAGGACCTGGGGGTGCTGGTTGACAGCTGGCTGAACATGAGCCAGCAGTGTGCCCAGGTGGCCAAGAAGGCCAACAGCATCCTGGCTTTTCTCAGAAATAGCGTGGCCAGCAGGACCAGGGCAGTGATCGTCCCCCTGTACTTGGCTCTGGTGAGGCTGCACCTCAAGTGCTGTGTTCAGTTTTGGGCCCTTCACTACAAGAAGGACATTGAGGTGCTGGAGTGTGTCCAGAGAAGGGCAACGAAGTGGTGAAGGGTCTGGAGCACAAGTCTGATGAGGAGAGGGTGACAGAACTGGGGTTGTTTAGGCTGGAGAAAAGGAGGCTGAGGGGAGACCTTATTGCTCTCTATAACTACCTGAAAGGAGGTTGTACCCAGGGGGGTGTTGGTCTCTTCTCCCAAGCGACAAGTGATAGGACAAGAGGAAACGGCCTCAAGTTGTGCCAGGGGAGGTTTAGATTGGATGTTAGGAAAAATTCTTCACTGAAAGGGTTGTCAATCACTGGAACAGGCTGCCCAGGGAAGTGGTGGAGTCACCATCCCTGGAGGTATTTAAAAGATGTGTAGATGGGGTGCTTAGGGACATGGTGGTGGACTTGATGGTCTTAAAGGTCTTTTCCAACCAGAACGATTCTATGATTCTATGATCCATCTTTGCTGTAGGTTTGGTGAAGACAAGAAGAGTTAAACCACAGGCAGGTCTGGCACAGATTTTAAACGACAATCTAAAACAATAGAGAATGGACTTTGAGTTCATGAAAACTTCTACCACACTCAAACCCCATTAATTAGTTTCATTTGATAAACTACAGCTAAGGCCAAGAACAGGATTAAAAAATAGGCTTAAACTCTTCTGTGGCTACGAGAATTTTGGTTCCTGTGGAGCGTGGATTACAAAAGAACAAACAAAATGAGACATGAGCTGTAACATACACTGAGGCACAAATTAATTACTTACTCTGGGTTAGGAAACTTTACAGAGCTTGCCTTCCCCTGAGTTCCTGCCACTGGCAGTATCGCTAACTCTCATATATATTCCGCTAGATTAAACTAGGTTTATTTGTAAAAAGTTGTGAAAAAATTCCTAAATTAAGTTGGCATCCAGGCTGACATTATCTTGTCCTGGGTTGTCACTCACAGATGCTCCATGCAGAACGAGACTGTGCTCAGTCTTCTTGCCCAAATACAAAGAGGTGAAGCATCCTCTGGGAAACGATCACCTCCGACATCCCATGGCACCGGGAAATGGCAAAAGGGAAATGTGGGGAGGAAGAGAAAACACTGAGAGGGGAGCTCATGAAAGCTGAAGGGAAATGTTTGGGAGGAGGGGAAGAGGCAGGAGAGCGTTAGGCAAGTGTGTTGGTGGGGAGGGCAAGGAGATGGTGGAGGGAAATGCAGAAGGGACAATAGTGTAAAACAAAAGAGGGGTCAGAGGATGTGCTGGAAAGGGTCTCATTGTGGTAAATGTCCATTATCAGCATTTTTTCAGGTTTAAAAACCTTTCAGGTTTTCCCTGATAGGAAAATGAAACTGTATTTTAGTAATCATCTTCCACCTCAGAGTTTTTGCTTTCACATGCTCAGTTGCTTGATGTTTAAAATAAATAGCAAAAGATATATCCCCATCTGCTAATTGCAGATTAGGGAATGGAACAATGACGTGCATGTTGATAATGTAATGTAACGTGAGCTTCCTCTGTGAAAAATTTAGGAGCAGAACAGGTCCACATCCACTTGTAAATGCTCGTAAAGTGTACATAATATGGAAAATATCCCACTCTACAATACAGACAAAATCACTGTAAACCCAAAAGATCTGTATGTTGGTAGCGTATAATGCTTCAATAGCCTGATTGATTACCTGTTAATGTACTTCAGTTTTAAAAATCAAAGTCCAGGTGTTTGTGTACCAAATATGGCTCACATCTCTTTTCATTTCTCAGACTCAGTGAGAAGCAAATTGAAACTTCCCCAGTACAGATTGAATTTTAGATGGGTTTATGTTATATACAGAAAATTGGGAAAGTGGGGCTGCGCTTGACCAGAGAACTAGGAAAGGAAGCATAGCATACTATATAGGGGACTAGTAGTTTTTTCTTAAGTTTCATGAAGTTGACTTATGATCAAATTATAACTCTAATTCCATGGTATTTCCTGCTCAGCCCTTTACTATGTTGTCGACTAAGTGATCTTCTAGGACACTGGAGCAGAATGCAAGCGCTTACCTCAGGAGCTAACCTGGGCACCTTAGGTTTGCAATCACCAGCACAGTCATCCCAACAACTGTTTAAGGTAAAAACTCCAACAGCATCTAACCTGCTCACGTACTAGGAGTTATCTCACCAAACCCTGGAAGTTTACAATGCAGACATCCACATGTGAGCAAGCCATCTTTGGCTCTTTCCTTTCCATTGAGGATAAATGGAACTTCCACTTCAGGTGATGACTTAAAAAGTGAAATAACACAGCTAGCACCCTGATGTGCATTAAAATAAGTTGGAATTGAGTGCCTTAATTTGAAAAACCTTCTAGCCAGTTTGTCCATCTCAGCACAGGAATAACTGACAGAACTAGATCACTTGTATTAATGGTCAATTTTCCATCTGTAAAATTAAATGTGACTCATTTCAGAACAAAGATCAATTATTTGAGGGAGAACATTGTTCTAGCAGTTAGAGCAAGAGGCTACTAACACTGTGGAGACCCAGGTTCCATTCCATCACTTTGCCAATTACGCTGTGCAAATGGAGAAATCACATAAACTTTGTCTTGGGTTCTTCTCTCATCCACACAGTAGAGATGGTCTTGCTGCTTGTCACTGTAGAGCACCAATTGTTTGATGAACAGCTTAATGCAAGTGCAAAAGCACTGATCTTGAAGGTTGTGAAACACTAAGAATGGAAAATGGATTGCCACTCCTTACAGAAATTTGTCCTTTGTAGGATCCATCTACCATGCTCAGGAGTTTTTACAATTGAAAACCAAGTGGAAAGTTTGTTTCACAGTGAAGGTGCTGGCCTGGGACTTGGTGCCATGCTCAAGTTCTTGTTTTATCAGAGCTTCTTCCATGAAAGCCAATGCACTCAGTAGGCCAATTCCTATGTGTAACTTCGGATCCACATCTCCAGCCCTTTGTCCTGTCTCTATTCCTTGCATCTGTGCAAAACAGAGTATGTCTTACACGTAAAAAATGATCTACTATTTTGGAACTTCCCAAGGGAAATGTAGTCATGCAGCAACCTGCTGCTCATTCCTATTGGAAAGATCCGAGTGCCTAGTCCCACATTTTAGAGTTATCATTTTGTCCTGGAATATGCCAAAAATAATCATATTGAAACAAAATGTTTCAGTATATTTGGGGAGTACCTACTTGATTTTGCACTAACCCAAATTCTCACCAGCCTGAGCAGCAGCGCAGTTTTAAAGCAGCTGAGTTGAGGAGGAGTGTGTACAGCATCCGAGATGTTACCTGGCAACCGTTCACCGTTATCAACGGGGGCCGGCAGCCCGACGCCAGCTTGTCAGTAAGCACTACGTTCATTGCTGTGCTGCTCCTGCAGCGGAGAACATATGGGAAAAGCGTGTTCCATCTTAGCTTGTCATCCCCTAAGGAATCTCTAGTTAGGCAGCGAACTGACGACAAGCCTGAAGGAAAGTCTGTTCACTTGAGTATCTTCTTTCCTTAAAGGACCTAATACAAACACTGTGTGCCGGGTGAGATAACTATTCTGTCCTTAGACTCACCGTTTTGTTTTCCAACCTTGATACAACCAGAGAGAATCACTGTATGTTAGTCAGTCCCAATCTAGAGCTCTGACGGCCCCTCCTTCAAGCACTGAAGGCCTAGAGCGATTCCAACTGAAGTTGGTGGGGATTTTTGTATTGAATTCAAGGGAACAAGATGCAGATTTTAAAGATCATTAAAGAAAAGCGGAATCTGTAAGGCAAACACAGGTAGATGACATACATTATCGAAGAGCAGAGAAACCATAGACAGAAAGAAATGAATGAAACCAGTATCATTATAAAGTTTAGAGGTGACCAACACGTTGACTATGTATTTTTTCCAGTTGGCAGGCAAGAGGGCTTGCGAAAAGATGTAAGGGAGTATTTTTATTGTTCTTACTTTCTGTATATCCAGATTTGAACCATACCAATCTTTCTTGGAAGGAATCAGATACTTACAAATAGCTAAGGATAAACCCCCAAGGAGTTTTCAAGGCAAAAGTGTGGATTGGGATCAATATTTTACACCTTAATCTCATTTTGAATAAAGTATGATGGTGCTGACGCTCTTAGAAGCGTGCTACAGCCTCTTCCACCATGGTGCAGCTACAAGCATTACCCTAGGGAGGCTGCGGTCTCCTTTTATGAAGGGATGCCACGAGCAGCAAGGCAAAATGAAGTGGGATAGAGCCATAATGCCAGAGACTGTCCCCCAAAAGACCCTCACACCCACTTTGCCCTGTATGGATTCCATAAAGGGCTTTTCACAAGTAGAAATCAATATTCCTTCTGGAGGGGAGATGGAAATGGTGAGAATTTAGGATCAATTTACCTGAAGAAAGTCCAACTGCTGAATAGACAGGGATGGCAAGAACAATACTGGACAAACCTACAGAACTAAGTACAGGAGAAGGAGCACTGGAATGAACTTCATCTGAGAAAAGTGTAGAAAGTATAGAATCATAGAATCACAGAATGGTTTGGGTTGGAAGGGACCTTAAAGATAGAATCATAGAATCTTTAAGGTTGGAAAAGACCTAGTCCAATCGTCAACCCAACACCACCATGTCTACTAGACCATGTCCTGAAGTGCCATGTCTACACGCTTTTTGAACACCTCCGGGGCGGTGACTCCACCACCTCTCTGGGGAGGCTGTTCTAATGTCTGACCACCCTTTCAGCAAAGAAATTTTTCCTAACATCCAACCTAAACCTCCCCTGGAGCAATTTGAGGCCGTTTCCTCTTGTCCTATCACTTGTTGCTTGGGAGAAGAGACCAACACCCACCTCACCACAACCTCCTTTCAGGTAGTTGTAGAGAGTGATAAGGTCTCCCCTCAGCCTCCTCTTCTCTAGCCTAAGCAACCTCAGTTCCCTCAGCCGCTCCTCATAAGACTTGTGCTCCACACCCTTCACCAGCTTTGTTGCCCTTCTCTGGACATCATCTAGTTCCAACCCCCCTGCCATGGGCAGGGACACCCTCCACTAGCCCAGGTTGCCCAAAGCCCCATCCAACCTGGCCTTGAACACTGCCAGGGAGCCAGGGGCAGCCACAGCTTCTCTGGGCAACTTGTTTCAGTACCTCACCACCCCCACAGAGAAGAATTCTTCCCAATATCTAATTTCTTCCTAGTATCTAATCTAAATCTACCCTCTTTTCGTTTAAACCCATTACCCCTTGTCCTGTCACTACACTCCCTGATAAACAGTCCCTCTCCAGCTTTCCTGTAGACCCCCTTTAAGTATCAGGGAAGGGCAGTGATGCAGGGAGAGCAGAGGTGCACAGCTGCTCCTGTACTGGTTACTGCCAGATACAGCATTTATATCTCAGTAAACAAACCATGAACTTTGAAAAATTACGGTTTATCTACTCATACATTTCTAAAGAGAGTTAAATCAGATTAACGTTAACATCAAGGTGCTGCTGGATTCAATCACATCTCTGCTGAACTTTAGTGGTTTTGCCTGGAGACTTCTAGGTCTGCAATGCCTGCCAAAAAAATTCAGAAGTTCTCTGCATGCAAAAGAGATCAACCCAAGAGCCAGAACGGATATTTTATTTATCAGTATATCTGCAAATAAAACCCAAACCAACCAAACCTACCTACTCAATTCTCTTCATTCCCTGAAGTCATAATCCTAAAGATAAAATTTTCTTGTGGGTACATATATAAATAATCCTCAAATAGAACAAGCAGAGAATTTACAACTTTCTTAGAAAGCAGAAAACACCAGGCCACTGGGGCAGTGGAGCCAAAGGTATGTGGCTGGCCATCCCTTGCTGATGATTACATTCTGTGAGCGATTAGCTTAAGGCTGGTTGCGTTGTGTGATGTTTCAGCGTTACATAGATTGCTGCCTCTTCTCTAGGCACTTCTCAATATCATCCAACACTTGGACAGCTGCTTTTGGAATACGAGTCCCTGGACCGAACACATTGGTAACACCAGCTTCATACAGGAAGTCGTAATCCTGTTCAGAAAGGAATTTAACATATATAGTTAACAGTGCAAGAGAAAATTGATAATTTATTTATTAATTGGTGTCTGCTCTATCCTGTATGCTGGGCCTGAGAAAGCATATGCAACAAGTCTCAGAGAGAGGCAGCAGAGCATCAAGGGAAATGGGAAAAATGAGGTAGTCAGGAGGTAAAAAAGAAATATTAAAAAACATCCACGGGAAAGGTTTGTTTGTTTAGAATCAGACTAATGTCAGATCCTTGGAAAATATTCAAAATCAACTGGATGGAACCTTGAATAACCTCATCTAAATTTGATCTAACTTCTACTTTCGAAAATAGTGCTTTAAACAAGGGCTTGGACCAGATAACTGCCAGTGGTCTCTTGCAATCTAAGTTACTCTAGTTTTATGATTGTCCTGAAATTTCGAAAAGACCGGGGAAGCAGTTACGTAGTCTCTCATTTCTATACAGGATATATTATACCTTTCCAACCACAGGCCAGTAAAATCCCATTGAGAGACTGGATAGAACACAATTTGCGTCTTAGAAAAATACTACGAGTTTTGTTCGTTCAATTTAAAAGTCTGTAATTCCTGAACACTTACCTACTTGGCTAGAAAAGGAAGGAGTGTGGGAAAAGGGAGTAACAGGAGATTTATAGGCAAAATCAGTTTGAATCTCTCTAGACAGAAGATGACCCTACAGGTGATATACAGCCAGGCACAATGTGGATGAACTAAGGAAAATTTAAAGACAAAAGCACAGATCTGACTGCAAGGGAATTCAACAAAGTGTTCAGCAGTTTAGAAGAAACTTTCAAGCAGAGGAAACAAGAGGCAACACTGAGGCCTGACGATGGGGAACATGAGGAGAGGCGAAACGGTGAATGAGATGTGTAGCCCATATGTGCTGGCACCTGCCACGTGTCTTAGTCACTAGCTATGCCTCTTCCAAACTATTATTTGAACCCATAAAGTCTCTTAAGAGAGGAGCTAGCCTTTATCAGTAATATGCAAGGTAACTGGAAAAAACAGAGCATAAAGAACATCTTCCTGAGGCTAGTCTTTTCACAACACAACTTAATATTCCATCCAAGACAGACTGTAAGTGAAACCAGGACACAGCGTACAGAAAACCAGATCAATGAGACCTGACAGCGCTCTGCGACCGTCCTGTTGATCTGTGCTGACCCTGGTGATTGTGCACAGTAGCCTTCAGCACCGTAAATCACCTCTGACCCTAACAGAATATGGGAATTAGCTAAAACCAGCACAGACAGAAATAAAGCAGTCTCCTAGTCTTGATGGAAATTATGTTGACCCGTACCTGAGGTGGGATGACACCTCCACATATGACAAGAATGTCTGGCCGGCCAAGGGCATTGAGTTCTTTGATGAGTTCAGGCACAAGAGTTTTATGACCTGCTGCAAGTGTGCTCACACCAACACAGTGCACATCTGCATCAACTGCCTGCTGGGCCACTTCTCGAGGTGTCTGTGTGGGAAGAGGATTACGTGACAAGTCATAGCCCCAGCCAGGCTTCTGAACAAGTGTTAGAGGGGAAATTGCTGCATTTGAAATACATTGGATATTTCTCAGTCAGTCTTACCTGGAAGAGGGGACCTATGTCCACGTCAAAGCCAATGTCTGCAAATCCTGTAGCAATAACTTTAGCTCCTCTGTCATGGCCATCTTGACCCATCTTTGCAACAAGTATACGAGGCCTGCGTCCCTCACGATCCATGAATTTGTTAACTCTGATTGAAAACACATATTGTATCATTGTGAGTCACTGACATCCATTACAATTATTTCCACAAATAAAAAGAAAACCTACTGGCTGCAACTGTAGCATCATTTCTGTACATCAAACCAAAAGATCTTCTAAGTTCACGGTTTGTCTATGTAGTCAGCCCACTATGTTAATACTCATGTTACATGATTACTAGCCAATTTCTTGTAATTACCGTCCTGAACAATAAAACCTTTTTTAAAGAAAACCAACCCCCTACTTTTCTGCTTTGTAAGAGAAAAAAATACTGAATTCTCTGAGGGTTTAATGGACTGAATTACAACTAAAACATAATTTTTAGATTTTAAGAATAATTATGACCAATTATTCAGAAAGTACTTGCATGGCACACAGGCTATAGAGATGGGTCCCAGTCATCATGCTGCGCATCATCATTCGACTGGGCAGAAGCCTGCGCAGAAATGATTACCGTATCCCCCATTCTGCACACTCATGCCAGCGCCTCCAGTTTTCTGGTTAGCGGCAGTTCAGATTTCTGTTGAGTAAAAGTGACTGTGTAACCACAGCCTCAGGGGTTCATCTTTCATCTTACTTCTCATTACCCATGTACCACCAGTATCTGCCCTTGAGTGGGACACTAAGACCACCACTTCTCAGAAATAAAAGTTGGGTTTGTGTTTTGTTTTTTTAAAATATTGTACCGTTCTGAGCATTCTGTTCATGATGGAGTTGTATGGATTTGATGTGCCTTGAAACCACATGCTGACCTGGCTGGGATGTGGCTTAGTTTGGGCAAAAGAATGATTCTAGATAAAGTGTTTATCAGCACAGATTTGAACAGCCTCAGGAGATGATTCTGGGACAGGAAAATGCTCATGTAAGAGGGACAAAATAAAAACTCATACAGCTTAAAACGGAATTATGTCAAGAGAGCCTGAAGAAGCAGACTGACAAAGCTTCTGTTTGAGAATGTACAAGAGTTGGACCTGCCTTCGTTATTCCTAAGGACTGCTGAGAATATCAATGCAGTAGGTATCTGAATTGATTTGTTACATCTTTAAATCCTTTTCTCCTTATTGTTTTCTGCTTCCATATTCTTGTTTCCCTACTTCCCCACCCACAGGCTCCCTCCCAACCAGAACAGCTCTAGGTGCTCCAAGCCTGCCGGGCTAAGACCACCTGAGTCACTGCAACTCAGGGCTTGGTTTAAGTGTGCGGCAAGTGTGGAATCACACTTTTGAAGGCCTGTGGAAAGGTGACACACAGTAAATCCAGTTTCGTTATCATGTTTACTAACTGGTACGTTTGACCTTGGACTTACAGGCAGGTATGTAAAAAAGGGACTTACATCTTGATTCTTGAGGAATCAGTTCAGTTCAGTTTCACGTAAATGCATAATGACAAATACTTAAATTTAAAATAAATATTTAAAATAAAAAACAATGGTGACATCCCCCAGCACAACTTCTTTCAAGTCAGGCTAAACATCACCATTGTGAAGCCATCACGTAATTCCCTTTCAAGGGAGCCTGTAACTCTTTAATGTGTCAGCCCCAACACAGCAGGGACTTATGAGCATTGATTCATATTACATCACCACCCACTACAGCAATTCAGTCTCTTTACCCAAGAGGACAGCAGCAAAGGCAGAAGCTGATAAAAGGCACAAATAGGCAACTGTTTTCACACATACTACCATCTTCTGATGTTTTCTCCCTCGTGATATGAATAAGTAACACGCATAGACTGGGAGTTGTATGTGGATATCCAGATAGATTTTAGCTTTACAATTTTAGGAACAGCACGAGCGAAGTTGCAGGGACAACTTATGGGCAGGTTTTGTAAATATGAACTGCTGGAAATATTTTAGAGATTACTATTACAAAGACAAATGTAATGTCCTACACCCAGGGAGGAATAACCCCAGGCACCAGTACAGGTAAGGGGTTGACCTGCTGGGAAGCAGCACTGCAGAGAAGGACCTGGGAGTCCTGGTGGACAACAAGCTCTCCATGAACCAGCAGTGTGCCCTCACGGCCAAGGTGGCCAATGGTGTCCTGGGGTGCATTGAGAAGAGCATGGCCAGCAGGTCAAGGGAGGTTATCCTTCCCCTCTACTCTGCTCTAGTGAGGCCACATCTGGAGCTCTGTGTCCAGTTCTGGGCTCCCCAGTTCAAGACAGACAGAGAACTACTGGAGAGAGTGCAGGGGAGGGCTATGAGGATGAGGAGGGGACTGGAGCATCTCTGGTATGAGGAAAGGCTGAGAGAGCTGGGTCTGGTTAGCCTGGAGAAGAGAAGACTGAGAGGGGATCGGATCAATACTTATAAATATGGACGTCAGGAGGATGGGACCAGACTCTTCTCAGTGGTGCCCAGTGACAGGACAAGGGGCAATGGGCACAAACTGGAACACAGGAAGTTCCATCTGAACATGAGGAAAAACTTCTTCACTCTGAGAGTGACCAAGCACTGGAACAGGCTGCCCAGAGAAGTTGTGGAGTCTCCTTCTCTGGAGATGTTCAAAACCCACCTGGACGCCATCCTGTGCAACCTGCTCTAGGTGATCCTGCTTTAGCAGAGGGGTTGGACTAGATGATCTCCAGAGGTCTCTTCCAACTCCTACCGTTCTGGGATTCTGAGATTACAGAGTCTTCAAAAGAAGCAATCCAGTGTATGGGGACTTCAGGCAATGTTTCTCAGCTTCTTAATCGTACGGCTGCATAGTCTATTTGACCAAAATCCTCCACATCACCTCAGTGGATTTTGTTTCCAAGCAAATACAAGTTCAATTAAGTTTTAACTATTCTCTTATTGCACTTATTTCTTCTTATTCTGCTTACTTGCTTACAGGCATGAGAGTGCCTATGCAGGCCATTGTTTTGTTCTGGGGAAGTCATTCAGGTTTGGGAAACGCTTTTTTAAGGCACAGTTAGTAGCACATGTATCTCATGGATTAAACGTGAGGCTGTGTCTGGCTTCCTGGGAAGCTATTCTCACCTATTGATGGCATGAAGAATTTCATCACTCTCTCCAAACTCCTGGCGATAAGCTCCGCTCACCATTCGGTCACTGGCTTTATGCTCCCCGAACACCTTCTTCATTGCATCTGTTATTTCTCCAACGGTGCACCTAAGATACAGAAACAAAGAATTAATGTTATCAGGAGGTTTATATGGAAACAGAAATCACTGGCAGAGGCCCAACTATTTGCCTTGCTGCAGGACAAATTCAATTACAATTGTTTCCCCTTTGGTGCTACAATACTGAACATCTGACTCACCCCAGTGTCACCCACTAATAAAACATGCAAAAGTATTTTTAAGAAAATACGTTTTTGCTGATGTGAGAAGTTATTTTACATGTGACAAGGCAGCAGGGACCACAGCATGCCAAAATATTTCAGGTATTTAAATCAAATTTTCTCAACTGGGAATTTTTTGGGGCTCAGACTGCAAGATCTTGCATTTGGATTTATACTAAAATTCAAAATATAAATCAAGAGGAAAAAAAAAAAAGGAAGAACACACAGAAAAGACTGAAGCCTAACTTTTTAACTGGAATTTGTTTGCCTTTCCCTTGATGTTTATATTTTAGTATTTATTCTTCTTCTCTACCCTTGACATAGTTCCTTTATCCACCGAGATGCAGAAAAAGCTGGGAAATCCATTTACATGCGAGGTACAAACTTCTTTTGCTACTGGAGACACTGTGCGTGTTAGAAATAATACACACTTTACTGCTGTAGCACAAATGCTAGAAGCTAACAGGCTGTGCTGTCGTCTTCTTCAGAAATAACAGCCTCTGCCCCAAAGCATTTCAAATCTCATGCTTAATGTATTCTATCCTTCAGTGTAAATTCTATAACACAGACTGTACCAAAAAAGAGAAGAGCAGTTCAGCTAGCAGCCCCATCACAGCAAGCTTCGTATTTCTGGTATGAAATTAACTGGGTGTCAGTACTGTGTAATGATTGTGAAGGTACGCTACTCAGCTCTTGAAATCTTCCATCAAAAATATTTTGATGAAAATATTTCAGCTTATACTTGAATAGGAAAAGACTAGAGAATTCGTGTTTACTAAGAAATTAATACAACTTGCTGCAAACTTTGTCAAAGGAAAGAAAGAAAATTACTACTCTTATAGTACGCATACAAATACAGAGACCAAACCCTACCCATCTAGCTACTGCTAAGCACATTTCAAACCCCTAGCATTCACATTTTCTCCTGTCATACTGTATTTAACTGTAAGCTACTCTGAGACAAGATGCAACTTCTTGTCCACATACTTTTAGAAGGGGATGGCCAAATGAATTGTTCTCGGTCTTCCTTCTGCTGTTTGCAGTTTCAGTATTATCTGATTTCTACCTTATGCAATCTTCCACACATCCAATGTCACAGAAGACGGATTTCTATTAACTGAATCCTCCAGTAAATTTCACAGACATATTTTACTTCCCGTGACCCCTCAGCTAATTTGCTACCTCGTGTTTTTTATACTCAGCAAACTTAAACATAGCTATAAACTGTAACCACGCCAATGTAAAATGGCAGAAACCCTACCTTGAGCATATAGGCAAGATCTGTATAATGCACGTGCCTGAAGCTGCCCTCTTATCTCTAGGTATTGCTCTTCACAGTTGACCTGCTTTGTCTGGAAGACAGTATCACGCTGGAACGCATGTTTTTAACTCACATTATTGACACAGTCTTGGCTGCTTTTTGTCATCAACCCTCTCCTGGCTTTCTGGAATTATATTTTTAAAGTTCTCTGCTTTTATCCATTTTCTTCCGCAGCGCACTAAGGAGTTCGTATCTGGATTTATGAGGATAATAGTCTAGAAAAGCAGCTAACGCAAAGTAATACCAAATTTATAGTATCTGTACGGCTGTGTGTGAATGTGACTCTGTCTGATACTCTCTTTGAATTTATTTATTAACAATGATTTAAAAAGCATTAGTTATAAAGCAACCTGTCCACAACTGCATCAGAACCCATTGACATTGCTATGCAAAACGCTTGATTTTTACAGCGCCTGCAGGATCTCAGAAAGCTTAGCAAGCACTACCTGAGTTACAGTAGTTCTCATACCTTACTAACTGCTATCATCAGGTTTTGTTTTTCAGGATATGTAAATAATCTTATTGATATTACTGTGTTCTGATATTACTAACAAAAAATTGGTAAGTAAACTGCGTAAGGGCTAGATTAAATGACAGGTTAAAAAGCAAGTTTTCAGCAGACTTAAAAACAGTATCTAGAAATATTGACTCCCTCTCAGAGTGCTAGACACCCCAGATTGCAGCCTGATATAGAAACATCCCACGCATAAACATTGATGACTTACTCCTGTGTAAACAGTGGCAGTTTGGTGAAGGCTGACAGTGACATAACATGCATATTTTCTTCTAGAGAAAATCGTAAGCTTAGATAAATCTTTCTTCTCCTTCTCTTTTGCAGAAGCAGCATCTGAGCATAACTTCAGTATCAAATTAAAGCATAGCACGTGTAGAAATAGTTGTGGTATGCTTTTCTGTTCTTACTATGTAAAAGTGTGAATGGAAGTGTCACATAGCAAGTGAAAAATAAATGGTTTGGACTATCTATTTTATTGAAATATAATCTAGTGGCTGGGATGAAGTTTTTTGTATACTGCACAAAAAATTAAATCCATTTCTTTCTTCTCTAAATATTGCTTCTAGAATCCCTTTAGAGTATTTTGAAAATTCTGCCCTAAGTCTCTACAACACTTTAAATCTAAAATTCCTAAGTAATAGTAGGAGTTTGGCTTTTAAACTACTCATGACTGTTTTCCTACTATTTATCAAATATATATTGTTTTTTAAAAAAACACTTCTACTTAGTTCTTAGTCCTGCTGCATTGGTGGGTGCCATCTCTGCATCCACAGTGGAATGGCTCTGCCTGAAGCCAGGAATACAGCCTCTCCTGTTAATGAAGATTACACTTTTCTTTAATCAGCTAGCCAGAATAT
Organism: Grus americana; assembly: GCF_028858705.1. NCBI lineage: Eukaryota > Metazoa > Chordata > Aves > Gruiformes > Gruidae > Grus > Grus americana. The sequence continues at coordinate 5,646,209 of NC_072854.1, read as the reverse complement.
TGGACAAGTTCTTTACAATCTGGACATATAAGCCGCCTCCCATTTCTGTTTATTTCTACAGCAAAAATTTGTTCTGGAGACAACCATTTTCATCTCACTGTTATAAAACTTCAGTAGCATAAGCAACAATTCTTATTATTAATTTAGAGGTTTTTCAATGCATGCTGATAAAAACCTACTAGACAATTATGCAAAATTGGCAGAAGAGAAGTCACTTTGCCTTTACTATATAAATTTGTTTTGGTAGCACCCTTTGTTTTGATGAATAACAGGTATTTTATAACCTAATCTGTGGTTTTATGTAAACTTAAAATTTTGAAGTAGAGACCAAAAGATAGCTATATTCTCCATTTTGTGTTTTATTAGCCTATAGCCCTTACACTGCGTCTTGTGGCAAGGACAGCATGTTTGTACATGAACTGTTGCCTGCATCCTACAAACTTCTGCACTGCTCAGAATTCCTGTTGACCAACTGTGCTCTATCAGAGCCTTCAACTATTCAAAGACTCCCTGAGCCTCCTCAAAAACAAAGGGTTTCCAAATAAGGGGAGCTCAGCTCTTTGCTAAGTTTTTGGGCAATTCAACAAGGTCAGTGGGATGAAATACAACCACAACGGTGATGGCCAGAGAGGATATTGTTCAATTCAGTGTGTCCTATCAGGCACAAGATCTATCTTCTTGAGCAATTACTGCTATGACTTGCTGCCAGTGGTTCAAAAGCAGCTGCACAGGCTATGCGGCACAAATAAGAATTTGAAGAAAGAAAGTCAATGACCATAATGTGCCTGTTAGGACATCTTCTGTCTGTTCGGTCTCACCCTACTGCCTCTCTGCATCTCACCAGTAATGAGAGGTAGCACTGTGTAATCAGGTGAAAAAGAACCATGAGGACACAGACTGGGCAGACAAAGAAGCAGCACTGCATGCTACACTGCATTTCATGCCTTCCTTTTCCATCACTGATAGCTGGCACAGCAAGTCTGGAGAGATTCAGAAAAACAGCACCGCAGATGAAGGAGATGAGAAAGAAGTTAGGATAATCTGTCTCATAGCCCTACCTAAGTACACCCATTTTCCTGTAACATGGCTTCTCATGAGAAATGAGGCAAAGAAGGGAGGCAGTACTGCTTCCTGTTCCCTATCACCTTTGGTCTGACTTACTACTTTGGTTACAATAATAAAATGACTTTACTTCTCCATATTAGTCCATGGAGTCTTTTCCATAGCTCAATGCTGAAAATTCTGTGCTACTCCTTTTATTTCCATTGAATTACATTACTTCATGATCAAAGCCCATCATTTTCCATTCAGCAGGAGACAGGCATCTGTCACTCCCATGCCAGTCATACTGTCTACTTGTCTACTACCAGTAAAGGATGAATGGGATCACTTGAAAATCTTTTCCCATGTTGCCCCTAACAGAAGGGCTTTGTGTAAATCATAGAATATCAGGTTGGAAGGGACCTCAAGGATCATCTGGTCCAGCCTTTCTTGGCAAAAGTTCTGGTCCAACCTTTCTTGGCAAAAGTTCTGTCTAGACAAAAGCATGGTCTAGACAAGATGGCCCAGTACCCTGTCCAGCCGAATCTTAAAAGTGTCCAATGTTGGGGAATCCACCACTTCTCTGGGGATTATTCCAATGGCTGATTGTTCTTGTTGTGAACCATTTTCTTCTTGTGTTCAATTGGAACCTCCCCAGGACTAACTTGCACCCGTTACCCCTTGTCTTTTCCATGTGACTCCTTGTAAAAAGCGAGTCTCCATCTTCTTTGTAGCCACCCTTTAAGTAATGAAACATGGTGATGAGGTCACCCCTAAGCCTTCTTTTTCAAGGCTGAACAAACCCAGTCCTCTCAGCCTTTCTTATCTGTCAGGCTTCCCAGTCCTTTGATCACCTTCGTATATTCACAGAGCTCACAATCCTCCTTCAAACACTCTTTATCAAATGCCATGACAACTGCTTTCTGTGGTCACGTCCTATATAGTTTTGGGGCAAAGTTTTGTGTTTGCAACTTACAAAGAGGATCTGCAGTCCATTAATGCTTTTACAAATAATAAAAACAAGACCAGGACAGAAACTACTTGTTAACTGGTCAATTTTGGTACAGAAGATATGAATCCCTGGTAAATTCGACACTACCCTCCCGTGACCTTTACAGTTCAAAGATGGGTGCAGACATGCGGCTGGAGAATTGTGACAAGCTCTCTGTGGGAGAAAATGTATTCAAAATATGTCTGTTAAGTGTTCAAGGAAAAGGAATGAAAGAATTTGAGACATCGCAGTAAAAACAGGACAGCACCCCAATAAGGAGTGAATTTGGTTTGCTCATTTTGGGGGCATTTAGTTAAATAAGGAACAGACAGATAGGATCTATTCTAAAAAGTGATGCTTCCTTTGAAGCAGGAATGAAAACAGTCTTAAAAGCATCTTAGGTGAAAAAAGTAAACATTCCACTGGACTCTACAGGATGCCTCACTGCTCTTCTCAAAAGCAGCTTTTACATCTTTGCCTGACTAAAGCAAACTTATTTCTCCTTCAATCAAAAAAATGTTTTCACACCAATCTGTAGTGCAAGGAAGGATGAAGCACCAGACCATGATAAGATTGTGAATATCCATTCTCACATCTCAGACACTTCTTAAGCTCCCTGACCTATGAAACAGCAGGGTGACAGAGAAACCTAGTTACACCCTGAAACTGGTAAGAGTTTGAGTTGTAAACAACACAATGTGCATGAACATCATCATTTCATGTGAGATTCTTTGTATCCATATTCTTCGTGAGAAATTAAAGCACAGCCTTAAAAGACTGTAAAATATAATATTCTATCTTACAATGTCAAACTGCAGCCATCTTTTACTTCCACCTCTGAAGAAAACCCCAAAACATCTCAAGACACCAACCTCACTGACACCATATCCAAAACCAGTTAAAAGGTGAAAATGAACCATCAATCTTTAAACAGCAGTTGGATATTCACCCCTACCCCCAATACCTTGCACGTGCTGCTTCCACTGCAAGCGCAAGCAAGTTCCCTTCCCCAGTAGCAGCACACTGTGTTAGAGCAGCAAGACATTGCTGGGCTGCCGCTTGATCTCTACTAGCCTTCACCTAAAGCGGAAGAGAAAAACATTAAGCTAAAACAAACTACAAAGTGAACTGGGAAGATGAGTGTGTAAGACTTTCTGATTGCAGATATTAACTCTGGAGGCATGGAATTGTCAACTGTCAATATATGCTACATATTTCAATAAGATTACAAGTAAAATGGCATCTCAGACCTTAAAACGTGTACAAGTCCATAAAATAACTCTAAAACCATTTTATCTACATTTTTACTAATTGTGAAAGTGGACGTTGATTTCTGGTTCCGTAACCCTGTCCCTTAATAGCACTTGACAAGCTGCACCAAATAGTCTGAGTGATTAAGTAATGTTACATACTTTTAGAGCAAAACATTGCATAGATATTTTCTATCTTCTTTTCAGAAAAAGCAAAGTTCTCAATTTTGAAAGGTTAGACATGAGACTATCTGAAATACAATGATCAAAATCAAATGAATGTAACAAAAACATTTTTGCTTGGATTCTAATACTGTTTCTTGGGATTTTCCATCAGCCTCCACTGAAGCTGAACAGAAATCTAGCTTCTCCACTAAAGACCAGAGCGGATTCTCAGAAATTTGAGGGTCAAGTTTCTGGCAAGCCATCTTTACTCAAGTTCTACCTGCAATTACAAGAACTTTGATTTTTAAGAAGATAGTTCCCACCTTATTAATCTTCTCGATCTGCTTGCTACGGACTGAAGTATTATCAATAGCCAGAACTTCGACTGTCTCCTCTTTTTCTAGCTGATGCTTGTTTACTCCAACAATTACTTCAGACCCTATTTCCAGTGGAAACACCAGAAACTCAGAATACATTTGTAAACTACTGTGAAAAGACACAATATTAACAGGACAAGAAAATTTTGAGCATTATAATGTAACACTTTGCTTTATAACTATATACATTTCAAAAACTTAAAATTTCTTCTTATAGGAAGGACTTAAGTCTGTATTTTCCGTATTTTATGATGATAGATGATTAGATGCATGAACATTCAACTCAGTGAATATCAGGCCAGAAAAAAGATTTGAAATAGAACAATATTTATCTTACAAACTGATTTAGTAATGAGTTACTAATGTACATTAGCTATTTTTCTCTTTTTAAGTTTACATAACTGAATCTTACAGAATTAAGCAGAAGTGCTGGTCTCCTGCACTGCTCTGCACTTCCTTTTTTGATTTACCAGATAAATAAGAACGTGAAGTTCCTATCTAAAACTACTCCAAGTGAATAAAAATTAATTTATCATGTTGGAAAACTATATTTTAGCTTTCAGACAGTATGGACTTAACAACCATTTTTATTTGCAGTGCCTGATAACATTACTACACTCTTCAAAGCAACATGAAGTAATTTACCTTGGGAGAGAAAACACAAAACTTTATTGATTATTCTTTATTCTTAATTAAAGACCTGCCTCAAATTTATCTTCCAAATAAAAAAGTTCATCTAACTTCTTTCATGTTTGAGTTATCCCTAGTTTCTGTTACTGGAATGCTACTGGAATGCAGACTACAAAAAGTGGAACAGAACTATAAGCACACATGTATACACATCCGCTAATCTGAGATGACTACATTTTTTCTGGTCTTCAGGAAAAATGGGCAGCTCTCAAGCAAAACCAGGAATTTGGCCAGATCATTCAATATCGCCATCTGCTGGCAGTCATGCTTTTAAATTCAGGAATCATAGTTTAAAGATCGTGTCAGAAATTAAGCAATTAACTACTGAAGACCCAAAATACGCCTTTAAAATAGTCTTTCTAGTGCTCTGTCTAATCTAGTCTTAAATATGTCAGGCAAGACTGTTTTCATACTGGTAATGTATTTCAGACATGCTGCTATCTCTTTCCAGAAGCTTTCAAAGATAAAACTAAGAAATTACCATTTTATGACTCACAATCTGCTACTCCTAAACTGAGGAGAGAAAAAACAATGAAAATGTGTGTAAAAAACCTTTATACAAAGGTATACTATTGGCAGTTTTCCCTTCTTTCAGCTCCCCGCTCCCTACCAGAGTCAATCCTGGCTTGTCTTCGAGCTGCACACTCTTCAATACGAAGTTTGGGAATCCCCTCAGCAACAGCTTTGGCCATTCCACCCATTTCTTCTATCTCCTCAACAAGCTGAGAAATGAATAGGATCGAGAAAGTGAGTAGTAGCAAGGTTCACAAAATGAGCTTTGCACTTGTACTACCATCCAAATTTTTATTATACCTATATATACAGGCCTGTGCTCTAAAAGTGTGTTTCTTATCTCCATGTCTCTGACTACAGGTTTGGGTATAAATTAAGAGACATCTCAAACAAAAGAGCATTTTTATTACCAAAACTCCATTAATTCAATAACTGTGCATAGCATATTGTTCAACCAGTAACATCTATGCATGAAAAGGCTTTCAATTTGAGACCTTGACTCTGCACTGATTTCTGCCTGCCAACCAGCCTTTATGGTTACATGTATACAAACACAAATAAATTGAAAAAAGCCTAGGTCAGTTCTCTGATCCTGAAGACAAGTGGCATGGCATGGTTCAGCTCTCACACAGCAGAAGCCTATTCAGCTCTAAAACATGGTGATCACATTCAAACTGCCTACTGAAAATGGCCATCAGACCATGCCTGGCACTGTCTAGAAGAGTCCTAGTTGACAAGGACCTAAAATACCACGTCAGAATGTGCTAACTGTCTGCACAGTTCCAGGCTACTGTTTGGGCCTGTATTAGCTTATTAATTTGGTCCTGTATTAGCTTATTAATTTGGGACTTTGCATAAGAGCAATAATTTGCTCAAAAGGCGAATCACTGGGTTTAGCTGTAGACTAGACATGTAGGCATGTATCTTTATGCAGGATTGCCACTGGTCAGACTACTCCTGCACAGTACTTTTCACATGCAAGTAATGACTGGTAGCTAAAAACGTTATAAAAAAAAAATTCTGATCCAACAGAAAAATTTCTCCTAAATTCTGCATAATACTGAAGCCTAGCCAGACAATTGTCTATCTACATGCTTGGCTATAAAACCTTGCTTTCAATAACCCCTAGTTTGAGAGTCTCAAGCAGATCACCACAAGCATGAGTAGGCATGTAACTAAGTAGGTTGGTTTGACTCTTTCTTCTGTTGAACTCTTTTTTTTTTTTTTTTTCTTATACATAAAACAGAGATCCCAGCAAACTGGGAGTCTTCAGTGTGCAAGGGAGTTTGCAGGGCTTGACTATTTATTCCACACTGGGATATTTCCCTTTTGAATGTAGTCTACTAGAAGGCTGAAGTCTCTCTTTCTCTAAATATTTTTGTAAAGTTCATTTACAAAGAAATCACTGAAGCATAAGTGTAAAATGATTCCCTCTTCAGAAGTTACCAACTTATGAAATAGTCCCTTACAGGACACTTCTCAAAACTCTACCTAAAGTCTTCCCACAAAACATAAAAGGTTATGTCAACTGACCTTTAAAGCAGCTTCATAGACATCGTTGGTGAGGCACTCCATGAGGTAAGATCCCCCCCAGGGGTCTGCCACTTTAGGAATACCTGACTCCTCTTGAATTATGATCTGCGTGTTCCGAGCAATGCGAGCACTCTTCACTGTAGGCAAACCCAAAGCTTCATCAAATGAATTTGTATGCAAAGACTGTGTACCTCCAAACACTGCAGCCATTGCTTCAATTGTAGTACGGATAACATTGTTAAAGGGATCCTGGAAGCAAAAGGAGAGCTCTGCAGCTCAACAGTTCTGCCATGGGGCTGAGGCAGATTAGTCACACGCATACTACTGCAATGAAATGAATGCAAGATTCCCCACTGAAATACTGTAATCGTAACAAAAGCTGAAAAAGAAAACAGTCAATAAAAAACATCCAGTCAAACTGATATATCATTTATGAATATCTCGGACAAAAACATTAATCCATAAAGAAAGCCAAAAGTATCAGTTTATGAGTAACAAAGCAAAGCCTGACTTATATTTAGTGGTGTTTCAAAGAACTTAATGAATCCAAGTTGGAGAGGATGGAACAGATAGTCCTGATGTCCTCCATCCTGGGATTCCAGAAGTCTTGGAGTACCAAATACCAGATCTGTCAGAGAGGTGACTAGTTAAGATGTGTTTTGGAACTAAATGTGCTTAATATTTGAATTAATGACAGCATTACACAAAGGTAGGAATTGCTGTTGAAATTTGCTGGTGCCATAAAACGGGAAGGTATCTATGGGAGAACTGGGATATTAACCAAAACAAATGGATAATCTGGAGTACAAGGTATAGAAAGAGAGTATTACAGAATATAATCTCAGCCTTTAGGTCAAAATTTTTATCTGCTCTTTTCATACATCTAGATAGTTGTCTATATGTGCCTTTTCAGTCAAAGAAGAGTTATCATGATCTCCAGGGGCTGACTTGCGTTTTGAGACAGAGTGAAGATCCACCCACTGCATTTGCTCATCTTATTTCATTTGATTATTGAGGAATGTAACAGTAGCTCAGACTGCATACCTAATTCTTGACATGCTTAGTTGGGATGAAATGTATCCAAAATAATTAAGAGCCTTCAAGATGGTAAAGGAATCATGAAATCTGTGAATTATTTTCCATAAAGAAATGCAATTAATATCACTATTTTACAAGGACACAGATAATTATACCCACACTAGAGTCTATTTCTGTTTCAAGTATTCCGTTTAAAGAATTACAGAAAAAAGGTGATTTGGATAAGCAAGAATGTAAAACCTAATTTACAAGTGGATACCTATCTAAAGGCAGGCCGAAGGAAAATGTATTTGCCCTCTGAAACCTATAAGAAACAAACACTGGGCACTGAGAAGCTGTATTAAGATAAATAATGTTTAGAGAGGAAAAAAGGGTTATGATCCAGCCAGAAATAAATTTACACTGGACACTGGAAGACGGTTGATTATATTTTTGGTAATATTAATATTTTGCACTCATATAATACTTTTCATTGGAGGACTCACAAAGGCTACTGTTCAAAAAATTCCATTGTTTTAGTTTTACTGCATTCCTGTAATGTAAGTAAACATTACATTTGCTTGGAAAAAATAAAAAGAATAAAACCAAGGCATAGAAGTCAAATAACAACCTAAAAATAATTCATATTGCTTGAAACTGATTGAGAACAGGCCTTGGAATAAGAGCTAGAACTCAGCTCCAACTCACTTGGGTAACTATATATGCAGTCCAATGATTTATTTTCTTGTTGTGAAGTGATATAACTCAAGAGGAAAAGCAGAAAGTGCACGCGGTTTCAAAAGAACAGATAAGCTGTAACTATTACTTCACTCTTCAGCAGTGAGAGACAGGGGCATGAATGATTTCCTTGGATGCTCAAATGAATTTTCAAGCCAGTGATTTTGAGAAAAAGATGCCTCTATTTCCTTATTCAGCTGCATTCTGAAAGGATAATTCACGGGACAAATCAAAGAGAGCGCTTCATCCTCTGAGTCCTGAATTAATATAAGCACTTATCTGCAATTCTCTCTCTACGTAGCAGGTTTGGATCCTATTCTCAATTCAGTAGCCTCTACACTGAAAGATCACACGCTTAAGACAGTGATTCCAGAATGAAAATGAAGCCAGACAACGAAAAGCTAGGCACTGAGACTCTGCCTACACTGCAATCCCTCTGTGGATACAGTCTCCAGCCTTTAGTTTCTGCCCTTTTACCTCAGCAGAATACTGAGGTATTTGGTAAACCAGCATTTTGGGAAGCAATGCTGCTGGCACTCAACAAGACTTTTTGTGTTACATAAGCAAAAAGATGTATCCGATGCTAGTGTGCGCATTTGTCAGACTGAGAGTAAGACAGGTTGTCTCCTTCAGAAACTGCATTTTTACAAGTAAAACCATCAGCCACCTTTAAGATACACACCACGAGAACATATTTAAATGAGGAAGTTGATGAGAGTCCAATTTCTAACCTGCTCAGTGAGTGACCAGCCCGAAGTCTGACAATGAGCTCTCAGTAGAAGAGATTTGGGATCCTTGGGCTTAAACATTTTCTCTATTAAGTGAGCCCACAGCCGTCTCCCAGCTCTCAGCTTAGCTATTTCCATATAGAAGTTCATGCCAATTCCCCAGAAGAACGAGAGCCTGTAATAACAGCACATGAACAGGATAAAACATTAAACCATTCTAATAATTGTTTCAGTAAAGGAGAAGCAAAGTCTCTGATTAATTTACTCTTACAGATATAACCCAGACATAAGATGATGAGAATATTCCTGGACACTGCCGCCAATTGTACAGAATGACATTTATGCCAATAACCTGTCTTAGCCTCCAAACAAGGTGACTGCAGGCAAACTGCCAGTGACAATGGTCCCTGGAACTGCTAAACTGTCCCCAGGGACTGTTTTAGGGGAGCCCTAGGTCAAGCAGTGTCCCAGCAACTCACTAATACGGATAGTGACACTCTAGTGCCAGGGAACGCTCCTGGACACAATCTACTAGTGTAGTTACGCTCACAAACTATTTATAATGAGAAGACGTTACATACTATAAGCATGCTTTCATCCTTTTCCTGATGATTTTAATCAAAACCCGAATCAAATATCAGTTCAATACTGGATGGCATATCAGGGAATGGACTGATTGATCTACTTTTTCCTACTTAAAGCTTCTATGATTTATAAATGTACACATGCATAGTTAAAGCCAGTAAAACTCATTATACTGAAGATGCATTTTTTTAACAGTGAATTAGCTACTGAAACAATTTGCCAAAGGCTCTTACAGATTCTCCATCAGTAGAATGTCTGAAAATAAGGCTGTATCATTTTCTACATGATCTACTTTGATTTTGCCACAGATCTTGGAAACAGGTTAGTTCAGCTGACTGATATACTGAATGTGCAACAGGCTACATGAACCATGCCTTTTGTTTTTCAGACTCACCATATAGTTAGGTTATCTGTAAATCACCTAGACCACTGAAAGTGTGATTCTGCTCAGCTTGGCAGTAACTACACAAAAATACAATATTCTGCTTAAAAATAATTTTTATTTTTAGGAAATTTGCAACTGTAAATTGAACTACCTGAACCCCTTCCCCTTGTTAAGCTTTTTTTCTCAAATATTTCAAAATGATACTAATGAAAAAAATACAATAATACTACAGTATAAAAGAACTGCGAGAGCTGTTGTTGCATTCTGCAGTCCTAAAGCTACAGCTGTATTAGATATAACAGCTTAGGGATCTTCCTTCTGACCAGAGACCAACTGTGCCAACAGACCTTGACAATGCTTGGACTTGGACATGAGCTTTATTCAGTTTATTAGCGTAGATGTAGTCTAAGTGTCCATTGGACCAGATATTCTCCTACCGCTGAAACTGTAACAAAATCAAAACAAAACCTATCTGCAATGTGAACATTGCCAATATTGCTCGTATGTGTAAAAATACTGAATTTGATATTAAACTCTAGAGGTTTTACCAAAAGTGAGTTTTATAGTTGTGAATTTCTTTAGCTCACCTTGGTGCAAATTCATCAATGGTAAGGCCTGCTTTAAGTCCAGTTCTGCAGTACTCCAAGCCATCTGCTATAGTATAAGCTAATTCCAGAATGGTATCAGCTCCTGCCTCTTGCATATGGTATCCGCTGATTGAAATGGAATTAAATTTTGGCATATACTGCAAAAATAAAAGACAAGATGGTATGACATTGCAGGTGGGTTGGACTAGATGACCTTTAATAGTCCCTTTCAACCCAAACTATTCTATGATTCCATGACAGCAGAAGAGGGGAAGATCAGATAATTGTTCTACCAACATTCACAAACAATCCATTCTTTGTAGATCGCGAATGCAACCCACCTCTATTCAACAGTGTTTGCAGATGTATACTTTACATGCTTTTACCTTTTTGCACTATTCAGTGTGCTTAAACTATCACCCACCTTAAGTCCCTTTCTCGATTACAGGCTGTGTTCCACCTCTCCAATGAAAACAGCTAAGAAAACAACTCGTAGTACTGAACTTCCACTCATCAGTTCAGGACTTCACTCTTTTCATTAGTGGCTTCTCATGCTCAATTTCAGAGCAGAAGTCCTTCAACTTTTCTCACCTCTTCACTCCTGCTAACAGCTGTATAATGCTGCTTAAGTATGTGGCTTCTTACTTTCTATGCAAAGAACAGCCTGTCTGTTCCTCGTCTCCAAGCTTCCTGCCATCCTTTCAGGCTTAGGCTCATCTTAAACTGACTTTGATTTGAATTGACTTAAAAATCTTAAAATTTATGCCATAAGTGATTTGGGATCTTAACTTCTCCTCCTGGCCCTTTCTACAACCACATCATTCTACACTACCACAGGTCTTCCTGTCTTCTGCTTTGTTCTCCCAAGTGCCTCATAAGTAGTTAACTAGATATAATAACAGAAATAATTACATTTAAACAATTGATACCTTTGAGGTGTACTGGAATATGTCAGCAATAATCCGCATGGATGGTTCTGGGGGGAAAATGTACGTATTTCGGACCATGAACTCCTTCAAGATGTCATTTTGGATTGTCCCTGTCAGCTTGGCCTGAGGCACTCCCTGTTCTTCTCCAGTTACAATGAATGTTGCCAACACGGGAATGACTGCCCCGTTCATTGTCATAGAAACGGACATTTTCTCTAAAGGAATTCCATCAAAAAGGATTTTGGTGTCTTCCACTGTATCAATGGCAACTCCAGCCATTCCAACGTCTCCTCGAACTCGTGGATTGTCTGAATCATAACCACGGTGGGTGGCTAAATCAAAAGCAACAGATAATCCCTGCTGGCCAGCTAAATGAAAACAAAACAAAAAAAAAACCACAACAGAGAGAGATTCAGAAGCGTTAAATGGATTTGCATTAGGACTGGATCTAAATTTATTAATTTTATTTTACATCATCCAGGCTTGGACAACAAATCAATTTTGATGTTAAATGCTGTTCCCTCCCCAAACTTGTCCAAGGTCTTCTACTCTTAAACTTTAGATGAAAAAGCTTTTAATTGAGAAAGAAAGTATCATAGTTGTTCCAGTTCAGCCACACAACCAGCTTACGATGCTTAACAAATTACTGCATAATAGTTTAGCCACAAGTTACAAATGTGCATAGACAGACAGTATCAGGATTTATATACAGGAACTCTACTTAGCTTAGCTGGAAACAAAAGTGTGATAAACTACGTCACAACTATTTGTGATAAAGAGAAGGTAAACACACACACACTGGTTGTTATCCTGGCTCTACCGACATGCCTTGTTTATTCCTGAAGTGATGCATTACTAAAGCTGCAGGAAGAGAAAACTACTCATATAAAGCAGGGAACAGGATAATTAGAGCTCTAGGCAGATTTGCTGCTCCGACCCAAAAGCAGCAGCTGAAACTGTGGTAATCCCAGGCATTCACCCTCCGACCAGCACTGCTGTTCTTAAAGTAACTATATCTACTGCATTTGCAAATCTGCTTCCCAACATCAGCAGAGCTCTTAATTGTCAGACACCAGATATTGTCTTTGACCTACAAAGCTAGGTGTTAGCTCTGAAGCACAATGAAAAAAATTTCAATTTTTGCCCAGTTTCAACCAATAGACATTTCAGCAATTATGAGAACTGACAATTAATTCTTTTTCAGCATTCCTCTAACTACAGAGAGATTTTAATTGAATTATAAAAAATGCTTTATAAATAGGTCAGATTAAGAAGCTATGCTAAATAATTCAATATTAATACAACCATTAACACAACAACAGACAAAATTACAATATCACAATGTCAAAACTCGAACAGATGAAAAATTCCTGGCAGCAAACGTTCTTGAGTAACTCAGCTGTGCTACCAGTTAACTCAAGTGTTAGCACTTCCACTTCAGCAGCAACGTTCAGCAGTCAGGCAGAGTATATTCAGAACAATCTTTCTATTGAAATGTTTGTTTGCAAACCTCTAATACTCTGTATTTATAATTTCTTAATTTACTGAGAGTTTTATAAATTGAAAGAATCAAGAATACTTGCAAGAATATTGCAGCAGCTATTATTGCTTCATATTAGCTAACTAGGATATAGCAAGAGGTAAAATTCCCCAAACAACTCCTCTCCCCTGCCCTAAACAGCAATGTTTTGAGTTGGAAGGCCTGTAAAGTGAGAAATAAAAGGATCACAGATGCCTCAGAAGGCAAATTTCAGTGGCCTGTTGTTTGACTGGTAAGGTTATAATTAACTTCAAACAATTGCTAAAATGTATAGCTGGTGTAAAACTAATGCTTCAGTCTATTAAGAACAACCTTTTAGTAGTGGTTTTACAATGCCAATACCAAATGGTATTTTGGCCAATGCTAAAGCACAATACTCTGCAGAAAACCACTCTCAAATAAGGAAAATATCAATACTTCTAGGAAGCTGGCATTACTAGCACATCACGAATGACACTATTCATATGTATTTATATGAGCTCATTTAAAATTTACAACATGAGATGGAAACCCAAAACATCAGAATGCACTAACACCAGAAGTTTAGCTAAGTGGCAAAGTTCAACAGATTTTTCCACTATAACTTTCTGTCACGGTCACAAAATGAGTGTAAAGTGCTCCATGATCTCTGCTGGTTGGACCCTGGGATACAGCCAAATTTCATCTCTGTCAATGTCAAGGCAGAATAACTAAAAATAGCATTTAACGCATTCATTTTTCCACCTCAATAGTAAAATGAAGCAAGGACAGTTTAAAAAATGACCCAATTTCTCAGTACTAAAGAAATACAGCGCCACTGGGAAAAGCCTATCAGAAATCAAAACTCACAAGGCAAAATAATCACATTTGCCATATACATCACCATATGAATGTTCCCCATTGCTTTGCAAGGCGATGTTGTTTCCCAAATCAGCTGTCTTACCTTTAATGTTGTCCTTGTAGAACTTGTTGCTCTCCTCCACAGTACTGAAGCCAGCATACTGACGGATAGTCCATGGCCTGTATGTGTACATGGTTGGGTAGGGTCCTCGAGTGAAAGGTTTCACCCCTGGCAGCTCCTCAGGGAGGTCTTTTGTGTCCCTTTTGGAGTACAAGGGCTTGATGTCGATCCCCTCTGGGGTGTGCCAAATTAAATCCTTTGGATTCTTGCCCTTCAGTTGCTTTTCCGCAAGGGCAGCCCACTCGGGGTGCAGCGGCTGCCCATGCAGCAAACGCCAGGTAAGCATGGAGGCTGGAAGTTGTGCCAGGCATGTGGAGCAGTGGGGCCACAGGCGCAGGAAAGCATCCTTGGCTCTTAGCATGTCTGCCCCACTGGTTGGCAACTACGGGGTAAGCTGAAGAAAATAAAAACAAGTTTTTCATTATCATATAAATCTGACATGGGAGAAGTGAGCACAGAGAAATCAAGCAGTTTGCTAAAGCGAAAACAATTACTCAGGAAAAAAACTAAGTGTATTTATTCACTTATTCATTTGACAGACACCCCGTGTCCTTGCCTTTCAACCAGAAAACGCATAAAACAGAATTCAGGAAAAATTATACATTTTCCTCTAGCTAAGGAAAACATTCCTACAACTCCTCTATATCCACGTATGAAATGTGTAACTTATTTCAGTCCCTAAGCAGCACCATCATTTATCTGTCACTGAAAAGCCAGTATTACGCATGAAGATGGCATGCCTAGCTACCCTCTCACCTTCCCATCTCTCTCTCATCTACCAATTCCGTTATGTCAAAGAGGGACCTTCAACATCAAACAGACACTCTGAAGGAAGTGGACTGTCAGAAAACTACTGACATGTCACGCACTTTGGAAAAGGTGGCTTGGGCAGGATGAAAATCAGAGCTATACTAAGAAAGAAAGGACCAAAACATGTGGTATGCAAGAACACAGGGATAACACAAGTTGCAGAGGTCATCTCACTATGCGTAAGATTGAGATGGTGGATAAGTTCACTAACTCTTGAAAGCTGTAAGCTCCTCTGCTTCTGCTCTCTGTACCCTATCCCTGTACTTCTTCCCCAAGCTAAAACCTTTACAGCTCGGCTCCAAGGGCCAGTCACCTCCTTTGTGCCTCATCTCCTTGACAACTCCCTGGAAACACACACTTCCCTGACACCTTTATGAGGAAGTCTGTGCAAAACTGGAAAGCATCTCTATCGCTGTTATGGTGCTGCAACACATTCCACACAAGTGCTTTAATAATATATATGCTACATATGGAACACATATAATCTGATGAGTGCAAAGGAACACCAGAGGAGCACCCAGTTCCCTGCAGAGACGTCATCCTGCAGCCAGGATGGAAGATAACCCCTGCCTCCGCTGCTGCACGGGTCCCAACGCGATCCCCCGGCCCCGTACCCCGAAGGAACCACAAAGCTGCCCTGCCACCCTCCTCCACACCTCTCCCTCCACCCCTCACAGCACAGCACCCACAGCCGGAGCGGGACAGGGACCGGAAAGCACCGTTCACCGGCCCGGCCTGGCAGCCCCACACCGTCCTGACAGGCCCGCCCGAGCGCAGCGCCGAGCGCCCAGCAATCCCCCGGCGCCACAACCCGCCCCCAACACACCCCCTTCGGCGGCCAATAGGGAGGGGAGGCCGGTTTGGGGGCTGCCCAGGGGGTTCATGGCCCTGCTCGCCCGAGGGACGGGAGCGCTGGGCGGGCTGCGGGCTCAGGACAGGCCCCGGCCGCCCCCCGCTACCTGCTGTCGGCCCCTCCGCCGGCACCCACGCCCCGCGCGGCAGTGCGCATGCACCCTTCCGCTTAGCGCGCATGCGCTTAGAGCCGCCCTGAGCTCCGACTGCCTCGCAGGAGGCGGGAACTAGCAGTGCGCATGCGCGTGGGTGCGCGGGGAATGTGGTCTACTAACGGCTCGGCGGGGTGAGGCGGGATTGGCGGCAGCTCTGAGGAGACGCCGGGGCGGTGAGTCTCGGGGCGGGATGAGCTGGTGGGAGGTTTTGTGGAGGTTCCTGCGGTGTTATCCGGCAACAACGGGGAGAAGGATTTGTGGGGATGTGAGGGGCGTGAGTGGTGAAGACTACATCTCCCAGCATGCGTTTCGCTCGATGGGCCCGGGCCATAGCTGTGGCGGGCAGCGTTGCATGCCGGGAGTTGTAGTCCGCGCTTCGCACGCTGAGGTATTCTGTCCCCCAAAATCGGTAGTTCCTTAGAGGGGGGGTGGAGGCAGGGCTTGCTTACCTGGTGTCGGTCGCGACTGCCGCCTGGCGAGCCGTGACGGGGCCTCTGCCTGAGGGAAGAAGCGGCCTGAGGGTATGGTAGGAAAACCGAATACATCTGAGTCGTTGTGGTTAGAAAAGAGAAGGTTAGTGGGGTGTAATGATTACTCTCTTCTGTCTGACTTCTTTTTCCTCCATCTCTACAGTGAGTAAGAAGAGAAACTATGGGTTTAAACTGCAGCAAGGAGTGTTGTGGTTAGGTGTTAGGGTAAAAAGTTCTGGTAATAGGATGACTGCACTGAACTGCATTAGAAAGATAAAGAATTTCTATTGTTGCAGGCTTTTAGGAGCAAATTAGGCTGTTCTCAGTGTAGTTACTGTTCCATTGCCATTGCTGCTCTTTGGCATACAGATATGCCGACTTTTAAACTTAAATGTTGAGCACACAAAGACTTGTCTAAAAGGTAAACGGGGATTTTTTTTTTTGTGGCCTTGCATTTAGATAAATATGCAAGATTTAGGCTTTGGGATAGAAAACATGCAAACGTTCGGGCTCATTTAGTACAGGGTATTTCCATAATTTTGCTTGTTAGTGTGTGGTTTGTACTGCATGGATTATAATTGGATTTTAATTTTGTTTTTATTTCCTCCTGTTCTGTTTGGTTTACAGATAATGAAACGCCACCACCCATCCTCTGGTAAAATGGGGGAGACCACTGGTGGAGGACCAGCAAAAAAAGCCTTTAAATCACAAAATCAGCAAGGGCCTTCCAGCAAAAAAAAGGGAACAGATGGAGAAGGAAGAAAACAAGGTCAAAAAAGAAAGGTAATCATTATTTTTTTATCAAATAAGTTAGAAAAGTAACCAAAGGGGGGGAAAAAAAAAGGGCAATTTTGCCCAATTTTCTACTGGAATTTATAGCAAATATTTTCTTAACTAAATGTAGTCCTCTTGAGGAAATGTCTAGTGTGAACAGCTGTTTTGAGACCCACTGCCTTGGCTGCTCCCTGGTTTTCAGAATTTCTAGTCACATGCCACTATGCCTGTGACAAGTAGAATGAAGCATTGCCTGATAATTAATAAAAAGGCAAGCTGGCTGTTTTGAAGAGCTGCATAGCATCTGTTTGAACAGAGTGATAAAATCAGAGCTCATGCAACTCAGATGACATTTATTCAGTTCTGGAAAATATTCTATGCATCTCTCAGGATTGGCGTAGGCAGCTTTCTGTTGGAGAGAGCTTGCTTAACTGCTTATGAATGGCATGATCTCAAGATGCAGTTTGATAGCCAAACATCTTGTGCATTTCTTATTTCATGACCTCATTCTTTGAATGGGTGGAACTAAGAGTTGCAAATTGCTTTCCCTGTCTTGCTGGAGATGAATTATTGTTTTACAATTCTATTAAAAAGCCTTTTTTGTGGACAATAGCAACAAGCTTCTGTCAAGCACTGAAGTGCTTTGACAGCCTTTTTATAGCGGATTGCTAGTAGTAAATGAATGGTTGCACAGCAAAGGATGTTTCAAAATTACCATATTTGCTGTAATTTTTTCTTTACAGCAGGTCACTCAGACAGTCAAAAGGAAAGCTAAGGAACATGGAGACTATTCCCCTGCAGGTAGGATTGTATTCTTTCTTATGTTTGTCTCATGCAAAATCAATGTTTTGAAAAAACACTGAAAGTAATAGTAGTAACTGCTGTGTTGAAATCATAGATGTCTGAGATGTCACTGAAATAATTTTCAGTTTTCTTTCTGAACAGTAACAGCGAGTATTTGCAGTATACACTTGGCCAGTGTGCATTCATATTATGTGTTGCATATGCACATATTAACCATAGCCTTTTGTTTGCAAGCAGTGCTCTTCTCTTGCAAAATTCCACCACAAGCACCCAGAACGTTTTATTTTCTCGTCACAGTTTATTGTCTTCTCTGTTAACCTCCTGTCTTAAGACTGGCATGTGTTGTATTGAACATACAAATGAGATGAGGCCCCTGCTGCATTGAGTTTCTCACTTATGTATATTCCCACTCTTTTTATTTCATTCTGGGTTTTGTCACTTGTATCGTCAACGATTTTGGGATAGTATCTGTTTAGAATGAAACTACGGTAAGAAAGAATCTGTTCTGTTTTGTGCTTTTTAAACAACTTATGACTTGCAAATAATAGGTACCATCTAATGTAGATATATTTGTCCTGATGGCTTTGTGACCTGGAAAAATCTTAACTGTTACACCTTTGACTACGATCTGACTGAGTCACAAAGCTGTCTATCCAGGTTTGACAAATCATATCTTCCTTTTTTCCTTTGTGTTAACAGGAGAAAAAGGTTCTTCAAAGAAGGTGAAGCTAACCAGCACTAAAATAGGATCTTGGCAGACTCTCTCTGAGAGCAGTAGGCAGTTTCTGGAAACTGTAATGGATTCAGTAATACTGTAAGTGGCAACTGTCCCTGTGGTGGTTCTTTGTTTCTACAAGGAATAAAATAAAAATCATAACATTGCTTGAATTGGAAAAGCTTTGGAGCTTTTTTGGGCAATATGGCTGACTGTGTATATTTTGTCCAGTATAATTTAACACTTTCTATCTGAAGTTGGACATGTTTAGCTAGAGAAGTTCTGACTATGTTTACTTCACTTGATGTGTTCTCTGTGCTTGCAGGCTTTGTGATGAAATTCTGCCTTTGTTTTCCTTCCAGATCTGTTTTGTGCCAACAACGTGAGAGAAAAGATGATGTTCAGAAGCATCTCAATTTACTGAAAGAAAAGTAAGAAATTATAATTTAAAAAGAAAATGAAACAAAAAAAGAGGGAGAGGAGGGATTTAGTTTACCCAGTTGTTTTGTACCATGCTTACAGAATTCTTCCTGGGAGCAATCACATTTAGGAAATCTTGGAAGGGAGAGTTGATGTGAAATCAAGGAGGGAAGTATCTTGGCAGTACCTTGATTGAAGTGGTCAAGCAAGAGTTGTTGAAAGACCCACTTCAACTACTTCTATATGAGTAACAGAACCTAGGAGGTATTCTTAAGATCTCCTTGAATCAGCTTTGTACGCTTTATGCAGGGTTTAAATTTGTAGGCGGCTATTTATTTTGTTAGCATTTTACGATAGTAGTGAGAGCAGTTATAGCTAAATTTTCTTAAATGCTAATTCATTTTCTGTCTGTTGAAGTAACTTCAAAGAGGGTTGAAATTTTATCTTGGGGAGTAATTTATGTCATTGTGGGAGTAATTATGTATGCTTGAGTGTCTGAGAACTTCTGTGTGCATGTGTGTTGATATACTAGATTCTTATCAAGATAGAGCCTGAGCATCTGTGTTGTTTTCATTGTTATTTCAGTACCTCGGGATTCTAACATGAAGAGCTAGTTCTTCATAAATGGTTTTCTTTTTTCTTTTTTTTTTTTTTTTTTAACATTTAATTTGTGACATGTTGGGTCTGATTTTCTGAGTTGCCAAACTCCTGCAATCTCATCTGAGATGCATGGAAATTGTGGCAGTTTGGTGTATCTAACAGACAGATCCAACTTGGAAGAATTCAAGTCTTCCTCAGAATCAGAAGGATCTTTGAGAGCAAACTAAAACTCTTCCTTTGGCATAAAACTAAAAATCTGTAAATACTTTTGTGAAATCTGATGTAACTAAAATGTTTTTTCATGGAAGCAGTTAAAAATGCTGCTTTTGGAACTTAGTTTTACTTTGAAAAGCAGAAAGGTCACAACTGGGAAAATATTAGTTAATGTCGAATTACAGTCAGGGACTGTACAGGCCAATGGGGTTGAAACAGCACAACGTCAGTGTATTAGCAAATGTTAGAATGGTGGGGTTTCTTGTTCCTGGTGCCTTCCTTGGATAATCTATTCTGCATGATTTTTGGAAAACAATCCAAGACAGCTTTTTTTGCTGTCTGGATCCTGTTACTTCACTGGCAGCAATTGGGCTAAACTGAGTTTAGTTTTTCGCCAGAGAAGTCATTAGCCAGTTTTCTTTTTGTTTTGCAAAGAACTCCAAACAAGTCATGCTTTCCTTTTTCTCTAATAAAGGGTGCTGAGATTTTTCAAGACTTTAAAGGTGCCTCCAGGGAAGCTGGGCAATCTGAAGAATGTCCCAGGCCTTCAAATGGCAGAGAAACAAATGCTTGAGACAAACGAAGCGTCTTTGGTACAATTGCAGGTATGAAGGGAAGAAAATATCTTGCCCGTCTGCTGCTGCTCAGTGTTTTGTAACTTTTTAGTAGAAGAACTGCTGGCTATGCCTGTGCTGTTGTGGAGGAGTTGTCCACTGCATCGTCACCCACCTTTGCTACAAAGCAGTTTATCTTTTTTGGATGTTTTTTCAGTGACTCAACTGATGCTTATTATCAGTATTTTATACACAAAAGGCTCACCATCTCTAAAGGAAATGTTATTCTGTTTTTATGTCTATTTTATCTTAGGAAGAAATAAATGAAGCTGAGCGATCAGCAGAACACATTGAAGAAACTATACAGCAACTGCAGTACAAAATCCAGGTGCTCAAGAACCAGTTAGAGGAAGATGAAAAAAAGGCCAGGAAGGTACTTCCAATAGATGTTGGTGCATTTCTCCAAGGAGAAGGTGTTTCCAGAGCTAGCTGATACAAGCTGTTTCTGCTGAGAGTGTCGTATGAGGAAGGCCTTATCTGTCTTTGGGAATGTAACTTTTCAGTCTTTCCATCTTGACTTGCAAAATTAAGATGTTTAGTTTTCAGAAGTTGGGTCATAACAGCTGGTTTGTTTTCCTACTTGTGTGCCTGATGTTTAGTTTTGGATTATTTTTTCTTTTTCCCATTCTAGGTATTCCAGGAAAATGGCAGTGGAGCACTCCACCTTCCAGAACTCCCCAAGCGCAGTTTACAGGCACCCACTTTGCAGGTGAGCATGGAATATATTTTCAGAGACAGCGTGGCTATGAGAAGGAAGGCAGAAGAATGTGCTTTTATCACTTAACCTCTGCCAGAGGGAGCAATTCTGAAATATCTGGAAGTTTTCTCTCTTGTTCCTCTCTCTCTTTTTTTCTTGACAACTATATGCTTAAGTTTTAAAAACAGAACAAAACCCTCAAAAACCTGCCATTTAAAGGGTCACATGTCTTTTCCTAGGAGCCCTATGGTCCTAGGGAACCTATAATTATATATATCTCTAACTGATGGAAGGAAGGCTGTCTTAATTCTGTGTCTTTGAATCCTTTTTATTTTAGCTCTATTTAAATACAGCTAGGCTGCATGAAAGTGAAATTTCTGTTGGACTCAATGAAAGCTGTTTTTTTTATTATCTGTTATTCTTTCTTTCCTTCTTTAGGAAGAAATTTTGAAGATAAAAAATCAGAAAGGCCTTTTAAAGGATATGAACACTATTCAGCAGTCAGCTGACATGAAGAACATGTTAACCCTCATTGAAAAGATCTATGAGAAGGTAGACTTCCTTTGAGAAACCAAAATAATACGGAGTCTCCTTTAGAGAAGATAACCTATGACAGCAGTCCGTGTTAATGTAGCGCAGCAGGATGCTGATCATGGAAACAGTGATTTCTTCCTAATGGCTTTACTGTTCTGACTGCTGAATTTCTGTTAAAACATTTTCTGTTAATATTGGTATATAAATCTGTAGATACATTCTGGGCCTTTAGTGATTTAAGTGATCAGTCGAGAGTTTTTTGGGGGGTTTGTTTTGGACCCGTGATGACTTCTAATGATGATATATGCTGTCTTAGGTGAAGGGAGGGAAATGGATCCTGGGTTTATTTGGGCTTTTTTGTAGAATAAGGCAACATCTTCCATTACGTTTGGACTTGCATATCACATCTGTAAATCAGTGAAAGCAATATCTCTTGCCAAACTAACTTTTGTTTTGGAGTTAAATCCTCTGTAAACCCAAACATGTAGTAAAAATATTGTTATCTCATGCTCAGTTGTAAATTCCCTGATCAACTTTCTCACCATTTTATAATAAAAAAACCTCCATGGCAGGAAATGGAATAATTTTTATTAAATGTACAGCTTTTGGGTTTTTTACATTTTCATATTCACTACTTATATTCACAGTTGGTGTCTTTTTTTTAAAAATCCAGGTGGTTGGGGAAAGCAGGTAACATTATAGAGCAAAGTTCTAGTCTCAGAATTGTGTGCTCACCTTATATTTCATTGTCAGATATTCCTCATCTTCAGAGGAAGAAAATTAAGTCAAAAGTCTATTTTCCCATGCACTTTGATATCTCATCTATTTTTTTCCATGATAGATCTTCTCCCGTAAGAGATTCAGTTGTTATAAAGTGCTCTCTCCAGTCAAATTATCTGCTAGAAGACAGCAGTAGTCTTTACATCGACTTACCATAGAAACACTTGTTCTTTTGTTTACAAGCTGCTGGTACTCTTAATGAGACATGAGCTCATTATCTGTATTCTCTTATACAAGATTAAAAGCCTCTCTGTAGTTGCTACATGTAGGATCAGGAAAACCAGACTGAGTATGTGCTTGCTTTATACCAAATCACATGAAAAAGTAGATAAATATTTAGAAATATTTCTCAAATTTTTGATCACTCAACGAGGGGAGCACTTACTGACATAACAACTACTAAAAGTAATTTAATCCAGATTATGGATTAAATGCGATTTGCGGCACTTCCTATTTTTCCCCAAGAAAGGCTGTAATCACAAGTTGTTTTGCAATTCTTCTGATGTGGTCAACTCCCGGCATTGAGATTTGTGATCTCTTCCCTGCCTTGCAAATCCAGTTGTTTAGATTGCAGTGTGTTCTGCTCAAAAAAGAGGAAGCACTCCTTGGGGGTAGGGTATCATGCTTTTTATTAATGTTAAATGCTATTTCTTTGATACTCGTAAAACTGGTTTTGTTCAGCTCCAGGTCTCTTTGTTGGCGAGTTCTTTGTAGCTGAAGGGTCTCCCCTTCCAAGCCTCATCTCTTACCATCCTCCTCGGTCTCCCATGTCCCATCGCTTACCACCCCACACCTGTACTTCTCTGTGCTGCATCCCATATCTCCATTTCTCAAGGCCTCTGCTGTGATACTCTGCCTGTCATACTCTATACTAATCATAAATAACTCATTTGACATGGAATAACTGTTGCTGCTGTCTGTTTCAAACTGTGGTTGTACCAAAGATAACTAAAATAATTATTCATAGTCACCTGGTCAACATGGGAAAATGCTGAATTAGATGGCTAAGTAAAACATTCACCTGATGAGCCTCAGTCCTGAGGCCTTGTAAACGCAGTGCAAAGCCATCACTAGTGATGGAGGTGTTGCATTGCAGGGCTAGATTCTTACTGAAGCAAGCCATGATTAATGGTTTTTTCTGCTGATGTTGGGTGATTTACGGTAGGCTGGCTGCGGATGTTGTTACTTTGGTGTTGATGTGCGTGCATAAACAGGACAACATAAAACGGGAATGTAAATCTAGACTTTTAGGAGGTGGTTGTAGCTCAACAATAAGTTGATGGCGGATGCCCTTGGGCAGAGTTGTGGAATGATGGGATTGTGGTTTCTGATGAGAGGACTCTTCTAGGAGAAGGTTCACTGTTGATCAGTGTGCGTGGAGCTGTGAACTTGTGTGATTTGACCTGAGAGCACCTGAAACTTCAATTTCACAAAACTTGGCTTCAAGTAGGTAAGCTACAAGCCACAGTTTTCTTAAGATACAGCAGGAATATCAATCTGTATCCCGTATCAACTCTTCCTCACGTTCAAATAAAGCATCTTTCTGCATGTGGTCTCCTGTAACGCTTTGATGTTCCTTCTGTATTGACTGTTCTGCCTTGTGCTATAGGTTATCAAGTCCAAATCAAAAGGGCGATATGGGTTGGCATCATCAAACTGGACTGACGGGGACAACCGAAAAATTAGGCAAAGTTTGAACAGGGCTGCCACCCCAAAATGATGTTTGGGTCTGCTTAGCTGGGCTGATTTTCTCTTTGGCAGAACACATCTCAGTTTATCTCAGGCTCTAAATTCCCTCATGGTACGCAGCTTGGCACTGAGAATGAGACTTGACTACTTAAATTTCACTGCCACTGAGGAAAAAAAGGATAATTATGTGCAAAGCAGATCATTCACTGGTATGAATGCAAAGAGATTAAATGTCTTAATGAAAAAATTAAAGGTTCCTGCTAGAGCCTATACTATTGAACAAGCCTTTTGACTGTTAACGATGCTTACACCCTCCTCCTCTGAAGGTGTGGCTGGCTCCGTCTTTTATTTCCAAACTCTCCCCACCAAAAAAAAAAAAAAAAGCTTTCAGGAACAGCACACCAGTTTAGAACAACTTGGATCAATAAAATTACAGTTTTAGGATTCTGGACAAGGGCTTTCATCATTCCCCATGCAGAAGCAGCCACAAAGTAGGTGTGTTTTATTGTTTTCTAACTTCAAGTTTATCATTGCACTTTGGAAGGACGAGCTACAAGACTGAAAGCAGGTAAGCGATCAGGTAGTCTCTCAGTGCAATATTTGTTTTAAATCTGAAAGTACTTCCAGGTGTAAAAACTCTCCTTAAGTAGAAGTAGCTGTATATTTAAACGCATACCAACGCTGCCTTTACGTATAGTTGCATGTATACTGATGGGCTGTGATACAGAGGCAATTTTCCCCTTGAAAATGGAGTATAAGCTTCAAGAAAAGTAAATATGCACATGTGATCATAGAATGGGCTAGTTTTTTAGAATTTTTATGTTTGGTGAAGCAAGACAAGGAACAAGAGGAGGGCTTGAGACTGATGGTGGATCATATGGATGCTGGAAGATATTTTCTTCTCTAAGTCGCAGGTGTCTTAATGGGGCAGCCTGAGCTTCACTATCTTGCTGTGTTCACATATCTCTACCCTGACCTGGGGAAGCAGATTGACTGTGTAAGTGTGTCAATTAATGCAATGGTTTATTCAACCCTTAATCTGCCCGCTGGGGACAACAGGAGGAGGCCATTAGTGCTGACCGTTGTGTAATTTCTCTGTTAAACAGAGCCTTGTCACTTGGAAACTGAACTGTTTGAAACCTAAACATAGCCTGGAAGGAAGATTCAAGTTACGAGATACAAAAGCCCTTAGAAAAAAATACATGCTGTGCAATCTGTAGAATTAAAGAAAATAAGAAAATGGCCAGATTGGCGCATTGTGTTAAGAATAAGTGAGTAGAAGCCTTTTTCTATGGGTCACAGATCAGCTGTAGCAGTGATCGTGGAAAGACTCCTTGACTAACTTGCAGTAGGAGATCAATTCTAAGGTTAATGTATAGTGCTGACAAGATAAGTCATCAGTGCTAAGACCGACCCTTCAACATTTGTAGTATGTGGGTGTTATTCATTTCCCTTAAAAATCAGACTGAGTGACACCTGATTGTTGTCTTACTTGTGGTCTGTCTGTTGGATCAGTAAATTTGTAGTAGGCATATAACGTCTAATAAGCGAACATGGGAGCTGAGGATGGATGACCACCTAGCCCCCTGTACAGGATTTATTGCTCCATCTGTGATCCTGAGAGGTGGCTGCTTGTAAGATGTTCATTAGTAATAAGGTAGATACTTGATAGCTGCAATGATTTGTAACTTATGTTAAGCTTTATAGTGAACTGCAGCAAAGAGAAATGCTTTTACGATTAATTGGTGCATATTTAAGAGATAAAAGAGAGGATGAAGGATGTGGTACTTCTGAGAAACCTTAGGATTTGAATTCTTTCCTTGGACTTTTTAATTGAAGATACATTTTTATTGCTTCTCAGGGTTTCTTTTTGGTTTGTTTTGGTTTTAGGTTTTTCATTTGTTGGGGGGTTTTTTTGACAGACCGTAACTATGTTGTTTTGGATGGGCTACTCTGGATTTACAGCAACCTGAAAAGAAAAAAAAAATATTACCCAGGCAAGGCAGCTGTTTCACTAATAATATTTCTGGCTGTCATTCTTGTGATAACTCCTCTGTTAAGGAAGTTACCCTGGGGGATGAACTGTCCCAAATTGGGGTTGTTCAGCCTGGAGAAGAGAAGGCTCTGGGGAGACCTTAGAGCACCTTCTAGTACCTGAAAGGGCTACAGGAAAGCTGGAGAGGGACTGTTTACAAGGGCAGGGAGTGATAGGACAAGGGGTAATGGCCTTAAGATGAAGGAGGGGAAGATTAGATTAGATAGATTTAGATTAGATATAAGGTAGAAATTTTTTATGATAAGAATAGTGAGGCAACCTGTTGTTGCTCAGAGAAGCTGTGGGTGCCCCATCCCTGGCAGTGTTCAAGGCCAGGTTGGATGGAGCTTTGGGCAACCTGGTCTAGTGGAGGGTATCCCTGCCCATGGCAGGGGGTTGGAACTAGATGGGCTTTGAGGTCC
The DNA here is from genome assembly GCF_028858705.1 of Grus americana. Lineage (NCBI taxonomy): Eukaryota > Metazoa > Chordata > Aves > Gruiformes > Gruidae > Grus > Grus americana. The sequence goes on along the minus strand of NC_072854.1, from coordinate 5,619,616 downwards.
CTTCCAACCCAAACCATTCTGTGATTCTGTGAAATGTAGCTTAAAAAGTTAGAAGCTGAATTAACGTAGCACAAATTACTTATTAGTAACCAGTAGAAGAGGTCAGTCATATCTAGGCTTAAAGAATTTGGCGGTAAGAATTCATTTTTACAGTTTTTACCAGCAAAAACTAACATGATTTTCTGGGGCAGACATGAGAAAGCTTTCTTTTTGAACCTATCTGTAGGTGACCTGCCTGATGTTACACAAGCAACCTGGTATAGAATAACAAATTAAGCCCAGGATTTTCTGACTCCAGCATGGTCTGCCAAACACCATCCCATCTTGCTGTTCTCTGAACATTGGAAAAAAAAATATTCTGAAACACTTTTCATAGGAAAATGCTGAAGCAGGGCACTTATTGCAGTGTGAAACTAGCAATTATGCTACTCAGTTCCTCCACACTATTGCTTTTCCGAATGTCTCTTTATACCTTCTGTGTGTTCCTAGCAAGGAAGATGCTGGTACTCAAATGCTCCATGAAGTTGCAGATGCTGGAGAAAATGCTAAGGTGGAGTTTCCCCGAGTCCCTCAAGGTAACACAGCTCTGATTTGTTTTCTGTGGAATTTCCATCAGTGAATCAGGACGTTTGTTGGGGAATCAAAGCTGTGGGGAAACGGTTGTGCCGCTTCTGGACTGACTGATATTTGCTGCTTAGATGACTACATCTGAGATATCCATTTGGCCCTGCCTACTAACTCAAATCCATGTACTTAAGAAAGAAGCAAACCAGTTCACCTCGTCTCCAAAATAATTAGGGTTGGCATAATTAGACAATGGCTTATCTTCATGATAATATGCCTTACTGGTGAGTGTGTAGGTATCGACCTATGTGAGAAATACGTGTGTGCGTGAAAATTTAAATGTGTGTTTTCAGCTCCGTGTCACCGGTTCAGTCTCCAGTTCATAACACAGGTGCCACGTTAGGGTGTCTCAAGTCTCAAACTGTCTTTCTTCTCTTGGCTGTTCGTCCTGCAGGTTTATGGAGCTGTGATGAACATCAACCGAGGGAACCCCTTCAGGAAGGAAGTGGTGGTGGACTCATGGCCAGACTTCAAAGCTGTTATCACCCGGCCGCAGAGGGAGGTAGATTGACATGGGGTTTTATCTTTCTTTCTCAGAGGTGGATCCAACATCACTGGGGTGTTGCTCTCAGCTATCTGAGAGCTTTGTGGATGGGTCTAGCTTTATCTGGGAACCATGTAACGGGAGCATGTGGAACCATAAAGTGCAATAGGACATCCTGGTGGGTGCCAGCACAAAGCCCACTAGAGAGAGTGCTGCTCTTTCCAGAAACGTTCTGCCTCGCAATTACAGCCTAACGAAGCTTGCCTATGAAGTACATGCTCTAATTGATTGTACCGACTGAAGAATAACTCGCATAGTTTATGCAGACACATTTTACCTGCACTCATGCTGCATAACCGAACTTTCCCAGGATTCCTTGGTCTTTCTAGTTTTTGTGCAGACAGAAAAAAAGAGCTTTAGTGATGGGGCAAATGCAGCTATAAGGTGAAAGAAGGGTCCTTCTGCAGTCTTATTCCATAACATGCAGTGCTAATGAGATGCTGGGAGAGGGCATTGCCTCAGTCTTTCTGTCCACCATGATAAAGCAATCTGACTTGCATGGATTTGTGCCTCCGGACTAGGAGACAAGCTCTTGGTGGTGTACTATTCACCTAAGTACTGCCTGTGCAGTTAAATCCTTGGCATGCTCTCTGGGACAACCAGCTCTCCTAGGCCAGCAATGCAGGAGTCAGCACAGGACATGGACAATCCCTACTTGGCAGTTTGGATGTTTCCAACCTGTTTTGAAGACTATGAGAGTTTAATAGTATTGACGAGGCCAGACTCTGCTACTTCAGCTCAAGGGCAGAGAGCAAGCACTGATACTATTTTGTTTACCAGAAGAGGTGTGTTCTACATGTGTTGACCTTGGCAACCAAATAACACAGCATTGGTTTTGGGACAAACAGTAGTAGACGTGAGCTTTGAATTAGGCAAGAATCTCAAGAAACTGCCGCCAGGTTTGGGTTACTGTGCCTTAGGTACGTGAGCATTTACTACCATTGCTGCTTTCTGCTAGTATGACACTAGAGAGAGCAACAGATATTTCTGGTGTCTTGCTTGAGAGTCGCTACTGAAAATGTCCTAAAAGAAGCCACCTTGAAGCTTTTAACATTTGTTAAATCTCTGGGGTTGGCTTTCACTGAGTTTTGATTCCAATGTGAAAGATGTGTGTGTGGGAAGGGGGAGAATATTTGATTCTTGCAGATTTTTTCTCCCCAGAATGAGATGGATGACCTTGACCATTATACCAATGCTCATGCAGTTTTCTACAAGGAGCTACAAGCTTACCAGGAGCTACTGGAAAACACAAATGCCATCAACTGGGGACAAATTTTTCAGATACAAGGTGCAGTGCAGCCTTACTTGGTTTAGAGGAAACAGACTAGATAAAGCAGTTAGTTTAAAAAGGCTTCATGGAGTGCAGACCCTGCCATTCTGCTCTATAGAAAGATTTCTTGTACTTAGTAAAACACAAGATCTAGGATATAGCTTTTCTAGCTTTTGGATTTAATCTGTATCATATTCACTGTTACCATTTCAAGTTCAGCTTTCAATTAGATGGAGCTATTTCCTTGGCAGGAAGGCATGTATATTTATGTTTATTTTTGCTACTGGCCATAGAATTCTGTGGACAACATACAGACTGAGCTGAGCAGTAGTTAATGTGGTAACAGCATTTGGAAGCTCAACCTAGACAAGACCTAAATGGGAAACAATATACACATTTCTAATGGTGAAGGTTACCAATCAGTAGAAGAACTTGCTTATGGAATAGGTGATTTCTCCATGATTGAAATCCTTGCATTACGTCTGGGTAATTTACTGTGGATCAAACTGAGGGTAGGAGTTAGATAGGGAAGTCACTTGGAGAGAATCATTATTCTAGTGATTGGATTAGATGAAAAGTGTGATGTCTTCTGACCTTCGTGTATATAAAGCTATAGCCAAAGTGTGGAGGCAACCTAGTTAATTTTGGAGATTTTAAATACCTGGCTAGTTCCATTAAAAGTGTACTACTGGACTTTATCTAAAAAAAAAAAAAAAAAAAAAGCAGCTTTCTTTTTAAAGTTCCTCAGTATTTATCTTTGTATACATAGGGCTCCAGGATGGAATACGTGAAATATCCAGAACGGTGGCTTTATCTAAGAAGGTAGATGTGAAAATATCCTGTTTCCAGATGGTTATCCATTCGGACCCGGACACGCTGCCAGATGTCAGACTTCAGTACGTCTAAGCATGCCATGTCATTTTTTGATGTCCTTACTATAGCAATATATTTCCTGAAAATATATTTTCATAAAAAATATCAGGAAGACTGCTAGTCTTTCTATGACTGGGTCAAAAACCTGACTGAGGAATTACTTGGTAGGGAGGAACTATTCCCTTAAATACTTAAAAATCCCCCAAGATTTTTCTTTAATCCATCTATCACTTTTGCAGTTTTATATTCCAGAATAGTCCCCATCCCCTCCTCTCTTTGTCTATACATGGAATCCACAGGTCTGGTTTCCATCTCCTTTGACCTTCCTCTGTCAAAGCTCCTTAGATTTGATATTTGGACCCGGGACTCCTGCGAAGTTTGTTTTTCACAAGGAGGCTTTACACGACTGCTCGAAGCCTTGTAAGTTTTCTAACGTCCATCTGCTGGTTAGGTATCGGTCTGACATCAGAGCAGAAGAGTAGGGGAACCAGAGGCTCCATTTTTCCTGGAATAAATTTCTCAGCAGTGGATTCAAAATCCAGAGAGAAGCTATCAGCCTTGGAGGATGAGAGGCTAGAAATCAAATCCTTTCCACGCTCCTGTGCCACCTAATGTGTCACTGGGGCTCCTTGCCTTCCTTAACATGTTCTCCACTCTTCCTGTAAGGAATAAGGCACCTCTGGAGTGTGTTGTGTGGACTCAGGATTTTATATAAACAAAGACCTAAATTGAAGAGGCACTTCCCTCTATAATTATTCCCAAACCTCCAGCCTAATGAACTCAGCTCTCTTTGATTCTGCTTTATGATATAAACTTGGAAATCTGTTTGTCTGGAGAAGACAGCTTTAAATCTAGTGCAGTTGCTTGGAGATTAGGAGGTACAGCTTTCTGCCTAATACACTTTCTGTATTGTCTCTTAGGATGGACCCTAAATTAACACTGACTTACCTGGACATCTCCCATGCCAGCCTGCTCAGCAAAACCTGGTCACGGGGGGGCAACCCAAGGAGCCAGAAGTACCTTGCTAACCTCATTTGCTGCTTCCCCAGTGTCTGTGTCTTGGATGACAATGGGTATCCCCTCTCCTGGAGCCTGACGGACCAGTTTGCCACCATGATTCATGGTTATACTCTCCCAGAGTATCGGAGAAAGGGTTATAGCAGGCTTGTGGCTACCACTTTAGCTAAGAAATTACATAGCTGTGGCTTTCCAGCACAGGGTAATGTCCTGGAGACGAATATACCATCAATAACTTTGCTGAAAAGCATGAATGCCCAGTTTCTTCCCTGCTCGTTTTTCAGAGTGATTCATACACCTTTTCAACTTTTAGCCAAATCTGACTTATAGTCAGACCTCACGAACCTCTACATTCAGATCAACTTTTGTGTACTGCAGGAGCACTCTGGTGGAATTTAATAACTTGGGTGAGATCAGAAATCATAGAAGAGGTTCCTGCATAAGCCTAAAATAGAAGGTACTGACTGCTCGTTACTTCTCTGCTTGGGGAAAGCTGTGCATGGCAAATCCAAAAGACTAGGAATGGTTGTAAGTTTAATAGTTGAACTGTAATGGATATTCTGATTGTACTGCTTCTGACTGAAGAATTATTCCTTCTATATAGCCATTTTCTGGGATATCCACAGCAGAATCCTTGAACACCTCTAACACAATCTGTCTGTTTTGGTATAAGTCCTCAAGCCTCTCCTTTCCCTAAGATGGCCTAAAAGAGTGAAATTAAATATGTGAAATTAAGAAGCAGAGAAACCTGCAAGGAGCTGTCTGAATTAAAGAAAAACTTTATAAAGAAGTGGTTTAATGTCCAATACAGGAACAAGTCTGTCTCCTTTCTACTGTGTGTCTCCTTTATGCTCAAGGTACATATCGACAAATCTGTCTGTCTGTCTTCTACTCATGGTAGAGCTAAACATGCAGAGGCTGGATAAAGTCTTGCAGATTTTAACTCCAACACATAGGTGTTTTAGCAGAAGTCGGAAGGGCTTGCTAAAAGTCATTTTCATCAGTTCTATCAGTAAATAACTCCAAATGCTTTGCAAATACTCCTTCTGGGTGTAGAGTAAGTCTCATTGTTTTCACACCAGTTTAAAGCTTACATAAAATTTGGCAGAAGCTGTCAGATATCTACGTTGTCTCTCAATCAAGAGTGTCCAAGTATAGATACGTATTTAAGAGAAGTGACCACACTTCCTGGGGACATGGCTAAACCCTACATGCCAGGAGAATGCCTGGGAGCAGCGATGAAGATGCTATCACTGAAGGCTGTGGGAGGACACATGGAAGTCCTGTATATGCCAAAGCTGATAAGGCTTTTGCACAGGAGCCTACTAGGAGGACAACGACTTGACTGAGAGGTTGTTCCCTGAGCAGCACAACTATCAAAGGCCGGTTGCCTATGATATAAAATACAACGAGGGCTCTATCTGGTTGGCCGAAGGCAGGCAGTGCCCCAGGGTACCCTTTCTGATCTGCAGCTGCTGGTCCAGAAGGCAACAAATCTCCTACATGTCACATCTGTTAACCCTGTGCAGGTATCTCCAATGCTCCATGGTGTCTGAAATGACACTAAGGGCAGGGTTCAATTAATGCTGAACAAACGTGTCTGTTTAAGTCTAGGCTCCACTGACTGTTTTCAGGAGATCCTCACTAAATAATGACAATGTAGACTAAGCTGCTACTTATTTGCCTAGGCACGGGTGTCTAGTCCAGCTTCAGGCATCTTAGAATATTTGAGATACCTTCTTGATGTTGAAAGGCTGAATGGGAAACCAACGCTCTTCTGGGCTACCCATTGGACATCTACTCTCATAAAGCATCTCAAACAACACTCAAGATGCAAACAACTGGATAAATCACAAGGGCACATATAGACACTGATAATCAGACACCTAAATTTACATCTGAATTTGTAGCTGAATCCTGCCAGTTGCACATGCTTTTAACTAACAGCTTGTGTGTTGAGGTGCTACCAACACGGTAACATGGGAAGAGCAGCTCTGAATGTTTTTATTGCTGGTGGTCACCGTGCTTTGCTAATCGAGGCAGTTGATTCCAGAGGATATTCATAACTTGTAGTATTTCTGTTGATTCCTGGTATTGTATAAACTGCTACTCTGGACCACCTTTTCCAGCACCTTGCAGGAGATAGTTTAAAATAGGAGGACTCTTGTTTCACAGGGCATCTGGTCCAATACACCCGCTTCTCTTTTATATTTTAAGAATCACTAGACTTTGTTATTTAGTCAGTATTTCTTAGCTTTCCATGTTACAGCATGTCTATTTACCAGTATATCTCCAGAGAAAAGCAAATTGGTAATGCAGTGGTGGTCTTCTATTGATAATTTTCCTTGTGAGCAATTTGTCACCGTCGTGGAGACTGCATCTGTCACAGCAGTGCCTTCTGCTCATGGCAAAGTAGAGCAATAAGCATCACACCATGCAAGCTCATCTAAAGAGCGAGAAGTGTACCAAAATCAGATCTCCACTGGAAAATAGAACAGTGGGAGGCTTAATATATTATTTTGGCATTTAACTTTGACCCGGAGAGGTATTGTACTTTCTGTTACACCTCTGTATGTCCAAAACTGTATTTGGCTCCATCTGGATTCAAAATCAGATTGGATAAAGCCCTGAGCAGTCTGGTCTGACCTCATGGCTGACACTGACCTCCTGTAGTCCCTTCCAACCTGAATTATCCAGTGGCACTGTGAGCTTGTGAATCCATTGTCATTCCAGTTTTGCATCACAGTTTCCCTTTTTGAATTTGAATGGGTGTGACTGGAAGCAGGATGTGACTGTGAAGGGGATGTGTGTCTACAGGTGCTGATTTCTGGTGAGTTTGCTATGTATCTCTAGTGGGTATCTCTAATGGATCTCTCTGTGCAAACATATACACAGCACTGCTAGTAAGGTACCTCACAGACCTGAAATGAGTCGATCGTTAAATGCTTAATGGGGACTATTAAGATTTAGCCTTAAGCTTGTGTTTATCTACTGAATTGGAAGGGGCCATGATTGCAGCACTTCACAGGAGTCAGATCCAGAATAAAAGGAGTCCTGTTTCCTTTTGACAAGGAGATTAACGAAATCCTGAGTGAGAACCAGTTTTGTCGGTCCTGTCTGGCAAAGGAAGGAGAGCAGAAAGGTGGATGACAAAAAAAGGCTGAACAAAGAGTTCAGGTAAAGCCGTGCAGATTAATTCCTGAATTTCTCTGGGAAACAGAGCAAAAGAGAGAAAAAGAGGGACAAGCCATGGGGGAAAGGGAAAGAAGGTTTGAGGGGCTAGCCTGTTGGAGAAACAATGTTAGGTTGGTTTCTCTACTTGAGAAAATGAACCACGAGCTTCAGGGGACGGACCTTAGAGAATCAAGCCTACAGAAATGCTCTGGAGCGACTGGGGAGGAAACATGGGCCTGTTCATTGTATTTTCTACCTCTTTCTACTGGTATTGACAGCAAGGGTGTCCTTAGTCCTATATGAAAGCTAAGCAGTTGGCCCCATTGCTGTAAAGGTTTAATGGAGACAGCATATGCCCAGGAAGTGTAAGCAAGAGAGGAAAAAGTGCATTCTACACATATTCAAGTAAAAAAGTAGGTTGGTTAATACCCAAGAGATTGTTACTTCCTCCAGGGTTCGCCTGTCCTCTAAGCTGCTGGCTTGACTTATGTCAACACTGTCACTCAGATCTCCTTTGATTTAGGCAATGTGGACGAGAGGCATAGCAGTGGCATATTGCTGGCCGAAAAGCTGCCAGGGAGCCTCTGCACAGCAGCTGTCAAGATGCTAAAAATTCAGACATTATGAGTTCTGGCTTCATGTAGTTTCAAAGCTTCATATAGTACCCAACTGATTTGCTTGCTAGTTTTCTTCCCTGCATCCTTTGGCATCACTAACAATGTGATCTAATGGGTTAACTAACAACGGCCCAGGTGAGCAGGAAAGATAAATAATTTATGTACATAGACCTTTGGAAGGGACAGAGCGATACAGGGCTGGATGCCTGCAGGTCTGTGAGGAGGTGATGCTGACACAGGCATGAGCTAGTTCCAGGGTAACTTGACTTGCAGTGGGTACCTGACAGGATGGTACTAATGGAAGGCACCTTCCCTTGCTAAATCTATGGCTGGAGCACAGTAGGAGGCACATATCCTTTTAGCGCACAAAAGATCAGCAGGTCCTGGACTAAAAAATTACAACATTTTTAAAAGGAGGGCAAAAGGGTGGATTGAGACATTTAATTTCATTAATATTCAAATATTCCATTATTATTTTAGCTTTCTGAGTTTCATACTGAATTAAATATAAGAATGTCATTTGTATGTGCGCTGCCATTTGAAAGATAGTATGTGTATCTGAATCACTCATGCAGGGCTGGCAGATCTGGTTTCAGAAAACCAAAATCATCAATTTTAAAAAAAATGAAAATATTTTTTGAGCAAAGCAGGGATACCTGACAGGAGAAAACTATTGTCATACAACAGAGAATTTCTGCAAGACCATAGAAAAGTGAGAATTGCAGGAAATGGTAGTGCTTTGTTGGTGTGTGAGCAGGTGCACAGATGTATACACATCTGATACAAAGGACAATCTGGGTTTAAGGCAGCCCAGTATTTTAGGATAACGGAATATATAAAGATTACAATCCTTGTCTTTATCAAGTCCAGGTAAAGTCTGGCATTGCATTCAATAGGGCCAGATGTCTACTTCTAAATTCTATCTCATTCAGCCCAATTAGACCATTTTTACAGAAGCTGTGGAGATCCTGTATTTATCAAGAGGGACAATAATTTCCAGGTAACTACATCCAGTGGTGGTTTGATTTGAAGACAGAAAATAACCATCTGATAAACAGAGATACCACAGCAAAGAGCCTGAGATGGTCATGCAATGTAGGATCCTGTCACATGAAAGGCAGAAATTCAGGCTGCCTAGGCAAATAAACGTCCTGGAAGAAAGAGCAGGGTCAGTTCAGACAAGACTGTTGACTTTTTGATTGGAAACCCTCAATGTATAACCAGTGTGGGGAACCCACTGAAGCACTAATATGAGCTTTGCTGTTTCTGTCTTCTTGCCTGCAGAAAAGTGTTGATAAGAAGAACATGAAATTTTCATGGAAGTGGATTTATCTTTTCTGTCTACTCCTAGAAGTATTGCCAGTTAATGGAAGAGTGTGAGGAGCCATCTGCCATGTGAAGTGCAGATGACAGGTCTACAGACTCAGTACTGGAGCAGGCTGTGCCCACAGTCTAGATATACTGATGTCCTTGCAACAGATTCGCACAGAGGCATGTGTGATCTTGTGCCTCTCTACAACCCCTTCTTTTCTGGTCATGCTTTGTATATTAGTCCCAAAATGATATGAATTCTTCATAACTGGGATGATCCCTTTTAATTGCCAAAAAATATTTTTGACACAAATCAGAAATTATATGGTGGTGTGATAAAAGGGCATCTGCAGTAAAGAGAATGAATTATGTAGTATTTGAAGTTTTCCTCCTATTGCACTTTTAGGTGGAGTTCAGGGTTGACGTTTAAATAGAGAGCACCTATTTTTCATAGTCAATAGAAAAGTCAGGACAAGCAATAAGCACACACAAAAAGGATGACCATCATCCCGCTTCATGAGGGAAGGTTCCTCTGCGCACCCTGTCATGATTCCTTAACAAACAACGATGTCCATTGCACCAGCACTTGGCCAATGAGCCCTGATGTGTCTGGGTGGCACCCTGAGGATGCTGGACCTGAACCAAGAGTACCACTCAACTCCCGTGCTGCCTACGGGGAGAAAGCAGATGTGGAGGCTTGAAGCAATATCAACCTAAGGCTCTCTTGGCTCTCAGTCAATTTTAACTTCCTATTACTGTCGCCAGGAGGTGGGAGCCCTCTGCCAGCTGGAATTTGCAGACAGTGTTTATGCAATGTTTAATAGCAAGTCAGAAGGTTCATTACAAAAGCACCAGCTATTTTGCCATGGGTGCAAAAAATGCTTTATTTACTGAGGTTATCTTAATGACCCTCTGGACTCATGTTAACTTGGCTTAAGGTTTTTCCTGAGAAGAGATCTGCTATAAAAAGTACTCAACTGGTATTTCTTTGCATACGGTAGGCTGCGCAGATACATCTATATTTGCGAAGTAAATTTTCAGGGCTATTTGACTTACTTGTAGCATTGTAGGCTTTTCGTCATTGCAAGAAGGTCAACAGAAAATAGCAGGGAAATAAGAGAGAAATAACAATTAAAGAGGAAATTGCCACTTTACGGATGCAAGTGTCACGTGGTGGAAGGAGAATTTCTTTTCGGGTTGAGAAGCAGGCAGTCAGCTGGTGTGTCAACTGTCCCAGGCAGTTGTGCAAGCACTCTTGTGATTATAACTCTGGGCCTTTTCAGTGAACATTAGATGTGCGTAAATGTCCTGCTTCTAGTACAACTGGGGTCTGCCTTCTTCTGAAGTGTGTGGGTCTTGCCTGGAGGAGTTACAGCCTCCACGACGGTGTTCATTCTGGTGATCTTGCAAATGCCAAGCAACTGTACGATAGTTCATGCACAATCTGGCATTGCCATCTTTCAGATGACGTCCACATCCTTCTGAATTAGTAAAGACCTAGAAATGGAGGTTTAGCCTCTTCAGGGCTGATGGCACCTGCTGACAAGAAGTAGTGTAAGGAACAGGGGCCTGTTTTGCTCATGGAAAAATAATTTTTTTTTTTCATTATTTTGTCTCCAACCCCCAAAGTGAAAAACAGTGTTTAAACTGAGTGGGTTTTTTTCTGAAATGTTGGAGTTGGAAAATGACTAAAAAATCCATTTTGATGTAGCTGTGTCTTTGAAGATATGTACGTGGAGAAGCCTCAGATACAGATAGTAGGATAATGGAGGTCATGTAAATCAATACATACAAAGGTGGTTAGATAAGATTAGCTGACTTGTACACACAGAAACACTCTCTCAAGAAAACACAGTGCAATAATATCACCTCCCGCCTCTCCATGCACTGCGATCACACTTTTAATTATCACATTCTTTCTATGGCTTCATAATCTTTATTTATAAGATAAATGCAAGGCTTCTTGTTACATTATATTTCTTTTATTCCCGAGATAAATGTGTTTTGTTTAAAGGTTAATAGGAGCAAGAAATGCATCTGTTTTGAGTACTTTGATGATATGAGAAAGAACAGTTTCAGAAAATGAAATGTGATCACCACACCAACTTCCAATATCTTTTCTACAGTGATTCCCTTTTTCAAACCTTACCTTCAGTGGAACTCCTCCATATTTTCATAAATGTTTTTTAACATTTAAAATTCAGGGACAGAGAATGAAAAAAAAAATATTCCTGGTAAAGCTAATGAAATTGCAATTTTCACAGATATCAGCTAACCAATGAAAAACATCTTCTCCAAGTGCAAACACAGCTCAGAAAACACACATAAGACTGCAATGGAAATGTCCTGTAAGTTACATTAGTTTTTCTTGAACTGGAATCTGGAGTACTATGACCTCCAGTGCAGCAGCTCTGTTTTGTTTTAAGTTGTTCCCCCTGGGATGCAAAGCAGTACCTGATAATGGGGATGTACAGTTAGCACAGTTCAGAGGCAATAACAACATATCCAGCTCATAGGGCACCATGAAGATATACAGAAGTATTCTCCTGTTGTATATCTAGTCTGACCATTCTTCTGCATTGCTTTTCTGGTCTGTCCTCTACTGGAAATGGAGACAACTGTGTATTGTTTAAAATGGCCAGGATGAATGATGGATTTGGAAAGTCTTGTAAAGAACAGGAAGAGCTCCATGTTGGCAAGGTTTTCACCTGCACCTGCTCTGCAACCCAGATTGGAAAGTAGGAAAGGCATGAGTTTAAAAGCCTTTTCCTCTTGAAATTTGGAAACAAAGAAAAACCTTAGGCTTAATTTCCTAACACCTTTGTGAATCCAGAAACTAAAATAAACAGATCTATATGAGAAAGTTTACTACTCCTATGTAAAATTTTTCCTTAAAATTAAAAGGAAATTATTACAATAGAAGAATTCAAGAGGAGGGCAAATTTGCTTCTGAAAATAAAAATGATGTAACCATTCATGTAATTTTTGGATTTTCATTTTCACTTTTGAGTCTTTAATCATTAGTCTCTATCTAGCAGTCTACATTTGAACTCATAGATGTTTTCAGTATCTACATTATCTGAAACATGCACGTGGGGCTTATATGGCATAGGACCTGTCTCCCCCAACCTGGCAGCTGAAGGCCAAGCAAAAGATCTGAGGGTATCTAAAATGGTGCTAGAGGCTTGGAGTTAAAGCAATTGTCTGTAGATCAACTTTAAAGTGGATTGAATCTCATCATAATTATTTAATTATTTACAGCCTAATGATCAGAACCTTGCTTGAGTAAGGAGACCCAAAAGTTTCACCTACTTCAACACCTCGTCTCAGGACAAATAGCAGGACATGGAATATTGTGGGAAGACCCAAGGGGAGAAGCCTCGGTGAGGTATTGGGGCAGATATGTATATCCAACCCAGCTTCAAACCCACCTGCCTGCCAAGCCCAAACCACCCTTCTGTTCTGAAGACCTGGAATTCTGAACATGCCATATTCACCACAGAGGCTCTGCAGTGCTTATCTTTAAGCAGGATAGTACAACCTAGCTACAGCTTCATGGTCCATATGTCTCTTTGGAAAAACCTGGGCTTGGGAGTGTTCTGGGGGATATGCTTTCAACAAACACACATTACCAAGTGAAAATTAAAGTAAGAATGTGAAAGCTGAGGGTCTGTATTATTTAGCCGAGATTAGGTGATGTAATAGGTTGATCGATGAGTCATAAATTAGTCCACATTGCCAGTCCACTTCTGCCCTCCCCCAATAAATAAAAAAATAAAAGAACACCACTTTGTTTTAGAAGTACTGGAAACCTTCATTAAGATGTAATGTTGTGAATTATTTTGTCCAAAGAATTAAAAAGGCAGATATCATGAAAAAGAAAAGTAATGTAAACATTTTTTGAAACAAATTCATGCTGATTAGAGCTCTAGGAACGTGCTACAGCACACATTTTATAGGGTTTGGGGATGACGTTAAATGAAATAGCAGGGCTGAGGTCTAGGTCTGAGATGGAAACTCCAGGGGGAGGGTGGAAGGTGAACCTCTGCAGGAGGCTGGTGAAGAAGAGGAAGAGTTCCATTTTGGCAAGAGTCTCACCGGCACAGATCCTCCGCCCTGGAACAAAATGCAGAACGGCCATAAGAGAGTCAGTGGGAGCTGCTTCTTCAATAGTTGGAAGAAAGAAAAACCTCTGAGCAGCTCTTATTCTGAGCCGCTGAATCCAGAACACTTGAAATATCCTAGCTATGGATAAAGAACACAGTAGCTGTTAAAAGTTTATTGAGTAGAAGAATCATCTGAGAGAGGATACTTGGTCTTCAGAGGTATGATAAAAAAGTCACCTGGTGATTTTTTTTTCTTTCCCTTTGTCTAAATGCTTGCATTTGGGGACAAATGTATGGAAATGGTGTCTGAATTCCTTAATTCCATTTTTCAATAACATTTGTATTTTTCTTCATTTTCAGATTTTTCCTCTACTTGGTTCAATTTTTGGATCCCAGACCAACTTTGGCTGGTTTAGTCTAGACTTTGGCTCTATTAGTGTAGTCACAGGCATTTTTTTTATGTTGAATTTTGTCAGAAAGGATCTTGGAGACTCACAAATGCTGACTAGAGTGGGACTGAGGAGGATGGTGGTGGAGATATTCTATGGGACATGCAAAAATGAAATGTGGTTCCCCAGGAAAGACACAGAAGCCACCTTCTCTGTGTACTTTGTCTGTGGTCATAGACAATGCAGCTGGGGATGGTAAGAGTCAGAGACAAAGAAGCCCAGGCCACAGAGCAGTTGTGGTCTACAGAGTATAATGCAGAAATCTGTTATCTAAACCATCATGTAATTTGCTGAAAACCTCCCTCATATTTAAGAAGTTCTTGTCTAAGATCTGTACTTGCAACAGCAGTAAATGGAAAAGAGAAGGCACCTGCTGAAAAAGGCATGAAAGCATCTTTCTTCACAAATTTTCCATTGGCATCAAGAAAGTGCTCAGGATAGAACATGTCTGGTTTTTCCCACTGCAATTTGTCTCGCAGGACAGAGGTCAGCAAGGGGATGATGTAGGTTCCCTGCAAAACAAGACAGTGGAATTAATCAGTGGATAAATATCTTGGTGGCAGTAATGGCAATAATGCTTCAAGATTGTCAGCGTGAAGAAAGAGATTATTCTGACTGCTGTTATGTGACTTCATTAGAGTGTTCATGTTTATCACATTAACCAGGTTTGAGAAAGAAGAAATGCTAAAAGAAAAAATCCCGTAGGCATCTCACCTTGGGAATGAAATAGCCTTTGAGAGTGACATCTGCAGCAGTCTCATGAGGCAAATCCAGTGGCAGGATATTAGAGAACCTCTGAATTTCGTGGATGACAGCATCCGTATATGGCATCTGAGTTCGATGCTCGATCCGTGGGGGGTTTGACCCTATCACTTGCTCTATCTCTTCTTGGACCTTTCCTGAGGAAAGAATCAACTATAAGAAAGTGACAAGGGCTTATTCATCTCTGGGACATACTATGTTTTACTGATGTAAAGCATAAAAGACCTTGAGTAAAAATGATAAATTCTCCAAAAATCTGATTTTCCTTTCAGAAATAATGGGAGGTGGACAGAAGTACAGTGTTTGATTATTTCTTCATCAATAAGAGATCAAAATACATGTATTTTTCTGCCCTCTTTTCTGCATAAAGTTTCTTACTCTGACCAAGAGGTGTCTCAAAAACCCCACTTGACTCCTAACAACTGCGTACCATAAACTGGAATGCAGATATCAGACAAAGAGCTATTCCCTGAATCTTCTCAGGTATTTAAAACCTTGGTACAGTCCATTTAACATCTGCACAGGCCTTTGGTTTATCAGCATCCTGTTTCTGAGGGAAACCTGGAACAATTTCATTGACTAACACAGGACAACTCTCTTCTTTTTAATTAGTGAGGTTTTGTTTACTGAGGAAAGGACCTGGCCCATATGAAGTCTATTTATAATCTACTGGTAGGCTGACAAGCGTGCCCCTCACTGGGTCTGAACCACAGGGCACAGCGAAACCTAGACAATAATTAGCTGGAAAGCTTGGCTTTTTGTAACTTAGTGTGTTAACAGATATGTTGGCCCTCCAGGTTCCTGTTCAGTTGCTAATTCCCTGGGTGTAACAGCATCTGTCATAAAACCACTTACTCTGAATTTCAGGGTACTTCAGCATCAGCAGAAAGCTCCAGTTTAGTGTGGTGGAAATTGTCTCAACACCAGCAGTAAACAAATTGCTCACCAAGCTCAGCAAGTTGCCATTATGGAAATACCCATTGGTGGTTGATTTCTCCTGAAGGAAGTGATTGAGATAAAAGGATGGAAACGTAAAGCTTTCCATGTGAAAATGAAATTTATGTAGCTAAACATTTACTAAGAAGTAAATCCTGCATTTTTAAAAAGTGTGGAAGACAAAGAAGAGCTTTGGGCTTCTACCTGGAGGAAACTGTTGACATAGGTTTTATGTTTTACACGATCTCTGTGTTTACTGGGGCCAGCTGCAAAGAGCGCTGGTTCCTCTGTGAAGAAGGTAACCCAGATATATCAGAGACCCCAAATTAGGATCCCAGTAAAGCACAGGTAGCACTTTTGTTCTGTAAAGCACTATGTTTTTGAAAGAGCCAGAAGGGCTAGGACAACAGGGAGAGCAGATAAAAAGATGCAGCCTCTGTAAATACATTGATATAGTCTGAAGAAAAGCATAAATAAGAATAAATGTTTGCTGTTTAAAAGGCATTGGAACTGTGACAGAGTGAAATATCTGTTCAGCTCTACTAGTTCATTATATGTGCTTTGTCAAAGACAGCTTCCCTAAAGAAATACAGCTATTCTTATAAGGACTGAAAGGAAATTGTAAATATCTTCATGTAACCATAAAAGTTGGAATAAATGAGAAAAGATCCATTTACCTCCTGCTGTTTAACCAGGAATGCATCAATAAAATTTCTTTGATCATTTTTGTCCAGGGTTTTGAGATGTTCTACAAAGGTAACTTTTATATAAGCATGGAATTCATCTCTGTTTTGGAGAAGAGTCTTGTTAGCCCTTAGGAGGAATCCAAGGTGTGGAAAGATGTTGTACATCTACAAGAGTGAAAGATATCAGAGAGAATTTACAAGCCAGAGATATGAAAACACTGCAGAAACAAATTAATAATATTATGCCTATTTTGTGAATGCCAAGACTTAATATTTTGTTCTTTAGAATATGAAAAAGTTACTGGATTAAATCAGGGTAGAATATCCATCGAGGATCACTGAATACAAAGAAACTTCTTAGCCCCAAATTACTGTAAGGAAAGACTATTTTGCAGGAGTAGTGTGGATGTCAGACTCAAACACCTGTAACCTGCCTCCAGGGAGATAGAAACGTTGGCCAGAAACATTTTATTGTTTTGGCCAGCTCTTCTGCTAACTTTTTTTCTGTTTCAAAATTTAAAGGAACAGTAGTGAACCTGGTGTGTGGCAGCATTGCCTGTGGGTATCAGAGAGTATTTGTTACTCATTGAGACATTTCAGTGTATTAGAAGCATGGGAAAATATATTTTGTATCAGGGTTCCTCATACAGGTAGACCACATACTCTATAGCTTCTCCTTCCTCATGTTCTGAGAGAATATACTGTATTGCTCCGTCATGTTATATGTGTGAACCATATTTTTGGGGAATGCTGTCCTTGCTGTTCATGCACTGAATGGTGTGTATGTGCACAGATAATCTCTGCCCTCTCAGAAAAGAGTGTCTGGTAGAAGGCTGTGTTCACACAAGTAATTCATGTGGTGTATAATTAGCTTTGAGGTTTTTTGTGCTCTGGAAAAGGAGTTGCTGTTGCCTTCACACCAGTTCTTCTAGCTTACGTCTGTCTAGAAGAATTGTCCTGGCAGTCATTTTATGGTCCATAAGCTGGATGTTTAGATCTGCCTCATGTTGTATCATGAGTGTTGCATTTACCAAGTGGAGTAGGAAGAGCAGGGAGGCCACTCAGCATTCTCCCTTCCCTGAGAGGCATCAGCTTAGAAGGCTCCATTGCTTTTCTTAAAGACCAATTCAGTGTGCATCTCAGCAAGCGTTGCTGCCAGAAAAAACAAGCCTTGTTGTTCTCTTTTCTCAGGAGCTCCTTTCCTCATACCAGGCTCTGCTGTGCCAACACAAACATCTGTGTGTCTGAACAATACACTTGATTGGGAAAGTTATCTCATAGAAAATTAAACTCTCTAAAAATCTCTTGACCTATATATATATATATTTTTTTTTAAGTTGGATTATTTTCTACATTCAGATCACCTCAGAGTGCTGCAGTCACAAGGGACAAAATAGCTTCGAGCAAGTAGAGAGGGGAACTAGGGTCTGATTTTTTTAGTCCAGATTTAGCACTCTTCAAACTATAGCTCAAGTATGTTTTTAAGAGATGGGGGGTTTGATTGTTGGCTTCAAGGTTTCCAGACTGTCTTTCAAGCTTTGTGTTGTCCCGGGAGGTGCTTTTAAACCCAATATCTCTCAAAGTCTCAGGTTTTCCTGTTTAATAGAAACAATTGGCCACTAGTATTAGTGTTCCTATGGCATCCATAGGAACAGCAACATAAAAATGTTTATCATTACCGTAACCAAAGGTTTCCCAGCAAGCCTCATGCTTTCATTGGTCAAATGTAGAAGTCTCACAAATCTGGAGTCTTTGTAGTCAAATCGTTTTCCAAGTAATATTGACACAATTATGTTAGCAACTGCTGCATTAATTATTTTGCTAGCATCAAAGGGCTTTCCTACACAATGAACAAAAGAATACATTACGCTGTGGCAAGAGACTATGTATATTTAACACTCATTAGAGCTATTTATTTATTTTTTATTATTGATTGCTGGTATTGATTATCATTCAATGTTAGAATTCCATGCCAAGACACAAAAATGCCAGAGGAGCTAAATTCATCCAATTGGTTCATCCTGAAGTACCACATTTCTTAAAAAGATCTGAACTTGAGAAGGTTACTGGCAAGCCTCTGGATACTTGAACAAAACCTTAGAGGTTTGAAGAATCTACCCACCTTCTTGTGACCCAATGGCATCTGCCAGATACCCGTACTCCTCCACAATGCGGTCCTCAATGGCCCTTTTTCCCATTCCAAAGTCTCGTAAGGTTGTGAGAGTAAATCTTCGCATTACCTTCCAGTTTTCACCGTGAGCAAAAACAATCCCTGGTGCAAAGAGGACATTTCAAGGTGGCAGAAGATTTTAAGTAACTAATTTGTAGACAAATAGTGTAGCTATTTAGTAGCAGTCACTTTTAAAATAAGCTAAATTACGCCTGGCTGAGGAAAAACTCCAACTTTCCCTTAAATATTTTCAGGCCTCAACAATATGTTTACTGCACACAAAAAAGGAGGATAAACTATTTAAGAGGTATTTAATCAAATCTTAAGAAGAATATATGTCTCTGAGAGACACTTGTCACTGAAAGAAAGAGGGCATTGGAAATTCAAGTTCAAACCGCTGATCATCATACTTTTGAAGTGGAATTGAACTGAGATCTCATGTCTCTGATGATTGCAGGAGAAACCTCACTAGGCACAAATGTCTTTAACATTTAGGTAACATCTCAAACCCTCCTCATTCAACTTTTTTGCTCTTATTGTTACACCATGTAATTAATGACTTTAGCTGTATATTTTCAAGGAAAAAAAGTAAGGTGTAAAGAAAGCTTACATGCAATAATGTGATCAAAAGATTCAACTGCTAAAATGTTTGCAGAATTACTCCTGAATTTGTCCAAGGGTCTTTGGAGATGTGAATATGAAACTCTCATGCAAAGTTAGAATGAAGTTTGGGTGTGAAATTCTCATTTGGGAACCCAGCTCAGTATACTGTATTTCCCTTATTAAAATAAATCCCCAGTTTTGTATGTGTTCCATTCTATTGTCACATTCAGATTTTAAAAGCACCATTCACCACTTGAAATAAGAAGCAGTGGTATAATACTCAGTTCAGGAAAAGGAGGTTCTATGATAAGCCCAAAGCAACAGAAGTCCAGGACTGTATCATGAGAGCTGAAAATGCTTTCCCTGGCATGCATGACCCTGCTCTAGATCCCAAAAGCGTGACACTATCGATTATCTGTTGCTGTGGCTATTGTTATAGTTATGGTTGTTTTGTTATCACTGTCAGTAGTTTCAAATTTGAACAAACCCACTGAAATCAATGAAATTTCTCCCTATTTCCAATGTCTTATAGGGTCTCTGATCCAAAGTGATGTGCCGGCTGCTTCTGTAGGAAAAAAATATTTGGAATAAGTCAAGCTGATGAAGAAAAACAACTCACCATTTCCTCTAGTCAAATCTTCAAAGATTGGGATTTTAGGTCTCTCTGCAAATGCATCTGCCTGGTTTACAAGAGCTTCCTTCACTGTCTCATACCCAGAAATCACTACGATTTTCCTTAGCCCCATCTGAACACTGAAGACAGGACCATATATTTTTGACAGCTGTCAGAAGAAGACAACAGTGATTTACAGCTTTTACATCTTACAAAGAAATTCACCACCCTTTCAGTGCTGCTAATTTTCCTGTCCCGCCTCTTAGTTACTAAAATGTTAAATATTTTCCTAAGTACAGAGAAAGAGAATTGATTTAAAAAATGTGAATGTGCCAGACATTATGATGGCTAATGACTAAATGGCGCAGTCAGGAGTCAAGTCCCATTGTGCTAAACCGAGCAGAAGTGTTAACAGCTGAAACCCAAAGTCAGTAAAGGATTGTGCTGACAGCTCTGTCTTCCCTCAGGAACCCCTGTAAATTCAATTTTTTACACATGTTTTCACACTGATCTCTATGTTATTGTGTTTCTTTTGTTTAAAGGCTAACCGTGTTCAAACCTTTACTACAACTATTGTACAAAAAAGCCAGTGTCTTTCTGGGCCAGGATCTAGATTAGGTAAATTCTGACTTTTTGAATATGACTACATCCACCATGAATCTGGTTCAGAGACAACGTTTGGCCTCAGCTAGTACCTTTTTACCTTGTAAGGCAGATTTATTTTCATATGACCTGATTGTTCTGACAATAGGAGGGGCTTTTCCTGGCTGCATTTATTTTCTAGTGTGTTTGCACAGCAAAACAGAAGACAACTGTTTAGCATCGATATGCAAAATGTTTAGCAACTGGTAGCAAGTCCAGCCAGCTATATGAAATAACATAGCAGCACCAACACGTGTCTGAATTAAGAACAGCTTCTTTGATGGTGATACTGTTATCCCAAGACTGCTGTAGCTGTGGCAGAATGCGATCTTTTCAAAGCGTGTTCTCCAGTAAGGACTTTCCGATGCTTGCAATGGTGATGCTCAGGATGAGCGTATGGTCTGCAGTTGCATTTGCACATTGAATATGTGTGAATCTTAAACTTTGAGCTAAGCTCAAGTCAGAGAACCAACCTTCTCCATTAGAATGGATTCACTGAAATTACAGCAGAGACATGTTGGCTCTGTTGGACTGAAAAGAGATGGAGCTTGCTTTTGCCAACAGAGTTAGGCTGCATTGGATAGCTACAGGTGATCTTCCAGATACTGCATCTGAGCAGTCTTTTGATTTGTGGGTGTAACACACATACAGAGACATAGGTGCAAATATCCCTTTGAAAATAATCAGCAAGGAGGACATATGTAATTTTAATGTCTGAGTAGAAAAAAATCTCTAAGAAAGGACCAGGTTCACAGAAGTCTTCTGACTTAAGATCAGGAAAGTCCTACAATAACCTAGGTAAAGAAAGCACTAGAAAAAACCCGAAACATTTATTGCTTTGATTTGCTTACTGCTTTGCTGTATATTCTGGCAACTGTTGGCCTTGAATATTAGGAGTATATAGTTCTCTTCAGCTGCTGGGGAAGAAAGGAGGAAAGGGCAGTGAGAAGGACTGCTAAATCAGTGAAGGCAGGAGGCTGCAGCAACGACCTCAGACATGTCAACCAGTGGAAGGTGGAGGGAGTTATACCACATACCAAAATCACTCCTTATTCCTAAAATTATCACAAAAATAAGGTGATTAATTTGAGAGTTGTTTAAGGCTGAAACCTAGATGCATGAAATTGCAGGGAAGAAAGAAAGAATTACAGTAAAGAACAAATCATGCTGCATTCAAAGTTTCCTGCCCAAATAACAGTCTCCTGTCACCTTGCTAAGGGTCATCTTAAGGGATGCGACAGGTTGGGTGCAATAGGAAAAACTCTCTGACATCTTGGACTATGGGGCTTGGTGATATGTGCAATTACGGAACCAATAGAAAAGATAATGACTACCTGTAGATAAGTCCTGTAGGGTCTCTTCAAATCAAACAAATGCAGATTTCCAATGATAGGCAATGTTCTTGGTCCTGGAGGAAAATTCTTTGTCCGGAGGTTATTCCAGAAACCTCCCATTTTCAAAATGGATAGAAAAGCCAGGATGAACACTAAACCAATGGAAGTGCAGCTGCTCCAGTCCATCTCTATTCAGCGAAAGTATTTGCTACAGAAGAGAAAATGTGGACTCTGGATCTCTGTCCTGCAAAAATTTCCCATGAGAGACACTTGTAATAGACCATAAACCTCTTTCTCAGTGAAAGGTATGTTTTTCTTGTAATTGGTGACTGGTTTTGTTCTCTTCCCCTGTCCTTGCTAATGAATCCTCAGTATGGTACAGAGGAGATAAATGTTTGCTAGCTAAACGTCTGTGACTGGGTGAGTGTGCTCACTGTCCAAGCACGAAAGTCCAAGAACATGGAGAACCACAGGTCATTAACCTGGTGTTTGGTCTAAAAGTCATAAATTCTGCACGCTCTTCAGATTACTGATTAGTTATATTTTTGTCATTAGTACTGGCACAGCCTTGATACCCTGAGAGCTGAAATTAAAATGCCAATGCCCACGTGCACAAAGATTTTTTTTTTTTTAAGCATTTAGGAATTAGTATAACTTTGCTCCTGTTTAATTCATTGGGAATTTCAAATCACAGAATCACAGAATGGTTGAGGTTGGAAAGGACCTCTGAAAGTCATCTGATCCAACCCCCCTGCTCAAACAGGGCCACCGAGAGCCAGTTGCCCTAGACTATGTCCGGACAGCTTTTGAGTATCTCCAAGGAGGGAGACTCCACAACCTCCTTGTGCAACCTGTGCCAGTGCTCGGTCACTCTCACAGTAAGAAAGTGTTTCCTGATGTTCAGAGGGAACCTCCTGTGTTTCAGTTTGTGTTCATTGCCTCTGGTCCTGTCACTGGACACCTCTGAAAAGAGCCTGGCTCGGTCTTCTTTCTACCCTTCCTCCAGGTGTTTATACATACTGATAAGATCTCCCTGAGCCTTCTCTCCTCTAGGCTAAACAGGCCCAGCTCTTTCAGTGTTTCCTCATATAAGAGATGCTCCAGTCCCTTCAGCATCTTTGTGTCCCTTTCTTGAACTCTCTCCAGTATGTTCATATCTCTTTTTGTACTGGGGATCCCAGAACTAGACACAGTACTCCAGGTGTGGCCTCACCAGTGCTGCGTAGAGAGGAAGGATCACCCCCCTCAAACTCCTGGCAATACTCCTAATACAGTCCAGGATACCAATGGTCTTCTTTGCAGCAATGGCACATGGTTGTCTCATGTTCAACTTGGTGTCCACCAGGACCCCCAGGTCATTTTCTGTCAAGCTGCTTACCAGATGGGTGGCCCCCAACATGTACTGTTGCCTGAGGTTGTTCCTCTTCAGGTGCAGGACTTTGCACTTCTTGTTGAACTTCATGAGGTTCCTATCAGTCCATTTTGCTAGCCTACTGAGGTGCCTTTAGATAGTGGCATAACCTTCTGGTGTATCAGCCACCCGTCCCAGTTTGGCGTCATCAGCAAACTTGCTGAGGGTACACTCTGCTCCATCATCTAGATCATTAATGGAGACATTAAACAGGACTGGACCCAGTACTGACCCCTGGAGTACCCCGCTAGTTACTGGCATCCAACTGGACTTCACACCACTGATCACTGGCCTCTGGACTTGGCTTTTCAGCAAGTTTTCAACCCACCTCACAGTCTGCTCATCCAGCCCATACATGAACAACTTGTCTATGAGGAGCCTATGGTAGATAGTGTCAAAAGCCTTAATGAAGTCTAAGAAGACTTCTTGTGACTTAGATGACTTGTTCTTGTGACTAAAAAGATACAGCAGGGATGTATGAGAAAGAAATTGGGAGAGGCCTAAGAGGTGCCACAGAAGGACTGGTTTGCTCGGTTTCTACTGGGACCACAGCACTGGTGGTCTCTTCCAGGCAAGGGTGCATCCACAGAAGCCATTTCAGGTGTTGTGTTGGGTTTGCGTGGCAAGGTTTTGGTAGCGGGGGGGCTACAGGGGTGGCTTCTGTGAGAAGCTGCTAGAAGCTTCCCCTGTGTCTGATAGAGCCAATGCCAGCCGGCTCCAAGACGGACCCACCGCTGGCCAAGGCCAAGCCAATCAGCGCCTCTGTGATAACATATTTAAGAAGAAGAAAAACACTTAGAGAGCTTTTGCAGCCGGAGAGAGGAGTGAGAAGATGTAAGAAACTCTGCAGACGCCAAGGTCAGTGCAGAAGGAGGGGCAGGAGGTGCTCCAAGCACCGGAGCAGAGATCCCCCTGCAGCCCGTGGTGAAGGCCATGGTGAAGCAGGCTGTCCCCCTGCAGCCCATGGAGGAAGGATGAGGGGGTGTAGAGATTCCACCTGCAGCCCATGGAGGACCCCACGCCGGAGCAGGTGGAGGCACCTGAAGGAGGCTGCGGCCCGTGGGAAGCCCACGCTGGAGCAAGCTCCTGGCCGGACCGGTGGACCCGTGAAGAGGGGAGCCCACGCCAGGGCAGGTTTGCTGGCAGGACTTGTGACCCCGTGGGGGACCCCACGCTGGAGCAGTTGGCTCCTGAAGGTCTGCACCCCGTGAGAGGGACTCCATGCTGGAGCAGGGGAACGATGAGAGGAGTCCTCCCCCTGAGGATGAAGAAGCGGCAGAGACACCGTGAGATGAACTGACCATAACCCCCACTCCCCGTCCCCCTGTGCCGCTGAGGGGGGGAAGGTTGAAGCCGGGAGTGAAGTTGAGCCCGGGAAGATGGGAGGGGTGGGGGGAAGTGTTTTAAGAGTTGATTTTATTTCTCATTCCTCTACTCTGTTTTGCTTAGTAATAAAGTAGATGAATTCCCTCTCTAAGTTCGGTCTGTTTTGCTCGTGAGGATAATTAGTGAGTGATCTCTCCCTGTCCTTATCTCGACCCACACGCGTTTCGTTATGCCTTTTCTCCCCTGTTTAGTGAATGAGGGGAGTGAGAGAGCGGCTCTGGTGGGTACCTGGCCTCCAGCCAGGGTCAACCCACCACAGGTGTGAAAGAAGATCTTTCCAGCTTTGAAGACAATATTGGCAACAATTTGATTTGAAATGCAGAAGGGTTTTTTATTTTTCTATGCTTTTATCTTTATCATTAATATGCACATTACTCTATAGTAAACTAAATTAATTTTAACTTCCAGGCAGTGTATAACCACATGGCATCACCTGAGAGCCCTCTATGCATCTGCACTGCAGTTCTGCATCGGGTGAACCTCTTACATTTCCTTGTCTCAGGTTGAGCTTTCAGTTATATTTCTGTGTGTGTGTGTGTGTGCGCATTTAGGGCACTGGTGCAGGGATAAATTGTGTAACGGACCATTTTGCCTAGGCATTTTGGTTGTAGCTGTGCTGGAGGTGTGGAAGGTGAGAGCCCTTGGGATTTTTTAATATTTGTGTGTGTGTGTGTAGATCAGTGCAGTACCTTTTGAGATCTGGCCCAGAGACTGACCCCGGCCTCTTTTATCAAGCAGAACATGCAGAGGTGTAGGGAAGGACAGAATGAAATGGACTTTGCTATCATCTCCCTCATGGGGTTCATCCTTACAGTGATCATCACCTTCCCTTTCAAGGAGTGGCTGGAAGTCAGGACTGCTGCCTGCCATAATGGTGGGTGAGACACCTCTGGCTATGAGCCAAGGTGAACTTGGACTAAAAATCCTGCACTGGATTAAGAAGTGCCAAATTTCTCACGTGGGACTAGAGACACGGTATTTCATCTGGGTGTTTCAGGAAAAGGACATGACTAAGAAAAGCCCTAGGAACGTGGCACGGCGCAGACCTCATGAGTCACTGGTGGGGAGGTGATCCCGATGGCGGGAGAGAGGTCCAGGTCGGAGATGGAAACTCCAGGGGGAGGGTGGAAGGTGAACCTCTGCAGGAGGCTGGTGAAGAAGAGGAAGAGTTCCATTTTGGCAAGAGTCTCACCGGCACAGATCCTCCGCCCTGGAACAAAATGCAGAACGGCCATAAGAGAGTCAGTGGGAGCTGCTTCTTGAGCTTTTGTCAGAGGAGAGGAGAGGAGAGGAGAGGAGAGGAGAGGAGAGGAGAGGAGAGGAGAGGAGAGAGAGGAGAGGAGAGGAGAGGAGAGGAGAGGAGAGGAGAGGAGAGGAGAGGAGAGGAGAGAGAGGAGAAAGAGGAGAGGAGAGAGCTCTGGGAAGAAGCTGTGAGGCCAGCACCAATAAAAAAGGAGTCTTAGGTGTCCAGTTCCCCTAAGAACCCTAAAAACAAAATGAAAGATACCTGCTGAAAAAGGAATGAAAGCGTCTTTCTTTACAAACTTCCCCTCAGAGTCGAGGAAATGCTCAGGGTAGAAGATGTCTGGTTTCTCCCACTGGGATTTGTCTCGCAGGACGGAGGCCAGTAAGGGGATAATGTAGGTTCCCTGCAAGTCAAGGTAGACCAGTTATTGCACTGAGGATGGTGTTGCTGTCACCATCAGAGCGACGGCGAGTGTTGGAGCTCGAAACACGCACTTTAATAGGGGGACTCCTGCCATAGTAGCTGTGAGAACCCCAGTGTGAGCGAGTGTCCTTGGACACAAGCAGGACTTGAAAGGGAAAGGTGTTACACTGGGAATTGAGGGAAGTAGTGCAGAAGTTGTCTCACCTTGGGAATGAAATAGCCTTTGAGGGTCACGTCTGTAGTAGTCTCATGAGGCAAGTTCAATGGCAGGATATTAGCAAACCTTTGAATTTCATGGACAACAGCATCTGTATATGGCATTTGAGTTCGATGCTCGATTCGTGGGGGGTTTGTCCCTATCACTCTCTCTATCTCTTCTTGGACTTTCTCTGTGAAAGGAATAGGCATCATACATAGATAAATCACTTGAATGTCTCTTTCTCCTACTGGGAAGAGGGGGATGTGGAGAATTCACTTTTTGTTCAGCCTTGCTCAACATGAAGTCACATTTGAGGTGACTTGATGAGAAGGAAGCCGCTGATTGCCTAGTTTCCACTTACTCTGAATTTCAGGATATTTCATCATGAGCAGAAGGCCCCAGCGCAAAGTGGTGGATGTGGTCTCCATGCCAGCTACAAACAGATTTCTCACAACCCCAGTTAAGTTTTCATTATGGAAATACCCATTGGCCTTTCCATTCTCCTGGATATATGAAACAATAATAATATCACCTGATTAAAGATTCAAGAAAGCACTTTTTCATGGAGAACAGGGAAAAACATTCATATGCAGCTCTCAAGGAGGAGTTAAGCATGTAAAGGATAGGAAGGGTTTGAAGGGATGCCTTGAGAAACATGTTCTAAGCTGAGTCTTGAGAGTTTGGACTGCCCATGCTGCCCACAAGAACACACACTCGAGTCAAAAAGGGTCTTCCCCTTGGATAATGTCAGTGATGACAAGAATGTTTTGGAAAAGAGTGAGCAGTCGCTGGGGCCATCCATGTGATTCAATCATTTGCTTCAGAGCTTTTCTGCCCCCGGGTCATGTAGCAGAGCATCTTGCAGGATGTTTTGTTCGGAAGAAGAATAAATTTGCTCTCAGAGCTGCATTTTGGCATGAACTCAGGAGGTGCTGGGAATTTGGCCCATGGTGATATTGCCTTTACCTGCCACTAGCATCAAAAGAGAGCCTAGAAAGGTGGTTCATGTTCCCCTGTAATCCAGAGGCCAACCCATACTTTTGCTATAGCAGACTTGGGCTGAAACCTCGTGAGTCCATACACATAGAGGTGAGGGCTGGGTACAAACACTGCCACATTTTTACAAGAACTGTAAAACTAGAGTTTTGTTGAAGCAGGTAAATGCAATCTTGTGTGAGCTGGCAACTGAAACCAAGAAATATGTACCAAAGAGTCCTGGGCCTAGAGCTGTCCCTGGGTTTGTCTCTGTGAAGGGGGATGTGAGTTTAAAAAAAGTCAGAAATGCTGGAGTCAGAAAGGGATTTTAAACTATGGGTAAAGACAGCTTCTTATGCTTTGCTTGCTGAAATAGTGTTTTGTATTTTCCTGATAAATTACTGAGGACACATAAAAGATGCTTGTCTGTGATTAATTTATCTCCTAGCTGAAATGAATGCACAGTCTTTTAGCCTGACCACAGGTTATGGTAGGACTTTTGCACATGCTAGATCTCTGCTGAAGAACATTTGTTTCTTTATCAAGGCTTGAAAGGAAAGTGAGGAGATTTGAACAAGCTGCTGGAATTCAATTACCTCTTCTTGTCTCACGAGGAAAGTGTCAATGAAACTCCTCTGGTCATTTCTGTCCAGGGCTTTGAGATGTTCTATGAAAGTAACCTTGATAAAAGCATTGATTTCTTTTACATTCTGAATAAAAATTTTGTGGTCCTTCAGGAGGAATCCAAGGACTGGGAACATGTTGTACATCTGCAAGATGCAGAGATGATTAGGAAGAAAAAACTGTTGCCAAGTAAATGTACCACAGTTCAACAGTGTATATTAAGAAAAGCCCTTACAGAAAATGGTGTATAGCCTTATACTCATGATGCAATATGTCCCTTTGTCCTCCTTCCCTGACCAACTGTGTAAAATGGTTAAAATTTATTCCCTCTTACACTGAGTATTAATCACACTAGTTGATGATGGCCTAGAAATCCCTTGTTTGTGCATCGTCCTTGACACTATTTCCTACCTCTCCACTCCTAGAGAATTCATCTCTCCCTCTCCACGCTGGTTGGAATTGTGAGTCTCAAGCTTAAGAGGCAGTTACAGGCATTCCCACACTGATTTTGACCTTGTTGTTTGTAATGGGAGATGGAGAATAATCACCAACTTCTATTGCTAGGGGACACAATACTTATATCATTTTACATGTCGTTCAATTCTTCATGAAAGGAGGAACTTATAATTTCCCAGAAAATGCTGCGAAAAGGAATCCATAAATAGCATCAGAGGTCGACTTTCTGCCATTTCTGGGTGCATTCGTCATGTGCAGATAAATGCGTTGCAATGGTCAGCATTGAAGAGGTGTACCTCTGCATACTGCTGTATAATCATTCTTTTGAAGAGCAATATTCAAACAGTATGAATTACCGAAACTGATGGACTTCCAAAAATGCTGACATTTTTGTTCACCAATGACACGAGCCTTTTAAATGTGGGGTCTTCATAGTCATATCGCTTTCCAAGCAATATGGATATGATGACATTAGCAATAGCAGCATTCATCATCAGAGTCATCTCAAGGGGCTTCCCTAGGATAGGAAAAGGTGGTGCAAAGTCAATAGTTATTCTAATTAATTAAAGTAGCATGCAGAGGCTCAGTGAAGTCTAGGACATGATAGGCACAGAGCTGGCAGGAGGAAAGGCTCCCCCATCTCAGGGTTCTCACGTCCCTGTTGGCATTTAGACAGACCAGAGACTGAATGCGAGTCTATTGTTCTCCCCTCCATTTTCTCCAAGACTATTGTGGCCCTGGGTCTCTGTGTCCCTTCCCCAGACTGCTCTGTTTGGGCATACATGATCTTAAAGTTTTCTGGTATAAGGGAAGCTCAGCATTGCCACTTCCCCCATTGGTGCTGTCCTGGGCTGCTCCTTACCACCACTATTCTTTGAGAGTTAGACTGTGTCCCTGTAGGCCCTTTAGGTCCAA
The DNA here is from genome assembly GCF_028858705.1 of Grus americana. Classification (NCBI taxonomy): domain Eukaryota; kingdom Metazoa; phylum Chordata; class Aves; order Gruiformes; family Gruidae; genus Grus; species Grus americana. Next base: position 5,590,250 of record NC_072854.1, on the reverse strand, counting down.
TCTCCTAACTCAGTAGCTCTTGGTCACTCAGTCTTTCCTGCTGAGGCTCTCGCTTCTACAGCTTCTGGATCCCTCTGGTGCATTCCCTTTGCAGCTGGATACAGCTCCTGCTTTCAGGGGTTCAAGGTGAGGACCTGAAGCCTGAACTAGAATGATAATGTAGAAATCTGTTTTTATCCCAAATCTGCTTGGTCACAGGAGCTACCTACTGAAGTCCTCCTGTTGGCAACTGAGCTTAGTGAGAAATAATCTTGGATGATGCTGGCAAAATGTGTAACTGGATGTTCTGCCTCCTATTGGAAGGGATTTCCCAGAGATGTGACTTTAGGGGAATTTGATTTTTTAGTATAGATATGCAAGTCCTTGCGATAGCCTTCTGCTCTCCCAATGCCACTAAATCTAAGGTGCTGCACACGGAGGAACAAATTACTCTTCTCAGGTGTGCTGTTTGATGTCTGACTCCACGTTTGACTTCCAATGCCTCAACAAATGGTTTTCATTCTCATGTCAGGCAATTGCCAGGTAGACAGACAGAGACAGACAGCTCGTATAAACTCCTCTGAGCATGGATGCTGGAGAAAGGTAGGTCTCCAAAAGAGTTCAGAGACTCTTCTTCCTTGACCCTTGGCATTTTTGTAGGAGGCTTGAGGAAAATCAGAGTATTATGAAGGTAAGATTCCCCCTACCTTTCTGTGCCTCAATGGTGTCTGCCAGATATCCATACTCTTCTACAACACGATCCTCTATGGCCTTCTTGCCCATTCCAAAGTCTCGTAAGGTTGTAAGAGTAAATCTTCGCATCACTTTCCAGTTTTCTCCATCAGAAAATATAACTCCTGAAATGGAAAATTAAAACACAGAAATAGAAATTTCATCATGAGAGCAAAGATTCCTCATCTACCCTGAATCCTGGTAAAGATGAGTGCTGGCAGGAAACCTGTCAACCTCTCAAGACATGTTATGTCCCTACATAGAATGAAATAAGACAGGAAAAATATGTCAGGAAAAAGCTCTGAAGGAAGCAGCAACCATTCTGAGTTCATGAGGTGTCTGATGTGCCCTGAGACACGAGGGCTTTTGTGCAGCTTTGGTTAGAGCGGAGAGTTGGATTTGTGCCTCTGGGACATCACCTGGGATGATGAGTGTGCTCATTAACCTTAGATGTCTCCCTTAGGTGAGATGCATCCTCTCTCAAGAGCATTGTGTTCTTATGTAGACTGTAGAGAGTAAATGAAACCTCAAATACAGGCATCTGTTTGGAAAGTCTCCCCACTTGATGGGGGTAATCCCATCCCCCTACACACCAGAAAAGCTACAGAGAATTCTCAGTGACATCTGTGGAGAAGTTTCAGTCAAGCTGCTGCTGGTAGTTACTCTCCTAGCACCTGTTATGCTGTCTTATTCTTGCTTGGAATCTTGTTTAAAAAACTGTCCATAGTGAGGAAAGAAAACAGTTGCAGGTAGGTTGGCATTTAACAATACATTGGTTACTCAGAGCTGGTCACACGATACAAATGTGCCCATCATTGCTTTCCTGTCAGAAGACTACAATCTCTCATGTCCCTACTTCCATGTATCCCATCAGTTTTTATGGGAATCAAAAGATCAGGTTCTGGGTCTAATACCTGTGGAGGGTGAAATCTGCACCAGAAGAACTCAGAGCAAGAGCGAGCTCCCTCTGGGGAAGCAAATTAAAGGCTTGAGTTATTGTTTATTCTCTCTTAAAGAGAGATTTATTCTCAAATGTAAATTGAACTGGAAAATTTAAAATAAGCATTCAATAATATCAATCTCACAGGGAGTATTTGGATATAGTGCTGCCGATGTAGTAAACACTTCTCAGTTTGTATTGGGTTTATGAGGCAAAGTTTTTGTAGCTGGTGGTAGCTGGGCAGCTGCAGGGTTGACTTTTGTGAGAAGAGATCAGGAGACGCCCCCATGTCAGCTCCTCAACATGTGACCTCTAAGGGAAGACTCAGCTGAAGATTCAAACCTCTAAATTACATGTTTATGTGGAAATTAAGAATATAATCTCTCCTTATCCCCAAAGAATATCACCACACATTGTTCAATTTTCCCCTCATTTCCATTGCCTCATATGCTTAGCAAAAAGCAAAGTGAGACGTTCTGCATTCTCCTCTCCATGGAGAAAGTCTCATTGTTCTTTGCAGAAGGCAGATGTATGGGGAACAGAACAGCACACTCACCTTTTCCTGTTTCTTCAACGACTGGTATTTTAGGTCTCCCTGCAAATGCATCTGCCTGGTTCACCAGAGCTTCCTTCACTGTGTCATATCCTGATAGCACCACTATTTTCCTTAGTCCCATCTGAATGGTGAAGACTGGACCATAAGTTTTGGATAGCTTGTGGGATGAAAGGAGACAATAAAAGGAGGTGATCTTTAAGGTGCCTTCCACGCCAAACCATTCCATATTTCTATGATTCTATGATTCTAAGATGATTTTCAGCAAGCTCAAAATGCTGGTTTTTCAGCAGATTTGATATTGTCTTTCCTGCATGGCATTGGCTTTTCATTCACTGTCTAAAACGTGGATAATTTGTCATACAAATGTTGGAGCTCTTATGAAGAAAAAGAATTACAATGGGGTCTGTAATCTTCTGTTAGGTATTTGAATAAAGGACTTTTAAAGGGGCTAAAGGAAAGGCTGAAGAGCAGATAGGCTTGGCCCTGTGTTCCTTTGAAGAGACAAACGGAAAGTGAATTTCTCAATAATTGTGGCAAAACCTGTTTAGTTCTTGGTATACAAGTCTGGGGAGGTACAAATCAGCTGGAATCATGAGTTACAACTCTTAAATAGTCTGGAGTTATGCCTTCAGAGACCAGGTGCAAGAGCTGCAGCCACAACCAGGCAGGGATAGACTGCATGGCTCACATGGGAATGAAATCCAAGAAAGCAGGTTAAGAATGGCTTCATTTTGAGTTATGAGGTAACTGTGTCCACTACACGGACTCTGTAGGTACTTGTGATTGAGAAGCTGAGAACTTGTAGGAGATATGTAGGCAATGTTCCCCAACCCAGAAGGAGACCAGTTTTCAAGGTGGTAGTACATCAGGGCACAGGAAACTGTCTGAAACTCTTAGGTTTGCTGTTCATGGCTTTGAGGAGTAGCACAGTGAGAGGACCCCCAAAATCATACACTGACTGTCACATGCCATCTTCCCCCCAAAATCATACACTATCTGACTGTCACACACCATCTTCCCAGAAGTCCTGGAGTTTACTGCCACCAGATATGAAAGAATAAATAGTGTTTGTTTGTTTCCTACTTTGCTTTGGGAAACCAGGGAAATTCCTCCTTCATGGTGAGGATGAAGGGAGAGGATAAAGAAGCTGTTTTCTGCCAGTTCCCTGATGACTGAGTCCACCAAACAGCCTCCAGAAAGTTCTGGTCTCCTCACTAAATATTTCAGCAGCCCCTGGTGGAAGTTCCTGTAGGAACTGTAGGGTCCCTCTCTTCTAGTTACCCTTGTCTTGAGAACCTCAGCATTCCCTATGTTGCACAGAAATAGGTCAATTCTCTTGATGCGACTGGAAGTCAATTCCCCTGCACTGACACAACATCATGTGATAGGAAGAGCAGTTACTGCAGATAATTAATTCTGTTGCATTTGCATCTACCTGTCCAGAGAAAAAATTGTACTTCTTTTGGGGCTCAGTGACTACCTTAGACAGAGATATCTCAGAAAAGGAACAACAGAAGTTACCTCTAGCATTGTCAGGTAAGGTCTCTTCAGATCCATGATGCACAGATTTCCAATGATGGGTAAAGGCCTGGGTCCTGGGGGGAAGTTTTCTCTTGCATGGCTCTTCCAGACAGGTTGTCTTTTCAGAATCAGCAGGAGAATGAGTATAAAGAGTAACCCTACAGGAACAAGGTTGACCCAATCCATTGTCTTTCAGCAAAGGCTTAGCTGAGAAGATGAAAATTTAGGAAAAGAGTGCAATCTCCTGTCAGAAGTTAAGAGTTTCAAGCATTAATGGCAGTTCTACACATACAGAGATGCAAGCTTCACCTCTAAGAAATGGTTCTACACATACAGAGATGCAAGCTTCACCTCTAAGAAATGGTAGAAATGCTTGTCTGGGGTTTTACCCCTGGAGAATCCCTACTAGGCACTTTCACCATCGTGTGTGCTCACTTTACCCTATGCTGGTTACTGTTTAATTGGTGATGTCTAAACTAGTCCTGTGCATTGGCAGAGATGTCTGTGGGCATAAGTCCAATTTAGAAACAGCAACTCAAACACTGCCTTGAACTTTGAGACTGGGAGGAGGTGGGAGAAGAAGGAAGAGGTTCCACTGGTTGCTCAGGCTTTCCCTTCTGCCTTTATGAATGTTGTTGCAGATGCCAGGTCTTGACAAGAGCAAAAGCTCAGCTGACTGGGAATCTGAGACAGCTGTGAAGATTTCTCTTGAGTAACTGGAATGTGGATTTATGGTCTTGATGCGCTGTGGGTCCTATAGTGGAAAGCTGCATTGATCAGAAGTACTCAAGAGAGGAAGAACTCAGTGCTAACCTCCTCTGAACTAGCTGAATAATTTGTTGAGGCAAACACATCTTTGCTCTAGCAGGAGTTCAAGCAGAGTGAAATGTAGGGTCAGACTGATCTGGCCAAATGGTGAGGTCTGTATTGATCTGATAGCCTCAACTTCCTTTGAAGTCAGTAGAGGGCAAGGGACACCTTCTCTTCCAAAACCAGAAGCTGAAATTGGTCAGACAATCCATGCCTTACCTGTTCCAGATTTTCAAAAAATAGTTGAGGCTGAAATGGAACTCTGGAGGTCATCTGGTCCAACACTGCTGTTCAAGCAGGGCAACCTACAGCCAGTTGTACAGTAGGGCCTGTATCTTCAGCTGTGGCAATTGCCTTTGACATTCAGCTGTAGCCATTTCAGGAAGAAAGGTGGAAAGAAGAGCTTGTATGATTATCTCTGAATGAGGAGCCAAAGCTGAGGGGAAAGTTGAGAAAAGATGGCCTCTGTTGGTTGAGGAAAGAGAGCTGAGGTACACTCTGACTCTTGTATCTTAGAGTCTGAGTGAGTGAGCAGCAGAGAAGGAAGTGTTAAAAGATGCATCCATGGAGAAGAAATCATCCAGGGCTTTCATTAAGCCTGACCAGAGAAGATGAGCTGCAGCCTTCAGAATGGTGTTTGGAAGAGCTTTCTAGAAGTGTAGAGATCTAAATTGCACATTACCTTGAGGCAAGAACGTGAATCCTGTGTGAGGTGAGGTTCCCAGGCTGAGCCTTGTGTCCTTGACTCTTTAAAGTGTCAAGATCCCTGCAGAGAGTGACCAAAGGAGTAGGAGAGGAGTCAGACCCCCAGGGGATGGGAGTGCAGAGACCTAGAGTAAAACAGCATGGGCACCTGGCCAGGAGCCTGGAAGAGGAGCTAGAGCAAGCCTGCTCTTGTACCCGCTTGCCCCGAGCCTGCTGCTGCCCCTGGGGTCTCTGGAGGAAAGATCAGGACATTTCACCTACCTGAAAAGTGTCCTGGAAAAAGTCCAGGGCCTATGTCCAACTGTGTGCCAGTTGGCCTGTTTCTGCTCCACCTCCCCAAAGGAGGTAAAAAGGCACTGAGAATGTCATTCTTTCCACATATATCTGGGACTTAACTATTAACAAAAAATGAGTCAGATACTGACTCCTGAGATTGTCACAGACATGAGTGATAGGCTGTGTTTCTTCCCTGCTTGGGAACATTTCCCCTTGGCCTTATTTTGAAGTGGAGATTCAAGCTCTTGCTTTGGACCAATATTTGTGGCTCCTTCAAGGTCTGACAGGCAATGTCTCTAGACACACATCTTGAACCAGATGAGTTGTTTCTACAGTGTTTGTTAAGTTTATGATAGTCAAATACTTCACTGTTCTATGATGTTTTACATGATGCATGAGGAAAACTTGGCCAGGTTCTTTTAGGAACAGGAGAAAATTCTTGTGGTGCTTAGTTATCTCAGTGAGCAAGACTCAGTAGAGCAAGAGTAATTCTTTGCACTGTCCCAATTCTCCTCATCTAACATGAACTCAAGAAAAAAATACCCAAAACATATGCAGACATCTTGCTGGAAAATTGGGGGATCTGGTCACATTAGCTATGTCACCCATAATAGAGTAAGCATCTTTGCAGCTTTGAAGACAATGCTGGAGACAGTTTGATTCTAAAGTGGGAAAGTTGAGGGTTTTTTTTAAGAGTTCAATGGATCTCATCGATATGCATACTATTCTGAAGTAAATTAGTTCTTAGTTCCAAGTACAGGATTTCCTCTGGTACCCCAACATCTTTCCACAGTAGTTCTCAGTTGGGACAACATCTGTCATTTTCTTGCAGTAGGTTGTACTAGCATTTGTGTGCATCTCCGTGTGCGTGTCTGTATTTGGAGGAATGCGTGAAGAACCAAGGTCTGCCTTGGAGGTCAGGGAGGAGAAAGTGGTATTGTGTGGGTATGTGATCTGTGCAGTACCAGGCACTGATCCCTGGCCTGTTTGCTTGATGAGAAGATGCATAGGTGTAGGACACAGATGTGGCATTGGACTATTAATATATTTTGTGCTGAATGTACGCATTTTTTGTTTCTGCATCAGAAATACACCTGAGAAAAACTCTAGGGATGCAGTATAGTGTAAACTTTGTAAGGCTTTGGGTGGATGGAAAACCCAGTGGAGCGGAAGAGGTCTGAGATGGAAACCCCTAGGGGAGGGTGAAAGGTGAACTTCTGCAGGAGGCTTGTGAAGAAGAGGAAGAGCTCTCTTTTGGCAAGAGCCTCACCATACATAGTTTGTTAACAGGTTGAACCCAGTGAGAGAGGAAGAGGACTGTATGTCCCCAAGAAACATCAAAGAAATACAATTGATCATCTGGTCATTTAATTCATGCATTTAATCAGCAACAGATTTGGATACAAATGTTAAAAGAAATTTTGTAGGCAAATGTTCAGTAAATAGCTTTAAAAGAAATTTGCCTTTCAGTAATGAGATACAAAGATATTGCTCTGAAGGAGGTAGTACTGAAGACAGTCTTCAAAGTTATGATCATCCACTGGTGTTTTGGAAAAGGGCTGAATGTCAATAAGCTTGACCTTTGATTATTTTAAATAAGAAATAATTGCTAATTAGAGGAAATAATAATAAGACAAAACTTTTTATTTTTTAAGTCTAATGCCTTTGTTTAATTTCATTAAAATTTAATCTATCTGTATTTAGTCTCTTAAAAAAAACCACACACACACACACAAAAAAGATACACTGCATTAGAAAGATAAAATTTGTAGTTTTCAGTTAGAAAACCACCAATCCCAGTGAATTCTGTCAGTTTGACCTTTACAGAGAAAGAGATCTGTTTTCTGATTAGAACTAGGTACAGAAAATATCTTTTAAACAATGCTAATTTGAAAAATATGAACAGTCTCCTAAGGTTTCTTCTGAGAATGACAGTCTAAGAGCTTTCAACATCCTGATGGTGGAATCTAATTTCAAGTGGAAATTTACACACAGTTGCCATTTAACTCTTTCAGATTTTTTATGCACAGCTTAATAAGTGTTGATACTGAATAACTTTTTACTTACTTAAGCTTTTCATGTAAAAACAAGTCAAGGTGAGAACAAAGGTAAGACATTCAGTGGTTATTGGAGAGGATAAGACATTGTCAGTCTTTTATGAAAAAGAAAAGAAATGCTAGTCATCATGAACCTCTAATTTGGAGTAGTTGTACTTTAACTTTGGTTTACTTTTCAGTCCCATCCTCCACCCTATATCTCGTTTAACTCTTTCCTTTCCTTTCCTTTCCTTTCCTTTCCTTTCCTTTCCTTTCCTTTCCTTTCCTTTCCTTTCCTTTCCTTTCCTTTCCTTTCCACCAGTGTATGGCTCGTCATTGGTGAGCAAAAGGGTTCTCAGCAAAACATTTTAAGCTTCACTAAGTCTGGACAGCTCCCCATAGTGTCCAGTAACATATTACACCTAAGTTGTAAGTATGCACAAAAGAAGCTCTACTGACTCAGGGTATTCAAAGTTTTGATTAATTTGGAGATAACCAACTGAAGAAAATACCCTCAGACAGAGAACCAAATGCCACTGACCTCTGAAGTATGGAAGTGAGCGATCTTTGTGCACCTTCTGTTGCATAGAGTCTATTTGGATTGAAAAGCAGTCTGAAACATGCTGGGAAAATTCTGTGTCCAACCTTTTCATACAGGGTGGTCAAACCATAAGGCCTGGATTTATCTGTCTTGAGCTGAGGCACTTGTCTAAGGCTTCTGACCATGGGTAATGAGTGGATTTTGGGTTGTGCATGATCAGCAGCTCTCCACCATAGCAGGGTGGAGAGACCACAGGGAGACCACAGGAGGAAATCAAATATGCGTGGATGATCAAAGCAAGAGATTTGGTTTATTGTCTTGCTCTGGGCTGCAGTGATCTCTCTCAGGACTGCCTGATACCCAGACAGCCCTCATTGCAGGTTTTTTTTCATACCTTGTTGTCCCTTTTCCTATTTCTTTGCCTTCCCCATCTTTGCCCACTACTAATTAATTTTTTTTTTGTCTCAGATTTGCTACATCTGTACCTGAGTTTGGTATTTCAGCTATGCTTACAGGGGCACTGCTGGCCTTTCAAGTTTATGCTCTCCAGAAGGTCCCCAATTCTCCCCTACAATTATCTGTGCTATTAGGCCATTTCTCATATAACTCATTTTTCATGGTGTTACCTGTAATTCTTTTCAGAATGTTATATAGTTTCCTGTCACATCCAGCAATTTTCTCATACATTAGTCTGTAGTTTCTCACGTCCTGTTCATTTAACTTAACTTCACATGAGGGTTTAGTCATCTGGGTGCACTATGTTGTTCAAGAGGTCACTTCCAGTCTTATTTCATATTTGATGTTTTTACAACACATGCTTTTTACATTTTTAATTGTCCTAATGATTTTTCTGTATTATTCGCTAGTTTTTGAGTATTGTGAACATCAGAATGGACCTATCGAAGCTTTTTTCAGAGATGCATTTGTAATCCCTCTTCCAGTTGTTAAAGTCATATACTCCTCACATGGTTTTAGCCATCTAAAATATAGTTTCCCAGGCTAAGCTAGGCTTAGAACCATAGAATCATAGAAGAGTTTGGGTTGGAAGGGACCTTTAAAGGTCATCTAGTCCAACCCACCTGTAGTAAGTAGGGACATTTTCAACTAGATCAGGTTGCTTAGAGCCCTGTACAACCTGACCTTGAATGTTTCCAGGGATGGGGCATCTACCACCTCCTGGGCAACCTGTGCCAGTGTTTCACCACCCTCATTGTAAAAAATTTCTTCCTTACATCTAGTCTGAATCTACCCTCTTTTAGTTTAAAATCATTACTCCTTGTCCTATCACTACAGGCCCTACTTCCAGGGTCCTTCTTGGTCAAGAAGGAAACAAAGAATTTCCTGAAAATGATATCTAGGTTAGGTGGAATAAATCACCATGTAAAGGGATCTATATCCCTACTCTGTTTTTTAAGAAAACCTGAAGGACTGATTTCTCTGGAGGGTTAACCTTCTGAAAAAAGGCAGAGGACAATAATGAGTACTTAGTTGGTGAGAGTCTGGGATACTATGGAAAGATTATGAGAAACAGAGAACAAAACTGCATAGTTTATTTCCCCCCACCCCCCTTTTGTTTTAAAGGACTAAAGATAACTATTGAGGGCATCATTCTGAAAGATTTACTCACAGTGAGTGGTACTTTTTCACTCACTTTCACCTTTGTGGTCAACACTCACCATCAGTGAAATTACCTCACGGCTGTAGGTGAATGAAAGACCCTCTGAATCCCCAAGTAGGATTTTGAGGGGTGAACTTCGTATATCAAGGATAAGATTTTTACAGTCTGTAAAGCACTTCAATACTTTGTGTTTTTAAATTATGCACAAAATACTTCTAAAATCTTTACATAGGCAATATTTACATTGCTAAATGCTTTCTCAGGTTTTACAAAAATGATTGTGTGAAAGCTTTGAAAGGATAAAAGATGTCTTATAGCCAACAAGGTAGAAAAGAGTCAGACATTGCACATCTGCAAAAGAGCATAGCTGAACTAAAGTGTGTTACGACAAATGTATTTTCATTCATAGACAGAAATCTGACATATATAGCAGTATACAGCTGATATAACATACGGGACAGCCCTGCCTTATATTTTTCTAAAGTTTTTCAAGGAAAAATACATCAGCAGAACTGAAAATATCTGTGCTATTTTTATAAGAGGAGTTTTCACCTTAAATCTGATAAGTAAGAATTGAAATAAGATGCTAATATAAAAAAGTCTTGAAAGTTCATGCACTGTAGCTTGTCCTGAGACATCAGTGGTATCTTTCTGTGTCTGCATAATGCCTAGAGGCACTGTGATCCTTCTGTTAGATTTTCATCTCCTATCCATTGCTTCCCAATGCATCACCCCATGTAGGTAGGCACATATGTGTGACTCTGCTCCCAGCTGCTGTCATCTCACAGAGTTCCTTCAGATACCTCATTTTTTGTCTTTCTTAATTGGACAGCCATTATCATCACTTCTCAAGTGGAGCTAATTTACCTTAATTTAGCTTTAATTTTCTTCTTTATGCTTTCTCTTGTTTTAGGAGGCAATGACTTCAAAGATGGCAACTCACCGCACAGAAATTCTCCACTGGGTCTTCTGTAGGCTGAACATAGTTGCTTTCTGACCAATTCCTAACAGCTCATGCTTTTTCTTGGAGCTAGCTTTTGGTTCAGTTTATACCTATTCACATTACCAGTGCTAATATCCACTTATTGCTGTTGGACATAATAAGACATATCACATAATACTTCTATGTAATTACCCGTTTTTCACAGCTCCTACTTAATTCCCTTACTGTGTCCTTGAAACAGTCTAAATAAATCTATACCAATAATGACATTTTTCATCATTTCACTTTCTCCTCTCTTTTGATAAACATATTAACAAGGACTCTTGATACTATAACTCATAAATCGCTATATTCTGCACTTTTCCTTGAAAAGGATTTCAACATTTTGTTTCCTGTCATAACCAATCTTCAAAATATAGTACATTTTGTCCCCCACCCAAAAATAGGACAACACACTTTCTAAAAAAAGTTAATCTGGGATGCTCTGGTGAAAAACTTGTTAGAATCCAAATAAACAATATCAAGCCATTTCTTCTTGATTACCCATATGCAGTTGAAGGATGTGACTGTAACTCAGAAATCTTTCCTATCAGCCTATCCTGTAATAGGCTTGAAACACAAAGGTTGTTTCAATGGCTATATTGACTCAGTGACGACAAAAGGTAAAATACAGATAATTTTGTAGAGCAGTCTGTGGTGGGTATATTGGAAAGATCTAATTAATTCACCTGAGCTTAGCATAATGACTATATATCAAGTTTGTTTTATACTACAAAAATATAGCTATCTATAGCCCCTTCTTGAAAACCTAGTATGGTTAGGACAATACTTGGATGTTTTTCAGTTTTAGAAACTGAAAAGAGCATCATTAGGACAAATATTACAGCTGAATTATTTTTCTACATGGTGGCTTCAAATCTGCTGTGCTCATCATGGTTGTTGGAGTGAATTTCATGTAGTTTCTCCTCTTCTGGAACCTGCCATGAAATTCAGAGAAGAGTCAGTGGATGAGATACAAACTTTCTTTTGCTATAAAAGGAGACTAAAGTGCACTGAGAATGTAATTCTGTTTGTGTATATTATGTGTCTGTTTACTAACATTGACCCACCCTTACATGAACCACCAGTTCTGAATTCTGAGGGATGAATTCAGGGTTTTCTTAATAGAAGAATTCCTTAACACTGATGTTAGCTACAAGAGTGCAAAATTAATACCTGGGATTTTCAGAGACCTCTAAAGAAACAAGGTGACCGTCTCTAATGAAATGTGAATAATACTGTATGCCAAATATAAATTTCCCTTCCTATTACCTGATAAAGCTCACTTAGAATAGAATATTTCTGAGCAGTTCTACTGATACTGCAGGACCTTCAATTGAGGATTGTATTATTATCACTGGCCAACACAGGCTCTGAATTCTTCAGCCACACTTTAAAACTTTCCCTTTCCTAACATTTTTTATCATTTATATATGACAGCCTATATCAGGTCTTGCTGAAAACCAGTGCTTTGACTTTCCCAAGGTCAAACAGAAAATGACTTGCAGAGCTGTTGTTAAAAGTCATTTTTTTTCTGATTGTCATTGCTACAGCTGATCTTTTGGCTCAAAACTTCCCCTTAGACTCCAAACTTTCTTTCACTGAAAGCCAAGTTGTGTGGTTCATAATGGAGTTTAATTCATTAAAAACTAGTATCTCCTTTTGGGTTCACAACATTTTATTTACAAGGAATGTATATCATGTATTTCTTCTTGTCTTGCCTTTTTGAGTTTGTCCTGGCATAAAGGATAAAATTCAGATTGCCTAAATTAAGAACCTGTCATCAGTCTCTAATGAAGGGAGATGCAGAAAGCCCTCAAACAGTACAGGGATCTTCTTAGGTTAGTCAAGAGGAAAGGTATGTCTGAGTTTCTGCTCTGGGCTTGATTGTAGGCGTTAATCTCAGAGACGTATGTGGGACTCAACTGATCAAACTGATCTATGTTATAGAGCTCTACATTTGAGGTAGGCAATGAAAGGTCTTTCATTATCAGTGGGGAATATAGAGACTTTCAAGGTTTTAATTCATGTAACCTAAGATAGATCTGGAAGGATTCAAATGAACTGCAATCTAGGGCCATTTCTTCGTTGAGCGTAAAGGGAGCCTAGCAGGGCTATTTCAGATGTACTTGTTTCTCAGCCCCATTATTTGTGTCTTCATACATAAAACAATAGTGCCAGGAGGCCCGTCTTCTTCTGATAACCTCAGGAGTCAGATCATTCAACCATGAAGCAGAAGAGCTTCTGCTCAGCCTAAGGGAGACTTGTCCTACAAATACTGAAGAAGTACTCTAAATTTCATTCAATATGAAACTCTAGATGACACTAGAAAAGCAGTGCCATTTAGCCAAAAATGCAAATGTCATGTGTCTAAGCTACAAGAAGGAAGAGGATACCTGACACAGCAAGCACTTAAAAGAGAGATAAAGAGCTCCACTGAGGTCTCAATTTGTTGGCTCTATTTCTGCTTTTTGTTCAAGGTTAGTCCAATGTAAATGTCATGACTAGCTAGCAAATCCAAAAAAGATCCTGAAGGTCGTCTTGATAAATTCACAGCCTGAGGGAGAGCAACATTTTTGAAAGCTGACTCATGTGTGCAAACTGCAAACCCCAGGAGAGCAGTACTGGAGTGTGCTGTACATCTTCCAACATAATGAAAATAAAGGGAGGTTCTATCTTACCTCCCAATAAACAGAGTCATCAAAGCAGTTCTGGTCGGATGCTTGTCCAAAGAAGGGCAGCTTTAGAATACCACCTGAAGGAAAAAAAGCATCAGATGTTAAAAAATGGGCAAAATGCCCAAGGTGTGGAATTTTCTATTTCAGCCTGAATTTTTATTTGGAAAATATCCACAATCACATGGAAACATGTGACACCAAAAGGGATATGTCTTAATCTCAAACTAGTTTCTGTTCAGAATTTTAAGTGTCTGAATCTAGAGAAGTTCATCCAGAACATCTTACTATTCCTATATATACAACCCAGTATCTCTGAAGCATGATTCAGTAAGATATCTAGGCTCCATTTGAAGACAAAATTATTGGAAAACTGCTTTTCCATATTTAAGTTTCTGCCACTGTGCCATCCTGCATTATTACTATTTTTCTGTTTTGTACCATTCACATGAAATTGTTGATACATTGAGGTTCTCCATGAGCAAACCTCTAAATTCACATATATTTCAGTTGCTATACACATCACACTGACCTGTCAATGCTCCACCCACCAGTGCAATTCCAATTGTACTGCCCAGGGCAGCAGCCTGCTTGCCAGGAGTAAATCGGACACTTTGCCTGAAAAGGCAGAAAAATAAACCATTAACAATCAAAAAATTGTTACATTTTGAGACTGATAATTGCACTTGCTGTCTGCTGGACAGGATGGCTCATAGGAAAATACCCTGCCATTGCAGGATATTGCATTGTCTTGTACAAGACAGAAACCATGATTTTATTTTGGTTTTGTTTTAGGCTACAGAAAAAAACAAGTTACTTGAAAAGGTTATTAGTATCTTGCAAGCCTTTGTCAAAAATACTAACATTTCATCTTCTTGGAGTCTTTTAAGAGAGTGAAAATAGTCCATTTTGCCAATTTTCTTGGAAATCTTACCATTACCAGCACTGTAATTATAGAATCATAATAAAGATTCTTCTACATTTGAATGGTTCTGCATACTGCTTTTTATGATGTTTTTAATTTATTTATCTTTACTTGATCTTTTGATTTGGAACAAGCTTGGCATATAAACAGTGTGTGAAAGGCAGGATATCAAGAAGAGTCCTATTTAAACCAGAACACAATGTCTGATCATCAAATCAAAGATGCAGTTTCTGAATAAAAGTATCATAATTAGATCCAAAGAAGGTGGAAAATTAGTATAGACCTTCAAAAATCAATAAACTCCTTTCTCTCTTTTCTCTATAACTCACCTAGCTTCTTCTTTTATGGCAGTTACTATGATGCCAGCGATACCGCCCAGTATTCCAGGTAAACCATGTAAATTATGAACTCCACAAGTGTCTTGAATGTGCAGCTTGGATGCCAACAAAGGCTGAAATGAGGGGAAATACGAAGTTTATAGTGATTTTCCATTATCTCTAAAATGATATGCGAAAGAAACTAGTGCAGAAGCACAAGAAACAATTTAACTTATTTCATGCATGCAAAGTTTAGCTATAAAACCTGCTGTCTTTCCCTTCTCTGTGAAATTGTTTATATGCAGAGAAAACCAAGTATGTACATATAGTGATACAAATGTCCAAGCTACCATCATAAATATAACGGTACAAACCACATGACAGTCCACTGATAATCCTAATCTTTTCAGCCACTGCAGCAAAGGTTGAGAGAGGTGGCTAAGTAACATATACACGCCTGTTCCGAGTCTGCTGGTCAGGTATTTTCTTCCAGAATGTTTCTCCATCAGGAAATGGCAGTTTAAACAGTTTTAGTCAGAATATTTTGTTTCTACATTTTGCACATGAAAGAATTCCATTTTAGACTTCAAAAGTATTTTTTGATTACAGACCTATTTAGAAATTGAATTGTAATTGATCCTATTTCACTGAAACTTGAGCTTGGAGTAAAATTCTGGCAGCTCCTTGAACAGAAATCCAGACTTTAACGAACTCTAATGTCTTCATGATCTCTGTTTTTAGCTAGGTGATGAACTGAAGTTAGCTTGTAAGCATATATTTAAATCACACTGATTTTAAAATAACCGTTATCTAGAGCTTTCTATCCTTACTGTATCAGCCAGCTTCTAAATTCCCTTTCTATCAAACCAAGGGAGCTCCAGTAAAGCCAAAGAAGCAATAAGTAAATGAGAGCAGACGTGGGTCCTCAATACTTACAGTCAGGAAGTGGAACCCAAGGACGGAGATGATTCCAGCAATGATCCCAATGCACATGGCAGCAAAAGGGTGGATCGACAGGTCAGCACAGGTACCCACTGCTACTCCTCCTGCCAGGGTGGCATTTTGAATGAGAACCTGCAAAGAGTATACAGAGGTGGAGATGATCTATGTGGAACAGAGGCTTGTTTTAGGGCTGAGTGACTTTGAAGGCTTTTTTTTTTTTTTTTGCATACAGGAGTTTTCCTTTTCTTCAGGTGAGATTTTTTCAATGAAGAATGAACAGGAATTTAAAATAGGGTTCCCTGTTACATGTTCAGGGTGTTGGTTTGAACCTGATCTAATCCAGTTTAACTGAGGCCAGTTTATAGAAGTCCAACTTCTGCAAAGTCACTAAAACTTGTCTGACCTCTCAAGAAGCCAGGCTGAGCCAGTGAGAACTGCCTCCTGCAACAGCAGCAGCAAATTCTGCAAGCTCATTGAAATGTGTCTGCTCAAGCTGGGCTTAGATAAACACTGCAACTGCTGGAAAGATGTAGGTGAAAACATAGGGCTGGATTTTAGGGCAAGGAGATGAAAGGTTGGCAGCCTGGCAGCCCCAACCTAGTTTGGCTTTGCCTGTTGTGCACCTGCATTGTGAGACTGCCAGGGAATCTCTCAAGGTTGTTGCCTTGAGAGACCCATTTTGGCTATTGCAATATGGTAACTCACATAGGATCCCTTTGGAACAAGACCCAAAAGTCCACCTGAGTGTTGGACTAATGTGTCCATGGTCCAGCAGGTTCTATGGACAAGAGAGAACAAGGGACCAGGACCATCGCTATAATGTCTAAGAGCTTTTCACTCTCCAGATGCAGTGATCCCACTGAGGAATCACCACATACCAGAGCAGGGTGGGTTGCCTCAGGACCCAATCTTACATTATAGTTTTTAGAAATGTAATAGCTCTAATTTTGCTCACAGTATGAGCAAAGGCTCCAGAGAGCTCACAGACATTGGGAATCTGCCTAATCATCCTTGCTATAGAGGAGTGATTTGATTTAACAAGGTGTGATTCTCACCATACTGAATTTGCCCCTTTGATCCACCAAGCTGGAGAGGGCAAACGTTACGACAGCACATGCAGCCAAGGAATAGTAAGTGTTGATAATGGCTTTCATCTGGTGAATTGTATCAGATGCAATGGCAGAGTTAAAACTGGGCCAAAAAAGCCAAAGGAACAGGGTACCTGGATCAAAACGAAAAAAGACTATTCAGTTACAAGGGATATTTCAATGTGAAAGATCCAACACAACAGAACTAGCCAGAAGAAATGAGGGAGATGATCAATAAGAAACTTGAAATAGCCAAAATGCTGAAAAAAAAAATAGATTATGCAGAAGCTTTTGACACTGGCAGCTGGGATTTTGACACGTTGTCTCTGCCAAATCTTACTGGAAGACTTTAACACATTGTGACCTTTTGTCATGCCCCACTCACTGCCAGAGCTCACCACCACTGTGAAAACCATACCAGAATAGGATGCATTAGCAAGACAGTTCACATGCAAATTCTTTGTCATCTATTGATAGAACTGGTAGTTTTAGCTGGTGAATTGATCTATGAATAGATCTCACAGGCAGATAGATGTATGGTTTCTAACATTCATTAACGGGACAGGCACAGCTCAATACTTTTAATTATGGCCAATTTGTATGGAAATATAGAACCTTAGAAGATTTAACAAGAAGGGAGTCACCACAAATGCATAGTGAAAATGCATCTTTAATTTGATTTTTCCTTTTTTTTTTTTTTAAACCAAGGGAAAACTGTAAATATATGTGTGTCACTGAAAACATTGTGCATGCATCAGCCAAAAAAATATGCCCCTAGGAGTGTACTTGAGAAAATAAATGCAGTGTAATATTAAGCAATCATTAAAACATAGGGATGAAAGATGGATGAACAACTGATCAACACTCACTATTACTTCACTTACCAATCATGGCAAACATGTCCGAATGATAGGTAGATTCTTCATTTTCATGTTTGTTTTTCAAACCAGGACGATACAAGACTAGGGTTACGGCCAAACCAAAATAAGCTCCAAAAGCATGGATAGTCATTGAGGCTCCAACATCTGTGGCCTGTAATAGGGACCCAAAATAATGCTGCAGATTTTATACACCATAAAGATGAGGATTTAATGAAAGAGAAGTCTGGATGACTTCAGTGGTTTATTTTCTATGGTAGAAACTAGAACCTAGAATATGTAGACTGGAAGTATTACAAAGTGAAAGCATTTGTTATAAAGAGAAAACAATTATTGCTAAATGGTTGTACCTGAAGTATTTCTGTAACTAGGTGCTCGTTGCATGCAAAGATTGTGATCTCCAGAACTGTCAAGATTAGCATCTGAACAGGACTTGTTTTCCCCAGGACTGCTCCAAATGAAATCAAAGCAGTTGCTGTACTGAAGTCTGCATTTATCATGCTGAAGTTAAGAAAACGAATAAAACCAAAACAAAGCAAAACAAAAACCACAGGGAAAAAGAAAATCAGTTTGAAGAAATCTGAAATAAGGCTGTAATATCAAACCTGTCATATCATCAAAATGATAGGGCTTTAACTCTTCAAATATAAAATTATCAACATCATCGTTATGGATGAAAATTAAATCAAACCTTTCCAGATGGGTTTTGTAGAGGTCTTGCCAGCTACTGAGGAAAAAGTGTGGGAGGATTACCTCCTGCTTAAACCATACATGTGCTTAGCTGCTTGAAATTACAGTGAAAAGTCAGATGAGATATGTATTGCAGATGTGCAGGGATATTTCCAGCTCTGACTGTCACTTGAACTCCAAAGATGACAGGGCACTCATAGCTTTGGTGATACGGTTTATCTCATTTCAAAAGCCTTTCAAGCCTTTCTGTCACTGTGCGTCATGTTTGCAGTAGCTGTCAGGAAGGACTGGTGTTAACAGGTTATGGGGAATGGCAAAGATAAATAAAACAACAAATTGGTCAAAAACTTGCAGCACAGAGGGGCACTAACTTAGGGTCCCTCTACAAATGCCTATCTGTAAGCATTAAGGAGCTACTTATATTATTTCTGCTTGTCCTTCAGTAATGTTTGGATGATTTTCCTTTCAAAATTGTCTACAAGTTGTCTCAGAAAACAGAACTGCAGATGTGGAAAACACTCTGAGATCTTGGTAGAAGCAGGACAGATGAATGGGAGGAGGACTAAAAGTATCTAGAGACATTGCTCATGAGGTCTCTTATTCCATGACTGGGGTCACTGCAGTATAGTGCTCATGCACATCATTCCTTGAGAATTAGGAGAAAACTTCATGAGTGGATAGACACACTATTCCAGCCTTTCTTCTGTGACACCATGTGCCATGGAAGGACAGATCCTTTCATGCCTGCTGGATGCAGGAGGTGCTGTGCTACTGCTGGAAATCTTCCAGCTTCCACAGCTCCAGAGGTTCAAAGCAGTTTTTCTACACGACCTATGGCCCACATGTAACGTAACACCTCACATTTCATCACACCCTTTGGTTCCCTTGGCCCAGTGCACCAGGTGTTGCCCCTTTAGAGGTGAAGGGCAGATGAATGGTGAGAGGTAGACAGTAAGGCTCAATCAAATTTCAGTGAACTTAGAAGACTGATCCCACAGATGATGCAGTTTACCACTTCTCCTGATATCTTAAAGGATATAGAAGTGTCAATTTTGTTAAATTTGCATGTACCTTTTAATATCAACACGAATTTTCCCTTCTTTCATGTGCCAAAATCCTTGCATCAGGGTTCCCCACTGGAGGCCGAAGGCAGCAATGAGCATGTTGATACCAACACTGCTGAATCCATATTTCTTCAGAAAGGTCATCAGGAAACCAAATCCAACAAATATCATCACATGGACATCCTGAAAGACTGAAGAGAAAACATGTCTGCGTAGCGACTATGAAGGAAGGCAGGCTAGGGACAAATGAGGTTTTAATAAAAGAGTTCCGAACTCATGTCATCAATGTGACCCATCCTTTGCTACCTCACGCCCAGTCTACTAGTTGAAGATTGAGTGTCTGGAAAATGCAAGACCCAATTATTGATTTTATTCCTTGCTATATCATCATGCAAATAACACCAGATATCTATAATAGCAAATTTAATGTGTCTGGAACTGTTCTCTGTGTGTGAAGCTACTTGGAACATCATGGCTTCATGTCCTTACAGAAAACTTCTCTTCTCCCTCAAATAAAGGTTGTCATGTCCAGCGTGTTCTGCCTAACTCCAAAACTGTACATGGGATTTGTTTGGTAGAGTGCTAGTTGTCCCATTGCAAAGATATACTTGTGATACCTAAAAATTACTGTACAAGAGATTGATTTCTTTGCCTGGGTAAAAGAAAAAGGTACTTAAGGTAGTGTCTGAACTAGTAAATTAATATTTCTAATCAGCATATACTTCAAATATGCTTTTTTATTTTTTCAAATAGGAATTTTGTTAAAATATGGCTAGTTAATTTTCTACTTTTTTAAGTGTTTTTTTTTAATTTGCTTTTTTAGACTTTTTGATACAAACTGAGTTTATCACAACATGGATATTTTATATTTTAAAATATTTTTTTTTCTCAAATCTTTTATGTGTTTTAAAGGACTGCACACCAAACAGGTTTGAGTCCTGTGATTAAAGTTTTTTCTCTAATCTTATTGCTAATAAGAACCTCAGTATAGAGAAACTATTTCTTTTCATTTCTATTTCATTGCCTCTTACATGCAACATGCGGGAAAGACTTGAGACATTGAACTGGTTAGTATAATATTTGGCTTGAAGTTACATTTTCCAGTTACGTACTTTGAGCATTCCTAGTTTTGCTATATGCATTACCATGTTTAGCCAAAAGAGGGCCCAGAAGTATAATAAGTTACTGGAGATTCCTAACAAAATCTAATTCTTTGCATTGTCATATTCCAGCCCTGTCCTAGCACCTACATACATACATGTAGTAAGATCCTTTACGTTGGGCTTCACACATCTAAGAAACCGCATGGAAATGCAGGAGATTTGCAGACATCCCCAGCCCTTTTTCTTCCTCTTTAGGCTGCACATTTTCACATTTATTGCCTGATTTCAGTAATAGCCTGTGATGGGATTTTTGAGGTCCTGCAGTCCTTTGGAAGCAACTCTCCTTCCAATGTGTTGGAAAACATGTAGCAGTGGTTAGTGCCCATTAGGCTGAGAGTGGAGAGCCTTCCCAGTGTTCCTCTAACACCACCCTGATGATCTCGGGTACAGGTGATCACCCACCTGTTTTTTTTTTTTAAGTGGTACAAAAATATGTTGGCAGGTCACATGAGAAAGCTCTTCTTAAATAAAGGAAGGAGTAACCCAAGATCTCTTACCCTCTTTTTTTTGAGGATAAGTGGAAATCGGATGCTGAACAAGCCTTTTTCACCCCTTTAAAAAATAATTTTCTATGAGTGACCATTGACCCAGTAACCTGTGGGATCAGCACTGTTGCATTTGAGAAGTGGCCTGGGTTATTTGTCTGACTCTTGTAAAACTACTTTATTAAAAGCTTGTTAATGTTTTTACAAAACAAAACCAAACCAAAACAGAACTAGAGGGCAAATCCAGAAAAGCTGCACAGCAATGTCTACAGAAGTAGCCTTTTTGTTTGGTTTTAGCAGAAGAAAATGGAAATATATTAAATAAAGTCTTAGCATGACAAGTCAAAGTGATATACAACTTCAACAGTTTTCAGTTTATATCACACTTGAGTTTCACGCACAAAATGAGGAGTACATTTGAAAATTACTTACTTCTGCTCTTTCTATTATTTAATGAGCCTATGCCATGGACTTTCCAATAAAGTTTTAGTTTTGCCCATTCAGGGTAGTCAGCTCCAGGTAAGAAAGTTTTCCCAGTCTCCCAGAGGAGTTGTAGTTTGTTGGCATTCAGCACATTACTTGCTCTTGTTTGCAATCTCCTGTTAAATCATTGCAGACAAAGCAAGTAAATTGTTCTCATCAAATCAATCCCATTCATGTATCCAACATCTCAGTAAATCATGCCTAGATTAGTAAAAGATGCTTTACTGCTTAAGTAACCTGACTCTACACATGAGCAGAAGAACAGGTTTCAAAGGCACGTTAATGACTGAGGAGTTTAATTCTCAGTGCCCATCAACAGGGTTTCTGCATGCTAAGGTCTCTTTTGAAAGGTGCTTTTAGAAATCTTACCCCAGCCCTGAAGATTAGAAGCAATTCTGTTTGAAACAAGCAGCTGGTTGACATGTAATCCTGGGTCCTCCTGAGAGCTAGCCAGGATTCATATAAATGTTTTAAAGCTGTCTGGACTTACTTACACTAAAGATTAAAAGTCCTGGTTAGAACTAGGTTAATTCATAGATGTTGAGGACAAATTTAAACCAGTCTAGCCTATACCTTGTGCTTTAACTACCTCTTATGCATCCTTTTGAAGAAGAGTAGACTTGGAATGATTTCAAAGGATGGAGAAAACAACATGATTTGAAATAAACTGTTTCAGTAACTAGTTGTGTTTAACAAGACATAGTACTTCTATTCTGTGTGACAGGAAAATAAAGATTGTGAAAAACTCTCCAGCAGATCCTGAACAAAACTGCTGCATGTGATTCTGCAAAGCTTCCCAAGACCAACATAATAATTCCACTGCAAGGTCTCTGCATGGTGGTCAGTCTCAATGCAAAGATGTTTGTGGCATCTAGGTTTATATTAAAACTGATTTTGCTCTACTTAAAGGACTAAACTGTAGAACTCTGAACAAGGGGGTGCATAAGTTTTCCTAAGCCATGAGTCATGGCTTGCTCACAGGACATTACATAAGGATACCAGTACTAAAGAAAAACCATCACAGGCCCTTGTTCTCCAATTCTAGTGGCATGGCACACCTGAAGTTGTCCATCCAATTCGCCATGCCTGTACTTGGATCCACCAGAAGTATTTGAGAAGTCTCCATCATATTTGAGAAGTCCTGGCAGTCCGGCGAAGTTCCCACTGACTGGAAGAGGGGGAACATAACCCCCATTTTTAAGAAGGGAAAAAAGGAAGACCCAGGGAACTACAGGCCTGTCAGTCTCACTTCCATGCCTGGCAAGATCATGGAGCAGACCCTCCTGGAGACTATGCTCAGGCATATGGAAAATAAGGAGGTGATCTGTGACAGCCAACATGGCTTCACTAAGGGCAAATTGTGCCTGACAAACTTGGTGGCCTTCTATGATGGGGTTACAGTGTTGGTGGACAAGGAAAGAGCGACAGACGTCATCTACCTGGACTTGTGCAAGGCATTTGACACTGTCCCGCATGACATCCTTGTCTCTAAATTGGAGAGACATGGATTTGATGGATGGACCACTCGGTGGATAAGGAATTGGCTGGATGGTCGCACTCAAAGAGTTGTTGTCAACGGCTCAATGTCCAAGTGGAGAACAGTGACGAGTGGTGTTCCTCAGGGGTCGGTATTGGGACCGGCACTGTTCAACATCTTTGTCAGCGACATGGACAATGGGATCGAGTGCACCCTCAGCAAGTTTGCTGATGACACCAAGCTGCGTGGTGTGGTTGACACGCTGGAGGGAAGGGATGCCATCCAGAGGGACCTTGACAGGCTGGAGAGGTGGGCCCATGTGAACTGCATGAAGTTCAACAAGGCCAAGTGCAAGGTCCTGCACGTGGGTCGGTGCAATCCCAAGCACAACTATAGGCTGGGCAGAGAATGGATTGAAAGCAGCCCCGAGGAGAAGGACTTGGGGGTACTGATTGATGAGAAGCTCAACATGAGCCTGCAGTGTGTGCTTGCAGCCCACAAAGCCAACCGTGTCCTGGGCTGCATCAAAAGCAGCGTGATGAGCAGGTCGAGGGAGGTGATCCTGCCCGTCTGCTCCGCTCTTGTGAGACCCCACCTGGAGTACTGCGTCCAGCTCTGGGGGCCCCAGTACAGGAGAGACATGGAGCTGTTGGAGCAAGTCCAGAGGAGGGCCAGGGAGATGATCAGAGGGCTGGAGCACCTCTCCTGTGAGGACAGGCTGAGAGAGTTGGGATTGTTCAGCCTGGAGAAAAGGCGGCTCCGGGGAGACCTAATTGTGGCCTTCCAGTACCTGAAGGGGCCTACAGGAAAGCTGGTGAGGGACTGTTTATCAGGGAGTGTAGTGACAGGACAAGGGGTAATGGGTTCAAGCTGAAGGAGGGCAGATTTAGATTAGGTGTTAGAAGGAAATTCTTCCCTGTGAGGGTGGTGAGGCACTGGACCAGGTTGCCCAGAGAAGCTGTGGCTGCCCCTGGATCCCTGGCAGTGTTCAAGGCCAGGTTGGATGGGGGCAATGTGGTCTAGTGGAGGGTGTCCCTGCCCATGGCAGGGGGGTTGGAACTAGGTGATCTTTGAGGTCCCTTCCAACCCAAACCATTCTCTGATTCTATGATTCTAAGTAGCTATAACACAAAGCTATGCTTTGGGAATGATCTCAGCTCAGCCCCCCCTTACCTGAGTGTAAAACTATGGTGATCCTCAATTATTATTTTCATCTTTCTTCAGTCCAAAAATACTGAAACCGTTTGGATTCATGGTGCTGAGGTATTTAAGGCATCTAAAAACAGGCCCTGCACTGCAGTTCTTAGCATGTAACTTGGCTTCTGGATGAGACAACTAAATCTATGAGGTTAACATCCCTGGGGGTGCCATGGGAAGTAGTTTGAACCAGTCATTTTGTGAACTCAGGGGAAGTCCTGGCTCAGGATATGTCCTAATACATTTATAAAACCATAGCATTAACTTTCTGCCAGGTCCTCAGGCAAACTGTGCTTTTGTGTGCACTTTGTAGACAGGGAAGTTTGAGAGGAAGAGAGCCTAAAAGTGAAAATACAGGTATTAGGAATTCCTGCTTTTATTCCACTTCTTTATTGTGAATGAGATCCATCAACTTTTAGGTCAGCATCTAAAAGTCCCGCATTACATCTACAGTGTTTGCTTGGTTTATGTCTCTACTGGTAAACCGAACAGCCTGGCCAAAAGACAAATGGCATAGGTTGACTTACATCTGCGCAGCTACATGATTTTCTCTCCCAAAACACTGTTCCCACCTGTACTATTTATTAAGACTAGTCCCTTATCTATGCTACGCCTAAAGCCATACCTAGGAGGAGGTCAAGGTGCTGGTGTGCATGAGCCGAAACCATGCCAGAAGCTTGCTAGCAGTTTAATAGTGTGGGCAGCTGGGGGAGAGTATATATATAGTGATATATACCAAAATATATCAATATATTGATATATATTGATATCAATACCATATATATATATATATATGGTATAACGGGCATACACTGCCTGTCAGAAAGGCATGGCAGACAGCTGGCAATTTCTCCCACATATTTTAGACACTGGTATTAGGGAGGACATAACTATAGGTGATTCTTAACTGGATAGATTACATTTAAAGGCCTATATCGTAGTGTTAATATTTGGTGAGAAGAATCCTTTTCTCTGTGATGTTGATGAGGCTCATGCCTTCTCTCTGATGCCTTTTTAAAATGGAGATATTAAATTAATAAACAGGGCTGCACAAAAGGGCAGGGAGAGGGCTTTGTTAAGTGCGAGAACAGCCTATCCCGGTAGCTCCCCAAGGAACATGGTACCCACGGTGATGCGTATGGTACAGGCAATCTCCATCCAGAAGACTCAAGATTTACTAAGAAATGCACCACAATTCTGTAAGGGGCCACTGAGGACTATTAAATTACTGGCATAAGCATGAGGAGCCCATGCGCCTTTCTTCATTTGCCTTGCTAAGGGGGACTCCAAGAAAATGCAGGTCATTTTAGTACCAGAGCCAGCAGTTATTCAGACTGGAGAAGGTCATTTTCCCTGTTCTTGCGGGGCAAATAGACCTTAATCTGAGTCTGAAGGACCTGTGTCCTAGATAGCATCCTTCTGGCTTACCAAATTATACAAAGATGCCCAAAACACTATTGTTCTGTGGCTGTATCTGTTGTTGTTGTGTTGTTTTGGGGTAGAGTCGGAGAAGAGGTAGGTGGACAGGTGTTTTAGGCAATAACAGTACCAGAGTAGAATTATCTGTGCTGTTAAATTATTAGTGTCGTCTCTGGCCTAAACCAGCTGTCACCTCCTGGGTGGCAGTGGCCTAAGGGTCATTCCCAATATGACATCTAGTCAAGGCCACCTAATTTAGGAGCTGGGGTAGTTCAATATCATGGACATGGTATTTCTGTGTCTCAGAAGGACAACAGGCTCTGGCATAGCCTAAGATATTGTCTCTCGGGGATACTGCTGCATCTCAGTGGAGTTAACCCAAATGTGAGTATTTAGCCCCTGATGTTCATCAGTGGACTTGCTTCTGGAGCTGAATAATGCTGTGCATTCACTCTTCTCTCAACTGGACAATGCTCTGAGTGATAATACACAACACAAGACTACGAGGGAGTGAAGTGACCTCGGGATCATATTGCACAGTAACAGTCACTGAAACGTCAGTTAGAATGAGACAAAAAGGGATACATTCAAAATTACATGGGTACTACATACAGGCAAGGAGTTCTCTACCCTTATAATAATCGTTAAGAGAATTGCAATCAGGGCTACAAGTTGTTAAGACAGCAGAGCCAAGAAAACAAACCACAAACCTTCAATATTGCCAACAAAATACAGGCTGCCGCTCTGCGGACTTATTTTTCTGTTTATTTACAACAGTCTGATCTTTGCATGAGGAGGAGAAGGGTGGGAGATGTTAGCAACTACTTCTCAGGCCAAAAGCTTTTTCCCTGAACTTCATCAAGTGTTTGCAGAACAACAAATTGACAGAAACATTTGCAGGCTAAACCATTACTGTCTAAAACTGAGCCACAGCTTTGAAAGGTAGGAGGGGGTTATCCACATTGTGACGAAAGGTATTGCCCTTTGTGGACTCCAGTTTCTGCAAAAATATTTTGTAACAATGATGAATATGCTGCCCAATTTCCATGCTCTCATAAGACAACCTATTGAAACCTGGATGATAGTATTGAAATGTTCAGTTTCATTATTTGATACAGTAATCAGGATAGAAGCACTACCATCCATTTCTAGAAAATGCTAGAATTGTTAAAAACAATTCATATTTTTCCAAATTTTAACCTGCTATGCAAACACTAGAACTATTTTCAGGACTCTTCTCTCCCAGAACAGCTAACTTCTTAGCAGTTAGCTACTTTCAGAATTTTGTATGTGTTCAACTTGAATTTGTCTTTGAAGCCTGCTTCTTTCACACCTCAGAAAAAGTTTGTTTGCCCCAAAGCATGCCTTTCTTTTCTAGCTTTATTGGTAGGTCTCATAAGTTATTCAGAAATCTTGCTTAAGATCAGTTTAAAGAAATTCTAACTCCCATAAATCTTAGACATCAACACTTACGTGGGTATGAAGTTTGAGAGGCATCACTGTTGTCATATTCCACAAATATCCCAAACAGAACAATGATGATCACTTCCAGAAGAAGAGCCACGATCGAGAACTTGAACCTCATGTTGGTGTCAAGGGCTGAAGGCATTACAGGAGGGCAGGCGGCTGTCAGAGCCTGATAAAGGACGCTTGCCTTCAGCGGAGCTGCCGAATTCAGTGGATCTGGGTGATACAGCAAAACAAACAACAACCAAAAAAAAGAAACAGAGAGACAGGCGAACACATTGTCACGCCCACTATGGGAGGGAAACAGTATGGGTCAACATAGCAATTTCTATTTCCCAGGTTATTTCTGTGCGTGAAATGCTGGCTTAAATATTTTTTCAATATGGAACGCAAACCGGCTCATTTAGCCACAGATTTGCTTCTCACTGTCTTTTATGCATTTTAAAAAAAGGAAATAACCTAAAAGAAAATGTCACAGAGCCTGGTTTGCCGCACATAGTAAGGAACACAGTGACAGTGAATTGTGTTTCCTGTTGTCAATAATTTCTTCGAAATGCAGCTTTCATTTTAAAAGGTAAACAATTTTTCACCTTATATGAAACATGGATAATCTCCTATCTCTTCATATAGGATACGATAAACAGAGAGAATCTCTTTCAGCAGGCTGAAGAAGTACTTGTTCTTATTTCACAGTGAATGAAGTACTCAGAGCACAATTTCTCATTGTGAAGCCTTATTTAAAAAGAAAATAATTATACTTCTTCATAAGAAAAAAGGATATTCCTAGTTGTTAAAAAAAAAGCTGTGGATTATTAAAAAGAGGTATTTGAAAAAACAACTAATTTTTTCAATTTTAATTCTTGCTTTTTGCATTTCCCTTAGCTCGGAGAATGCAAATAGATCAGAGACCAAGTATCTTAAATGCTTTTAAAAATCTCAGTTTGTAAACTTTCTCAGGAATGAAGGAGCAAACTAAATTTCATTTAGATTACTGTTGGATGATCACTTATTCTTGAGATTCACATTGCTTGTCAAAATGATTCTTAAAAGTTTTACGGATAAAATATTTTATTGTTGTGATATTGAGTAACTTGGCCTCTCTTAATTCAGTATTCAGAAGATAGGCCAAAATTGTATGGTAGGAGCCTTTATTTCATGAAAATATCTATTAGAAAAAGGGACGATATTGCAGTAGTAGAATAAATGGCTATGAAGTAGTAGTGCTAGGATACAGCAATAAAATGTCGTGTCAGTACTTGGGTATAAAAATTGGCATGATCTATAGATGCTGGGAGGTGACGCTCCATTGGGCTGCTGTCCTGGTGAGACTACTGTTGGAGCACTGCTCATATACTATGAGTTTTAAAGAACTGAGGGTACATAATTTTTAGGGTCCATCTATACTGGTGTACCAGTCAGTGCCCTGGCCTTTTCTCTGGTCATGAGACCAATTTACATATTTGTCAATCTTTAGCTTGCCAAGTGGGGTGGCTGATGCCAGGCACATTTTAGGAATGGTGCCCTGTTCATGATAACCCCTGGACTAAGTCTGCTTGACACTGCTGTTTTAATCTTAGGGAGGGTAAAAGCCCTGGCACTGTTCAGTCTTCTAGTATACAGGTAGAGTTAGACCATTGCCTAAGTTTAAAATTATCTCAGCTTTTTCTCCTTGAAAATGGGTCTGTGGATTTGGAATGGAAACCAAATTATTTAGCAAGAAGAACATACCAGTCTATCACAGAATCAAACTGGCAAGTGGCAAAGCTAAAATAAGCATATACGTATTTTTTTCTTTGTAGTGACTGTATTTCATTTGAACAGCTCAAAGAGAGGAAGCAGAGCTTTGTTAAAAAGCTATTGCTCATCCTCGCTGTACCACAGGATAAGACGGACGGCAGTGTTTGATTGTAAGGACCTGTGAGCTCCTTCGTGTGCATAGGAAGTGATTAAAAAAGAACAAAATCACAAGTAAAGTTCATTGGTTTTTACCCATAGCTCAGCAATGAATATCTTGTGTTATTCATTACATAATGTTTTCCCTAGTGATATCTCACATCCTTTCAGGGGTCCAGAAAAGGCTCCTTGTTGAAATGTTATTGGGGAAAGTGCCTGTTAATAAATGTTTAAATTTTAAAATGGGTCAAGTTCATTCAGTCAGGACTTTCTCTATATCTTAAATTGCATACAGGTATGCATAAACACGTACGCACACAAACACACAATTTATATTGAAAGAGTATTCACACATGTCTTAGTTGGTCATGTTATACTACCTTTGTATTTAGATGAAAATATGTGCATCTCAAGAAAATGATTAGTCTTAACTCTCTTCAACAGTTGTCTTAGGAAAAGATGCATAATCTTTTAGAGAGCTATTTCCCTTATTTGGTTATAATGCAAGCCTTTGGTGAGTTGTTCAGATTTGAACATTCAAACTCTAGAAACTTGACTCAGGACCAGGCTTTTCACCCAAGATTTTCGAGGACTTGCCAAATGTGCTCGTTTGCTCTGCTGTAATTCACGTGGCCTGTGCAGTGCATGAGATGCAGATCTGTTACCTGAGAGTACAAACAAAAGCTGTGCTCCAGCATGTGTGTGCCAGAAAGCTGATGTACCACTGTGGCTGGAATACACAGTCCTTAGGAATTACATTTAGCAAACCTCACGTTGCCTTCTTAGCAGGCTAAGCTTGCCCAATGCCTAGCTTTTCCTCTTCCTGCACCCCCTTTTTCTTTATTATTTAATTATTCCCACACCTTTAGTAATTTTCTATTAAATACATAAACTTATACAGATTGCTGTGGGCCCTCAATCATACCATCTGCGGAGAATAAGAAATGTTTATCTTGTTAAATCATGAAAACAAGGTCTTGATCCTGCAGCCCTATATCACAGTGGAAACTTTGTGCATAGGAGAAAGTCGGTAGGTCCTGCATTTTGGCCTGATATATTTCCCAGCTGAAGCAGCTGGCACGTCAATGGCTGGCTGTCATTCCCATCTTTTTTCCTGATTGTCTTCTTTCTGACACAAGCTTACCAGGTGATGGGGAACAGCCACCTGCAACATCTCATTTCAAACACCAGCGATCTTTACATGTCCATCCAACTGCTGCATAGGGCAATCGAAATTGAACACACCTTGAGCTGCCGGGCTTTAGTGTCTAGGACATTCCCTTGTGTCTCATTAACTTCAGCCCAATCATGTTGGCTATAAATACAATGGAAGAAGTGAGGGTGTTCTTTGATAAATATTGTTGCATGCCTGGATCTACTAACTTCAAGTATTTGTCTTTTAAATGGCCATTGTGTTTTTCACCCTACCTTCCATCTGATGGAAAAATATGGTGCTGATGAGGTAACACAGCCTTTATGTAAATAAGTGTGAAAAGTTATGGCACCCTATCAGTTTTCCAGAGGAAGAGAAATAAGAGATAAAGGGTCAATTTGAGCAATATTTTTGCCTAAAGAATGAGAAAGAAGCTGCATTTAACAATCTTCTTACAGAATCCCCTCAAGCATCATTAGGAGTGGCATTCACCTGACCAGACATATGCTATACATTTCTGTATCTGATCTAACAGTAATGCTTCCCTTTTAAGTCAGAAGAGAGAAAAAGAAACCTCCAAGAGCAATTGATTTAATCTTAAAGGAAGATACCTGAAATAGGCTAAACAGGCCAGGTGAATGCAAGGACCTGGCACTCAATGCCCTTTTGGTCACACTTGTTGGCTGACACAGGCTCAAATCAGCTTCAGGATGCCTCCTAGAAGAGAACTGATGTGGTCTGCTGAAGAGACTGGTGTTATTTAAAACTCTGAGTTCAGTTCACTGAAGTCAGAGCTATGAGTATTCCTCAGACAATGATGTGGATTTATGGAACATGACTTGGGTGCACACCAATCTTTAAGCTACTTCTTGGTATGTGCTCTTATTGTGGACATAGCTACAGAGACCAGAAAGGTAGGATAAGGTGCAGTTTGCCTGCACACTGTGACAAAAATATTTCTTGGATCTCCTAAACTTTGAGCTGAATAAGTTTTTTTGAGAACATTGACATTTATCCCCTTTCTGTGGTGTCACAGTAGAAGAGTTTTTTTCATTAAACATTAACTTTAATGCTCTGAGTCAGCAGACACCTACCTCATCTCCAGTTGAAAGCTCACCCAAGTAAATGCAGTTTGTCCATGCAGTCCCTAAACAGCATCCTTCACTTTGAAGAGGGAAGTAACAGTAAGTGTATTTTTTGACTCTTTGGATAGTGTCGATGAGATTGTCTTGACTGGATCCATATCACCCCCATCAGCCTCTTACCTGATTTCTTACAAACACAGGGAAAATAAGGCCATTAATGCACCACTAAAAATTAATTACAGGGAGCACTAAGATGTCCATCGGAAGAAGGAGAAAACACAATGGACAAGTAGCAATCACAGCTTAATAGATAGATGATGGTTTAGTTTGCCTTGTTATTACAGGGTATCTTGCTGAAGTAACTGTGTTTTATTTTTCCATTTGAAATAACACAGACTTTCTTCTCTATGGAAGACCTTGCTTGGTTACTATACAATGCTTTTCCTCTCCAGTACACAAAGAACTGATAGAGGTTAAGACTAGGAATTACTCAGTCTTCTTGTTCTCCCCTCTAAATAAAATAGGCCAGAGAATTATATCTAGTTAAGCCGTGTTTGGCTAAAGTGTACCTCGCTGAAGAGGAGCATGGTGGGCTTAAAAACTTCACTCTTTCATGTTCTGCTTTTACTGCATGAGCGTTGCAAAGAAGGAATAAAATGCAGAAGCAGAAGCTTTTGGTTGAGGTGTATCCCAAAGTTGCAAGAAAGCTGTTTACAAGAGATAATGGGGTTCGTTCTCCCTTACACAAGGGCCAGTTTGTGCTGCTCTTGTGATAAAAAAGGGACCACCACAGGGATGATGGATGCTTTACATACACCTTAAAGGTCTGCCTATTATCCTGAGAAAGCAATAAGAAACAGTATAAATGAGATGAATGCTTTAAGTCTCGGATGCTACTTGCAAAAGATATTAGTGATGAATCATGCATTTCTGTTGTTCTTTCTTGTGGTAATGTAAGTGTTTCTCTTGCTCCCCATCAGTCTTCTGTGCTTAATCATATCTGGGCACTTGAAGTGGCTCTTACAGAGATGCTGCTCCTGCCAGTGTGAGGTCCCTTATTCAAGTCTTGCCCTAAAGGCAAGCAGGTATTAGGCTTCTGAAAAAGCACAAGGAGATGACTTCAGACATGGCAATGTATCATCTCAGTTGTCTTTCCTTACTGAGGACTGTCTCTAGGTTTTAAAATGCCATCTGGAGCTGTGAATACACCTGTATTTGTGTTCACTCTACTCTCTGCATCTTGACAGAAGAGCACTGGGAAAGGGCACTTGTCAGGGAAACTGAGGAGAAGTCTTTGGTTCCTCACTGACCGTTCGTGATACAGCTTTCCTTACTGGCATCAGCAAATGCAAGTGAATGTCAATCTGAGTGACCTCCAACTTTCTTTTGGATTGCAGACACTCTACAACATCACTTGATTTTGTTGCCTTCAATGTGTTCTTGTTACATTCATATTAATCGAAACAAAAATTTCCCAAATCACAGGACAAGATTTAAATGGAAACAGAAAGTTTTATTCTACCAATGCAAAGACTTTGGTAGAAGCTTAGTAGTGGGGATGCTGTTAAAAAAGAAAACTGGAAAGGTGCACCTAAAAATAATTTTTCAATCTTGTTTACAGGATTTCATAGGTGTGCTAGCTATAGAGTTATTTACAACATGGAGTTTGGAGGGTTGTTTTCCAGTGTCAAGGAAGTTATTTATTCTTCTGAATTACCTTTTACCTGAAGATCACATAATGCACAAAGGAGTCTTCAAAACAGTTTCTAGCAACCCCTGTTGTGGTTTAACCCCGGCTGGCAACTAAACCCGACGCAGACACTCGCTTACTCCCTCTCAGCGAGATGGGGGAGAGAATTGGAAAAGTGAAAGTGAGAAAACTTGTGGGTTGAGATAAAGACAGTTTAATAAGTAAAGCAAATGCTGTGCACAAGCAAAGGAAACCAAGGAATTCATTCACCACTTCCCATGGCAGGCAGGTGTTCAGCCATCCCCAGGAAAGCAGGGCTCCATCACATGTAAAGGTGACTTGGGAAGACAAACGTCATCACTCCAAATGTCCCTCTTATTCCTTCTTTTTCCCCCAGCCCCTTATAGGCTGAGCATGACGTCATACGGTATAGAATATCCCTTTGGTCAGCTGGGGTCAGCTGTCCCATCTGTGTCCCCTCCCAAATTCTCGTGCACCCCCAGCTACTCGCTGGTGGGGTGGGGTGAGGAGCAGAAAAGGCCTTGGCTCTGTGTAAGCACTGCTCAAGAATAAAAAAAAAAAATCTCTATATTAACAACGTTTTCAGCACAAATCCAAAACAGAGCCTCATACTAGCTACTATGAAGAAAATTAACTCTATCCCAGCCAAAACCAGCACACCCCTTCTATGTTCATCCATCAGTGGAGATAAAATTTAAGTGGACTTTCAGCTCTGGATGGAAGTCTTGATCACCTGTGAATGTGCACAGATTCTGTAATGTGCTGATTTCCCTCATTAGTTTCACCCTTCCTGGCAAGTAATATGAATTTTCTCTACTAATTCTTTTCTTCCTAACAGTTTCATTTACGTAGTGGCCTTCCACCCCCTGCCCCTGCCCTGCCCCCCCGCCCCCCCCCAGCTTCCCTTGCTTCCAAACACCACCTTGTAGAAAGTATTTGCTCAACATATACAAGGTATTTTTCTGGGCTTATGCACAGATCACATGTACCACTTTAATAATTTAAATGATCAACTTAGGTGCCTCAGTTTGCATATGGGTGGGGATCTGTTTCCCTGTGAGGAATAACAGCAAAAAAAAAGCGCTTTTGAGAAATCGTGGCTCTAGAGAACTATGACATCAGGTGACGTAACTGCAATGGTAAGTGTCTTTGTCTCTTTGCCTTACAGTTGATTTACAATCCCTGTATTGTGGCCCATGAACTTCTGTTCCTCATATCAAGTTTTAAGGTGTCTGTTCCGTTATCTGTAAATGTTGTTTGTGATTTCCATTTCCCTGTTTGCTGAAAACTAAAGAAACCCCTTTGAGCTTTATAAATCCTCTTGTTTTTCCCCGCAATGGTCTTTTAAGGTTACAGTTTTGCTCAGTACTGAGTACTTTTCTCTGCTATTTCTGCAAAGGTCCTGTGTGCTCCATTTGCTGTAAGGAAAGGCCACATCACTGGAGTGATGACTACGGGAAAATTGGCATGCTTTCTGTTTCAGGAAAGGGGCCTGTTCCCATCTCTTCCTCTTCATCGTGCCCGCCTATTGAGAAGGTTAAGTACTTCTCTCTCCACTAAATCTTGCAGAGTACACAAATGGTACAGAAATCTTAAGTGAGCTACATAATGTTAAGTTTGCCGCAATAATTGCAGTGCATGCATGAAGAGTCAAAGAGGGCGGTGAGGGAATATTCCTCAATGAAAAGATGTGCTAGCTTCAATTTCCCGAGCTAATATAGCTCCCAGTGCTACTTTTGTACAGCAATCCATCCACAGCAGCCAGACCGGAGAGGGTGTCTGCAGACTGAGACTATAGGAAACAGGCTCCAGGGAGGTGATCCCAGAAGACCTCCTGCTATGTGTGGCACTCTCATCATTTATATAAACATCAGCCTCTCAGAGGCCGAGATGTAATGTTCTTCATGGCACAGCAGCAAGGTGCCGTTTAGTGGCAATGCATGAAATAATTGGTCTGACCTCCATGAGGATTTGTCAAGACAGACAGATAGTAAATATCTGATTTAGATGACTCGATGAGTGCTGTAAACTCTGAGCCACAGCACAAGTTAAAACCCGAAATAAACTGTGCATTTTGTACATATGTTAACACTGATCTGCAAGTTCTAATCAGTCTGACCTTGGCAC
Organism: Grus americana; assembly: GCF_028858705.1. Lineage (NCBI taxonomy): Eukaryota > Metazoa > Chordata > Aves > Gruiformes > Gruidae > Grus > Grus americana. The sequence continues at coordinate 5,555,315 of NC_072854.1, read as the reverse complement.
AAGTCGCGGATGTAGGTAGAACAATCAGTACATAAATAATTCCTACAAGAAACTCCCCTGTTGTTTGTTTTTCCTATGTACAACTAACATCTCCTTCAGTTGTCTGAATATTAGGCAAGTAGGGACTTCTTTGTTTGTAGCTTGAATGCTGACCAAATGGAAGACATGATTTGTGACCTTCATAATTAATTTACATGACTGTGTTTTAGTTAACAGGAAGTAGGTACTAAATCACTGAATACCCAGAAGTAGTCCTGTGCTATTGAACTGACGAGATGAATTTATTATTTCCTTGCAACGGGCCAAACACAAATTCAATGAACAACTGCAACCCAACTTACTATCTAAAATACAACACCCCTTCCGGGACAAGCCAACACTGGAGGTACTACAATGAATTGAGAGCAAATAAATATGGGCATATAAGAAAAAATAATTTCATGGAAAAGTCCAGTCTCTGAAGTGTTCATCCCAATCTGTGAAAGATACAATTTTTCATGCCATAATTCATTAGATGCCACATTCTTCTTAGACACTTGCCAGGTACACCTGAAACATATGCTTACCAGCATTAAATAACTCATATAAGGCTGGATAAAAATCTTTTGTACTGGTTTGTTTGACTGATCTGTCCAGCTAGATCTGCAATGACTGTTAGTGTGGGGCTACTGGAATAATATAAGCTCCAAAGATTTAAGATTGGCTTTTGACATATTATGATCAATATTATGTCAAAGTGGTCTGGATCATTGTGTTTCAAAAGCATTCATCCTTATGTTTATTGATTACATAACGGAGGGTACAAGGCCCATCCAGGAGGCAGGGCAAGAAACAAGGTACACTGAGATGAGACAGGCTGAGCCAAAATGGGGCTCCTAGGGCCATGGGCAGGTGGTGAGAAGCTTCAAGAGAGGCTGGTCAGGACCATTAAAGCCTATGAGTGTCCTCAGTGCCCTAAAATCTCCTCAAAGCTCATAATTAAATACTAGGCTTGGACGGTCATTCATATTTCTCTTGATTTTTGCCTGTCCAGCAAACTTTCTATATTTTTGGATGGCATCTGCCTTACCTCATGGTTTGTCTCCCTGCCTTCATATTCCACTGCTTGCTTTCATTTCAGTTTTCCCTCCTGGTTCTTTATGCATTTCCTTTTCTCCCTTTCTCTCCTCTCTCCGTTCCCATTTATAAGCTGATTTCCTCATGAACACTCACCCACTACAATCTGTGGAAGAAGCACGCTGGCTGCTTCCAACACATTATTTATTGTGACTGACGTTTTTTACCTCTTCAATCACCCAGCATTTGTCTGTTTAGGAACACAGGAAATTTTTAGGTCATTGAGGACTTTTCCTGGAATTGTAGGTAGCTTATCACATAATCCTTTCCTTAAATGTTTTGCCCTCTATTTGTAAATTTTTTATGTCCTTCATTCATTTGGAAGACTGCTGCTGACCTTTCCAGTTTTAATGCTTATAAACTGATTTCTTCACCAAGTTTATTAATACAGTGTATATATCTTGTTCTTGTGATAAAAATACCTGGTAGCTCAAACAGCTCTTATATTTTTTTTAACCCTTCTGATGTTTGTAGAGAGCTATCGTATTCCCTTTCAGCTTTTACTTTTTCTAAACAAGTGGGCTCTTTAGTTTTCTCTGATATTGCAAACTGTCTGTTTTCCTGAATATTTTAATATCTCTTCTTCTGGGGCTTAATTTCAGCTCATTTAATAACAAATAACTAGAGCTGTAAACAGAATTTCAAATAAATTCTCACAGATATCATGTAAGATAGCATTAGCTCTTCTGTTTTCTGCAAATATGTGCTCCAGATTGAGCTGCTCGGAACCGGACAAATAACTTATCATTGTCTAAAGAAGGTCCTTTACCTACCTGCAGCATATCTGCCTTCTACCCAATGACCCAGAAAGAACAATTGACAGGTTTCGTTTTACTTAGAACAAGAGAAGACTAGGAGGACACATAATAGCACATTTCAAGTGTCTTTAAGGTTTCTGTGATAATACATTTCTTGTATTGCTAAAAGGGAGAAAGGGGAGTTTCTAGGTTTTAAGTCCATGTGGCATCTGCAGAAATGAACATCTACGTTGTAGATGTCCACATTTATCTCAGAGACCTGGTGCTCACTTTATAAGAGGTAAGGGAAATAGCTACTTAAGGAGTGTAAGTAAACATATCCTAATACAGATACCCAAAGTAGGTAAAATTGACTTACTTCTCTCTCACTCTTCCATTCTCTTTCTGCCTCTCTCAAATATATAAAGGACTAACTCCACAGGCCTTTAAAGTTAGGTGAGATGAATCCCACCTGAAATTGTCACAGATTTTAACAAGTTCAGCTGCATAGCAGATTATTAATTTGAGAAAACATAATTTCTGTTTCAGAGATGAGGAATTGAAGCAAAGAATCCTCCACAGTCTGAGGATCAGGCCCTGACTTATTCCAGGATCCTTTCCAGGGGACAAGCAAGAAGTTTGGCACCAGGACTCCTGTCTGCTATGGTCCAGCACCAGTCCCTTAACTGCAAGTATTGTCGTCAGCTGGCTGAGATGAGGTGATATGAAGAGATGTCAAAGCATCAATCTGTCTTTTGAGGTCTCCTTTGAGACTGCAGGACACCTGGTCAGGTTACTCTTATGTTTTCAATGTCAAGTAATTCTTAAAATACTAGGAAGACTCATCAGAATATTCAATGTGAATGGCAGCAAGAAGTTTGGGTGTATATTTTGGCAAATGAAACATGTCCCATCTTGTGTGTCACTGGAAGGTGTCAGTCAGATCCACTCATTCCATTGTCTCCAATGGGCTTTGGAAAGAACTTTTTTTAGGCATGACTACTCCTAGCACATCCTGAAGATAAACACATGACTCTGTGCCTGTTATTTACAGCTAAAGACAAATATGTAATAAAAATAAATAGGTATTTTAAACAAGGGCTGTTTTAATTTCTCCTAGGAACAGGGTTAGCTGAGACAACTAGATAGGTGTACTAGATAGCACCATTTCTGCATGCAAACAATCCACTCAGTATAGGTGCCTGAGGAAGGAGAGAGGGTAAATATTTTAGCTTCCTCCTCTGGGTACATAAAGCAGTAAATAAAACTCCTTAACCTGCAACAATATTTCTCCAGACAGTCAAGAAACCACAGAATTCCAGGAAAGTCTGCCAGATAACCACCAAGTCACAACAATAGTGCCTGCTTTGGAAAAAAATAGCAGGGAGGAGACTCAAAACCTGATTTTGATCTGGAACGGCTTGTGAGTAAAATGTCTCCAGATTTACCAAACTTTCAGACATGCAGTGTTTGCATCATTTCCTGCCATTGTCTCAGATACCCAGATTTTACCTTAAACCAAGAGAAAGAATGTTGTCCTTACACTTTCAGAAGAGTTAGAGTGCGTGCAAACTAGATGCTCCTAGATCTTCATCTGGATCTTGCCAAATATTAACTGACTCACTCTGACATATGCTGCTGTCACAACAATTAGTAGGCTCTTCTACTTACTGGAAGTATTTATGGCTAGAATCTTGTCTCATTAGACTTCCATTGCTTTATGGATCAAGGTGGTGAAAACAAAACTTGACTTTGAGTTAGTCTACCTGTAGATGAGAAGTCTGTATTCATATATAAATGGAACATCCTGCCAACTCCTTCTTAGCTGGATACACAGATTTTTGTAGCAAAAGAGCTTTTTTGGTAACATTTCCAATATTAAGAAAGAATCTCTGATGAACGACATTGCTGCTGTAAGCTTCTGTGCAGTAGAACTTCTGTCAGCATAGAAATGTTGGAAGGTCAGAATTTTTCACAGCTCTGAGTTGACAAAAATATTCCCATAAATCATTATAACATTCAGACTGTGCTTGAACAGTACTGTATTTTGTGCTTTTCATCAGAAGAGAAAATATGCATGGAGTCAAGCGTAGGACTGAAAAAAAATTTCAAGGGGGTTTACCTGTAAGCCACAAATAGGGGATGAATGCAAAGGACATCTAGAACTTGTAGTTAAACTGAATGATTAAATTGTTCCATGTGATAGATCTCCAGGATATTAAATGTTCATGCAAAAGCTCAATTCTCTTTCAGATTTGTTCCTTTTGATCAAACACAGTTTTGCATTACTAATGCATTACCACCTGTAAAAGGAAGGGGAAAAAAAGCAGTTTTGTCACTTGCGGTAACCAATATGTTGAGAAACATCTTCTGACATAAGAAATAGTGACACCTGCACAGGAACCACTCCTAAAAACAAAACACTAACTTAGAAGTCTACTTCAAAAAAATAGGAGACATTTTTATGTTTTCTGATCCATTGTTGGGTGAGAGAGGAAAGTCTTCTCCATTACATGGCCAGAGTTGCATAGCCACATCTGTATAAGAAGTGAATCCATTCTTGCTTTGAAATGACTAGTTTTGTGTAATTTCTGTGCTTCAGATGCAGTAAAGCTTAGAAACTCTCCCTTTCTCCTCAGTGTTTCAATCCTGTGCAAACATCACAAGGCCTACATCTCAACTTTTGCCAAAATAAACGGCTTTTAACCCTTCAGGAATCACTTTGTGGGAAACTTCAGTTATGGTATGTGTCTGCACAAAGAATTCTGTATATCGCTAAATAAAAATAACATGGTTTAACATATACTTCCTTTATTATCTTCAGTATAGGTCTGGAATATGTTTACATTGGGAAAGAACTTTTTAAAGAAGCTAGGTGAATGGTTATGCATGCTCTAAAATAAAAATTGGTGCTTTAAAGTAATTGAATAAAATAAAAAAATTGTATTTCATTCAAAATTTGTCAACAAAACATATAAAAGCCTTAATTTGATTTTAGTTTAGCAAGCTGGATTTTCCTGCTTTACTTCCATCACTTTATGTGGAAGTGGGAGAAGAGAGCAGAGGAGTATTAATGATGCGAAACAGAAAGAGAAAAATGTCATTTGATTTGAAATGATCATTTCTATTATTGTGGCAACACCCAACTTCGGGACATGGTTTAGTAGACATGGTGGTGTTGGGTTGACGGTTGGTCTTGATGATCTTAGAGGTCTTTTCCAACCTTAAGATTCTATGATTCTATGATCTGACAGTAAGCATTTTGAAGAGTGATTTTCAATTACACATGGGTTGCCCATCAGTAAAAGAATTAATAGTTAATATGGGCAGTTTCCTTAATGTACACGAGAGTATTTCCATGCCAGTCTGTTACCTAACTTTTCCTAAAAGTTGCCTTTCTTCAAGACTTGTTATTGATGCAGGTGTCAGAATATCTGTTAGTCCTAGGGAACATCCCCATGGCTGCATTGCACAGACCTAAGACCAGAGGACTGAGCCCAGTGACCAACCCATGAACCTTCAGACATCACCGGCGGGTCAGTGCTGGAGGGAGTGTCATTTCCTCACTTCTATCTCCTGGTGCCCCGTGTCCCCTTGACTTGTGGTTAAACTGAGATATAAATATACTGGAGGTGTGGCTACCAAATGTGATATTATAATTAAACAGGTCTTAGTGCTTCATAGGCTCTTTCTCAGCATTCACTAATTAATCTTCCTTGCCCTGACTATGTCAGTTTATCTCTGCATTGCAGTTGGTGAGACCGAGGCATGGAGGTTAAATGTCTTGCTTGCAGCCCAGAGCAGAGACAGTAGCTGCCAAGTACTTTCTTAATGAGAAAGTCCATCTCCTGTTTTTCACAGGTTAACTGTGGCCCTTACACTTAGAGGAATCCAATTTTGGCAGCCTGGCCTAGAAGAGTTGGGAGCAGCCCAGGGGTGGGGAACATCCTCGTCCTGTCCCTGCTCTGATGGCCCTTTGCTGCTTGGTCTTGCTCAAGCACCTTGCTACAGTTTTGTTTCTTGGGCATTAACTGGATATTCCGACAACACAAATTTCTAATGGCTTGTCAAGGTTTCCAGCCCTTGCTTTCCATCTAGTCTCAGCTTTAGCTGCTTAACCTGTTGTTATTGTAGGTGTGATATAAGGACATGAGCGAGGCAAGATTTACGGAAGAGCTGTTCTCTCTGTCATACACATAGGTGGAGAAAAACAGGGAAGATTTAGGTCTGTGACTCTCAGCCAGACTTTGTGATATGAAAGCGAAAGACCTTCCATTTTGCGTAGCCCAGAGGCTGATTCTCAGGCAGCCAAATTTGATAATGTGACTACTGCAGTTGGCACATTTTAAATATAAAAAAATGTTCTTTCTTCACAAGCCATAAGACTCTTAGTTACTTCTTAACGTTTGTTCAAAGCTCTGTATTTAAAGTCGTTGTCATGTAAGTTAACTGCTGAAGAGCTCTTACAGCATTCTCCACAGATAAGACTTAGACTTGTACTGTACTAGTTGCTCTTATCATCTCTCAGCATATGTACTTCTGGTGAGTATATCTGGAACCAGAATAGAAATTTTACAAATTTTTCAGTGTTATGAGCTTCTTGCCTGAACTACACCTAAAAAGTAGCACAATTCTGTGGATGTAACTTCAGCACACACCAAAAACCATGTGCTAGTACCACAAAGGAAACAACTCTCAGTATAAAAAAATAAACTTGTGAAAATACAGTCAGAGAATGGAGAAAAATGTTATTTGACATGCTGGATCTCAGTGAACATTGTATTACTTTTACCTCACCTGTATATGAGAAACTCATATTCAGAAGCATCTCAGCCTTTCCAGGGATATGGACAACTAAGTGGAGAGACCCGAGCTTTCCTTGAAGTCTCTATTGAGAAACAGGATCACTCAGGTAGCGTTTCATCTCACCTGCTATTTTTTCTATTCCACATCAATAAGGAAGAAGTATCTTTTGAAATCCCCTATGGAAATAAGAAGTTTAATGCCTGGATACCCTGCAGTAGCCCAGCGGGATGCATGATGCTCCAGGGTGGCACTTCGTGATGCAGAAGATCTCTTCCATCTCCTGGTGCTGCCATGCTCAAACACTACAGCTGGATATCCAGAGCACAAAAGCTGGCTCTTTGGGGAGGGAGGTCTCTCAGAAATCTCTGATAGTAAAATCATTCCTCTTTAAATATTCATTGGTCCAGACAAAGAGGGAGGAAAGAGAAAGTGTGTGCATGGAAGGAGTTTTAACACACATCTCCTTGGTTGTAAGCAGAAATTAAATCTTGGGAAACATCCCAGAAAACAGCTGAAAATTTTGCCAAAATTATGTATCCTCCTGTAAGAGAACTGGGGTTTTATAGAATAGTGTTTTCTGAGGAAAACTGGTTTATCAGGAGATTTTCACCCATCTTTGGTTTGAATTAGACTTTCTACAAATAACACTGTGGGTGTAGGAGCCTTGAATAGTGGCACGCAGTCATGATGTTGAAACTGAGCTTCAGGCAGGCAGAAAAACAAGGCTACTAGAAATAGTCATTGATATCCTGGAAAACATAAATTACCTTAATTTAATGATATAAATTGCTTTAATATGATAGCAATTTGGCCAACAGACAGGATGAAACAATGGAGGGGAAGAAACCGCTACCAAAGTGTTTCTATATGTAGTGATTATTTATTCATCCAGTATTAGCTAAGAAATTCTGTGCAAGCAAGTGTTAAAAACAGGCCAGGGGAAGCCCAGAACTTTTAATTTCTAGTAAAAGCGGGAGCTCTTTATACAGGTAGCAAAATGAAAAACCAACGCAGCTGGATGTCCGGGTATGGTTCACCCTCTTGTGTTTTTAACCAGAACTGCAGTTCTCTGGATAAAATTATTTTTACTGGTCTAAAATAGGAAGGGAAGGTGGTAAGTGGGATCAGTCCTGCTCAGGGCTGGTATCTGTGACTCAAGACCTATGGGAGACCAGCACCCATCTTGAGGAGCAGCTGGAGGTCCGTTGGGACGCCCTAGGGAATCCTGCACGGCACCAGGGTGTATCACTTGGGAGAAGCGTCAGGAGGAAGGTTAGCGGGAAGGAGCTTCTCTGTTCAGTGAGAAGATGCTGTTCCAGGTGTTTGCTCATTTTTTAACATCTGTCAAGGTTTATAAACTGTAAGAAGAGCTTCTATTTCCTCTGTATCTGCCTTTTATTAAAGTTAGATAAATAAAGATCAGATAAAAGCTATAACATATAAAACCCCCCTGTAAGATGATTCTGCAATACGGTTTTATCAATGTAATAATACTGTCAGTAGCTAAAGAGACATGATTGTGATAATGCCCCTCACTAAATGGGTCAGAAAGTTTCTCCAAGTAATCAATGCCACTGACAGGCAACAAATCTAAGTCCTCAATTCTGGGTCAATACACATACACAGTCCTTTGAAGTCATGCCCCGCGTTGTAAAGGGCCTGGAAAAATGTGAAATGAAAAACTTTACTCAGGGAAATGCATAATTAGAAGCAATACACAAACTAGCATGGCACTGTGACCACGAGCAGCAGATCCAGCTAAACTTCTCCCTAGGCAGGAGCTGGTGGTGTGCCTCCAAATAGAGGTGGGAGAAGGTACATCTAAGGCCCTCAGCTGAACTTAATCCTCTTGGAGACATCCTAAAGGTGTGCCCTGCTAGGAACAGGCACTAAGATGGTTCCTGGAAAGTTCTGGAGAAAATCAGATATTTTGATGTGGATTTTTGGGGACTTTTATCTCCTGCTTTTTCTTTTCTTTTTTTTAAAGCAACATTTTTTTCTGCATGCTGCAATATGAATTCCAAGCAACTGTGGGACTGACTTACTCATAGAGAGGATGGGAAGGGATATATATATCTTTCTTTTGTATGAATGCTTTTAAAAAGCTTCATATTTCTTGACTGTTGGTGCCATATGAAAAAATTATCATTTATCACCTGCATACACAGATGTATCAGAAGCCTTATGTTTAGGCCATAGAGTAACAGCTGGCAGACTCAACGTGTACCTCCTATTTTGGCTGTACAAAAAATGCATCACTTTTTGCTTTGTCTTTCTTTTCATGTCTCATCCCCACTCACATGAAGTATCAAAGAGCCTTGAAATATCCATAAGGAATTTTCCAAATGTAAAAATTGAGTTCTAAATAATTTCAATGAAAAGCTCTGTTTGTGAACTGGTGGTAAATCATGTATTTATTTAGCAGGAATACATTCCATTGATAATCAAAGAAAAGGTAACAGAAGAAAGTTAAGTGGCATTTAACATATTCTGCAAAAAAACCCAAACCTAAAGTGTTTTAAAAGTGTATTTCCCGTTAAAGAGAAATGAATCAGTGGAAGATTCACTGCAAGGAAAACCACAAAGTAACACATTAGTAGCTTAAGCACGATTCCTACAAAGTCTAAAATAACATCAGAGGTTATTTTGAGCTATTAGACTTATTTAGGACTGAAGTAATGGTGAGATTTCAGAAAAAAAATGTTACCTATAGGTCAATCTGAGCTGATGCACTGAGACTGAATACACTTCATACTGGGTTCTACTCTTTCCTAATAAGTAAGTCCCACAGCAGCTATAAAGACATCCAGCAGGACATTACATGATTTGCTTGGTGCATCTACAGGTAGCAGGACACTTCTGCTTCACCATTGAATGGCTACAGCTAAACAAGGTTTGCAGATTTCTGCAGTTTCCAAAGTCATCTTGAAACTGGCAAGGATTGGCTGAAATACAAGAGAGAAACAAATCCGTGAAATATTAATTGAAAACCAAGTCCTGGCCTGATACTTCTGCATTTTCTAAAAATTAAAAATTGTCATGTCTATATAGTCTTTGTACTTTTGCTCTGCTGTTGAAATTGCTTGAATGTTATAGAAAAGGGAATGCAGGCAGAAAGGTGGTATCTTACAGTTCCCATCTATTTGTACACTTTGTCTTGCTCCACATGGAAGGAGCCTGTGCAGATCTTCACGGACATATGGATGTGTGAAGTGTGACAATCTGTGCCCTTAGGTATAGATGTACATCAAGACACTTGGTCTTGAGCATTCCAGAAGAGGGCAGCAGAAGATTGGTAGTGTGATAATGCACCTATTGCTCAACAGCAACACAGTTTACCCATTACCATAGGATGGCTGAGGTTGGAAGGGACCTCTGGAGGTCATCTGACCCAGCTCTCCTGCTCAAGACTGTGGCTGTTCTGGTGGGATATTTAACCACTGTTATTTTTTGGGGGAAATGAAAGGGGCAGTTCTAGGATCTTTTGTTCAGATTAGCAGGAAGTAACTATGCAAAAGTAACATGCTACAAAGGAACATTATTATCTGAGGTAATGTAATGTTTGTTGTGAAGAAAATACATTCACTTACTGCAAAGCCCTCTGTCACAGTGGCCAGGACAGTCTGCACATTTTGGTCCACTTTTGTAAGGTGTAGCTATTTGCATTGCATTATTTCCTCTGAAATTTGGAAGAAATACAACACAACACAAGATCAAAGTGTATCTCTGAGCCATTAACAGGAGTTATTTATTACAATGAAAGGCATCCAGAAGTTTTTGGATGAAATTATTTTCATAGACAGTCATAGTTTAGTTTCAGGTATTCACAGAATACAAGAACTTTGATTTTAAATATAATCATCATAGAATCATGGAATGGTTTGGGTTGGAAGGGACCTCAAAGCCCATCCAGTTCCAACCCCCTGCCATGGGCAGGGACACCCTCCACTAGCCCAGGTTGCCCAAAGCCCCATCCAACCTGGCCTTGAACACTGCCAGGGATCCAGGGGCAGCCACGGCTTCTCTGGGCAACTTGTGCCAGTGTCTCATCATTCTCATCATAAAAAATTTCTTCCTTATATCTAACATAAATCTGCCCTCTTTCAATTTAAAGCCATTACCCCTTGCCCTATTGCTACATGCCCTTTTAAAAAGTAATGAGGGATAATAAGGTTTAAAGAGAGAAAATTAATCATTTGTTTGCATTTGTATTGCATTATCAGTTAAAAAATGTATTTTATGTGCTTTCTAATTCTGGTTTTCTAATGGCTTTCAAGTGATTGTGGCTTAAAAGGAAATAACGTCAGCAGACGCCTTCTGACGTGTAGCTGTTTCAGATGTACTCTTTACTTCTGTGAATATTAATTTGCTGTTGGCTTTCACTTTGCATATGACTTTCTTGTTTGTGGTCAAAATTATAGGATGATTTGTGCATGATACCTGATACTGACAGCAACAGACCTTTGTTCATATGCTAAAATTTCCCTAAAATATGTTTAAATGTGAAATAAAATAAATATTACTATTTAACTTGATGTTAAACCCACAGCCCATCACTATTTTCAAAATTATCAATGGTTAAAACAAGCTATAATAATTTTATCCTACACATGACCAACAGACCACAGGAGTTTTGGAAAACCTATCCATAATTATTCCATCTTAAATGAGTAAAAAGGCAGTACGTACGGAGGACAGTATTGGCAGACGTAAAAGTAGCTGAACTGGCTCCTAGGACAGTAGGCAACTGCACATCCAATCTGATAACTGTTGTACCAGATTAGCTGTAGAATAAAAAATAAACACATTATTTTAGAGTCATGTTTTATTGAGTTCTCATCAAAGAGCTCACAAAATAACAGAACCAGAAGACAATTTTTTGTTTCATTTTGTCCATTTAGCTTTTAAGTGTACAGTTTAGCTGTCAGAAACTATAAATAGAAAAATGAGTTAATCATCATGTCCTCCAGTTTCCAAATTTTTTTGAACATAGTTTCTAGCAGGACACTAAAATTTAATTCAAATATTTTCATCATAGACATTTTGCTTTGACTTTTTTTAATCAGATATTTAAATTCCTATATAGGAAAATATTTATTTCTAATTTAAAGGTATTGATTTTTTTTTCTCCTACTGAATAATATTTGTCTTTTGGACAGCTCTTCCAAAATACTTATTCCATTGCCTCAGAATTAGATGAAAAAGAGTTTTAATTTATCATTCATTTTTGGTTCAGAGTGTGAATGATAGATAATGGTTTGATGATGGTGATTTTTTTTTTTCCTGATGATAAATATCTCCCAGTTCCCTTAAGTATGCTCCTGTGATTCTAGCGTATCATTGCAGTTTGTTTCAATTCTCCATACCTGAGTATAGTTCTCGATATTGACATTTTTTGAGGTTGCTCCATACCCATACTTGAAATTGGAGGACTGACTGTACCAGACTTGAATTGCATCAGCCCATGTTCTTGGGTAAGATGATAGTAATATGTTCTCACCGCAGGTGGCACCTGAAGTAGAAGTAAGTCTATTTTATTACTTAGGAGAGAAGCAAGCTGTAGCGTGGGAGGTAGGACAGAGGGGTTGTAGCTATATCCTAAAAAAATCTCTAGTATGCCAACCTATTTGCCCTGTGATTTTAAGAAGAGGACAGTACACCTGATCCTATGAAAGCTGCAGGAAATGTTACTCTAAATTTCATGAGCTTTCAGTTACAGATACTTATTTGACTACAAAATGTTACACAAGAACGTCTGTACTTATCCATACCAACGGTCATCTATTGCACTGTCTTGTCTCCAGCAGGAGCCAGACGTGGACATTTCAAGAGAAGTACAAATATAGGGCAAGCACATAGTATCCCTCCCTCTCGAGTTCCAAAAATTTCTATTTCAGGGTACTTATCTGACAAGGATGATGTTTTTGTATTTAATAATCCTAAAAAGATATTCTACAAGAGATTAAAAGTTATCCTTATTTCTAGTTCACAGGAGTCATCTGCAGATTGTCGTTAACCCTTCAGCTTTGGCTCCGTATTTGCCATGTACCATTAATGACTCTCTGATCTCTTGGACTGATTTTCATCCCACACTTATTTGCCCATTTCTGAGCATTTCTGGCGGCTTTCTCACTCCACACCTGAAAAACACAAAGGAAAAAGTATCCGGGTCACAGATAGGTTAGTGCAGTCCATGAGAAGAAAAAAAATGGGGAGTGACTTGGGCGTTGTGTGCTGAATGCTCTGGTAGCCCTCAACAGAAAGTGGAGCAGTCGTGCCAGTTTACACTATCAGGGCACAGGCACCACATTTTTTCAGCTCTTAAAGGCTGCGGAGCAGGTTATCGTGCACAGTATCACACGGTCCTGATCTCCAGATGGTCCTGATTAATAGGAATTTTATAACATACTGATACTTTCTTTTGGCTTTGTGTCCGAGTTAGCTTTGCAGGGTGCAGTGCGCTAAATGGTATAAAACTGGTTGTGAGCCCAGGTGCAGCTGAGATGTAGCCAGAGATACCAGCTGGACTTTGAACCTGGGGAATGCCTGCAAGTCTTACCGTGCAGACTTAACCATAAAGCACTGACCAGCTCATCTGCTCATGGGATAGGCATACCAAAGAATACCTGGGGTGACAGGGATGAGAGCAGTGATGGGCAAAGCAAGCTCAGCTGAGGACAAATGGCTATGCAGATCTAGGTCTTTTTTGCCCCCCGACTGTGCGATTCGGAAGCACGCTGCTGCTCGCGCTTCTACTCCACCTTTGCTTTACATAATATTTCCTTTATGCAAGGCATGTATTTCTCTTCCTCTGAGGCAGCTGCTTATCCCACAGACTAAGAGTGCTACCCATCACTGCATTTTGTGCCCTATCCCCAGGTTAAATGTTTTCCCTGGAAAGGCTTGCAGTTACTGTCTGTTGTAATGAACAAACATAAAGCAAGATCTTGTGATTCACTGTGCAGGCTATGTTAACGTAGTTTTGACAGCAATAATAGATGTGGTTGGGGCAAACCTGTGTTCATGGTTACTGTAGACAAATAACCCTAGGCATGGAACAGTTTCTATGTTGCTTAACTGAGTTTTTCTAAGTGGAGACATGTTAGTTTGGAGAGAGGTTTCACATATGGCCCATCCTGAGACCTTTGCAATGATTTTACAAGTGCTTGCAGTATCAAGGTGTGCAAAATTAAGCATGAAGCCTGCAGAAACAAAGGGATAAAATTCTGACTTCATCTCAATCCCAAGCACCTTTCCCGCCCTCTCTGTTTACTGACTGTGGGTTGTTTAGGAGGCTACAATCTTCTGCTAATGATGTGGAAAGCAGGCTAGTTGCAACGTATAGTTTACCATCTTCAGCATGTTCCTGGCCGTGGGAATTACAGATCTCCGTATTTCATTGTGTTGTTCAACGATCAGTTTTCGGTTTTGAAACTTAAAATGAGGAAGGGAGGGGATGCCAATTTGTTTATACTGAAAACCCTGCAAAACAATAATAATAAAAGTTCCAGTTATCCGAAGTTTAATAAACAAGATAAATTATGAGCTTCTTGTCAAAGTAAAGCTTTGCAGAAATTCCCAACTTTTCTTTACTGGTTCTTCTATTCCCATAATTGCTGGTATTTTTTTTTTCTTCCTTCCTTGATTTGAACTGCACTTCTCATTAGGAGACATGACCCTAAATGAAATTTGTACATAGGAATTCTATCTTCAGATGTCTCCACATTAAACATGGAGAAAGCTTAGCTCTGGAACCAAATCTCAAGACTGGTTTTGACCTCTTGTGTGCACTAAAAAAGTCCCTAGCTCTTGTTGGTTGTAAACTTTGGAAGTATGTGAAGCTGGATCAGAACTTAGGACTGTTTGCAGACCGTCTTCTGAAATACCTAAGGTCAAGTAAGCAATCAATAATTTATATTGTCTCTTACATAGTAAATCCTCGCAGAGAAAAATTACTGCAAAGCTTACGTTGGAATTTTCAGAATAGAACATCCCTCAGGAAAAGATTCTTCCCACTTAATGTCTAAAAATGAGACATCTCAGTCTAAGCTAGACACTTTCACTGCTCATCGTTACTGGAGAGGGCAGAAGTAGCTCATCCCACAAAATCTGAACTCCTTTTCAGGACTGGAAGAACCATTCTCTATAAGTATCTCTTTCTTCTTCCTTTGTTTGTATAGAGAGCCTGACAGAGATCTGGACAACTAATACTTTGAGGCTTAAGTCAGTGAGATGAGTTCCATCATTGGTGTGATGGTCTATTTTCTAGGCGCTAGTTCATCTTATTTAATTTTAGATATCTGTACCATAGACGTAAATATCTAAAAGTCATCTCAGTTTGCCTTTATGGTCAATGAGAAAAGCATAAAAAGAGAGAGACTAAATTCTGAAATGTCCAAGTAATGTGAATCTCACTGCTTTGCCTTCAGAGTTCAATTGTAGGTTTTAAAGGTTGTAGTCAGTGGCTTAAAATGGCACCTAATGCCATTTGCAATGCCCAGAGAGCGCTACCTAGCCTCAGATTGTTGCTCCAAAAAGATATAGCTGTCTGTACAGCCACCCATGAACTGCTCAGATACTCTGGAGAGTCTCAAGCTGCACTAAGACACCTCTGTTTGGGCAGTTGAACCTACCCCAAGAGGTGTCATACATCTTATTTAACTTAAGACTTTTACAGTGGTAGAAATATCATCTCGGCCTGTTATTTTAGGTATATATTATATATATTATACTCAGGTAAAAGAAACAAGCAACGTAGCACCTGAGATTTATTGAAGAGATGATTTGCATCCCTGAAGTACTTATTTCTTTTCATTCATTAATAAGCAGACCTGGATAAATAGAACTACACAGTAGATCTCTACATCTTACAAGATTAATCCTCTCTAAAGAAGAGTGAAGATTAGATTTCTGCTACTTAGCAAAACTATTTTAGAATAGCTTCAATTCATTTTTTTTTTTTTAAAATATGATTTTAAAATTAGACCTGTGAAGACAAGACTATTTTGATAGGCAGAAGAAATATCTTAATACAAAAATCTTTGAAAAATCAGATTTCATCTTTATTGTGTTATATTAACATGTTGACAATAATTTCAACCATGAATTATAAAGCTCTAGATATCACTAGACCAGACTACACCATGTCAGATATCTATACAATGTGCTCAGATATGGCTCTTTTGCATAGATGAATGACCCTACCTGTCCATCAGATTGGTGTAGCAAAGCAGCCAGGAAAACGATTGCAGTTAGTAGATCCATTTCTGCAGAGAAGAAGAAAAACAAAACAAAACAAAATCCATTAATCTCTGTTGCATAAAGTTTGTGGTGTAACGTGGTATGTGAGCAAGATACAAAACTGTTGGAAAGTCAAGCCTGCAACACAGAAGATGATTTTAGTTGATACCTCATACAGTTGAATGTGCTGAAACTGTGCAGATGAGTATATGATGGTGGATGGGCACCACCATCTTGTACGGAGAGAATACTCCAGCTTGCATTGAAGCAGGGGCTGTAAGTAGCATAAAGTTGCATAAAGTTGCATGCCTCTTGTAACAGATGGACCAGCCCCCTCTTGACCTCTTTATTCAAGATATCTTGAATTTGCAACATTTCCTTCATCTTTATCTCCTTGTATAGAAAAACGCCCATTAATTTATTCAGTAGGGTCATATCAGTGTCCTGCTCAAGCAAGCATCATCCGTAATGGGAACTGGTATTTTGGAGTGAAGCACTGAACATCAACAGTTGTCTCCATTTCTTTCCTGCTCCTTGTTTCCTCATTAAATCAGCATCATTATCACAGAATCATAGAATTGTTTCATTTGGAAGGGACCTTAAAGATCATCTAGTTCCAACCCCCCTGCCATGGGCAGGGACACCCTCCACTAGACCAGGTTGCCCAAAGCCCCATCCAACCTGGCCTTGAACACTGCCAGGGATCCAGGGGCAGCCACAACCTCTCTGGGCAACCTGTGCCAGGGCTTCACCACCCTCACAGGGAAGAATTTCCTCCTAATCTCTAATCTAAATCTACCCTCCTTCCGCCTAAAGCCATTCCCCCTTGTCCTGTCACTCCACGCCCTTGTAAACAGTCCCTCCCCAGCTTTCCTGTAGGCCCCTTCAGGTACTGCAAGGCTGCTATAAGTTCTCCAGAGAGCCTTCTCTTCTCCAGGCTGAACAACCCCAACTCCCTCAGCCTGTCCTCATAGCAGATGTGCTCCAGCCCTCTGATCATCTTTGTGGACTCGCTCCAACAGGTCCATGTCCTTCTTATGTTGGGGGCCCCAGAGCTGAAAGCAGTACTGTTAGGTGAGAAGAATGAGTTAAGAAAGGCTGCAGAGAGCTTTTCCTTCCATCAGGAACTGTAGAATGGATTACCATCTCAAAGAATTAACAGCAAGTTACCAGGGTCCTGAAAAAAACAACTTCCATGTCATTCTTCTTTCACTGAGTAGAATGAATATTTCTTGCTCCTAGAATGATGACTTGGAAGAGATGGCATTGATAGCATTATTCATATCCAGTTCATTGTTTAACACCTGAAATTGCCTCTAGATCTTTGATCTGATCTCCCTTTTATTGATGTTGGGTTTATGCTACTGAAGTCAGTAGATTTACTTGCTATCTAGTGCTGTGTGAGTGAGTCATCCTGCATCTGTGGTGTCAGAAATTGCTGTGAAGGAAAATAATGATAATAATAAAAAGAATAATGTTGGTGGTCCAGAAAGAGTGTTAGTTTTCTTCTCAGATGCTTTGGTGTGACTCTTTCATTTGCAAATAGTGCATCAGCTCCGATACTTTCATGTTCCCCGAGGAGCAAGTTCTGTACATTCTGGTCTCTAACTGGGCACAAGAATGTCCACATATAACCCTCATTTGGGGCTAAATTTCCAACTAAAATTCAATCCTGGACAGAGGGCCTGGGAAAGGCCTGCCAGAACACTGGAAAATATGACGTTTTTCAAACATCTTTCTTTTGTGTGAGACCCCTTTTATGTTCATATTTTATGAATATTCCACACTGCTGTAGGAGTATCCCAACATACACGTCACGGTGTATAATGTCATGGTAAAGGGCTTGATGTAGCTATGCTCTTGCCAGCATTTAGCTTTGAGGCTGAGAATTACTTCCTCTGAATTTAGATACTGATAACTATAGGCATAGCTAGAAACATTCATCATTTTTACAACACAGGAAAGACTTTCCACTAAGACTGGAGATCAATCAACCAGAGAACATGAATGTACCATGTGACTTTTACACCCAGCCAAAAGACCTTAGGGTAATATTCACAGCAAAGTGTTCGTGAACAAGTATAAGGCATGAATCCATACATCACAAGAAGGCAATCAAGCCACTGTTGGAACAAGGTAAGTTCTTTATTGTTTTTAGATGCCCAGCTATGCAGAGTTTCAACCTACCTCTAAGGAAATTAAAACAAAGAAGAAAAATGGTAACACTATTCTCTTTTCACTTGCATGGTAGCAACACAAGACAAAGTTGCCTGAGTTCAGACCAAAATCACGCCCTGTTGATTTATGCAATGTGCTGTTTTCTTTCATGAGCTCACAAAGTAACGAGCTTGGCATATTCATTACCAAACTGATACTAACAAAAATGATAGTACAGCACGGCCATGCAGAGATGTGAGTTTGAATCCAATGGGCTTCATAGTTACGTTACAATGACATTGTGCCTTGGCTAACAAATCTTAACTCTTAGGAGGTCTATTCAGCCTATGAAAACATCAGGAGAATGTGATCTGGTGACTATAATGCTCCTGGTCCTAGACAGGTTTCAGCTAGATTGATCACTTATTTCAGTACCGTATTCCGTTGCATGATGTAAATAAATAAGACATATCCTATCACACCAAAGACCTCATGTCATTCAGATATTCATTCTTTAGCTTGTTTTCCCATGATTGCATAAGTAAATCACTTGCATGAGGTAGAGGCAGGGATCTCACTCATATTAATGAAGAATAAATGCTTACGCTGAAAGGATATCTTTGACCACTGAGTAGTTGCTTTGTCCTTACATACAGAAACAAGATCTTTCTGGGACTCTCCATATAAGTCCTACAACTGGAAACATAAAGCATTTCTATCTCCAGAATTAGACTTGATTAAAATACTGCTGCACGTCTTCAACTGTCAGACTGTGCAATCAAATCTGTCCCTTGGAGTAAATGTACTTGGCATTACTTTCAAAGTCAAAAGACGACGGTTCCCAGATACAATTATCCTTCCATGTCGATAGTATTCAGTCCACTAAATCACTTCTATGCCTCTGAAAAGACAAATGCTAGCAATGCACTTTTTGGTAGCTCTGCTTTAAAATTGGCCATTTCGTGCAAATTTGATTGGATGTATAAATAAATAAATAAATAAAATCTATAGCTAAAAAGCTAGAAACAAAGTTCTATTTGAAAAATACAGTCCAGGATTTTTGTGTTTAGTCCTGGTGCTGCACTCCTCAGCAGAGTCTCTTTTCTGCCACATGGTAAAGCTTTCAGACCATAGTAGGTTTCAAAGTTTGTAAGAGTGGGAATATTTCTCTTTTCACTTACTTTGATATAAATTTTTTCTACCTTCTCTGAGTTTACATCTTTAACTTTCATTTTGTAAAAGAATTTTCATGCTTCATTAAGAAAATGCAATCAGCTTACTGCATAGTATAAGATATAATAGATATTTTAATAGCATGTATACCTGAAAGTGTGGACAGATAGGTAACGTTTCTAGATGGCAAAATTCTGAGTTCAGCTGTACTGATATATCCCAATACTCAAGTGAAATAAATTCAACATAAAAATAATTCAAAGGACGTTAGAAAATAATTTCCCATGATTGACCACCCTCCGCAAAATGGATTAATTTATGTTCACATTTGAAGAATGAAGCGAGTCAAGGTGTTACCTTGTGATCTAAAAAAATATGGGAATTAGACTTCACTGAAGACATTTCTCCCACACACAGGTGGCAGGCGTGCCTTCTAAGCAGAAGATATAGTTTATTTTTAAATTCTTCCTCTGGGATTATTATAAGCAGATACTTTCTTTTAATTATCGCATGTGGTACAATTTAGATATTAACTACATTAGCCTTTGTAACACAGTGCCCAGTCAGTACTGACCAAGTGACTCTACGGATAAAATCTCTAACACTGAAATTAAATTCCGCATACATTACCTTTGTCCAGCCAGAATCCTTCTGTATCCTAGGAAGAAGGGCAGAAGTGAGAGGCTTTCCTCACTCTAGGGTTACATATATATATATGCTTTCCCTTCTCTTTCTTTGTCAATATTTATTGCCAATAAATGACATCAGCTTTGGGGCTGCACATTTTAGAAGAAAGAACTTTTCTTAAGGAGCAGGTGACTGAAAATGAACCAGTCCAACTGCATTGTTCTGGCTTTTTTTTTTTTTTTTTTTTTGCTTGTCTCCAGGGCAAGGAAAGAAAGAAAATCAAAGGCCTGTCCTTTTGCAGCACTTTGCCAAAATACTTGTAGCCTGATCAGAAAGCTGCAGTGATGATGTGTTCACAAAATGTAAGTGCCAGTTTAGGGACGGTCACTTTGCAATTGTCTTTTCTGACTCAGGCAAAAGAGTGGGGTAAATATTTTGATGCAGAAACATGTCAGCAACTCCACAGCCATGCACAGAATGACCTGCACACTGGGCACCACAGTGATATTTTCTTCCAAGTGGCTAAATAAAATTTATATTGCATTAGCTCACTGAGGCCAAAAGGCTGTGGCACTAGGCACTATTGTACATACAAGTCACCCCATGTGTTGCTCAAGAGTAACCTACTTGCAGAATGGCTACAGATGGGTACATCTTCCCTCTGTAGTGTGAAGAGATGTGTGACGTGTTTGCTTTTTTGCTCCAATGCAGCATCCCTGAGCTCACCTTTCCTTTTTGCACAACCTTTGCTTCCACTCATTTATAAGGTAATATCACAAAGTCAGCTTTGACAGGTCCTCAATGCTCAACTCTGCTCTATTTAAACACAACCTGTCCTGCTTCCTTCCATGCTGCCTGTTGACTTTCAAAAGGCATGAAGCATCTGCACATCTCCTCATTCTTTTCTTGCAGTTCCCTTCCTCATCCATGCTTTTGTTGTGATGCCTTGCACACTGAGCACCATTTTCATTATGCTGGGTTGAGGTTGCTGTCCACAGTACAACTCAATATTTTCTCATTTTTTCCTGTTTTCTGCAGTATTTCTGCAGCTATATGGTGCTGCCAGCATTTTCATATTGGATTATAATTCCTTTCTAACACAGCTGCTTTTGTTCTTTGTTTGTATAGCGGGCAGCATTATGGGAAGTCCCTTGTGATAAGGTCTCCCATATCCTTCCATGTTCTGAGATAAGGGCAAGGGTGATTTTTTTATCTGAAGTGCTTGTGACAACTTTGATGAGACCAGGGTTATCACCATCAGAAAAGCCTAATAAACTGCCTACTGTAGTTATTAAGACTGCACCTCTATTGACTGTGAGGGGAGACAGTGTAGCACCTCCAGATACTCAATGATCTGGGAGATAGTTCCATTATTTCACCCCATCCACTGTACTCATTAATTTTCGTTAATTTGCTGCAGTCACCTGAGCTTTATTTGTATTGGTAAAATGAAATAATGCTACTGCAAGTGTTTCTTTAAAGCATGCCACACCTGTTTAAATAGTGAAATCCATTTGTTCTATAAAGAATGTCTCTGAGATATGTTACAATTCATGGTCTATGGGTAAAATAATTGGGGAGAAAACAAAGATTAATAAAACTGACATCCGGGACCATGGTACAAAGAGCAATTTAGCATATCAATTCCCACTTCCTCATGTGGATTACCTCTAGGGGTGGAGTAATTTAATTAAAAAAAAATAAATAAAAAATCAGTTCCACAGGGTTCTGCAAATAAATGTAATTTTTAAAGATAAATCTATGGAAAGTTCTTTAAAAAAAAAAAAAAATCAGATGATTGAGGGATTTGACTGTGGAAGTTCTTCTTCCAGCCCTTATATAAGCCTGAACTACAAGAATCTGATTTGAGCCCAAGCAACGAAGGCAAAGTTCCCGTTTCTTCAATTCTTCAGTTCCACTGAAGTTAATGACAGTTTAACTAGTGTCTTCAATTAAAATTCATGCTGTTCTGTGTTGTTCAGGCTTTGCAGAGATCTTTCTCTTAGCTGTACAAAACACCTTGCAGACCTGATCCTTTTAGCCAACTTTATTTTCCAAAAAGGAACATTATTAATTTCTTCCACACAACCCAACTCACCTTCCACTCCAGATTGTTGTTAGGGACATAACTGACAGAATAATAATTCAAACAGTTAATGTCAGATGGGGGTAGATGCCACACAAAAAAAGCTATCCCAGGCAAAGGCAAGGCATGAAAATGCAGAAGCTACAAGTCTCTTTGAAGGCTGTTGGACAGCCAGGGTTGAGATACTGGGCGCAGATGACTTTCAAATTGGAAATTTTGACTACAGCACCATTATACTACCGCACCATTGTTTTTGAACTGGAGGAGGTGTACATTCAGCCAGCATGGAGAGCAGGTGGAACAAATCCACCCTCCTCAGAGAAACACACCATTCCATGTCTGCTGTCAGTCTTCAGAGAGCAAAGCTGCTCACCATGGCTCTTCTCTGCCATCTTTCAGTCCAAGCAGGTGTACTGATTAGATCGCTGCCCACTGTGGCACAGCTGAAGTCTTTAAGGGTTGAAATTTGCTTTCGCTTTACAAAGGAGACGTTTCAGGTACCATTGCATCCAGGTGAATTTTCAGGTCCGCTGCCGGAGGCAGACCTGCAGACTGGCAGCGTGATTGCTCCTTGTTTGCTGGGCTGCATTGACTTGACTGCTGAGTTTAAGCCTCTGCTGAACACGGCTTAATCAGACCTGCGGTGTTGAGGGATGAGGAGCAGCTGAGAAAGACCCAAACCAGTGCCTACTAGCTAGATTTGGAAAGAGACTTCTGCTCAATCCTGAGATTGTTTTTGTCTTGTCCTTCTAGTGGCTGCTGCTGAGCTTTGTATGCTTATATACATAATATAATGTGACTGACTTGTAACTTTAAAAATACTGTGAATAAATATTTAGTCTATTAATAAATATTAATAAATAAATCCAAATAAATATTTTCTACCTGGCCAGTAGCAAGGAACTTCACAGCATGTGAGGCTGTAGGCTAAGCACAAACATAACTGTGTCTGACTGTGGTCACCTGAGGCAGTGTTATTTCAATAACTACTCACTTCTGCCACAGACAAATCATCTCATAAATAGTTTTAATATTTAAATATATTTGCAAATAATGTACAAAACAGGAAGGGTTTCTAAATTTCCTGATCTCTGGCTTTGAAATGAAAAGGGAGATTTTTAACTTTTTGTGACTTTTTGAACAGGAGTTCATTACTCTTACATTCTTCCTTACAGAAATCAGCACCCTAGAAACAGAGCACAGGAGAGGAAAATATAGAGTAATGTTTTTTGCTCTCTTTTTTTCAAAGATAGAGGTCATCTTAGCAATTTAAAAAAATTGTCAGCATAGTCATGTTAGTCACTCCCACTACCTGCAAGGACTAGCCAGATTAAATCCTTTAATTTCCAATACAATTTTGATTTGTTTGACAAAACATCTGTTCTGAAGTACTAGTCTGATTCTTGGTTAGTAATAATCTTTTTTAAAAGAATGATGGCTTTACAACTGAATTCAGAAACTTGTAATAACCCTCGCAAATTGTTATTTAAAAAAAATATTGTTAATAAAAACCAAAATAATATTTTAATTTATTTTTCATAGTCAAATATGAGTCTATCTTATTTCTCTAGTCTAGTTTATCACTTCTTATAATCATCACACTAGGAAATTCCCACTGAGTATATCTTAATTTGCTAGTTTTATTGAATAAAGTTATGACTACCAGATTTGAAGTGGGATTCACTTCCCTTACATTGTCTGCTGCAAAGTTAAACATCTACTCCAAACTCATTGTCTAAACCCTTAGTAGTCAGTGGATGAGGCAGGTGTAACCAGTAGGTCACTCTTTCCATTGGAAGTCAGGGATCTCAGGTGCATGGGTTGAATTAAGAGCATATGACGTAGGAGCTAAGCACGCTAACAAGCAGTCCCATCACGTCCCTTCTACATGCTGCCCCTTTGTGGGAGGGGGCGAGATACTTCTGGATGTTTTGAGCACAGGCATATTATTTTTTCTAGACACTCCTGCTTCTGCAAAGCCCCAGATCTCTCAAGCAAATGGAGACGGCACTGACTGCAATGCACAAATTGTAGTCATTGCTGCTAACCTACTCCTAGTACCCATCCTTTGGACCGCAGCTAAGCTATGAAAGTATTCATCCTGAAGGAAAAAATATGGGTCTAGATCCTCCAGGAGGGATTTCCCCCATTAAAGGAATTCAACCTTTTGCAGTGCTGAGTGATTGCACTAAGGCTCCTTTCATGACACTGTGTGACTAAGTGACTATTCATACCCAAGGGAAAATCCCCCCAAAAGTAAATGAACCAACAGTAACTGTGCAGAAGCATAATACATTGAATAATTTAAAAAATTGTCGACAAGAAATTTTGCCTCCCTTCTGCCCACAGAACAGGATCTGTTATAAATAGGCTGTGTCTGACAAATGTTTTTCTACATGGTTCTTAAAAGTTTGCTTCAAGGAGAATTCATGGTTTCCCTGGGTAATAAACTTTATTACTTTCTATTCTTACCATTCAAAAACTGCTCTTAAAGTCTAATGTATGAAATTTCAGAAGGAAATTTTTTTTTTTTTGGCGGAAGTCATGTGCATGGATTCCAAAATGGATTAGCAAAAGATTCAATTACTAAAATCATACACTTTTGATATCAAAGCTCAATATGTGCATGTGTTCATGCTCTTTTCAATCTTCTCCGTTGAAATGTGGCAAAGCTGAGCAATGTAAAAATGTAGCATTGTTGGGTTTTTTTAACTGTATACGGATTGGCATTTCAGCTGCAGTTTAAATGTAGTAATTCATTAGAAACGTCTAAATCTCTACTATGGGACATCAAGGATCTGGCTCTAGAAAAGAAATCTGGGGTAAAATTCATTCTAACTCCTGGGACAACTCAATAGAGAAAGCACTTGCATTTGAGCTAGTCTTTTTCATCTCCCTTTCTTGTAAATAACTAAAAACCACTTATAAAGTCACCTTTAGGAAGCAACGTATCTAATGCATTTAAAATGTTAGATTAGAATAGGAGAAGCTATCAGATACAGGTCAATGAGACAGATAAGCTACATCCCTTCATTCACGTTTCTCCCATAAAACAAATAAACCAATGCCTGATGTAAGCAAATGTTAACAACAGTATGGAAGGATACAAAGAAAGTGAGCACAGAAGACTTCTGTATGGAAACCTCATGTGGAACAACACTTTTTTCTTCAGATATATCTTCCTCTGTGAGAGTCTAATATGACCAAAAACCCCACCGTAATTATGCTCAGCTGATCGTTTAGAACACATCTATTATTTGAAATAAGGGCTCAGCTTCATTTTACTTGGATAATGACTTCAGCCATAACTACCTCTGTGTAAAAAAGTCTGTACAAAGTGAAGTTTTTCATTAATGCCTTTTTCTTTGCTACATTTGTTTGCTGGGAAATGATGTTTCTCTAGTCTAACTATAGTGATGACAACGTTGGGACTTTTGCTGTGAATTCTTTAAAATAGTGTCAGCCCTAAATTCATTCCATATTTAAGCATTTTAGCCTTTTCATGCACTTGACATAAGAGTATACCAGAGGTATTGTAGATGGCACAGAAAGTGGGTTGATCTTCTTGTAGCAGTGTCCAGTTCATGAAAAATATCTTGAACTTGTTAAGACTGAGAAGCATGTTAAAATGTAGAAGAAAACAGGAAAATCTGATTTGCAAGTCAGGAATCCTGCATGGACCATTCTATTGGACTAGTTACAGTAAGCAAATGAGAAACGTTTGTAGCAGTGAAAAGAAGTATTAAGATAATCTCCATTTAAAATCACAGTATCCAAGCATGAAGAGTCATTTGGAAATGATATTGGTGATTAATTGCAGATTGACTTAAAATAATTATTGAACTAACTGCATTTGGCCACAGTCAAGCTTGTTCATGGAGCGGCTTCTCACCTTTTTTTTTTGTAAGAGCATAGAGCTTATAACAGTCTGAAATGGGAAACTACTCGATAAGAGACGAATCTAACCTACGTAACCAGAGTACATATTAGATATCCATTCACAGTGTATCTTGACTGAGAGGGCTTTCCACACACCTTGCTGAAGCTGAACCATTCCACAGTTTGATGTGCAGGAACCATAGGGCTAGATGGAAAAAAAGGAAAGAAGGAGTATGTAATTGCATGAAAAAGACCCCGAGAAAAAGCAGTGTAAAGGGAGGCATAGATTTCTGTTTTCTGCATCCTGTAATGTTTTTCCCTTTTAGGGAGACATGATCTGATAGAAAATGTACACAAAGTCCAGGAAGCAGAACCTGGAACACTCTGTTCTGTAATGAACTGCAGAAAAATAATTGCTAAGAAAAAAAATATTTCCTGGCTGAAACTGATACACGTCTTTTACAGGTTTCTACGGTTGGAAAGTACCCAGTTATTCACACTAGTATCAACGGTATCTAAGCACGTGTGCTTACGTTAGTGCTTTTCTATGTTCAAGGCGGGGAAAAGCAAATACATACATTTCTTCATAAATCAATGAATAGACTCTTTTGAAAGAAGTCATAAAATATAGTTGTGTCTAACTAAAAAAGGGTATCTAAAAAGTAGGTTTCTACATTTGAGCTAGTTATCCCAACAGAGGGAAGGAGATCTTCTAGGTTAGTGGAGACCTAAGTCTAAAAGCAGCAGCCTATATGGAGAAACCTGACATCATTTCATATAAAACAAGATGTCCCAGACACCCTTGCAGTGCTAAAGATGATAAAAAGGACATATGGAAGACCTGGGCCCCTGCAAATTGTAGCTGAAGTCCTGGCAGGATATTCTGAGGCATCTCAGGATGTTGTGGACTCTCAACTGAATTAAATGCTTAGATAAGACAATGAATAAGGGGTGTCTTGGGAGAGACTTCTCTCATGGTAACATGTCCACACACACATGCTGGGAGTCAACATAGAGCTGAAAAAAAATCTCTGACGTTGTAAGGAGAAGATCTTTCACATCCTACCTCTGACACTGAAGATGAAGAAGAGATATCACAAGTATGTTACTTTTTAATGTCAGCTTGGGTTGTGAAGTCAGGCTGACATTCACTGATCCTTAGGAGAGTAGAGCCAACAGAGAAAGGGTAGTGGTGTTGACACAATCTACATTTTAATCTGTCCCCTTCGCAAGCCGTAACAAGCTGTCCTCAACCTAGATGACTCATGAACTACATACTAGCTTCTTCTGAGAAAAAGGAATACCGTATCTGGATGGTCTGACCTAAAGAAAGTACTGCTCTGGTATGTGACTGGATTGCTTTCAATCTGTGAGATTTTAGTCCTGTGAAAAACTGCAAGAAAACAATTTCTGAAAATGGCTCAGTTTCTCAGAGTGGGAAGTCTCCAGTGGGTCTGCAAACATGAGCAAAAGTTTTACAGGTTCTGGCCCAGAATGTTCTGCTGTGGAAGTAGGAGAGGGTTTCTTTCGTATTCTCATTCGGAAAATTGTGAGCTAGCTGAAGAGCACTGTTTTAGTTATTTGGTTTGGATCACATCAGCCAATAAGTTCTGTTTGAAAGTAATTTTTCAGAGTTGGATAAACACAGGTCCTTTCTCTGACTGGCATGGCTAGCACCCAAGCAGGCTACATGAAATCTAGTTCAATTCCCTCTGTTTTAACAGAGAAGACATAGCAGATCTTCACAGAGCTCCCCAAAAGGCATTTATACATTGAGGAAGCTATTCTCCCCTGTTGATATCAACTCTGCGGCCTCATGGTTAAGACATTCCCCTAGGAAGCAATGCCGATGCATTCCAGCGTTGCTTTAGAAATGGCAAACCCTGCACAGATACCCCAGTGTGGCTGTGGATGCCACGTAGGTCTTTCCTGGCCTCTTCCTTCTATTCCAGAAGGGTATGGGTCTCTCACAAAGCATCTGCCGGCCCCACACAGATGTACTTTAAGCACTGGGTCATCTAATATGGCATTACATGCTTACGTTTGAGCATCTTAACCACTTCCAGAAGTCATTGGGAAGAGGGAGAAGAGGGGATAAAGAAGGCATGTTCATGAGTGCCAGCCACTCCAAATCCCTGGTGACATGAGGATTAGGGTACTTTTCTAGGAGGGACATGTGCTTTAGCACAGACAGGAGAGGGATCCATCCAAGTTTGCTACCCAGTGGGTAAAGTATTTTATTCATGTAGCTACTAACTGTGGAGGAGATGGAGATCCAAGCACAACTTCCACTTCTCTTTGTCTCTGATTTTCCCATAAATGTCCTGAATTAAGCACCTTGGTCCCAAATGAATGGAGTAATCCAGGCTGAATTATTTTTTTCCTAATGTGTTGGAGAAAATGGGAAAGAAAAGGTTATTTTTATTTATTTCAAATGAAGTTCCACCTTTATGTCCCTGGTTGAGCTGCAGAAAAAGAGCATCAGAAGAGTAACATTATTTTAATCATCTTTACAGGATCAAATGCGTCATTTCCAGAGTCTGAGCCTTAATTTTAAATTTGTGTCTCTTAAAGAGACTCTTCAATAGACCTTTCTGTAGTTTATTTAGTTTTTACAGTCACAGTTCGACACTGCATTTAGCAGGTTAGGGTATTTGCTGATTACAGATCCTCGTGCTTGCTCTCAATAATGCTTCACATTCATATTTCTCTTTGAGAATACTTTATTATATCACAACCCTGGACAGCTTTCAGTTCATCTGTGGTGAGAGAGGTTTGGGAATAGGATTGATGTTAGCATTTGTAAAGGTCTGGTGGGAGAAAGAACAGTCTCTATCCAGATTTGAAAAATAACTTCCAGCCAATAATTTTAAGCACTTTGTCAAAGAATGATCTCATAATCTTGGGGAAACAATGCACTGGATGCAAAATATAGAGAATGCATATGAATGTTTTTTGGGAGTGCTTAAGAGCAGCTACAGGAGTCCCGTGGTGGTGACTTTTTCAGGGTTCTTGTTTCAAGTGCAATTAAACTTCCAACACTGTCATTTAAAGCATTTTGGTGAAATCTTAAAACTTTGTCTGTAGCTTTCTGTTACAGATGCTTGTTGATTTTTTGCCTTTTTCTTATTTGTCCTGTCATTTTTTGAGGATTGTTACTTTATGAAGTAGAACTACTGATTTATGGATCATCTCTTTTTGGAAACATGCACTACAGTGTACAGGCCACCCAGAACTCTGTCTTTGATTATTATTATATTGCATGTTGTATTTCATTCTGACCATCTATTCATGTTGGTCTGGTTACTCCTTCCCCCTCAAAAAGGAAGAATAAATAAATCTCCTAGTTCTAGTTACTGAAACTGCTTCCTGCTATCTTTTTTCTGAACATTATCAGTCTCACAATCACCTTGAGAAACTGAGGAAGGTCTTGATATATTGTGTGGGCCAAATGTATCCTCACTAAAATTCCCATTGCCTGAGGTAAAGTGTTGCTCTAGATGGAGAAATGATGCTACTGGGATTATTACAGCTGTAAATTTCTAGTAGGAAAAAAAACCTTGAAAATTTCAAATATCTGCAAGAAAGAAGCCACTTTCTTGCTTACTGCAGCCATGTAATATTTTAAGTTACCATGCAAATTACTTAGCTTAGCATAAAGTTGAACTCATATATCACTGTTCTAAAAAACTGTGCTAGGAATTTCCAGAAAGTGCAGTAGAGTTGTTAAATACTGAGTCATCTCTGTACTAATATTTACATAAAAATACATTATAAATTGCTTTGGAATAATAGTTTATCAACTTAGGACTTACTGATGGTGAACAGAGTGAAATAATTAACTTATAAGTCTTGCTAACAGGAAAGTGGTTAATACATCCCAGAACAAAACGTATCTTGTTTGATGTTTCATCCATTTTGAAACTTACTATCCTCCAATTCGCATTTATAAAGTTTGTTATTCTATTACCTCATCTTTTATTAGCCCAGATAATATTTCCAATTTATTAGGCTCTTTTCTGAAATCCAGTCCCAGTCCCGTCCCCTACATGATGTGGAACCTCAACCAGGTTCAGTTATAAAAAAAATTTTAGGAATTGAACTCCCTGTTCAACTGCACAAGTAAACAATTAAAATAGTGATTGGCTCGCTCAGCCTGGGAGCGCTCAGGGCCCTTACCTGATACCAATTCTTCATGTCAAAGTGAATTAAAACTTTTCTGAGTTTCAAATAAGTGTGTGTTTCCTTCATGGAGATGTAATCTAAACCACAATTTTCTTTCTTTATATGTAATGACATATAAGTCAATATCAAAAGTCTTATTAAAGTCAAAGTATATTTCTTGTCTGTTGCTTTCAGTTTACTCATTTTGCCAGTTATCCATCTGTTACAGCTGAGGGTTGATACTGCCCCTTTGGATCAGACACCTGAGATGTAACTTATGCAAATCAATTGTTTATTGATTAGTGAACACACTCTGAGGTAACAAACAAAGCAGCCAGTAATCTCAATCAGTAATCTAAGAAACCAAAATAATCTATAATCCAATTAATAAAATAACAATCTACTAATATTAATTGACTTGTATAGCTATGCAGGCATTTATGTGCAACTATGAAACTAGTAATAGAATCATAGAATCGTAGACTGGTTTGGGTTGGAAGGGACCTCAAAGATCACCTAGTTCCAACCCCCTGCCATGGGCAGGGACACCCTCCACTAGACCAGGTTGCCCAAAGCCCCATCCAACCTGGCCTTGAACACTGCCAGGGATCCAGGGGCAGCCACAGCTTCTCTGGGCAACCTCTGCCAGGGCCTCACAAACCTCACAGGGAAGAATTTCTTCCCAGTATCTAATCTAAATCTGCCCTCCTTCAGTTTAAATCCATTCCCCCTTGTCCTGTCACTCCATGCCCTTGTAAACAGTCCTTCTCCAGCTTTCCTGTAGGCCTCTTCAGGTACTGGAAGGTGCTATAAGTCTCCTCTTCTCTAGGCTGAACAAGCCCAACTCTCAATTATAGCTCTTAAATCTAATTTAAGATCTAGATCCATTATTAAATTACAATTCTATAAATACTGCCACCCAATGCTGTTCCCCTCCCCCCAGATGTTGACCTGATATAAAGTGGACTGTTCAATGGGAGGACTCTTAACTGTCCTGGTGGACTTAGGTCTGCAGGTTGGCATCACAGATGTCTGTAGGTATCCACACACTTGTGGCCAGAAGATTAATTTACTGTTGTTCTTTGATTTTGTTCTTTATTTTCCATTTTTCTTAGTTTAAGCCTGCCTTTTCACTGTCCTTGCACCCCATTTTCTCTTCTCAAACTCCTCTCAAATACACAGTCCTTTCCTAATTACAGTTTCCACTTTGATCCTAGTTTTGCTTCTAGTGTATCCAAAACCTGGTATCTCTGATAGCATTGCCTAGGCAATCTTGCCCTTATACAGTATTACTGATATGGTAGGTGTGAGTATAATTGCAGCCCAAAACACCCCTGCCATTTTCCAGTTCATACTGGTTGTATTTACTTTACCATATTCTGCTTTAGCCTTGGTTCTTCTGCCTAGCTGCAGTTGAACATAAGCAGGTTCTTATCTTATGTGCCAGTAGTCTGCATACCGGAGCAGCAGAGTAACTTGTTTCACATTTCTGTTTTGTGTACGTAAAAGTTCCCTTTTAAGGACTTAACTACCATGAGGCCTCTTCATCTCGCAGGCCTGCTTCATGGAAATTTGAGATATTAGATGTGTTTTGTTATCAACAATGGATTTATGGATTGATTTTTCAAAAATTTGATACGGAATTTTTCCCTGGATCAAACCAGGTCAATGATTCAAATGGTCCTTTAGTTCCCTTTTTAAGCAGAAGTTCCATATTCATCTTCCCAAAAATCTAAATCACTTCTTCCATGAGGTTATTGCCTTCATGAAGTTGCTTGTTTAGAGTTCAAAGATTTGTTCAATTAGTTCCTAAAGTATCAGTGGTTAATTTAATCTAACTTGAATACACTGCTAGCTGTAATCTTGCAGATGGATTTGTCCTATCTTCTACTGCAGTGAAGACAATTTACATGGAGTTTTATTGTATTTCCCCTGTGTATGACTAGGTGTTTAAATTTCACTGCGTGGGTCATCCCCATACCTGTGTGGCTTCAGGAGAGAAATAGAAAAAAGATTTTACATCGTGACATTCTCATATGACAGATCTGTAGATTACAGTCTCACGGACTTTTGTCTTGCTTGTCCTTTGCTCTGTGGAAAGCAAACACTTTGGGTCCGTGAAATACCACTCCCACAGAGCCAGAGAATGTTTACCAGGAAACTTTCTGTTTGCTAAAGTAATTTTTCTTTAATATTCCATGTTGTACAACCAGGGCATTTTTTCATCTGCTCCAAGAATACTTTTAGTGCCAAGCAACAAATCACAAGCCCTGTTCAGCTTATCAAATAAACAAGTTAATGTATATTTACCTTAAAAGAACGTCATCATCTGAAAGGCTGAATTTAAGAGCAAATTACAACTCCTTTCCTTGATTTTTCTTCCTAAATATTTTTCTTTCTTTGTCCCTTACTCCTGTGTGAAAGGCCTGAGAAAATACAGGGAAAACCATACATAGTGACAACAATATTGGTCAAATGTGTGGACCAGGAACAGATCATTGGTGAGGGAGAGGATGCTCAGCGGGCTGTCAAAGCTGTGCATCAAGTCAGCTTTGCAAGGGCAGTTACGCCAGCTGAAGTCTCTTGTGAAGTGGAGGAAGTGGCTGATTTGGTAAACTTATACAGTCCAAATATTGTTTTAAGATCTCCATTTCATTTTGCCCTTATTCAAATCAAAGGGACAAATGAGAGGGGATACTCGCCCGTACCTAACACACAGAGTAAGCCATCCCAGATTCCATCTGCAGAGAGAGGCTTCTCTGCAGGGCACCGTGGGGCAGCAAACCAGAGATCCTTCCCTGACCCATCCCACGGAGAACCCTGTCCAAAGCGCAGCCAGCTATGATAAATCCCTCAGTTCAATGTGGTGGATCCCCCAGAATGACTTTGGAGACCATTTCCACTGAGCAGAGATTTTGCACTGACCATTAATTGCAGCATCGGTGGGACGTTACCTCTGGGCGGCTAGCACACTTTGCACGCACAGCTTCCCCTACAACCTGCAGGATTAACCAAACACACAGGGAAAACCCCAGTCCCGAGCTTTTATCGTGGAGAAAGCGGAGGCTACTGAACACACTGTTGAGTAGTCCCACTAAAAAGGAGTCCCAGACAATAATCTTCCTGCGAGCATGGTGTCCTGTTGCCCTCTAACGGAGAGCAGCCATACACAGCAATTTGCTGGGCACTCGTTAGGGTGGTTGTTCTTGGGATACGACTGCGTGGGTGTCACGACAGAGGCTTTCCCACCTCTTTGCAAGCCCAACCTGGCAAGTTTTTTTCTGAGTCCAGTAGATTTGCTCAGGGCGTGATATCTGCAGCTTCAAATCTATACACTTTGACATGCAGACAGAAAGGCTTTATACTGACACAGATTTATTATATCCACACAGGTCTGCTCACAGTAGGGACAGCCGTATCACTATAGGACAGTTTCATGTCAGTGCCACTGAAATTACAGTCTTGGCTCATGCTGTTTTACTTTTTCCTGGGGTGATGACAGTATATCTAGGAGCCCCTGGAGATTCGTCATTTTAATTTGAAGTACCCTGCTTAGTAATTTTTCCTTATAGAAGATGCTTTTCATTTCTCCTTTAAGGCTTATAAACAAATGGTGAACAATGAAAAGTAACTTGCACTTCACTTTGAAGGTACTTGCTTAAATAAAAAATAAAGTCGGAAGCAACTTTGAAAAGTCCAAATGCAGAATGCAACAGACCTAAACCATTCCAGACGGCTGTTAGCCTAAATTGGATTCGCCTCTGTTGAATGTAGTCTCTGTTGAATTGCCTCTGGGAGACAATTGCCTCCGTACCCCCTCCCAAGAGATTGGTCTCTCAGAGTAAATAATAAAATAACATAAAATCAAACTTTAAACACATCACTGTACATTAAATAAAAGCTTAGTTGTAGTCATTTGTGCATTACAATATGATGAACTGTATGATATTTTCCTTCTCACTCATTACTCATGTAACCTTAAATAAATATGAGGAAAGAAATAACATATAAGATTATGTTCCTTCAGAGACAAAATTTCAAAAATGTGTGGGATATGAGTGAACGGAAATCTCTAACTGAAGACAGGCTCAGTGCCAGAAAAAAGAGTCCTATCACAAAATATTTGTTTTATAATTTTATCACTAATTAAAATTTTTCTTCCTCTATGGAAGTTGATCGGATATCATTAGCACCACATGGTGTTTGCTGATAATACGTAGTTATATTACTCTATACAAACAGTGATTGGTTTATAGCTGGGTTATATTTCTCATGGAAAAACCTTGACTAATTTCTTTCTTCTGAATTTTCTTATCTTTGATTTCTTGTTATATTATTCTCTATAAACATTATAAAAGTTGCATTGAACATATGCTGCCTGCAGTTGTTGCTTATGCTTACTTGTCCACTATTCATAATATCAGATCAGTTTATTATATGATAACACATATAGACGCACTCTGAGAGGTAGGATGAAATGGCACCTGCCTTCCTGTCCTGCTCTCTGAAGGTGAAATGTCTGAAATTTCCCAAACCAACTGTCTCCCTCAGCATCCCGGCCACAGGGAAAGCTCTGCTGCAACCTCAAACTGGTCTTGAGCCTTGTTGGTCTTCAAGGAAGTCTTCAGAGCCCTGAGGTTAAAGAGAAGCAGTAATTTTGCTCTGCACGGCAGAACTGACATTACTTTTGCACTTAACTCTTTCAGCTGATCTTGCAGTGCTGTAGCACAGACCTAGTGAGTCCAAGCTTAAGTAGATAAATGAATATGAACATGAAAATGGCACCAGTGGGTCACACCAAAAGTCAGCCTAACCCCACTGTCTTTCTGCAGGAAAGGAAAAAAGCAAACTCTTAGGAAGAATTGGAGGGCAGGGTAAAGATATGATGCTTTCCAGACTATCTCCCAGCCTCTGCTAGATTCCTTGAATTAGAGATAATGTATTTGCATTTAATACCTTTGATAGATTTTTCTTTCATCAGTTGGCCTCATAACCTTTGAAACTACAAAATGTTTCAAAAACATAGCACAATGAGTTTTAAGAAGAAAAAGTTATACAAGTAAAACAAGGTGAAATATTTTAAAATAGTGCTGCAGTTGTTGTTATCATCTGCAGAAAGGCAGGTACCAAGCCCTTACCAAATGTAAGAATCAGGTTTTACAACCTTGTCCCCTTTGAAACCAGTTATTGTGCTCTTGCATGGACATCCTCCCCCCCCCGCCCCTTCCTTTTCTGTAGAAACTAGCACAAAAATAACTATTTTCATAAACTTGACAAATTGAATCTGAGTTCCTGATTCACTCTACTTTGTGCTGCATTTTTCCAAACACCTCAAGATACATTTTTTGTATCTTAGGATACGTAAAGCCCCGTTGCATATACTTACAAGATATTCGAACAAGGATGTTATTTCTTTTCTGGACCATAACTGTGCAAAACTCTTTGGCATATCTGTACTAGTTTCTGAGTACAACTTTGACAGAAGAAATAGTTGACTGCACTGGGCCCCGATCCAGACAAATACTTTGGCATACATGTAAGTTTAAGCACAAGAGCTTTTATATTCAAGCCAAAACACTGAGTGTCTTGGAGAATCAAATTCTGCATGAGTGACTGTTAGCTTTAAATAAATAATTTTAACACAGAGGGATCCTGCTAGATGTAAACCATTTCTCTATCACAAGCTAGGCTGCCAGAAGCCTGAGGTGGGCAGAGGTTGTTTTTGTCTTCTTACTGTGCTTTTCTTTGAGTGTGAGGAATTTACAGCCATTAAACAGACACAGACTGTCCCCTATTCCGAAATCACCAACAGGGGAGATTCTTCTACCCTGGCATGAAGGTCTAAAAGTTATACATTTAGATATAGACCTCCTTTATGATATAGACATGCACAGGATGTTCACCAAAGTCCAAAACATAAGGAGTTTACACCACTACCTGCAAGAGTAGTTTTTGTGGCATATTGTCAGTAAAAGATGCCCTTTTTGCAGTACCTAACTCCCCCATAGCTACAGAGAAAGTTTAGTCACCTAAACCAGAGCTCCATATGCTACAAACCCACCAAAATTATATATTCAACATAAAATGTGTTACGCTTGGTATCTGTTAAGCAGGTAGTCTTTTTACATTTCAGGAGATGAAACATCAATCCCTAGTACCCCAAGACAAGCTGTGTCCCCATGCTTTTATTAAAGTAGGAAAGAAGATGAAATCTAAACCAAATTTTTGTAAGAATAGAAAAAAAAAGTCTCCAGGTTGCCATAGCAGGGGCAATGTTTAGGTGAAAATATCCACTGATGTAACTAAGAACTGATCTGGGCTCTGCAGTTTCTTTTGGTTTACCAGCAACAAATTGCATGTATTTACAGTTGAGGAAAAAGGTAATTTTTAGTGACACTGAAACTTCAGCTTTACACGTTCAGTTTTCCACCAGAGGGCACTCCTATATTTTTAATGAAGGCAAGTTTCTGAACAACGCCAGGCAGGCTTGCGTAGCTTGGCGTGTATGGTACAGTTCTTGCTGCGACACGGCAAGCAGAAAAATGCGGGATCAGACTCACCTCGCCGCGCATCTGTCAACACTATGCATCATCTGGCACCCTCCACTGCTAGCCAATCGTGCACAGCAAGTCCTCAGCGTGCCAGATGTGTCAGGCTTACGCACGTAAAATAGCCAACCAGTTCATACACAGAGCGATGTGGCCAGGGTGTGACTGAAGGGATCTGTGTCTTCCTCCTGAGGAGGGAGGAGGCCACCTGTGTCACCAGGGTTGGTACCAGATTTCAACATTTTCTATGGAATATTCCATCCCCTGCACAGCCCAGTGATTTTATTTTAGTTCGTGGAAATACTCATTGTTATAAAAAGTAAATCACTTTGAGAGTTGATGCAGCTTGGGTTGATTTTGTAGCTTTGATGACTGAAAATTTATATCAATGCACAATAAAAAACAAATATCTGCAGTCAAATACGTAGAGACTGAAGAACCTGTTAGTTTAGCTAGACTGTGTCCCTATTAGCAGTCATATATGATAGGGCTTTTTGAGCCTTTTTTGTTTTTTTTATTCATTTTTAGAACAATATTAAGGTAGTTAAGGTAATATACTTGGAAGAAGAAAATCTTGGTAGGTTTGGGGTTTTTTTTAATGACAGAAGAGAATGCATAGTTTTTAGGGTATCCACATGAGGAAGCCAAAGCTTTTTGAAGAACAATGCTAGAGAAAATAAGAAGTTTGTTTTATCCAGGTGTATAAGACTAAAACACATTTCTTAACAGGCTCTGTCAAGGCTGAATTACCTCCTAAGGATTTATTAAAGTTAGTCTCATTCTTTAGTTCTTGAAATAGTTGGCAAAAGCAGTTTAAGAAGGAAATAAACTCTTCTGGTAATTTGACCAAAATATATATGAACAGAGTAAGCAGAGATTGGAAGTATGGCACACCAAATGGTTTACCTGTTCTGGCACCATGTCACAAGTGACAGATTCTCACAGCAACTCTTAAACCGAACAGGAAAACAGTGAGAAGCAACAACCTGAAATCGGACTGTCAGCTGTACACCAAAGAAGCATCTATATTAACCTGAACCCAGTGGAGACAACAAGGGAGAGCCAGACTAAGCTAACACAGGTGTAAGCATGTGGTTTTGGTTTGGGTTTTTTTTTTTTTTTGTTCCTCCCATCCTTTCCTCTCAATTGTGTTTTTCCTATGGACACCTTTGGCATGTTTTTTCTGTCACAGGTTTTTTTCCCAGCTGGTTATAGCTCTCCAAGAGGTGCTTACAAAATCAGCAGTCTTTAATGGACCTACAGATGTCACGTGCCTGTGACCTGCCTATCTAGTCAGAAGCAGAGAAAATCACAGAGAAACATACTGTGAAATAAGATGACTTCCTTGACTGCATAGTTCTGTGATGACACCTCTCCACCTTGCCACCTCTTGTGCTCCAGCTAATGCATCAGTCACTGTCTGTTCTGGGCCAAACTCATCATCCATAATGTAATCAAAGGGAGATCAAGAATATAGAGTCTCCTATGAACCTGTGATGTTGCACTTCAGGAGGAGACAGATGACCTCTGTGCTTACAAGATGTGAATATGGGGAATTAAATATCTGAATATGAGGAATGAAAGTTAGTTCATCTAATGGGATCAGTCACTTCTCTGGAATATTTTGTGACTACTTGTTTTAAAGCACTTCTTAAACTTCTTCTTTTGACCCACTGCAGAAAATATCTCCATGTTTAACTGCCTGCTGGTATCTCCACTCTGCAATCTCTTGCTTTTCAGCAGATCTCTCACCTCCCAGCCCCACCCCTGCCAAGCCTGCTGTCAGTAAAGTTAGCCTCAGTATAGCTAGCCTCCACACAAGTCTCTTGAGATTGCAGATGATGATGATGATGACCTGCCGCTGCAAGAGTGATCTAGACTGCTGGGCTGGGATTCATCTCATCCAGCTCTAGAAGCTAGGGGTCCACTTCAGAGCCATTCTCCTTATGCTGCCTTTAGAGGTAATGGAGGCACTTCAGATCTGCATTTCATCTCCATATAGAACAGATGTCTGAGATGATAGGCTGGATAAGCAGTTAAGTTAAATGACTGCCTTGACATCACCAAGACTTAAAAAGAAGTATCATATGGGCCAAGTCATTCACTATTCTATATCTCTTTGAGGACAAGGTTGCAGAAAACAATTGTTTCAGGAAGAGATGTAAGGGGGAGCTGTAAGGATATAAACACTATCCTATAGTACTATGTGTCTAGGATAACTTTTCGGGCTTTAAGACCAGCTGGTTTGGCTCTGGTCAGTATAGCTGAACTCTACCTCTTGAACCACTATGACATCTTCCAAGCTGCTGGTAAGGAAGTGCCCTTGGCATTACTAACCTCTCAACCATGTCAAGGCTTTTCTGGAGGGTAATGCTGGTTGGTCTAAGCCAAAATAGTGTCAAGGACTAAGACTGTAAAGACACAGAAAATCACATGAGCACTTAAGCCTGTCTTTTGGCTATCTGTAACCTATCAATATAGATAGACATGGAAAAAACAATAGGTGGAAAGGGTTTGGAGGAAGATCTAGAAAAAGGTCTAAAGCTAAGAATAGATTCAGGTCATGCCATGGAGACAGCATTTATTCTTCCTACTGTAGAATGCCATCAGCGATTGACCAAAAGAGTGTATGTATCCTCTAAAATAAACAGGGAATGTGTTAGACTGCAATGGACACACGTAAGGAAGGCCTATGGGCTAGTTCATGTTTGTTGGAATTAGCGGCACAAAGTCACCAGGAGGAAAACCTGTTCCCAACTGATTCATCTTCTCATCAGAGTGTTGCCTTCAGGGTGTGCTTGATGGTGTCTTTATATGGTCTGTAGGAATGATTAAAATGTGCTGTGTTTACTCTGTGAGCAGCAATGCAAAATTGCACCTCTCCACTTCTTCAGCTGCTTAGCTAATCACAAGTACCTTCATAGCTCTGATGTGTACACACGTCACCCATTCCTGCCCTGGATATGAGGGCTATTTTTAGAGTGCAGTGCAGTTGTTGACATGTTTCCCAGTTGCACAGTCACACAACACCTGTTCATGAGGATGGACAATACTACACATACCATACGTATTCCATATACGTGGAATATGCAGGCATGCTGCACAATTGATATTTTGTGTTTGAAACATGCCTGCTGCTTCCCCAGAATTGACCTCATACACTTGTTCACCTGCATGGTGCACTTATGCGAGACACCTACTGGAAACAGTGGCATGAAAAAAAATTGCTTTTCGTGCAGAATAATGGGTCTCATAAAATCATAGAATGATTTGGGTTGGAAGGGACCTTGAAAGATATCTAGTTCCATCGACAGGAACATCATGAGAGATGGCAAAGTTTTTATGGCTGTTGTGGTTTAGCCCTGGTAGGGAGCTAAGTCCCACACAGTCACTTGCTCCCTCCTTCTCAGTGGGATGGCGGGAGAGAATCAGAAGGGTAAAAGTGCAAAAACTCATGGGTTGGGATAGAGACAGTTTAATAGGGAAAGCAAAAGCTGCATGCACGAACAAAGCAAAATAAAGAATTCATTCACTACTTCCCATCGACAGGCAGGTGTTCAGCCATCTCCAGGAAAGCAGGACTCCATCATGCGTAACACCATCACTCCAAACATCTCTCCCTTCCTCCTCCTTTCCCACAGCTTTTATTGCTGAGCATGACATCATTTGGTGTGGGATATTCCTTTGGCCAGTTGGGGTCAGCTGTCCTGACTGTGTCTTCTTTAATCTTTTTGGGCACCCCCAGCCTACTCACTGGTGAGGTGGTGTGAGAAGCAGAGATGACCTTGAAGCTGGGTAATCGCTGCTTAGCAATAACTAAAACACCAGCGTGTTATCAACATTGTTTTGGTCACAAATCCAAGACACAGCACCATACGAGCTCCCAATGAAGAAAATTAATTCTAGCCCTGCAAAAAACAATATAATGGCAAACAGCTTCACTGACTGCAAAGATGAAGATCCATAGCAATTGCTTTTAGCACTCTAAAACTATCCTTTCATTTTTCTGTAGATCCCGTAGAGTACCCACCATCCCTATGTGCAGATTTTTGCCAACCCAGAGTATCACATAATGCTGTTTGAGAAAAATTTTTGAGTTTCCTATGGATTATTCCACAAAATTACAAATCTATTTCCCTTTAGTCAGTATGACTAAACTGGCTGTAGACGATCAAAGTAACTCAGGATGGATCCCACCCCCCATATTGATATTCCTGATGTTTTAATAGGTAAGCTCATTTCCTTTGGTTGACACAGGAGCTGTGTGGTACCTGTTGGCTAACAGGTGTCTTCAGTGCCTAACCTGTGCAATCTTGTTTCTTATTAACTGGCAATGGGTGGACTGGCTGGCAGTTATGGCTCATTAGGTGATGGGTTAACCTCAATGGCCTTGTTATTTCTCGTTAGTCCCTAAAAGGCAGCAAAAAGGTAACCTATGTATTGTGTATCACCTCCTGGCAGGATAAGCCTCCTCCTACCACCCACTAACAGCAAAGCGGGTCCGATGCTGCAGTTCATAAAGTGAACAAAGACAGCTTGGGCTCAAGGGAGATGCTTTATGCAGAAGATGAGATCAGGCTCAGACATCGAGCTGCTTGGGGCGATGTATTATTAAATGCTATCTACTGATATGCTACTTTTGTAGAAGCTGATTAATGACATCCTACTTTATTATTCCTTATCTTTTATCTTCACCTTGTTTCACAGATGTAGCTGGCAGTACACGGCACTAACCAAAGACCCGTAGCACTCATTAGATGGTAGCTGCTCCTCACAAGTGCCATCAGGCATGCAATTCCTATTCACGATTTTGCTAACGATGCTGGTTAACATGTTGCTGTGTTGCTGTTCAAGCAACCTAGACAACATGGTCTTGTCAGTCTCGAACTAACTTATCTTTTACTTATCATTTTCTTTGACACAAGCCTCTGATAAGCTGAGAGATAAATACATGACAGACTCCACAATGTATTCCCCTGGCACTAAAATCTTAGCAGTAACGCTGTAGAGGGGTTGCATCTAATGAGTGC
The DNA here is from genome assembly GCF_028858705.1 of Grus americana. Lineage (NCBI taxonomy): Eukaryota > Metazoa > Chordata > Aves > Gruiformes > Gruidae > Grus > Grus americana. The sequence goes on along the minus strand of NC_072854.1, from coordinate 5,513,752 downwards.
TTCTTTTGACCTGTTTTCTGTTTTGTTAGAGTGTTGCAGCTGCAGATCTTAAGGCACATTTAAACGAGAAACAAATTCTTGTTTAGCCGTTCCCCACGCCTCGGGAAGTTTTTTGTCTTTGTGTGAGTGTGGGTGTTTAATGCTAGCAGCTCAGGACAGGTACAGGATGCAGGCAAGTCAAACACATTCAATTGCTTAAGGTCCTGGTTTGTATTAGCTTTGATGCTGTGATTAGAGGAGAGATCCCCTCTAAGAGAAAAGTAACTAGAGGAATGGTTTTCTGCTGGGTTAGTGTGCTGATTTATCTCAGTAAAGGTTAATCAGGCACCAGGACACTTTCACAGACAGCTAAAACTAACTTGGCTACGGCTCATGGCAAGCAGATACGGATTTGGTGAGGAGAGAGACGAAGGGATGGATTAGGGAAATGCAGGTCCTTGTTAGTACTGGCCAGTATGATGGTAATGGTGTGAGACTGTTGTGTGACTGCACGGTCTCTCCATCCCCCTGAGGCTGTGCCTGATCCTGGGGGCCACCCAGAGCTCTTGCAAAGGCTACAAAACCCACACAGGTGGGGGGTAAATAGCAGGGCAGCTGCACTCCATGGAGCCATGGAGGCTGCTGGTATTACCTGAGCTACGGCCAGGATAAATCAGTTCCAAAGAAACACTTAGAGCCACATGGACTTCAGTCATTAAAATAACAGCATGGATACACCGTGGGGATAGCTTCTTCCCAGAGAGCATGTCATGGCAAGAGGACGCTATGAGACAAAAGGAAAGCAGAGAGAGCAGCAGTAACTGAGCCATGGTGTCACTGCAGGTGAGAGCATGGGATTCCCCACACCTTGCCTAAAGCTAAGCTGGGTGACTAGACTAAAGACCACAGTCCTAGGATGCAAACAGTGTTTTCGTTGTCATATCACTGTGAGGAATATGGCCCTGCTTATCTTATTTCAATAGTGCACAGGAAGCCTGACAATGGTGCTGAACTAAATTGCAGTAATATGTTCACCTCCTTTTTAAATTTGTATACATGACAATTTGTATAGTTGTCTGCACATTTGCAAGAGTTTGCTGAAATATAAATAATGGAAAATTTGAAAACGTGATAGATGAACCAGCTTTCAAGCCATACTTAACATTACAGATTGCCAAGCACTGCAAGTCCATTCTGCTGTGTGTGCTCGTCCTAGCTGATTTCAAATGGGAAGATGGCTGATTTAATGAAGTGGAAATGAGAAAGATGCAGCTTTCTTAAAGTGCTATCTCTTTTCTATAATTTTCCAAGTCAGAAGGGTAGAACCTTTGGTTACACCATACACCTCACCAGTCTAACCTGGGCAAGGGGTTCAAATCTCTGCCAGTCAGTCTCACAAGAAATGTTTCCCAAAGACACCCTTCTGTGAAGGGGCTAACAAAAAGTCTTGTATTTCATACCTGTTTTGGACAAAAACCTCTCCAAAGCTTTATAATTTTTATTCATACCAAGAAGTACCTTTATTCGTGATTAAATGTCATGAGAAATGGCTCTCAAAAACCAGACTGACTAGGGAATGAGATCCTTTTCATGAAATGTTTTCAGCCATCTTCCAGAACCGACATATCTAAGACTTCTAAAGACTTAAGTCTTTAGAAGATATTTGCTTTCCTTCAGATTGCTTTAAACATCTGTTTAAAGGGTCTGATTTGCTGTAAATTATGAAACTGATTTTTAGAGTATGAGATATACAGAAAATGAAGGCCAGATCTGACCTGTACACAGTTGGTGTACTGAACCTCATAGCAAAGGGTATATCGAGGGGATGGAAATCTAGTTTAGAGCTTATCCCAAAGGGTGCTGTACAAACTCCTGTCTACCATTCAGAGAACCATTATGCCTAACTAGGCAGAGCAAACTATGCAGCCAAGCAAAGATATAGAGACAAATTATCCTCAAAATTTAGCAATACAGTTGACGGAGACAGAATGGGATTAAGCACTTAATTTTCACACCCCTAGGTGAAAAACTTGACCACTCTGCTGGTAATAAATAGCAGGTATTGAAAGAAGAAAATTTCTTCTCTGAACTAAGCCTGATTTCACATGGAAGCAAGAGTCTCATGCATAGGGATGTGGGTGTTGGTGAGAGTCCCCAGAATGAAGTGTGGTACATAACTGGATGTAAATGGAGAAGCACAGGCTCTGGAAAACCCAGTGAATTATTTTAATGCAGCACTGCGACTACATATAGGTGGACCATCCCAAGTCTTTCATTTATTGTTTTCCTGTACTGAGGACTGTGGGATTAAAAGCACTGATTTGCACAGCACTGGGGACTGCTTGCAGCAGCAGGACTGGATTTCTTAAAGAAATAAGAAAAGCTGGATCTGTCCCTCTGTCCGAGCTGCAGTGCGGGCTGAATAAACAGTGGATGAGATGACCACTTCCCACCCACAGCCTTCCTTATCCTTTGCTTTTAATTCATTCCCTTCACAGCACATCTACTTGATAAGGACCACAAGCACATCAACTTACTGTTGATGAGGAGGGACCTTGCTGGTGGCTGAAGTGGGGAAATAGATGAAAGGAGAGAAAAGGGGAGCTTAGCCATCTCTTCCAAATACGCTCCTGGGATGCACCTGATTTGGAGCCATCTAGCAGCTTCCCACTGTTGCTGGGGGAGATTCTATTCATTTCTGTGTCTGCATGTCTCAGTACCAGCCAGACCAGCGGAGTTTTCTGCCAGATTGGGAAATGGAATCAATAAGGAGGAAATGTAGTGGTGGCACTGGGGATAATCTTCTTCTGTTGGTGGTAACCTGTGTAAGCCATCCCAGGTAACTTCACTTCCATGGTGCTGTTAGATGAGACAGCCAAACTGTTCTAGTAATTTTTTGCTGCTTCCCTGTCTCTCAATTCCACCCCTACAAACTCAGTGTCTGGACTTTAACAGATGATGTCTGAAATCCCACCCATGAGCTATGCATGAAGTAACAGCATATTTTAACATTCCCCCTCCCACAAAGCTCATTTCTGCCTTTTTACAGCCCCTCAGTTGTAACAAAAAGACTTGATTTTGGACCTTATGGTAAATTGTGCTGAGGAGCTTACCCAGATCAAAATGGACTGATTTTTGATAAGTTTTTTGAATCGTACACCAACTCCCTGAAAACCAGATGCCTCCAAAACAGCCAGAACAGCATTAACAGCAATACTTATGGAAAAATTGATGGAAATTGTTTGATACGGCACTGCTACTACATGATGAACTTAGCAAACTATGGCCATAGCATATTATGGGCAGAGTAATAAATATCCTTACAGCAATGGACAGTCCCTGCCATTAAAGCTGAAACAGTAAGAGGTTTATTCTTGACATATTACAGAGACTGCTCATTTGTGGACGGGCTGAGACCCAGATTAAAAGATCCCTACAGACAGCTCTGGGAGAAATACAGCTGCTTAAATCCAGATGTGTGGTCCTAACCCCCTCTGATAGCTCTCTGCCATGCCAAGGGAAATCTGTAACCCTCATGCGTGCCACAGCACGGAGGGAGTGGGAGGATTAAAACCTTGTTCCCTATTAAATTGAAATAGGCCACTCCTTGCTCAGTCTTTTGTTGCAATTTGCCTCTAATTTGTAGACAGTTACCTCTTGTGTAAGGCACTGTGCAGGCAGCCTGGGTGCCAAACAGAGGATTGTGGGTGCCACGGCTGGATTTCAGGCTGAAAAACATCAGTATTTCTTGGACCAGCTGAGGGCACACATGATCTCTGGCCTTCATAAGACCTGCACATGCATCTCCTGGGTATATATCCATTGTTTTATTTTGCAGCTGCAAAATGATAAAACAATAATCTACAAATAGGCAAAACTATCTGTAGATTATTTCTGTTTTCTTTAAAGTTTGTCTTATCATGCTTACCTGTCCAGCAAGGTGATGTAGCAGAGCAGGTGGACGCACATGTAAAGTCAGGAAATCTATCTGAAAATGGCATAGAAAGAGTTAGAACAACATTCATTACTTTGTTGCATAAGACTTATCTAAAAGGCTTTTCCGTGGCTGTTACACAGAAAATTAGTGGGGATTATCTCCATACAAGTAAAAAAGGCACCTTTCTGCTCAGATGATTAATATTTGAAGTATCTTTTTTTTTTTAGGCCATTTTAAAGTCCACTGTACTTTTTATGATGTCTTTACTCTTGCAGAACAGAATAAAAACCTGGCCAATGCAGATTGTGAACAGGCTGGTATTAGATACAGCATAGTATGTAGCAGATGATGACTCAGCCTCTGAGGAAATCTGTTTGAGAAATCCAATCTTACATATGATAGGTTAAAAGTTAGACAAACAGTATGGAAGGACAACCCAGCATTGGCAGGATTTAACTGGATAGGAAAAAAAAAAACCCACCATTTCTTGGTTTTGTGTAAACGTACAATTCAAATTAATTTGTCTGGGTTTACATAATTATGTAAGAGATAAAGCCAAAGGTACATGCTCCTGCAAAAAACATAGGGAAAAAATGCACTAAAAATCAATGTATTTGTCTACTGTGTCAATCAAAATCGGAAGTGTGAAAAGTACAAATGTAACTTCACTATGGTACTATACTCCCAGTCCTTAAAAGCTCACTGTAGTCTCTCTCTCTTTTTAGTTATCATCCAATTAGGTTTAGCTGAGGAATGGAAAATTTTATCTACCATGCAATTTCAGCTACTTGTGACATGCATTTCAACAAGTCAAGCTGTCCTTCCATTTAAAGCTCAGGACTTTCTTCAAGACTGTATTTGAATACTAGGAAATTTTCCATATTTTGATCACTGCATTCATGTAAGTTTTCATAGCAAGATGTTGGTAGTAATTGCAGAGCCTACATTTCTTGGCTTCCTCAAATGTTAATAACTTATGTTTAGTGTGAAAAAGGGGAAAAAAAGTTGATAGCTATATTAAAAATAGTGTGCAGGATGTTAAATTTCATTAGCATATTTTAAAACATTAATATTTGTGAACTGTATTATCTAATGATGATGTCTCTTGCAGCAAGTACATTTTTGTCTTTTAGGTACATGCCAGGCAGTGCTTTGCTGAAAGCTGTCAGGCAGATTAAAAAAAACACAGCTCCCTCTTCAAATCTCAAGAAAGTATGGAAAGAAATTCACTGAAGACATTACATTATCAAAAGTCAGTTTTCAACAGTTTAGATTAATTTATGAGATTTGTTGGTTTGTCATTTCTGCTCCCAAAGACAAGCTATCCTTATACTAAGCCCACATGATTGGTTGCTAGCCCTGTCTTTTAACACGTGGAGTGTGCTCCTTGGCTGTTATTTGAAAATGAATAAAAAGGTACAAGCAAAATGAAGTAAAAAAAACCCCAACCTATTCATGTGAAAATAGTCTTGAAAAGAGACATGTAGTCATTTTTCTCCTCCTGTTGTATATCCTACATGATATACAATTTGGAAGTTATAATAGGTCTCACCAATCTTTGGAATGCATTGCCATTTACCTAAAATTAACTTCTTTCATAAAGCTGTTGGATATACAAATCTATTGTTAAACAGTATCTTCCTGTCACATGCCAACGAGTGCAAAGCATTCATTAGCTTAGGGGAAGTTGGCTCTATGATGAGGGTGTTATTTAAAAATTAGAGATCCTTCTTGCAGTTATGTTGTTCAGATGGACACACACTTTGTTTCATTCAGCTCCCTCTCACAGAGAACAAATGTTACTTTAAAGCACATAAAATATCTTTTTCTTGAATTTTGGGAAAGAGCTGTTGCATCGTGCAACCAGGAGAGATGCTAAGTTAGAGGCAATCCACAGTTTCAGGAGGGATTTTTCTAACCCACCGCACATAACAAGACTTCACTATTTTTCCATCCTTACCCTTGAAACATGGTTGTAACACTTTAAAGTGTCAAATCAATCAAGGCTCTAGGCACACATTTAAAACTGTACTGCATGTTTTTGCTTTGCAGGTTTCAAGAACATTTCTTCAAATTCTGAAAAAATAAGGCCTACAGCATGAGAAGGGTGTAAAATACTTCCATCTTACAGCTTTCAGAAGGCGGCATACGTTCTAGGAATATCCAGAAGTTTCATAACTAATGATGATACATTTTCAAAATGACATTAAAGTTTCTGTTTCAGCACTAAAAGGATGTCATGACTGTTAGATATCAAATCTGGGAAAGAGCAAACTCAGTTCTACCTGCCACAGGAAATTTCTACCTGCCATCAAAAGACATTATTTTTGTAATGGTGAGAGACAGGATACTGCCTTAGCTGAACCATGTGTATGATGAAGTTTTGCTGTTCCTGTTACACCATTGCACAAAGTGAGAGTAAACTTAAGTAGTTTGTGGTCAGGCAGTTGGACTAGATGATTGTTTTGGGTCCCTTCCAACTGAATTTATCCTACCCTACCCTACCCTACCCTACCCTATCCTATCCTTCTCCAAACTGTGTACTTTTCCACAGTGAAGCAGGGGCCCATGTTATGGGACATAATTCAGGCACTGTCCTAGAGCAGCCAGCTGTCTTCAGGGAGCTCCATCAGAAGTAGGTGAGAAGGATGAGTGGGAAACAGCCCCTTTCCTTGGGCCCTCCCATGGCAGCTCTTTGTCAGCTCTGGATCATTGGTAAAGGTAGGAAGGGTTTCAAGGGTTTCACCATGAAAGGTGAAACAACCCAGGAACAGGATGTGTTAGGAGGAATGCACGATCTGATGTAGGGACCCCAGTGACCTCAGGGAGCTATCAAGGACAAGGCACAATGCCTTGCAATGCATTATGAAGTAAAAGTAGACCTCCAACAACAACTTTTTTCATTTAAGCATATATTGGAAGGAAGATGGCTATGACCACTGCTTTATGTGGGGTTGAGCTACTGTTTTTTCTTGGGCATAAGAAAGGTTTAGTGACTGACTCTGGGACCAAACCATTGTGCTACAACCAAGCAGTGCTAGTAAAAGACTTGAAAGCCATTATAATATATAGAATCATAGAATCACAGAATGATAGAATTTTTCTGCTTGGAAAAGACCTTTAAGATCATCAAGTCCAACCGTTAACCTAGCACTGCCAAGTCCACCACTAAACCATGTCCCTAAGCACCACATCTACACGTCTTTTAAATACCTCCAGGGATGGTGACTCCACCACTTCCCTGGGCCGCCTGTTCGAGTGCTTGATTTCTTTGGCAAAGAAATTTTTCCTAACATCCAATCTAAACCTCCCCTGGCACAACGTGAGGCCATTTTGTCTTGTCCTGTCACTTGTTACTTGGGAGAAGAGACCAACGCCCACCTGGCTACAACCTCCTTGCAGGTGGCTGTAGAGAGCGATCAGGTCTCCCCTCAGTCTCCTTTTCTCCAGCCTAAACAACCCCAGTTCCCTCAGCCGCTCCTCATAAGACTTGTTCTCCAGACCCTTCACCAGCTTCGTTGCCCTTCTCTGGACATGCTCCAGCACCTCAATGTCCTTCTTGTAGTGAGGGGGCCCAAAACTGAACACAGCACTCGAGGTGTGGCCTCACCAGTGCCAAGTACAGGGGGACGGTCACTGCCCTGGTCCTGCTGGCCACACTATTCCTGATACAAGCCAGGATGCTGTTGGCCTTCTTGGCCACCTGGGCACACTGCTAGCTCGTATTCAGCTGGCTGCCAACCAGCACCCCCAGGTCCTTTTCCACTGGGCAGCTTTCCAGCCACTCTTCCCCAACCCTGTAGCATTGCATGGGGCTGTTGTGACCCAAGTGCAGGACCTGGCACTTGGCCTTGTTGAACCTCATACAGTGGCCTCGGGCCATTGATCCAGCCTGTCCAGACCCCTCTGTAGAGGCTTCCTACCCTCCAGCAGATCAACACTCCCGCCCAACTTGGTGTTGTCTGCGAACTTACTGAGGGTGCACTCGATCCCCTCATCCAGATCACTGATAAAGATATTAAAGAGAACTAACCCCAGTACTGAGCCCTGGGGAACACCACGTGTGACTAGCCACCAACTGGATGTAACTGCTTTCACTACAACTCTTTGGGCCCAGCCATCCAGCCAGTTGTTTACCCAGCGAAGTGTCCTCCTGTCCAAGCCATGAGCAGCCAGTTTCTCCAGCAGAATGCTGTGGGAAATGGTGTCAAAGGCTAACCACATTGCCAGAGGCCTCTATCTCTTCCCCCTGCACAGGAGCATCATGGATCTGTGTGTTCAACAGTGTGTATGTGCCATATGTTATTACTTTCATCTGAACCACATCTCCGTGGTTTGCAAATGTCTTTTACAACTGTCAAACATGCTACCTAAGCCAAAACAACATCCACTTGTCCAATTTACTCACTGAAGAAGAAAGTTTGGTTTGGCAATATCACCTTGTGACAAATACATGCTGGTATTTTATACTTTACTGATGACAAAATGACTAGTAAACAATTTGGTCCATTATCTTTCTGGATACCTAAATTAGGCTTATTGAACTTTATTTCCCTGGGTCTTCACAGGTGAGATGTATGAGGGCTGATTTTTACCTCATTACACTACTTCTTGCCTCTTGTGAGTGACTGAGAAATCAGTTCTTGTGTTATGGGTTGCAATGGAAGGGAATAGATTTCTAGACCCGTTACTCACAGTAAACGGACTTTTTTAGGAGTGGAGGGTGACAGGTCTACCCATTTCCCTACTAGTAACAACACTGGATTAGCTATTGCATTATCATTATTCTTACTTGGATCTGTGCTATTTAAAAGTGCAGTAAGTCATGTTCCAGCGCTCACGTCTGTGTCCTGACATTGCTTAATTTACTAGCAGATGTACCCACTTGAGAGGTCAGTATACCATAGAGGGAAAAAGTGTTGGAGATGAATGAGAAAAGAAACCAAACAACAGAAACAATAAGCACTTTAAATTGTGAAAGGCTTTTAACTTAATGCACATCTTTCATACTAGAAGACATGCCACTGAAATGAATGAGTTGGAAATGTGTGTTGAAATTGCCATTGAAATGAATGAGTCAGAAGTGTGTGCTAAAATTATTCTGTGCCAAAGACTCAGGGACCTGGAATCTCAATTATGACAGCAGCTTCCTTACTAAGAGAGGACTAGAATCTGAAACCATTGTAAGATGAGACTGAAATGATATTTAGTCCCACTGTTGACTGCACAGTAGAACACTTGCTTCCCAAAAGTCACAGAAGTGAATATTGCATGTTATTTATCTTAATAGTTATTCTCTCTGAAAGAGAGTCTGAAGGAAAGTTGTTTGCCTGGCTTCTGTTTTTGCCTAGGAAATCCTCAGTTTCTCACATGAACTCCTCCTGCTTACGCTACTAAAGAATCAGGCTTAATGCTTATAAAGTCATAAAGTTGGTGGAAGTTAAGTGAACAGTATTTCACAGTAATAAGAAAAAATACAATGAATTTGTCAGTGAAGAATTAGTAATTTAATGATTGATACAGCAAAAGCAGATATTAAAAAAATAATTTTGGAAGACATTCTTACTTGTTATTAAAAGCAAAGGTTCCAAATGCAGGGATCTTTCCACATGGCTACCTATTTTTGTGAATTAAGCCCTTTTCTCAGAAAGTTCTTTTCCATTAGAGGGCAGGTTTGGTTAGCTGTATTTACACTAAAGGTAATCTTATACTATAAGCAGAATTATTAATTTAAATGAAATACACTTTTTAAAAAATGTTTAGGTACAACTGAGCATTATAAAGTAGAATGTACGTCAGCAAAAGATACAGATTCTAAACCAGAATAGTTCTAGTGGAAACTGCACTGCTCTCCTAATTCATTTTGAGAACTGTATATTTCCGGTAATTCTGTTTATCTTCTGGTTCTGTTAACAGTACAATAGTTCAAAATGTTGGTCAAGTTAAGACTAGTTGCATGATCAAGAACTGTTCATCATATGAAACATATGGAAGCACAGAACTTCAAACAATGCTCCTTAGATAACATTTTGGGAACTTGGTACACAAATGCCAAATTTCAATTAAGATCTCCACTGTATTCTAAACCATTATATGAACAGAATATATACATTTTTTTTTTTTTTTTTTTTTTTGTGTGGGTCATTGGACTGAAGTTAGTTCTTCTGCATATGTGGGAGAGGCAGGATGGAATCTGTTCTTATGGAAGAAGTCACTAAGGAGATGGATGTCCAGGAAGGGAAAAGTTGAGCCTGTCATTTTATTTCAGTTTTGCATTAGCAGGAAGCAGGGCAGTGAATTTGATGAAGATATGGTTATGTCCAGGAGACTTTGCCAAGGCAGTTGGAATAAACATCTTCAAACTTTCAAAGCTTGGCTGAAAATGAATTGAAACACAAAATTAGATATAAACGGGGAATGAGAACCTACAGCATTTCCTTTTAGAATAATTTGCCATCAATATTTCTTTTCTCTGCAATTTTTTCCTCTTTGTTTCCTTTTAGTCCACAGCAGCATCTAAAACCTTTGACGACACATACGAAATTCGTAGCTCTTTCCAGGAGGTTTCTCACTGAACTTGCAAGGTGTTTTGAAGCTTTATTTCTTTATACTATAGCTCATGATGAGAATTAGGTTAATTATGTAACAGAAGTTAGATTTGAAATTAAGTCTTGCATTATGAGATTCAGCTCATATGTTTTTATTTTCTACTAGAATTCTTAAAACTCAGATTTGCTACTTGCTCTTATCAAGTATGTTGCTACTGCTACCTGATCAGCCACCATTGTTCAAAGAAGGAAGAAGAAAAACAGATAAAGAAGTCCCCTTCTTCTCCTTCCCTGGCATTTCCTGGATTCAAGGATGAGAATTGGCTCTCTTGGGTATGGAAAACCATATAAGCCACAGCTGGAAATCTGAAGCTGAGATTTCTGTGCCTCCATTGGTATAAATGTATCTTTGACCTCACAACAGTCAATGCATCTTCTTACACTAGGAAGTATTCATGAAAGTTTCCATATGGAGATTCAGACATTGTAATCTTTAATGAAGATATCTAGGCCACATGAGTATCTTGATCCATGAGGTGGAGGGTAACTGCATCCTGATGTACACCAACTACTGTCTAACATTTGCCCACCCTTATCAGAGACTCCTCCTTTGGTTTCACTCCACAAGTTGTTCCACCTAGGTGAGGCACCTAGCATGCTCAAGTGTGATTCTGTAATAGTGCTTTTGGCCTGGTATTTGAACAAATAATTTCAAAATCTTTCAATCTGCATAAATTAATTAGGATTTTTTAAAAGCATCAACTTTACCTGAGATACAATTAAAATGCTTAAAACTTACTGCATAATCCATTCTCACAAGCATTAGGGCAGTCACCACAGGGTTCTCCTTTTTTGTAGGGTGTCTGAATTGAATTTAGAAGATTCCCCCTGAAACATCAAGATTACCAACATGAGCTATGAAGTCACTATAACACATCTGAGAGTAAAACTTAATTATATGGATACATACATATATTAATTTTCTCTCAGTCTTTGTTATATGTGAAGCAATTTTTATATATGTGTTGGATTTATCTGGAAAGGTTTTGGTAGTGGGGGGACTGCAGGAATGGCTTCTGTGAGAAGACACCAGAAGCTGCTCCCATGTCAGACAGAGCCATTTCCAGCTGGCTCCAAGTCAGACCCACCACTGCCTGAAGTTGACCCAATCAGTGACGGTGGTAAAATCTCTGTGGTAACATATTTAAGAAAGAGTAAAAACTGCTGTGTAACAGCAGCTGGGAGATAGGAGCGAGAAGATGTGAGAGGAACAACTCTGACGACACCAAGGTCAGTGAAGAAGGATGGGAGGAGGTGGTCCAGATGCTGGAGCAGAGATTCCCCTGCAGCCCATGGTGAAGACCATGGTGAGGCAGGCTGTCCCCCTGCAGCCCATGGAGGATGATGGGGGAGCAGAGATTCCACCTGCAGTCCATGGGGGACCCCATGCCAGAGCAGGTGGAGGCACCTGAAGGAGGTTGTGACACCGTGGGAAGCCCATGCTGGAGCAAGTTACTGGCCGGACCTGTGGCCCCATGGAGAGAGGAGCCCACGCCAGGGCAAGGTTGCTGGCAGGACTTGTGACCCCGTGGTGGACCCACGCGGGAGCAGTCTGCTCCTGAAGGTCTGCACCCCGTGGGAGGGACCCACGCTGGAGCAGTTCATGAAGGACTGCAACCTGTGGGAAGGACTCACATTGGAGAAGTTGGTGCAGGACTGTCTGCCGTGGGAGGGACCCCACGCTGGAGCAGGGGCCAAGTGTGAGGAGTCCTCCCCCTGAGGAGGAAGGAGCGGCAGAGACACCGTGTGATGAACTGACCTGACTACAACCCCCATTCCCTGTCCCCCTGTGCTGCTGGGGGCGGGGAGGAGGGAGAGAAATCGGTAGTGAAGTTGAGCCTGGGAAGAAGGGAGGGGTGGGGGGAGGTGTTTTTAGATTTATTCTTATTTCTCATTAACCTAGTCTGTTTGATTAGCAATAAATTAAACTAATTTTCCTGAGTTGAGTCTGTTTTGCCCGTGACGGTAACTAGTGAGTCTCTCTGACCTTATCTTGATCCACGAGCTTTTTGTCATATTTTTTTCTCCCCCTGTCCTGTTGAGGAGGGGGAGTGACAGAGCAGCTTGGTGGGCTACTGGCGGCCAGCCAAGGTCAACCCATTGCAATATTTTGTAATGTGAATGTGAAAATTAATTTTAGACAGTTTATGAAATCATCATTATGTCTTAAAATTCCCACTAAAGTTCTTGGTATTAATTGTAGTCTTCACTGTATTGTACATATTGTTATGCCTTTCTGAACCAAGATTTCAAGTAGAATGTGGAAAATATTTCTTTGTGATTTACTATTATGAAAATTAGGATTTTTAGGCACATGAAATTTAATCTGAAAATCAGTGTCACTTTTACGTGTTTTATGTTTTTGCTTGTTTGTCAATTTTTTTGATGAGCATTTTCCTGTCTTTTCATACTCCTAATACACTCAGCAAACCTGTTGCTCAGCTATAGGTGATGTGCCCTATTACAAAGTTCACCATCTCCCAACTAATTTTGATAATGTAATAAGAAGTTCCAGAATAAGAATCAGTACGTACGCGGGGCAGTACTGGCAGACATAAAAGTATTTGTACGTAGTCTTGGGACAGAAAGCGACAGCACATCCAATTTGATAAGAGTTGTACCAAACCACCTGTAGGTATAAGAATAAAAATCATGAGAGAATGAAAATATACATATGAAAATCATTGAAGTACAATATGCTTTAAAGATACATTAACGTTAAGTCACGTTATTTACCCTTTATAGTAAAATATAAATCCCATCTTGCTGTAAAAACATTTTTTTCCCCTGCTTTCACCCTTGAACCAAACAACATTAAGGATATACTGATAATTTATCACCTATACATATAAAACATTTGAGTTAAACTGTCTCAGTTATATATGTTTTCATTCAATTAAAACTGTTGAAGAAGATGTTGGAATCATGCTGTAAAATTTTGTATCTTGTGTTTCGTGCAGTTGAATAGAGGAGGTTATCATACGCCACTTTCAAACTGGAAACTCTCTGAGTCAATGGAACTCTGTAGACCGTAACAAACTTACTTATATTTTCTTCCTGATATTTTAATAACCCCATTCTTCCAGTGTCTGAGCAATTTTCAGAAGTTAAACAAATAAATTTCTTCCCTTTATTTCTTCCTGAAATTTTGAAATACCAGTATCTTTATGCTTTACTCTGTAAATACACAGCCTATTATTTTCTTTTTAATTCTGTTACATCGAAAGTTTTCATCTTGCTTTGTCAGAATAACTCTCATGTCTCCATTGTGCTTATTCCCTTTAAAGATAATGAGAGGGTAAATGTTGCTTAGCTAACATACAGATATTTATTTATGCAGCCTGAAACATAAAAAAGTTGCACCTACCTGAGTGTAATGGCCAACCACACCACCTTGTGTTTTTGCTCCAGTTCCATATTGGAAATCTTTCTCCTCATTGTACCAGGCCTGAATAACATAGGACCACGAGAGTGGGGCAGATGACATGAAGAGATTTTCACCACATTGTTCAGCTGAAAAAAGAAAGGCAGTGAGAAAGGCAAAAAAAGAAACATGTGCAAGAAAAAGACAGCAAAAGGTGGTATGATTTCCAGGGAAATTCTCATCCCAGATGGGACAGCAAGGCTGTTTTTTTATCCAGTTCAGTGCCATAACCCTTTGTCAACACTGAAGTTGTCAGTTGAGCAGTTTGCCAGCCTGTTTGGCTGGTAGTTTGGTTATTGACAGACCTTCTGCATGTCTGTAGATACACCTGCACATGTGCACCACAGATTCACAGCTGTAATTTTGCTATTTGAAAGTTAGCAACCTAGTTATTGTGATCACAGCTCAGAAATCTTGGGAAAATCCCAATAATTTAAAGTTTACTTCTGGTACACAGGAAAGGGTCTACACTGTCACATGAATTCACCTATTGTTTTTATTCAGGTCTGGTGCCCTGATCCACCCTACCGCATGTGCATTAGTTCTCATCTGAGGCTCACCTTAGCAAGAACCAGAAGATTTGTTTTTTAGGCAAAAAAAGTATGGGGACTGAAGGACAGTCCTCATCTTACATACAGTATAGACAGAGGTCAATCAGAAGGCCACGAAGATGATCAGAGAGCTGGAGCACCTCTCCTATGAGGACAGGCTGAGAGAGTTGGGGTTGTTCAGCCTGGAGAAGAGAAGGCTCCGGGGAGAACTTATAGCACCTTCCAGTACCTGCAGGGGCTCCAGGAAAGCTGGAGAGGGACTGTTTACAAGGGCAGGGAGTGATAGGGCAAGGGAGAATGACTTGAAACTAAAAGAGGGCAGATTTAGATTATATATTAGGAAGAAATTCTTCCCTGTGAGGGTGGTGAGGCACTGGACCAGGTTGCCCAGAGAAGCTGTGGCTGCCCCTGGATCCCTGGCAGTGTTCAAGGCCAGGTTGGATGGGGCTTTGGGCAACCTGGTCTAGTGGAGGGTGTCCCTGCCCATGGCAGGGGGTTGGAACTAGATGATCTTTGAGGTCCCTTCCAACCCAAACAATTCTGTGATTCTATGTTTACATAGCACACTTGTAACTTCAATATTCAAAGACTGAAGTGTTTATATGAACCTCCAAGATAGTTATAGGTTGCAAGTTGACAGGGCATTTAAAAATTATGAGTCTTGGCTCAGCAATTATGCTTGGCACCACCAGAGGTTTTTGGAAGTTCACCCTTTGCCCCTTCCTTCCCAGACAGTTTCATCCAGCACATGCTATCTGGGTTCTGCAGTAAACTGGGTCTAGATTCTCTTCTTTCTGATGGATATTTTGAAAGAATATGCTTTCTCACTGATTTTTTTTCACCTACTGAAGAAAATAGGATATACCTATGTAAAACTGATGCAATGGGATGACAATGGAATTGAACTTTTCTCACTTACTGGACAGATTTATATCTAGAATTTTGCCTTTGTCCTGTGCACTAATAAAATCACATTGAATATAAATGGCATATAAAAAAAAAAAAAACAAACCAAAAGAAAAAACAACCCACAAACAAACAAAAACCAAACTGGTCACATCAGTAACGTGTATGACATTCAGTTAGCACGCATGCTTCACTTACTGGTTCTTCTCATGTTAGCAGGACTGTGTCTTAAAGTACATTTATTGGCCCAATTTTTGGCATTTTTTGCAGCTGGAGGACACCATTCCTCAATGAAAGAAGAAAATATTAATCATTCAGACATGTACCAATTAATAACCCCACATTACACCAATTAATAACCCAACATTTTGAAATTACACTTCAAACCAGAAAAAAATCATATACAAAATACTTTTCTTCCCTTTTTTGGGGGGGGTAAGGGGAGTTGGAACAAAGTTGCTATACACCCAGGAGAAGAATAGAAAATGTGAAGACTGATGAAGAATGTATCAGAAAGAAATGAACAGTGCTGTGGCTCCTCCTTTCCCTTTCGTTTTTCCTCCAAAAGGAAGAGAGGTTATTGTTCATACACCACAAAATTTTCCAGACTTTTTTTCCACTTGCCCATCTTTATGTTTCTCTTGGTGCTGGCCATGCTCAAGCCTTAGGAAAGGTCTGGAGGGTGAACTTCCAGATAAGTAAAATAAAATGACCATTCATACAGTCCCAGATCTCTCATAGGGTCCATTACTCATTAAAAATAGATTTACAGCACGCAACTTACCATCTTCATCATGTTGCTGGCAGATGGTTTTACTCCTCTCCTGAGGGTATTATGTTTGTCAACAATCAGCTTTTGCTGATTTGCTTTGCTGGTTGACAGGGCATTGAAATCTTCAGGTTTCTAAATTGAAAGGATATGTTATATTTCTTTTTTATTTGAATGTAACTAAATCCTGAATCCTGTCTAGGAAATATTAAAATACCAAAATAATAACACCAATCAAGGAGATGATTCTTGTGCTGGAGGAGGTACTGTGACAGTGATACACTTTGTCTCCCAAGTATCTCTAGGTGTGCTTCCATGTGGAGTAACACTTTAAGTGGTTCCACAGCATAGAGCTTAGCAGGAAAAACACCGGTTCCTGCGTCATATCTGCCAACCCTCTGTGGATGGCTGAGATATCCTGGAACATTTCATGTGCTTGCAGACTCTTAAATTTGGGCAACTGCATCAGACTTCATTTACTATTATAATTTCCTTCATGAGGCTTTGAGGAAACAAGATCTAAAAATCAGCTGAAGACATGAATGTGCTTATGATGTGTTCCCCTTCTTCAGTATTTTAACATGCCTATCAATGTTTTTTTAATTGAAGGAACCTGTTGTTTAATCACAGGACCGTCACAGACCTCTTGTGGTACTTACCACAACATCCTACTGAACAAAAATGTGTGCCTATGCTTTGCATGCCATAGATTGTGTTCTACTCCTGCCGTAACTGGAAGCATTTCTCAAACTTTTCATGTTTTTTCTAATTAAAAAATAGCCCTGTGAAGAACTCAGCCTCCACTTTACAACCATTTTCACTAGTCTTCTAGACTGCAGCATGGAGATCAGAAATTGAAGAATTAGGGGGAAATGTCCTCAAGCCTTCAGTCACATTAGTGTTTCTGAAGCAGAAGTGGCAAACTTCAAACTTCAGACTAAGTATGGTTTGGGAGTAACCACTTTCAGTGTGCGTTGAGTATGTTTGGTTGGTTGGTTGTTTGAGGGAAATCAATGATACATATTGAGAGGATGAGACTGAGCAAAGGGAGAGGCACATAGCTCAGGACCTGCAGGACAAGAAAGGAAAAGACTTAGGTAACTGCTGCCTGCAAAACCGGGGGGAATTACCAGGAAAAGGGCTGGATCTTGGAGAGATCCAGATTACTGGATCTGTGTATGGGAGCTTGTGGAACATGTAGTTATCTCTGACCCAGTTCATAAGTAACGCTGAGCATATACAGATAGTTTGTTATACAAGTGTGGAACCTGTCTACTGCTTTGAAATTAAACAGACTTCAAGGATAAATGCTTTCCAGATCGTAGATATGTAATCAGACTCTGCATCTGATCGGTGTGCACAAGAAAAGCCACATTCAGGCAGACCATGGGTGCCTCAGGCCCCATCCAGATTTTCTGAGTACAAAGCAGGGATCCTACCTCTGCAGTGGACAGAGGCAGCACAGCTGTGAGACACAGGAACACCACTGGCAAAATCATCTCTGAAAAGGGGAGAATGAGGATTTAGTTCATTTTTTTCTCTTATGGTTCTTCCATTTCTCTGAATGCATCTTTCTCCTGTGTATTTCCTTGTGGTTTTTTTTTTTTTAAGTAGTAAAGTTTTTTCTTTCCTCCTCACATTTTTAGAAATAAAAATATAAAATTAATTCACCCACCGCACTTCCAAATTTCTATGAATCAACTGCTCTGTACATCTCATACTTCCCAATGAAATCCTGGCCAAATACCTTCACCTGAATTCACAGTACAGGAGGAAATTAGTGTTTCCCTTCCTGTAGGAAGCATTCTGCTCATTGCCACGCTGTGGAATGGCTGGAGTAGGACGCTGCTTTTAGCTTGTTTCTATGTCTGTGTTAGCCTGAAACTCCCTACTCCCCATTGCCTGCTTTGACTGGACTGCATTGGTTGAAAGGGGAATTAGACACTCAGCCCATGTGCAGACCTCCACACCTAGGTGTCTGAGTCAGGATTCAAAACCCTTACTTAATGACCAGCACTGTGAAGCCTTGCATGTGAGCTGGGGAAGAACTGGCTGGACCAGAAACGGACCAGCACTGGCTTCCTGGGAAAGGTTTGTTTCAGAAAGCATTTTTTGGTTTTATTTTTTAAAGACAACTCTTGATTATCTTACAGGTAGTGTGGAACGGCAAGAGAAATGGGAGCCTTCTCTGATTGAAGAAGCAACCACCAGACCCTGGGATGCCAAGACTCTACTTGCTTTAGGAGGCTCAAAGCACCATATCATCCCACTACAGCGATCCAGGAGGTAATGTAGGTCACTTCAAAGTTCAGGTGCCTGATTGCAGTCAGAGTTACATTCAGCTCGTTTCTGCTCAGCTACCTTGGGCAGGCAAGCAGGTGACTAGAGTGAAATTAGCTTATTTTGGCATTTTTCCAAGCCTCCAACTCCGAGGGAATTTATGGGCATGTTACCACAGAGATATATTATAAGCTTAACTTCTTATTTGGTTTTGAGGGGCTTCTGGTTTTAGTTTTAATTTATTCTTGGGGAAAGGCCAATAGGATTTGCTGATCTTTCGATATTCAGCAAAGCCCCTTTCCCTCAAGGCAACCAGTTTATATAAAACACAAGGTGCTCCGGCTTGTGGAGAACATGTGGGTAAGTAAAACTACCCTTTTCCAAATGGTACAACAAGGCCCATTTTCCTCACCAGCCAGCTCACGTTGCACTGGAGGTGACCCACAGACCCCAGCTGTAAGCAGGGATGCTGCTCCAGCTCTGCTAAAGAGCAAAGCCCGTTGAGGTGGACTGTGACTATGGGCAGCTGTAGTTCAGAGGCCAAAAAACTGGGCAGCCTGGACACATCTGTACAATTAAACTCTCACAGCCTTCAAAATAGGGTGGCTTATTCCAAGCACTTATAGTTAAGGAAAGATCTAGCTGATCCAGGGGAAAAACATACTGGTAATTAACAGTATAAGTCATTGTTTTCCTGTTATTGGTATTGCCTTTGTCACTTATTGTTTAATTTTGACATCACCTATGCCTTCTTGAAGTGCTTTAGGATCACAGAAGTTTTTTCTTGGTAACTTTTCTACCACTTATTTCTCAGAGTCGTTACAAAACTTTGCAGTGAATATGACTTAGGTGGTTAGGAATAAAAGATTTTACTCCCAATAACATGAAAAATTCTTCTTTTCAGTTAATTTCTAACTAGAAAGTAAATAAAGGTGGGGGTTATTTTTAGCTGTACTCAAGTTACAAGCAAAAATATGTCTTTTGAGTGCAAAATGTGATGATATGCAAATGGAAACAACCCTTTTTGCACCTAAAACATGTAAAAACAAATTCTCTGTTTCAAAGAAAAAATAACTCTTCATTGAAAAGGTGAAACTTTCTATTTTGCAAACCAAACTGAAGAAGCTAACTTAAAGACATGGGCAAAGTATTCATTCACTGTAATATTTTCTATGAATTATCTTGCAATTAAATATAATTGGTAATTTAATATTGATGCAAGTTTCAAAATGCCATTGGAATGCTTTTTAAGACCCAGTGGGTTTCCTGCTCCAAGATATTAACATACTTTTGGCAATCCCACTGATTTCAACCAAATGCTTATAGTTTATGAGATGTAAATTTAATTGCTCTGCATTAATTTCTAGGCACTGGTCCTAAAATCAGTCTCTCTGTCCCCCTCCCCTCTTCCCCCTCAATCAAACATAAATCAGGACATGTGCCAAGTCTTACTGACTTTCCTGCAACTCCATCTGTGTACAGGGATCTGCTACTGAAAGATAGTGCTTTAGCATCCCTAGTTTGTATGAGTTTAGCAAACTTGTGTGAATATAATACGTTTCTCCCATCCCTCTTCCTGGGGCGGGGGGGGGGGGGGGAAGTGTATCCTAAATTATTCATACAATTGAATATCTATTACAAAATAACATCCCCATTGTTTTTTATTACCCTTGAAAAAGACCTGGAATGGAATAATACAAGCTGTCACTTCACTTGTACAGCATTCTTGCACAAAGTCCTGCTTAGCAGCTACCTTACACAAGAGTGGTAAGTTGCACAAGGTGGTAATTTCCCCACTCTGAAAATAAGTGGTGATAGCTACATATAGCAATAGAATATACTGAACAGAATATATATCCAATTCAATATGTTCGGTCTGTCTCTGTCTCTTTCTCTGTGTACATATAATCTGCCAAGATACTGCTTTCTTGCGGACAGGCAGCTTTGCATCTGGTTTTGACTGTTCATCAATTTTTCCTCCCTTTTACACTATTGCCTATGTAATCCTTATTTTTTGCTGAATAAAATCCTCTTTCTGTGATTGTCCTAAATTGTTCAACAAATCTTCTGACAAGAGGGGTTTTTTAAAATACATTTTAATACATGGAAAAAAATCACAATACTTTAAGTAAACAAACAAATCTAAGTCCTACCTTTTGTTTCCAGGAAGATCAGAAGTTTCTTCTGTCCTTCTTCAGGTGGTTGTGGAAGTGACTGGAGTTCTTCACCTGAGGGTGATTTATAGGTCTTCTGTTTCCTGATAGGACAAGGTGACTCAGCGTTACAGGTATTATAAAATTCAAATAGTGACCAGATAGAACAGCGCATTTGTCAACTGCACGTTCTTCCAAGAAGGAAGTTGTTTGCTTGTGTTCCATTTTTATTTCCTCTTTACTTCTTGTATTGGAAGAGATGCAATACTCTGAGTTTTGTGTGTATTTGTCCTTATATGTGAAATTTGCAGTCAGCGTGAATGCCAGGTACAAAGACTCTCTGCTAATGATTGACGTATCCAGTTATAGTAAGACTTGATCTTAATCTCCAGCTCCAAATAAGCTCACCTGTCTATTGAGGTGGCTCCAGACTGACGTTGTGATAACCAAGATGGAATCTTGCCTATTGATTTTTCCATGGGCTAAAAAATGTCTTGGGCCAAGTTCCTCTTCATGCTATGGCTTCTTTACATCAGTTCTATAGTGTAAAAGTCAAAGAAGGAGACAAGGATATTTCTGTAATTGATACTTTTACCCAGTATTGGATAAAAATTAAAAGATTATTGTGTGCATTAACATTAAAGCACATATTTGTTTTGGCGTTTCCAGGTACATGGGGTAAGCTGAGAATGAGTGGAAAGGCTGCCACATCAAAAGAGTATTTGTGTGCACATTGACTGTTTCTGTGCACATTGATTGTTTCTGTCCACATTCAGTCTCAAGTAATTACTGACCAGACCACCTGTCATTGTCTGCTTTTATATAAAATCTTATTTTTCTATTTAAATTTAGGTCTTCCTTCCTTGCAGTCACTCAAATCCTACCCTAGTCCCTTGTGAAGTATGCCTTCAGAACAACCTTTTGCTTTTCATTGCCTGGGAAACCAGTATATTGGCCCTACCAGACAAAATGGTAGTGGTGTGATTTGTTATTTTGTAATTATACGGAAAGAAACACTCTGTCAGCAAGTTTGTGGTTGACACCAAATTGCAGGGAGCAGTTGATATGCTGGATACTAAGGCTGATATTCAGATGAATATCAAAAAGCTGAAGAAGTGATTTGACAGAAAGGATCTGAAAGTAAACAATTGGGAGAGACCAGTTGTCTAGGGAGCAGCTCTAACAAAAAGCACTTGAAGGTTGTTGGTGGACGATAAGTTCCATATGAGTCAACAGTGCTCCCTTGCAACAGTGAGAGCTAACCAAGTACCGCGCTACATTAGCCACTACGTAGTGCGAGTACTGAGAGTAGTGATTACACCCACTTTTTCAGCACTTTTGAAGCTGTGTCTGGACTACTGTGTCCAGTTTTGGAGTCCCCACTACAAGACAGACATTAACAAACTGGAGTAAGCCTAGCTAAGGCCACTATGTCAGAAAGGGGAAAGGCAGAGGTGGACCCTTTTACAACATGGACATGAAGTAACAGATTGTAAACCTGACTAGACATTAAGAAAAATAATTTTTACAGTGATGCTTGTTAAGCACTGAAGCAGAATGTCTAGTGAGGTAGTACTTTTTGCAGACTTGGAGAAAGTCGAAACTGGACAAGGTGCTGAGCAACCTAATCTAACTTTCAAGTTGGCAATGCTTTGAACATGGTGTTAGACCAAATGAGCTTCAGAGGTGCTGTACAACCAAAACTGTTCTAAGGTTGTGTGATTTTTATATTGTTTACACTGGAAAGGCACCAAATCAGACTTGTCTTATTTTACTTGTTGACAGAGATGACAGTTTAATTAATTACAGTGGGAACCTCTAATTGCTATATGAGAAAGCAAGTGTTACTAACATAATCATTATAGCAATTACTAATGAAAAAGGTTGCATTCCGGTCATCAGTGAACCGTGGATCCTAAGGTAAAGACTATACCCTATTATACTCATGTCATTCATCCTTCTGCCTAATGTACACTGAGACCTCTTGAATCAACACCCCATTCAAGTGTGAGCGCTGTCTATAAACCTGAGTGAATGATTCAGAACAACATCCAATCCCATAATAACATTTCTGTGAATAGAGATTCTGTCATGACACTTCATAAATTGTTCCTATAGTTTAATATCATAGAATCATAGAATAGACGAGGTTGGAAGGGTCCTCAAAAGATCACTGGTTCAGCCTTCCATGGGATTATCTAGCACCCTGTCAAGTCCCATCTTGAAAACCTCCAGTGATGTGGACTCTACCATGTCCCTGAGGAAGTCGTTCCAGCGAATGATTGTTCTCACTGTGAAAAATTTATTTCTTATGTTAAGGTGAAACCTCTCCTGGTGCAACTTGTACCCATTGCCCCCATCTTCTCTATGTGGCGCCTTGTGAAGAGACATTATCCATCATCTTTGTAGCTGCCCTTTAAATCCTGGAATACTGCGATGAGGTCCCTCCTGAGCCCTCCTGAGACCTAACTTCAATCTTTCCACAGAGGGCAGGTTCTCCAGCATATTGATCATCTTTGTGGCCTTCCTTTGGACCCCCTCCAGTCTGTCTGCGTCTTCCTTGAACTGTGGGTGCCAGAACTGGACACCATATCCCAGATGCAGCCTGCCAAGCAGTGTGTAGAGTGGGATGATGATGTATTATCTCTGCTAGCTTCTGAGGATACAATTTGCCTTTGTTGCTGCAGCAACACACTGCTGACTCGTATTCATCTTGTTATCCACCAGGAACCTCATGTCCCTTTCAGCAAGGCTGCTTCCCAGCCACACAGATCCTAGCCTGTACGGGGCTCTTTGGTTATGATATGATATCATAACTGTCAGACTGGGCATGGGGCTCCACTTCGTCCTGTTCGTTGGCTTTAATTTGTATATAAAGGACTTCTACTAAAGCTTTTCTAGTGGAAGGAACACCACCTCCATGTGTACAGGGGACTTGAGACTCCTCTCCCTGATTCTGAAGCAAAACTAACTGCTAAAATGTGTATCAGGGATGATAAAAGGTGGCTATATCAAGTGGTTTTACCTTGACTGACAAAAACTTGCATTGTGTAAACACAGGCTTAGAAATTGCCTCTCTGGCGCTAGAGTTCAGTCTCCTATTAGAGGCCAATGATACAACACATTTATTCTCATAAAGCACTTCCTTGAATTTCCATGCCTTCCATTGCTAGACTTTGGATCTCATTTATTGTCAGTCAAAATTTTCCCTCTCACAGAATTCTGTTCTTGCTGGAAGACTTAGTTATGCTAATCTCAGGACTGCAGAATAATTGAGGTTGGAATGGTACCTCTGGAGATCACCTAGTTCAATTTTCCTGCTCAGAGCAGGGTCACTTAGAGCAGACTGCTCAAGGTTGTGTCCAATTGGGTTTTGAATGTCTTCAAAGATGGAGATTCCACAACCTCTCTGGGCAAGACAGGTTCCAGTGTTTGATTGCCCTCACTGTAAAAAGTTTTTTCTCAAGTTTAAATAGATAATATTAATATTAACAATAATTTATTGTATTTCAATTTGTGTATGCTGCTTCTCATCCTTTCCCTGGATACCACTGAGAAGAGTCTTGTTTTATCATCTTTACACACTCTCATCAGATACTTGTACATACTGATAAGATCTGGCCTGAGCCTTCTCTCCTCCAGGCTGAACAGACCCAACTCTCTCAGCCCGTCCTCATATGAGAGATGCTCCAGTCCCTTAATCATCTTAGTGGCTCTTCTCTGGGCTTGGTCCAGTATGTTCATTTCTCTTTTGTACCGGGGAGCTCAGAACTGGACACAGCACTCCTGTTAGTGCTGAGTAGAGGGGAAGGATCACCTCCCTTGACCTGCTGGCAACACTCTGTCTTCTGCAGCCCGGGAAGCAGTTGGCCACTGTTGCCACAAAGGTGTATTGTTGGCTCATATTCAACTTGTTGTCTAGCAGGATCCACAGGTCTCTCTCTGTAAAGCTGCTTTCAGGCAAGCTGGTCCCCAGCACATACTAACGTATGGGGCTATTTTTTCTAAGGGGCACGACTTGGTGTTTCCCTTTGCTTAACTTCATGAGGTTCCTGTTGGTCCACTTCTCCATCCTGTTGAGGTCCCTCTGAATGGTAGCACAACCACCTGGTGTATGAGTCACTCCTCTCAGTTTTATATCATGAGCAAACTTGCTGAAGGTGTAGGCTGTCCCATCAACTAACTGATTAATGAGGATGTCTCACATTATTGGCGCCAGTATTGACCCTTGAGAGGAAACAACTGGTTTTCTTGTGAGCTCTCATCAGTTTACTCTGTACTGTTTTGTAGAGAATTCATTGTAGTATTACACTGAACTGAAATGCCTTGTTATTGCTAATCAGAAAATTCAGTGTTAGGCTTCCTATTAAAATAAGATCTAAGATAGATATGTAAATTCTTGAATGTTTAGTAAAAGTTGATCTACTAGCCTCCCCCGCCCACCCACCCCGTAAATGTCTTCTTTTTATGCCTGGCTGGTAATTTTCATTAAGTTTGGGAAATTAACTGTGATGTCATTGAAGCTAGTCAGGCGCATCTCCCTTGATAGCATATGGAGAAAAATGGACACTTCCAGGACAAGAATCATTTCATCCTCTATTACTTATCTAAAATAGATCATATCCATGAAAGCCTACAAATGTCTGGTTTAGTTCATTTTCTCTAAATAAAACCTAGAGCAACTAACTCAGCTGTAGACTTCTATACTGAAGATGTCTAAAGGTTGATGAAATAAATCAAGTCCACTGAGGAAGCAAAGTGGTCATGCACACAGAAACATGATTATCTAAACTTCACTTTTCTAGTAAATCCCATTAAGTCTCAGGCATTTATAATGTGTCTGTATGCGTGGCATTGCTCAAATAAATACAATTCCTTATCTTTCTTAAAATTTTCATGTCAGCTTTATCTCATCAGTCATAAGCTACTTGTTTCCATTTTTCACATATGTAGAGACCCTCTCTGTCTCCTGGCATTCATCTTTCAACTACTCTTCAGATTTTGACCATGACTTCCTCAGCCCCTGGTGATGACTTTCACGTTTTAGTTGTAAATTTTCAGCGTCGTTAGTTTTGTTATTGGAAAATGGTCAGTAAACATTTGCGGAGCTATCTCTGGATCTTATTTGCTTTGATGCCTACAAAATATTTCAGTGCAGTAAGCTAGCTCTAGTCTGTGGATATTGTCTTACAAATAGGTCAAAACCATTTTATTTTGTTCTTATTATCTCCATTTACTATTCCTGTTTATCTGTACCCCTTTTTTATCTTGTCTGGTAGCTAGCTATATACCCTCTAGGAAGAAGGACATCCATTTATCATCTATTTGTTCTCATTTGTACAACATCTAAAATGGTTTCTTAGCACAGAACAGGGCCCCAGAGACTATCACAGTAAGTACAAAAAGCAACAATAAACTATATAAAGAATCATACTTCAGATTCCTCTCACCTGTCTTTAGATGTCCAGACGATGCATATCTAGCACAAACTAGATGTCTAGGGTCTCTCAGTAGTCAACAGAGAGTAAGAGATATCTTTCTCTTTTCCTATCTTAGACACCTATCTTAAGTAAATTAGCTTCTGAAAATATTGTTCTGTTACTGTTGGCTACAAAGAGGGTCTAACCTAGTCTAGATGCCACAAAAGCCCCTTAAACTCCACTCTGCCAAAATATTCCTATGTGTGGGAGGCAGTCTCCAAATATCTATAAGTTCCTGGTTCATGATTATAGAAAGATGAGAATTAGATGTAGAAAAAATTAGATTTTTTGCAGTGGAGGAAAAAATAATTGTTATCATAGATTAAGACTAATCTCAGCTAAGTTTATCAACCTAAAAATTCATTTTTAGTATTTAAAGTGGCAGATAATCTCCAAGTTCATCCTATTTAAAGACCAACCTTGGGTGACATCCCTGATCACTAAAGAAATCAGACACCTGAATTAGAGATGTCAAAACATTTGAGAGAGAAATTTCATCTTCCCAACCATATAATCACTTCTGTTCAGCAGTCCTGCATTATAAATGGGTGGAGCTGTCTCATTTTCTGCCTGCCACAAGCTGAAAGCCCAAATGCTCATCTGGAGTTTCATGCCTGTTACGCAAATGGAACAGTCAATAAATGTGTTGCTTTTAAAGGCCAAAGAGGCTTTCTGGCAGCTTTCCCACTGGTATTTTAGACATAATCAGCCACATTCTTTCCTCATGCTCCATATGACCAAAATGTTCTCAATTATTCGACCATATCATTTTTTTATTACCCTGAACACAAGTGTGCTCTTTTCTATGTATCATATGCATTTATCTCAGGGAGTTAATTCCTCTGTGAACAGTGTAACCTCAGATCACATACTTGATAAATATTTCGAGTCCATTATTGAGATTCCAAACAATATTAATAATCCTGAAAGAAACTTGATGCCTCAGCTTTTATTTCTACCTCACTTTTGTGTTTCCCAAGGCCTCATTTTTACCAGTAAACCGATGGAAATACTGTGCCATCAAGCATAATCTTTGCAAAACAGCAGCCTGAAGTCTCCACTATGTATCTCTAGGAACAGCCTGATTGCAAAGTCAATCACCGAGGTATAGCGCTTCCATCTTAAAGATGATACTGGTTCTTTCAAGGGGCAATGGTTCTTTCTTCCCTCTCCATCATCCTTAACTTCTGCACATGGAACAAAAACCCCAGACTCTTCCGTAGCTCTTCTCGGAGTACTAAAGCCAGTAACTCTAAGCAAGCAAAACTTAGAAGAAGGTTAAACAACTCCTTTATTTAGTGACTTCAGGCTTCTGCTATAGTAAACGCATTTAGCAACGGTATATTTATTTAGAAGGATTATGTTTCAATTATCTATTCTATTAGGCGGTCACATAGAAAAACGCAACTAAAAATGAAATTAAATTTCCATAGTTTATCTGAAGGAAGTTTTTCCAAGTTTAGGGTGAGATATTACTTGCCACTATTTTAGCAGTATAGCAAGGTTGCATAACAATATCCTTGTACCATACCATGCTTTTCTATAAGGCCTCATTTAGATTTTTGGTACAGTTAATTCCCAGCATACCTGCTGTTATCAGTGCTGATTTAAAAATGTCAAGAAGAACGTGTTAGATATCATAGAAGGGAACATCTGTGATAATCATTTTGGACCTGGAAAAGATGATAGAAAAGGAGCATTCTGTGGGTTTTTATAAATGTCTGATATATATTTCTCACTCTTTGTTGAACATGGATCATTTGGGGAAATACTACTTCCATGGATATGTTCCAAAATTCAGTATCTTCACTGAATTATGCACTGGACTAGTGGAGCTCTCATTTCTCCTCTTCCCAAAGGGATTTTTGAGGTAGAGTCTAGCCTTTAACCTCATCAAACCCTGAGGTGGTCTAAAGCAAGAGTCCATTACAGAAATAGCGAAGTCTTGTGTTTAACACTAGTAATGTACTTTATTAAGAAAGTAGATTTGGAATTAAAAATTAATTCTATCAAGGAATCTGAGCGGAAGAAAATTTTGTTGTAAAACTGTATTTCTGTTTTTCTATATCCCTGTAGGTGTTTATTTATCTCTCCATGACTCATAGTAGAGAAGAAAATCCACTGGGCAAGGTGAGTTGTGTTCACAGTGCAAACACATTTTCCTCCAGCTCCCGTGGCTCCCCAAGCATTGCACATCAGAGCAAATCTTCAGGTCTTTTGGGCTGACTCAAGACAATTTTGTTGGAAATTCAGTCATTGTTTCACTGGCTGTGGTGGTATACATGTTATGACATGAAAGGACCTGAGAACTAAAGTGTCACATCTCCCCTTATGGCCAAAGCCAAGGTGTCCACTCAACCCTGAATCCCAATATCTTATTTGCTCTTTATTATGTCCTTCATCAATGTGTAGGAGAAAGAGAGGGCTCCAAGAGCCAAAAGAGCTTCTGTGGACCTTTTCAACATCTCTATGAACACACATAATGTTGTTAATGGTGGTGCAGAATTACACCTTATGGCCTTTCAAAGAAGGACAAAAGCCTAAAATCTTTTTGGACTGCCTCCCACAAAAAAGGCCTTGTCTTAATACCATGAACAGGAAATGTTCAGGCACAAATTTACCACAGTCAGAGACCTTAATAATTATTTCTATGAATAATGTACTTCCAGATTTACTGAGAACCCCCAAAATCTTTGGGAGTAATTTCCTTTCCTTCTACAGGTTAACAACATATTCTGCTGTCAAGTACCTGGACATGATTTCAAATGGCTTCTGAAGTAATACGGTCTCCATCACCACACTAAATCCTATGCATACAAAGATAATAAAAGCTAAACTTTTTTTTTTTTTTTTTTTTTTTTTTAGGTATACTATGTTAATAGACATACGCAATACAGGAAACCTTATCTATCAACCTACACATCTAAAGAAGTGCTGTGCCAAAACTAAGTCAAGCGTGATTACAATATAAGAAGGAAATATAGACAATGTTACTGAATCGTGCATTTTGTTTCTTTTTAAGAAGCAAGTATTTGTAGTCTACACAATATTATAGCTGTGGCCATCTCCTGCATTAGTGGCTTATATAGTCACATCCCCTTTGCATTCGCTTAAAAACAAGGGCTACTAGGAAAGATGATGAAATGTTCTGGAGAAAAGAATATTACAAAGACCATTAAGAGTACATTCTCTGAGTCATTTAGGTACCAGAAGTGGAATCAATTTATTTAAACACAGGCATCTACATTTGAGCAAAACTCTTTTCATACATTTTGGAAATTAACAGGCATCTTTAGGGTATGTTTCATTTCATCCTGAAGTCAACATCTGAACAAAATCATACTGTGTCCTAGAAGTCCCTGTTTATCTTATGATTATTGAACGGACATACTAAAGTTTCAGATTTTTTTAATTCTTCCTTTTTTAAAAAAAAAAAAATTATTTAACTAATTAATGAAAAAGATACTAAAAGTTAGCCTTGTTAGGATAAATGTGTAGCAGAAGATGAGGGAAATGCGTGAAGGAAGGGAATAGCATCTTCAAAGCTGGTGCACACCCCTGGATAGTTAGTCTTTTCTGTTCTTCTCTTCACAGGGAATTTCTGTAGCTTCTCTCCGGTTTGTGTGCAATTTTCTCTGGTTTCTCATGCTGGGCAAGAGAATGCCAAATGCTGAAGTGTGGAAGTGAAAGTGAACTCTTTGTCTTTAGATGAAGGCTGAATTTGTGGAGGTTAAGAGGGGCTTTT
Source organism: Grus americana (assembly GCF_028858705.1). NCBI lineage: Eukaryota > Metazoa > Chordata > Aves > Gruiformes > Gruidae > Grus > Grus americana. The sequence goes on along the minus strand of NC_072854.1, from coordinate 5,483,920 downwards.
TGGTGCTCATCAGAAAGAAAAAAAAAGAAGGACCAGAGAGGTGGAAGAGAAGTGAAAAGTTCATCATTGTCAGAAGGTAACTATGATTGTTATCTCTCTGGCAAGAACCCCTGAGGATTCTAAAAATTTCAGTGGTAAAAATATTTCTGGATGTATTTGATAAGCATCAATGAATGTGTCCACCCAAATTATCTCAGAAAAGGGGAAGTAATATTAATTGCAGGATGAGATAGGAGGAGACAAGAGGAAAAGAGTTGCTTGTCAAATGCAGGAAGTTTGTGGCTCAGTCACAAATGGAACTTTATTTCTGTACACAAAGACAGCCCTTCCTTTCTCCATGTCTTACAAAAAACATCATTAAGGGAGACCTGCATGCTGCAGATCTTAACTCGTATGCTGTACATCCACCAGAAGGGTCTGACCATCCTCTTTGGACATTCTCTGTAGCAAGCGTAGAGAAAACTGAGCAAGCTAGAATTATTTGCAAGAAGGCACTAATGCCTCCACTCATGGAGACATGAACGCCGGCTGGGGATGAGGATTATCTGCCTTGGATTACTCACCATACTGCACTATACTGCTCTGTGCCTTAGCTGGCTGATACTTGCAGTTCTGTGCTATGCGGGTGACAACGTGCAAGGTTGGATCTCCACATGCTCAGGGAAGTTTGAAGTGCAGACATATAAGAGAGGATTTTGTTGCTGAAACACGGATGTCTGTTGCCAATTTTGCTGTAGCATATTTGAGACATATGCGTGGTACTGTCAGGTATTACACAGCACTTGTGGGAGACTACCCTTCTGGAGTATCAGATGGAGGCTAGGTAGGACATCCTGCAGTACTTACAATCACATCCCTATTGTTTCAGGCCTCGTGAGTTATCTTGCTTGGCCTCAGCTATGCTTCAAAACTTCGGGGATTTCCCAGAAGTTGTCTGTCATATCTGCACGGCTTCTAAAATGACGGTAAATACCGAAGTTGGGGCAGCTGAATACAGCCCACTGCCTGATTCAATCACTTTCCTTTAGATGTTGAATCCAGTTACCTCAACTTCAGTGCCTGGCACTGTCTTGAGATGCTGTAAGATATTCTGCTTTAACATTAGCCACTGGTTCAGAAAGTTTGAGCTTCCCATTGATGTTTTGTCATCTCTGACAGCCCTGGGTGGCTGTCTCAGCTATGCCAGGGCATCTTACACAGCGAAGAATAGCTAAGCTCAGGGAAAGAAATGGAGACTCAGCTGTCTAAATGTTAGGCATTTAGTCCACTTTAGGACTCAGTCCATACTCAATGAAGATAAAATTCAGACATTTCTATCCAATTTATATTTGACACGTCTTTTCTCAGTCTTAGAAAAGGATGAACCACCCTCTACAGGTGCCTATATCTCTCCAGTGACTAAGACTGAGCCTATGGCAGGATTCACGTTCGCACACCTAATTGGAAGTGTCTACACTTGACCCGTATGTCGTGACTCTTGTAGTAATCACTGGCAGTAAGATTCAGTTGTCTACAGGCATCCAGAGACATTAAGAATACTAATATATATTAGAGATACTCATGTGGTCCATGTTGTTTGTTTAGATTTATAGATTACACTAAAAGAGTCGTGCAACCTAATGGATCTAAAATATGTCTCTGAGTCACAAGAAAATCAAGGAGTTTCTTTTGTCATTTGTGTACTCCAGCCCAGGTGCTTTACTTGGCCAGATCTTGAACAAACAAGGTTTTTTGAGACCTGATTCCAGACCGGATGCACCTGAGATGCTTCTTTTGATTTCTGTGAATACTCCATCCTGTTTACAGGCAGGATTCAGCTGGTGCTGTAGGAAAAGACAACAGCTTTTTGTTACAGTACAAGAGGATATTTCACTCGGAGCCCCAGCACATTGGATAAACACTGTGACTTCACTGCAATGTACCTTAGACAAGTGTGCCCTAACCATGCTAGACTTATGAAAATGCATTACCAGGTGCCATGTAAGTACTCAAATGAAGGAGGATCGCGATGGGGTGATTTGTAGTTCATACTCTATGAGTCAGCCTGGACCATTCATCCATTCACATCAAGTCTTTTTCCCTTATGTTTGTCTTAGAGTTGGCATGAATGGACATAACTTTCAAAGTGAAGATCTCCTCCAGTAAATACTGCCCCAGATGAGTTCTGGGTATAGAATGAAGATGTTACTAACACTGCAGTTAGAGTTTGGATCTTATATGTTTGATTTTAACAAAACCATTAAATACTCCTTCTTTGTTTGCAAGATCTCAGACTTATATGAAACACTTCCTTCTTTGGGTTGTTTTTTTTTGTGTGTGTGTTTTGTTTTTGGTTTTGTGCTTGGACCTGAGCAGTAGCCAGTGATGGCTGTTTTTCTCTATGTGTGCGTATGTGTGCTTGTGAGCCCAATGCCATATTTGAAGTCTTTCACCTCATGCTTGTCTGACAGCTGACCAAGTACCGAAAGTGTCTGTCACAGACAGATTTTCACTGCAGTTCACAGCTAACATAACAGAGGGAGAGGGGAGGGGAAAGACAGTTCACAAAATGTATGAGGAAACGTGTCAGGAAGATGCAGGGATCTCTGCGCAGACAGAGTGTCTTTTGTCTCTCGGGCAGAATGACTCCCTGGCTCAAAGCCCGCAGCAAAGCAAATAACAGAACAGACTCATTATGCCCTAATGCCACTACATGACAGTACATCTGGGAATTAAATTATAGACAAAGGTGGGCTCTCTATTATTTTTTTGTAATCTCAAGAAGTTGCCATTGTCTCTCTGTCAGATAGCTTCTTTGTGTTCAGTAGATCTGCACACAAAGCCCAAAATTACCTTACCCATAATAAGTTACAGTTGAATTGCAAATGTTTCTTCATCTTAGTTTTCACTCCCTTTCTAAAAGAGCAAGGGCCTATTATTGATCAGAGTTATACAAAACAGATGGTATTTTTCTTTTTTATATCAGAGAGTAACATAACCATATTTAGGTATGAATGGTGAGATTATTTTTTAACAAAGTTTTCATATGTTAAAGTCTGATGTCTGGTCTAAGATAATCATATAGATGTCCTGTAGTGATTAGGCTGAAAAAGACATCAATGGAGCATGATTTAACCCACTTGAACTCTAAAGACAAGATGCATTGCATCCTGGAGATGCTTGCACTGCTCCATTGATTACAGAGGTCTTTGACACAAATGTCTGTCTTACAGATCACTCAAGTAAAGGATCTTAATTTCTTCTGAGCACTCAAAAATTTTGACTTTTTAATGAATATCTTGATTTTTTTCTTCCTACTTGCTTTTTTTATTTTTTGGTAAAGCCAGACATAATTTTACTTTTAAAAAAAAAAAATTCTGAGTAATTAAATAAAAATTTTAGCAAGGTTATGTAAGAATCTGTAAAGAAAGAAAAAAAATCCCTCCCAAACCATATTAAATATTCACACAAACTATTTTTATAGTTATTTGCAGTGGCATTTTACACTTTCACCATTTTGCTAATCACTGTCTTCACCCATCTCCATGAACTGCCAGGACTGATAAACCTCTCATTTTCTTCTGAGGTTCTTGACAATTTCTTCTGTGCTTTGGTAGTTGCACATTCTTGTGTCATTCAGCTGCATGGTCAGTGCTTCATTTTAGGAAGCAACGACTCTGCTCAGAAATAGTTTATTGTTTCAGTAAGATAAATCTCCATGAGCTTTGAGTCAAAGGGAACTCATGGTGTTACATGGCGTTACACCTCTCCCAGATGAGCAATTTCTTCAATATCCAGCCAAATCTCAGGAATTGTCTTTGATTCTGTATCGATTCCCACAGCACCTGGGATTCTTGCAGGTGTACAAATTTCTCATAAAGGATTCTGCTGACACCCCAAATGGAACCTGGAAAGAAGAGTCTGGAGAAAGCACCAGTAGTTTAGTTGGCAGACTTGTGAGCTATATGCTAGCTCCATTTGCAGTATTTTTCTCTTCTCAAACAGCTAGTTTGGGTTTAGAAGCATAGCAATTTCCTAATATATAAAATGAACAGTAATTTTCAGATTTTGAATTTGCACAGTAAGCCCAAAAGAAAGGCACATCACATAAAAACAGTAAACACATAAATATGAGCTTAAATGCTGCCAAATAAATTATGCTGTCACACATTTAGTTTGTAAGAAAGACAAAGTAAACAGAAATTTTTACATGGAAGTGCTGAAGTTAATTAAGGCCTTACCTTTGTATGCTTTATCTATTGTATGTGTATATATTTACATATATAGACATACATAGACTCTCTATCCTTGTCCCCCTCTCTGTATGTACATACAGAAATATGTACATGTGTATACACATAAATATACGTATATGAAGTGTAGCAAATAAATCCATGCCAGGGACTGTTCTCTAGCTCTCAGACAAGTTGGTGACTCAGCCCCCAAACCGGATGACTGCATTAAAATTGCCTATTGAGGATGGTCTCCGACCCTTGCTGATTCTTGAACCATGCTTGGAGATTATTTGGGAAAGAGTTAACTAGACTCTTCTATCTGTTACCGTGCTGAGTGAATCGATGGAGTCTGCAGAGCTATCAATTTCGGCTACGTTGACTTGATCTCTGCTGGCTGTAGTGGGACCCTAGGTCCCTAATTCACACAAAGACCCCTCTGTATACATGCCAAGGGGCAAGTAAGCTGAATTCCACCTTTGTGCTCTCAAGGCAACTTTGAAAGTGAAAACTCATGGCTAAATTGATTTGCTCAGACATGTAAAGAGTTTTCTAAATGAGTCTTTTCCTTGCATATCTTATTTTTTAAAAAATAGAAGCTTTAATGTGCCATTTGAATGTTGTCTAACAATAGAACAATATTACAGGACAATAGAGAAACTTCCAAAACAAAAGAAGTTGATTTTTCTAAAGCCCAAAACTAATGCAGGACATTTAAAATCACTGCTCTTTTACTCCTACTGGTACTCATCCTGCACCAGTTGTTCATTTTAGTACACATACAATAACAGCCATCTCTTACTTTATTATTAATCAGCAGGAAATTCGGACCATATGTTGACTGCACACTACAGGTACCTAACCTGGACACTGTAAACTTAATAGTTTATAATCTAAACAGTATTTAGACCACTTAATAATTTCTGACTATCTGTTAGATTTTCTCAATATGAGTGTTGTTGGCTTGGTACACACATTGTAAGCAAGATATTTGCAAATTGCAGCAAGTCCAGCAGAAGGCCATGAATATCTAATTTACATTTCAGTAGGGGCTGTAGAGAAGACAGATACAGTGTCTTCTCAGAGTTGCACAGCAAAAATACACAAGAGAATGGGTGTGGGTTGTAAATGAAGGTGGGATGAAGAGGTGTGGCCAAAGTCCCATTTCATGGTTCTTATATTGTGAGAAGCTTATGAGAAAGGAAAATAAGAGTTTCACCAGCATTCATGCTGGGGAAGACAGGCAGTTTCCCACACTGATAAGAAGGGAAATGTTCAGCAATGACAGAAATATATTGGTCATGTGTCCTGAGGAAACCAGACCATTACAACAATCATATTGATCCCAGGGATTAATATAGATGATTTGAGTCCTTCTGCCTTTTTTCCTTCCCCCTTCTTTCCCCTCGACTGTCTTGAGAATGGGTGGATTCTCTTGCAGTCTAGCAGTCTAGAGATGCTCATGGAGGATGACAGCTACCCCTTATTCTGCTTTCCTTTTTTTTTTTTCTTTTTTTTGAAACTGTGTCTGCTTGAATAATTGCTATATTTCTCCTCAACGCTCTCTCCTCTCCATTTTTCTGACTTGCTTGCTGCCAGTCTGAAATAGCTTTAGTTATACAGGATAACCTATTTAGCAGTACCTGTTAGTGGCACACATATGGTCCATGATGGAAACCTCACATTTATGTTCTTGAAAATTTCCATACACTGCTAACTTTTCCAAGCTGTCCCCACCTCTGTTCTATGTAAATGTATGTCCTAAATCTTGTCATTTCCAGATCAATGGAGCAAATGACTTACTGAAAATCCTATTCTGCCAGTTGTTAAAGTGTGCAACTGACTTAAAACAGAGAGGTTGATTTTCTGGGGACTACTCAAACCTTAATCTTAAATATTCCTTGCTGAGTCAGTTGACATTTACTGTGACTGCAGGCAATTAATATGAATTTCCCAAATGACAGCCATTTTCTCTTTGTAATTTCCTTTTTTTTCCCCCCCTTTGTCTCAGAAACAATTTCATATGGGCAGATTATGACAGGTTGCTATTGTGAATCTGCTGCAATGCTTCCAGGTATTCAGAATATTGTTTGCATTGCTAAGTGCTGTGAGGAAAAAAAAAAATCAAAGTTAAGGGATTATGCTCTGCTGAAGCAGATTAAATCATAGAATCTTTAGGGTTGGAAGAGACCTCTAAGATCATCAAGTTCAACTGACTTAATAGAAAATAAAAGCTAAATGGAAGATGACATATTATAGCTAAATTATAATACAGCCATGCTATAGTTACAGAGTATAGTAGGCATAGTTATCTTTTTTCATTTGGAAATGTGCTCTTATTACAGATATTTTCTATTGTACCACAAGGACTAATCTTTCCTATGTCAATTATATAACTCTCTTAAGAATTTTTCTATCATCTCAGTGATGCATTTGTAACAGTCAGTTCTTTGACCTATGTGTGGTTGCAAGAATATCTCTGTTTGGATTGTGAGCAAGTATCTTCATACCTGCAAAAACCAGCTGAAAGAAAAGGGGACATGCAGCCATCACGGATTACTCCGCAGTTAGTGGAGGCCGAGTCTTTCCTAAAACCCAGAGCTGTGCTTATAACCTGTGCAGGAACACCTGAGGTGGTTTTCCTCCGTTTAGTTTGGTTTGATGAGACTAGAGAGACTGTTCTCCTAACTCAGCTGCTCCAGACCAGGAGGATGAGTGTTTCACAGTCAGCTTTAAGCTTTTTCTCATGCAGAAGAGAAAGAGGGTTAATTTAGCACTCCCATCTTAGGGGTTATGTCCGTGTTAGGGGTGCAGGTGTGTCTAATAGTCATGTCCTGGAGGAATGGCCCCAATGCGTCCTACTGGTGCTCTCATTTAGTGAGGGAATTGTGAATGGATTGCATTGGACATGGTAACAACTGATTGGCTTGGGATGGTGCTTCTGAGTCAGAGAGGGAAAAAGGGCTGTGTCAGAGAACACTGAAGGGAAAAGGCAAAGAAGGGATTTGCCATCTCCAGCTCTAGCTCAACCACAACCATCTCTTTGCCAAGGGCCTGGTTCCCGCCATCCCCCCCCCCCCCGCCCTCCGCCTTCCTTCTTTAAGCTTTACCAACTGCTCATTTATTTCACAAAATTATGTTCTGCCAAGCTAACTAGAAAAATGTCTACAGCCGCTCCACTGATGTCAGCTCATTTGATACTACTTTTGTAACGGTGGTATGAGTCCACAGGAGCCATCACATTTGGGCATTGGGAAGTCATTGCGTTCCCAGGCATGTTATTTACCACTTACCACTTTTATTCTTTAAAGTGATATAAACAAAGCAGCATGTCCGTTCTCCTTGCTTTTCGAAAAGATGCTTTTTCCCAACATTTGATGTAAATAGTGTCATATTCACAGACGCTCATGCACTGACCCAGCACTCCATCAGACTAAGGCTGCGTGACTGAATGGCTGCGCTCCTCTTACGTGACTGCTCTTTGAGGTCAGTGTGAATAGCCCCCAAACAATAATACTAGCAGAGTATATAAGAAGGAGTTGGTCCTTCGGCATGGATGCCACTTCCAGAAGTAGGACAGTATGACCCATTTGCATATATTTAGATGGACAGAATATACATGCCCACGCCTCATCTGGTCAGTCCCATGCTTCCTTTACAGACAACAGAGAAAAATACGGGCTTGAGGGGAGTGAACTCATTTTAAAGTGCAGCTAAAATAGGTGAGATGTTCATATTCTTCTTCACTGGCTTTAGCCACAGTCAAGACTATCTCAGGAGAAGATGTCAACACTGTGGACATAAGGGCTTACCCATACATAGGCATCTAGAGAAATCTGAAATGCCTCAGGGCATCCAAGACACCCAAGGCATGAGTCTGAGAGGGAAGGGAGATATACAGAAGATCCTTCTGAAGCAGCAGCTGGATGCTAGATAGGACACCTCTGAGTGCTTAAAATGACATTACATGTATATGTTTAATCCCATCCTATTTTTCCACTGGTAACAACAGCAACTTGGTCATCGTGCTCAGATGTACACGCTGCATTGGAGATACTCAAATATAAAATGACCAGTGATGAATACTACCCTTAGATGACCTAATTTCACCCTTAGAAGTGTAAATTCAAGAGAGTAAGAACATGTCAATATGTACTAAAAGTAACTATTAGCAAAGGTTGCAAGACACTGAAAGTAACTATTAGCAAAGGTTGCAAGACTTGGTGTTCTTTAATCTAAAACTGAGGTAGGAATTTTTATTCTTCTACATGTGTAACACAGATATCATGCTCATATCTGTTGACTTCTTTGATCCACAACAAAGCAGTCATGGATAATATTCACACTGATTTGCTCATATTTGTTCTGAATTTAAAAGGCCATAACAGTTAACCCCATTTTGGTTGACATGGCAGGTAGTCTGTTCTGCACTGGATATGAACACATTTGGTAATACAAACATGTATTGTTTAAAGCAAACAGGCAAGTCAAATCCCCTTGACTGAACTTGGAACAGATTAGCCAACTCAACATTACCAAAACCACATCAAATCTTCACAAGAGTCACTGTCATCTATTCATTTACTGCTTAGTCCGTTGCAAACATGAGAACGGTTTCTGCAGGGGATTCCTTTGGGGTAAGGTGTGTAAGTATAGCTCATTAGATTTCCTCTGAAATTTTCAAATGATGTAGAATGGAACAAAATCTTTTCTTTATATCTGTTCCAAAGAAGACAAGAAACCTTGTTCCCTGGTGCTGCAGCTGCTACCCAAAGGGAGAAACGAATATCTAATGTCCATCTAATTTTCAGACAACTGTATTACAATGTAAAGTTCTAGGACTAGCATAGAAATGCTGGCCTCACTCATTTTCATGGCCTTATCTGTTGTAGGGAGAACTTAATAGTAGCATAATTCAATGGGTTCTGAAACTGGGTGCCTGTACCAATAGCCCTACTGAGCAATACCTGGATGTTTCAAAGTAGTAAAAGCCTGGCACGATTTTGGGAGATATTGCTGCCATTGCAACCACTATCAGCAATGCTGCACCAAAAAAGTTTGGTTCTCCTAATGCAGCATAATTTTTATAGTTCAAGTAATACCTGGGATTGATTTCCCACCGCTGTCCTGGATGTTGGTGGTCCATTAAATTTGAAGATGTGGATTTCATCAAACTAGTCCTGGACTGAAGATGATCATGAGGTGTGTGTACTTGCATAATAGGGATAAATAGGAAGAATATAGACAATACACAGTATAAGAGTTTGCTTGCTTTTGTAAAGGAAAAGTTATGAAACCATTCAGGAATCTCCAGAATTAAAGAGAATGGCATACAAAGGAGACAGAGCAAGTGCTTCAAAATAGAATTTTGGACACCTCTCAAATATCCTATCAACATTAAGCTGATCATTCTTGCATGCCTATGTATACATTAAACACTTTGACCTGACTTTCATTTATACCAAGGTTTCTTTGGTCTGCTGTGACAGCCTAAAGAGAACTTCAAATGTGAGCAAATGTACCGCTGCTATCCTAACCTGTTTACATTGCCAAAATTGTGCTCATATACCCAAAGAATATGTGTATGTGAGAATCTGACTCTACTTTAAGCTGATTCACCTGTAAATTTTTTACTATGAAACAGTTTAAACCTTGACCCTTTCCTGAGTCCCCTTATCAACGCCCACAGTCTCATCAGCTAGACCTCATCTTTGAATGAGGGATTTCTCTTCATCCTTTTCTGATTCTTGCTTTGCCTTATTATCACATTTCTATTTTAGCTGAGAAGAGTAAAAATTCTTGCTGGTAGCTGATATAGACTATTAGCTTTCATAACCGATCAGTGCCATCAGATTCAGATTTCCATTTTCATACTGTAGATTTTAGCAGCTTGGTTAGTTGTCTACTGCTTTACATTCTCTGCTCCAGAGCATCAGAAAATTCATAGAATCATAGAATGGTTTGAGTTGGAAGGGATGTTTAAAGATTATCTAGTCCAACCCCGCCCACAATGAGCAGGGACATCTTCAACTAGATCAGGTTGCTCAGAGCCCCGTCCAACCTGACCTTGAATGTTTCCAGGGATGGGGCATCTACCACCTCTCTGGGCAACCTGTACCAGTGTTTCACCACGCTCATCGTAAAAAATTTCTTCCTTACATCTAGTCTGAATATACCTTCTTTTAGTTTAAAACCATTACCCCTTATCCTGTCACTACAGACCCTACTAAAAAGTCTGTCCCCATCTTTCTTATAAGCCCCCATTAAGTATTATCGAAAGGAATTCAGAAATCTTGTGCTTTTGGAAATAATTTTGTTATACTTCTGCTCCTCTTTTCCCTGTATACAAAAGAATGCCAAGAAGCTTAGACCAATTAGGGAGTACTTGAGGAAAACAAGCAAGCAAGCAAGCAAGCACACGAACTTACTTTTGCATTGTCTTCCATAATTAGAAGATAAAGCGTACTTATCCGCCTAAGGTTTAGCATTCTTTGCAGCTTCTTTCTTTATTTCACACTTTAAGAAAATATGGGACGAGGAACACAATTAATTCCAAGGGTAAAATAAATTACTGAAGGGGTTTTGTCTGCTTTGGTGACTTTACCTGAAGTTGAATACACAAGCTGATATTTTCAGTACGTATTACTGAGAATTGTGTGTCTAAACTCCTAGGACCTGTTGAATTTCTCAGCCCAGTGTGCATAGGTAGTTCAACTGTCTGCAGAACAAGTGCTTAAAATTGCTTACACTGTGTATTTCTCTGAATCTATAAACACTGGCCATTTAATCAGGTTTCTCCCTAAGGAATTAGATCCCCAAATACAGATATCTAATCTTTTAAAAGAAACTTGTTCTCATTTGCTTAGTGTACCAAATGTCTCATGAGATATAATGATAAACTTTTACCTTTAGCTAACTGATTGAATTTTTAGTTAATAATTACTGAGCTATATCCATGTTCCTCAGTTACTTGTCAAACTGGTTGTTGATTTCGATTCAGTACTATTTGAAGAACTGTTTACTGAATAAAGAAAACTTCCATACTAGCACAAATTTCCAGCATTATTGGCTAATTAAAGCTTTGTCTACACTGGCAGCTGGGGACTTTAGGCAATCTCATGCCCATATGCACTAACCATTTACATTGTAAATCTTTTGGCTAGGTCTTAAGTGACAGTCTTGCCTGATGCTGCAAAAAATGTTGGCACGAGGCTGATGTGACCCCTTCATACAATGTGCTTTGAAATTATCTGGGTACACAATCTGTAAGCACTATGAATCGATCTGCTGCAATCCCACAAGTCTCTGTTTTTGACTTCTTGCAGTTCTTGCAAAGCCTTTCCTTTCTTTTTGCCACCCATAAGTACAGACAATCTCAGGAAAAGGCAGACAATTCACAACTGATTATTAAAAGAGCTCAATTTCATCGGCTATAAGGGAAACTGTGATTCACCTTATCCCTTAGTCAGGTAATATGAAGCATCAGACACATGGATTATATTCCTTGGGACAGGGAGGCAGTTAGGTTCACTGTGGACAATTCCAAGGTGGTCATAAATATCTGATTAGATTTCCTTTGTACAACATCCTGATGACAATGCTTCAAAGTAACTCATGGCAGAGGTATAATGTTTAGCAGGATAAAATAAAATTTACCTTGCAAACTTTTTTATGCACAGATTTTTCCAAGTCTTACTTTTTGCAAAGATCTTGCTTTCATTATATGAGCAGCCTTTGACTTACATGCATGTGCAATACATATTGAAGAAAAAAAAAATCAGGACTAATAGTCTTGAAAATACAAGGAATGCTAGAATTTCTCAGACCACTCAGAAAGCAGCTGGGTTTTACTGAGTCCAGAACAGGACTTTTTTTTGCCACTCTTGGCATTTTGTTCAGTAGCTAACAGTAGTTTCAGCCCTTAATCTCTACAATTCCTCTCCTTTTTTTCTCCACATTTTCTGCGTTTGTCACCATCATGAGTACTACTTATTCTTCTGATTAAAAGTATGACTGATGATTTATCCATCTTCTTGATCCCTTTCAGTTCCACAGCATAGTGCATACATATGTAGTACTATCCAGCCTAAATCCTGCCTAAATTACGACGAGATCTCAGATTTTTTGCATAAAGTCTCCCTTTTCTGGAGAAAATAAAAGTGCTCACACAGGAGGAGGTAGATATTTACATTAAGAGAACAGCATCCCTTTTGGGAAGGACTGAAGTTAGAGCTGAGAGGGAAGCACGTAAGATAAGCAGACTGGATTTTCCTCTGCAGAGGCTGCACTGTGAGCAGCCTTAAAGGTGGCTGGGTTACAAAGGGAAAATTACAGAATAGAAGAAAATGTATGCTGAAAAACACTGACAGAGAAATTGCCTGCCAGCCTGGGAGCTGTAAGCCTGGGAACTTAGCCTGAAAACTGCAGCTGGCCTCTTTGAAGTATAGCTAGGGTACCCAGAAGCCAGAGACATCCTGAGATACCATCAATAAGCACAAGAAATTGTAACAGCAATTTGCCATTGGAAAAAGTGGAAATAGTCTGGGAAAAAAAAAATAACCCACAAACTGGTCTGAAAGAACCAAAACCATCATCATCTATTGGCTGGGACAGGTGAAAAATTGAAATTAACAGAATCTATTGGCTACTCAAAGTAGTGATGTCCTATGCCTTCTTATGTTGCTATGATATAAAAATGACTTAATTTTTATCCAAAATGGAGCTTCTGTCTCTGAGAACTTCCCATTCTGCCTGTACTTTTCCTTTTTCCTTGCCTTGCCTTGCCTTGCCTTGCCTTGCCTTGCCTTGCCTTGCCTTCCCTTCCCTTCCCTTCCTTTCCCTCAGGGTAATTTCTCTGCATGATCTTTCTATGAGATCTTAGGTTCTCACCAGGGACAACTGGTCAACTCCAGACTCTGTGATACAGATCATCTTTGAAGTGAGACTGTCTGTTATCTTATTTTCCCACTTTGGGTCCACTTTTGTGGTTGGGTCAGTCTGTCCTCCCTCCTCTGGGATGGTTTGGTCCCCTTCTGGGATTGGTTTCCCCTCCCCTTTGGGATGTTTTGTCACCTTTAAAGGTGCACAAGTCCATGGGACCTGATGAGTTGCATCTGCGGGTCTTGAGGGAACTGGTGGATGAAGTGGCCAGGCCACTCTCCATCATATTTGAGAAGTCCTGGCAGTCTGGCAAAGTTCCTGCTGACTGGAAGAGGGGGAACATAACCCCCATTTTTAAGAAGGGAAGAAAGGAAGACCCAGGGAACTACAGGCCCGTCAGTCTCACCTCCGTGCCTTGCAAGATCATGGAGCACACCCTCCTGGAGACTATGCTCAGGCACATGGAAAATAAGGAGGTGATTGGTGACAGCCAACACAGCTTCACTAAGGGCAAATTGTGCCTGACAAATTTAGTGGCCTTCTATGATGGGGTTACAATGTCGGTGGATAAGGGAAGGGCAACTGACGTCATCTACCTGGACTTGTGCAAGGCATTTGACACTGTCCCGCATGACATCCTTGTCTCTAAATTGGAGAGACATGGATTTGATGGATGGACCACTCGGTGGATAAGGAATTGGCTGGATGGTCGCACTCAAAGAGTTGTGGTCAACGGCTCAATGTCCAAGTGGAGAACAGTGACGAGTGGTGTTCCTCAGGGGTCGGTATTGGGACCGGCACTGTTCAACATCTTTGTCAGCGACATGGACAATGGGATCGAGTGCACCCTCAGCAAGTTTGCCGATGACACCAAGCTGTGTGGTGTGGTTGACACGCTGGAGGGAAGGGATGCCATCCAGAGGGATCTTGACAGGCTGGAGACGTGGGCCCATGTGAACCTCATGAAGTTCAACAAGGCCAAGTGCAAGGTCCTGCACGTGGGTCGGTGCAATCCCAAGCACAACTATAGGCTGGGCAAGGAATGGATTGAAAGCAGCCCTGAGGAGAAGGACTTGGGGGTACTGATTGATGAGAAGCTCAACATGAGCCTGCAGTGTGTGCTTGCAGCCCACAAAGCCAACCGTGTCCTGGGCTGCATCAAAAGAGACGTGACCATCAGGTCGAGGGAGGTGATCCTGCCCCTCTAGTCTGCTCTTGTGAGACCCCACCTGGAGTACAGCGTCCAGCTCTGGGGGCCCCAGTACAGGAGGGACATGGAGCTGTTGGAGCGAGTCCAGAGGAGTCCATGAAGATGATCAGAGGGCTGGAGCACCTCTCCTCTGAGGACAGGCTGAGAGAGTTGGGATTGTTCAGCCTGGAGAAAAGGCGGCTCCAGGGAGACCTAACTGTGGCCTTCCAGTACCTGAAGGGGCCTACAGGAAAGCTGGTGAGGGACTGTTTATCAGGGAGTGTAGTGACAGGACAAGGGGTAATGGGTTCAAGCTGAAGGAGGGCAGATTTAGATTAGATGTTAGGAAGAAATTCTTCCCTGTGAGGGTGGTGAGGCACTGGAACAGGTTGCCCAGAGAGGTTGTGGATGCCCCACCCCTGGAAGTGTTTAAGACCAGGTTGGATGGGGCTTTGGGCAATGTGGTCTTGTGGAGGGTGTCCCTGCCTGTGGCAGGGGGGTTGGAACTAGATGATCTTTGAGGTCCCTTCCAACCCAAACCATTCTATGATTCTATGATTCTATGATTTAAGGAAAAGCATTTATTTAAATATATATTTATTTGCATTTTCAGATCTTACACTATATTGATTTAGGTGCCAGCCTGGGACAGATGTTTGCCAACAATACTGGAAGTCTTCCAGGGCTACAAGAATTGTTTCTGGTGACCACATGTCGGATCTTCTCAAAAGGTTTCTAAGGAAACACAACAGCTGTCTGAGAGGGTATCTCAAATTTCAAGTTCATACCTGTCTGAGATACAAGATCCAGTAACTGTCTAGATTACCACAGTCAGTAGACTCATCTCTGAAAAGGAAAAAACATTTTTGAATTCCCTGAACAGTTGCAAGTTTAAATATCTGAAGAGTTCCCATAAAACCGTCTCATGAAGGACATATAGCTAATGCATCAAAGAGTGTGACTTTATTGAATGACTGATAACAAAATGTATGCAAATGTAGGAAGGGATTGTCTTAATTTTGGTAGTAAAGGTTGACTGCGGATGTTCATTCTGAAATGCTACAGTAAATGTATCATCTGACTTATTGGAGTTGAACACAAAAATCTGAATTTTGCCAGATTTCACTCCTGTAAGGAAAGTTAAAATACATGAGGGATACTGACTAAGCAAGTCTGCTCAGTAAGTCTTTCAGGCAATCTGCACATGAACCCCATGGTACTGGGATGTTTCAAGATAGTTTCCATCAACTCCAGGTTTCACAGTTCTCTGGCTAATGGGTCAGCCTGTATATTTATACTCGTAAATTATATAGGGCATGATGCTACGCATTGTAGTGCATCGCAAAGCCTATTGCTTAACTTGTTAGCACAGCCCACGGCTGGATCTCAGGCTGATCAACACTCTCTAGACAATCGCAGGGTAAAGTTCAGGAGGTACCATAGACCAAGAACAATCCCCAACTAATAGTTTAGGATCCAGCCATACTGTCTGGAGTGTAACAGTTGTAGCTGGGCCCAATGACTTGTCCTCAGGGTCAGAAGACAGGCCTGGCAATGTTTACATCACTTGTACAGATGTAGTGCCAGTTGTAGAATGGAAGGACTATATGCTGTCACCGGTATGGATAATCAAAGATGCTTCACCTTACAGTGTAGTAAATTTGGGCTCTGTGTATCACATAGATAATAGAGTTAAATGGTGGGGGAGGATATATGGAGGTCAGTAGCAGTTTCTAGCGTCAATGAACAGTTCATTACAGGTTTATAAGCCATAGGTTGAACACTACTACTGCAAACCATCCCAAAAAGTTGAATAATTGCAGTCTCCCATAAAGAGCACATCTGCGCCTGAATTCACTATGGTGGAAAGTGTGGAAAGGCTCAAAGTGAAAACAAAATTCATGGTTTATGGTTTATTAGCAGTTATGAAACAACTAAAGGCCAGGACAAGTTCCTAGAGCTTTTTCCTAGCATGAGCTGCCTGTCATAGGACAAGAATCTAAATGGGCTTTATGTCTTCCAAGCTTGGCTTTCATGACTAGCTTTCCTGTTTGCCAGCCTAAAGGTAGGTTGCTGCTCTAGAGTAAGAGCAAATCACTGCTCATAACACATTGTGATACCTTAGGCTGATATATTTGTCTTGGCAAACACCTATGGAAAATTTCTATATATCGTGAAGAGAGGATCCTCTTCCCACCGGCCTGTGAATCATCTTACAATCATTTCACAATCAGTTCAGCCTGGCTTAAGACAGAATGACTCCCAGCAGTTCCCGAGGGAGTGTCATATTTAAATAATTCTGATGTTTAATGCCTACTTTTATGGACAAATAAAGATGGATTAAAAGTAGCTTTACCCTTATTTTTTATAGGATTAAAAATAAATAAAGTCTTACATTGTCCTTGAAAAACAAATTCCATCATAGAGCACTGATATGAGGGTTGCAGAACAAACAGAAACAATCCAGTTCTTGATGCTGGGGACTTTCTGTGCTAAGTGGTTCACCCAGCATTGTGGCAGATTTGTATAGCTTTGGTATGCATGCAAGTGTAGAAAATGGCTTTTAGCACTGAAAGCCACTCGGCTAGCTGGGGAGCAGAGCAGCTATCATTGTGTTTTCTCTAACACTATGTGCATATTATGGAATAGGAAGGTTTTGGCCATGTTGATTTCTTACCAGATGAGGTAGTACATAGTACTCATAGTACAGCTGTTGCCAGCTGGATTTGAGGAATTCACTTGCATTCTCCAGAATTTAAGTCTCAGCAAGGGTTTCAGACAATTGGTTCTATACTGGGCCTCAGTAATATTTGATATATTTTTGAAAATGCCAGCTGACAGAAGTTTAAGCACTCATGGTTCAGGCAGCATCTGAAAAGCAGGTTGGAAAAATGGAGGGAATAAGCAATTAGATCATTTAAAGGTTTTAGCCTGAACACCAAATCATGTTCTCAAAACATAATTAGGACAGATGTTTGCTACACTTCTTACAGCTCCTTCTCAGAGTAAGTCTAAGATCCAAGACTAGAAGGGACTTTCTGAGCTATTATGTCTAGTCCCACTAATATTGCAGATAACTGAATTAGATAGTTTCTTTTCAATTCATAAAATGTCCTCTTAAAACTAGTTTATATTTCTTTATGCGGGTAGTTTCCAAACTTTGGCCAAGCACTTTAAAATATTTACAGCTGCTGTTGGGTTGCTAAGGAAGCGTGTTAAACAGAAGTACAGAATATATCACTCCTAAGTAACAAAAGTCAACTTGCTGATGAACATGAGTTACCTTTCACTGCAGAAAATCAATATTATCTTTTTATCTGAGTACAGATAAATATTCCTCACAGCAATTTACATCATACAAGCATTGTGAGTTTACAACCTGTGAGATCTCTCCTATCTGTCCTGCCTGGACAAGGGAAAGCAGGACGGAGAAGAGCAAAATTTTAGATAGAAAACATTTAGATAAAATCATAGTCTTTTATTCTCTCTTTAATCAGTTCATGTTTAATTGCATTTTTTGAACCAGTAGAAGTAATTAAGAGACCTTGTCATGCCATGGACCACAAACTGAAAGCCATGTTAGAATAAGGCATCAGTATCTTAGCCAAAACTAACTAAGTTCAAAGCTTAGCCAAGGAGGCTTGTGGATGGATCACATATTTTCTGCTTCTTCAGTTCAAAGGAACAGCATCCTTTATACACCCTTTCTCTTGAATGTACACAAGGTAACACCCTGGAAGTAATAAGTTAATAGCAAATGATATAGAAATTATGAGATCATGAAACTGAGATCATGTGCACATAGTCTAAATAGAAGGTCAGTTTATCGCCTTTGTTGAATCACGAATGCTCAGCATTTACATTTTGCATGTATTGTGGTTTTAATCTTGAAATTTAACAGGAAAAAGGAATAATGCAAATATTGGCATTCATGAAGACTTACTGATATTTAATATTCAAGGTAACCATAAGGATAGAAACCCTGCATAAAGTTTATGTGCCATATTAATTCATAAATTCATAGTGAAGGATGACATTCGTAGAATCATAGAATCATAGAATCAATCATAGAATCATAGAATCACAGAATGGTTTGGGTTGGAAGGGACCTCAAAGATCTAGCTCCAACCCCCCTGCCGTGGGCAGGGACACCCTCCACTAGACCAGGTTGCCCAAAGCCCCATCCAGCCTGGCCTTGAACACTTCCAGGCAGGGGGCATCCACAGCTTCTCTGGGCAACTTGTGCCAGGGCCTCACCACCCTCACAGAGATCTACCCTTGCCCTAATGACAAGGATACTTGTCCTGGTTTCAGCAAGGATAGAGTTAATTTTCTTCCTAGGAGTGGGTATAGTGCTGTGTTTTGGATTTAGGATGAGAATAATGTTGATAACATGCTGGTCTTGTAGTTGTTGCCAAGCAGTCAAGGACTTCTCAGCTTCTCATACTGCCCTGCTGCAAGAAGATGGGGGGCACCCAAGAAGCTGGGAGGGGACACAGGCAGGACAGCTGACCCAAATTGGCCAAAGGGATATTCCATATCATACAACAACTTGCTCAGTATATAACTGGGAGGTTGGCCAGGAGGTGGTGTGGCTCAGAAACTAACTGAGCATCAGCTTTGGGTGGTGAGCAATTGTGCTGTGCATCACTTCATCACTTGATGATGATGATGATTGTCTTCTTTTTCTGTCCTATTAAATTGCCTTTATCTGAACCCATGAGTTTTACCTTATTTCTTTTCCATTCTCTCTCCTATCCCACTGTGGGGCTGGGGGAGGAGGGAGGAGGGAGTGACCAGCTGTGTGGTTGTTTTAGCTGCCTGCCACGTTAAACCTCAGTAATACTATGTAATACACAATGAAACATCATTCCAAAGGAAGTGGTTAGCTGGTCTATATTTTAAAAGAGGAGGCACCCAAAGAAGAATTTCATTTGCTTCAATTAGGTGTCTAGAAATAAGTCAAAAATTCTAGTTTAGTCATTCAGTTGCAGTTACAAAAATATTTGCAGAGGTTTGCCATTGAACAATTATTTAAAAATGGAATGTGACTAAAGTGCCATAGACTTTAAATGCTCTTATAATAATCAGATCCAGTGGTATTCAAGTGATCTGCTTTTTCTTGAGACAAAGTCATTGGACCTACAGTTTTAAATCTATGTTTTCTTAACAGAAATCTGCTTTCACAGAGCCTGGGATACTCAGGCCGATTTCTGGTCTATTTCCTTACTTAACATATGCTGTGGGTTTTCACACTTTATTTCCTGCTTGGAGGAAATCAAAGAAACTAGGATGATGCACAGGATAATCTTAACTTTTATAGTAATAACTCCACATACTCTGCTTGCACAATTGTCATGTGTCTGTTTGTTCACCTGAAAAAAGTCTCTTCTACGACATCTCACGGGTGATTTACAACCAGTTCTTCTGAAAGTGTGTAGTAGTAATCTCATATTTGCATTTCCTTCCAGATGAACAGGAAGATGAAGCAAGGATGACAAAGTCTGAACCTAAGTCATGTCTAATGAAGCTTCAGGGTAGATAGGGTATCCTTTTCTTTTTTCTTTTTTTCCAAAGTTTCTGTTGCTGTAGAAGGCCAAAAATATTTGATCTATTCTTTTTTTTTATTCAGCCTGTTCTCTGATGTAAAGTGATATAAAATTCTGCTCCAAAATGGATAGATAAGGCTTTTCCAATACAGTATATATTAGTATATGCTTTATCCCATAATCAAGGTACGTTTTCCTGTTGCTCAACTTCCTCCTTTTTTAGAAGTGATACAAGACTTGAGTATTTATAAGTCATATAATCTCTGACTATTTCAGAAAACTACTGACTGCTCACAGTATTAAAATATTACTCCAGTGATATCGACTGGCTAGCAAAATCATTAATTTCCTTTAGCTGGCACTGAACACACTGAACGATGATTATACAATATGTGACCTTTTCAATGCTTATAAATATTATACATGCTTTTACAGAAGTCAGTTTCAACACTGTGTCAAAATATTTACTTACTTATTGTGGATTTGAGCTTATAATGAGCTAAAGGATCCTGCCTCATTCATCCAAAGTAATTGAAGGCATAATTGACTGAAAGCAATTTCTACCAGCCACCTGCATGAAGGAGCATTTGTTAAAATTGCCTTTTCCCTGTAAGCAATTATCAGATTTGTTACTGACAGTATCACATTGAGCTTCATTAACCAACAGCTCTTGAATCCTGCAAAACTGTGCTTAAATATAATCCCAGCCTACTATGCTTGTTATTGCAAATGCATCCTGACCATAAAAATCAAACTTATTAATTGCAGCTTTATTGCTGAATGAAGCAATAGCTCAGCTAGATTTTTCTAGTTTGTGTTTGGCATGGAGATTGTGTGGTTCGAGAGGGAAACACTGTAATTATTGACAACTGAAGGGAGATTTTGTCACCTTTCTAACATCTCTAAAATCTGAGATTTGATATCGTGCTGGTTGATGTGTTAGCACAACTTTGTGTTGCAGCGCTCTCACTACTAAAAATAGTTTTGTGAGCAGTGGAACTGCTGAAGCTACAGATGGGATTTAGCTGGCGGATTAAGACATCTATATTTAAGTGGCTACATGTAGGTGTGCACTAGGTGTTCAAATCACATTGCGGTCAACAGAGCTCGGTCAGTACAGGGAAATCTACAGCTGTTTAACTGACCAAGTGCCTGAATAGCTCCAAGATTATCATCGCCTTTCTCTTGTTACAGACATAACTGTCCATTTCTATTATCTACCTAGTCAGCAATTTTAATGCAATTTTAGAAATTTAATACCTGCAATGAGTTCGATGCCACTAAGCAAAGCAACGCTAGGAAATAATCATGAGCAGTGGCACCTGGTTGCTGTGTTTGCCTGGGACTTGGCCTGCTGCTGGCCTGGGACAGTTTGCACTCTCCCAAACAATTCCTGGACATGATCTGAGAGTTAACACAGACCAAAGACCATTACTAAGAGACCATTTAGATGTGGCTGCCTGGTTTTGGATATTGAAAATTGTAATAGTATGGCATGGCTTGACTATGCATTTGTGCCTATAGGCACAGTGTTAAGTATAGCCGTAGCCAGTGAAATCCCTTTCTTTTATCAAACACTGTAGGTTGAAGATTGGGTTCAAATATTGTTAAGGTAAATAGTGACTGCCAAAGATAGATGTACAGATGAAAAGTGACTAGATACCTTGATTACATTTAAACCAGGCTAAGAATACACTAGCTGAGACAAGCGTGACTCGATTAAACTAGCCTGAAATCATATTAGTAAAATATGGGGTACAAAGTCCACTGCATGTTTACATAGGAGTTACCATGGCTGTTTCTTGAAGATCATACCTGAGATGTTTCAGGCGCACTCCTGTACTGGCACTTGTGCATTTGCCACAGTGAGCAATATTTGCTTTCTGTCACATCCACGGATGGCAATGGTATGCCAGCAGACCTCTCATTATTTGAAGACTACCTGGGTGAGCTAAACATTGCCAGCTCCTATTCTGCCACTGTGAGACCAACTACCACAATCTGCCATGTTCATGCTCTGAAAGAGGGAGTCTGCATCTCTCTGTGTGCTCAGATGAGGTCTGGTGTAGCTCCTGAAGCATGACTAGGAAATGTATGGGACGGTGCTCATGGATCCAAGCCCAAACAGCTTCAGGGACCATTCCAACACTTCAGCACTGTAGACAAAAATCAAATTCAAGTGCAAAGCCATGTTCCCCAGCACTGTTGGATGGGGACCTTTTGAGAATGTGTTCATTCAAGCAGGAGTCACAGTCTTTCGCTAACCCTCTGCACATGAAATGTAGTTTGAGTACAGTACAACATGTAATGCCTCACTGATGTGCGACAGTACACTGTGTAGGTGGAGCTCTGAACCGAAACATTTGCTAAAGCTCTTACAGTCTTAGGAAATTACCTTTGGTCTGAGGACTTGTAATGAATCATTTTACTCTGTAACAAAATTTGAAACTTAAAAAAGTTCTGAGTCTTTTAGGGAGAGATTAAAAAGCTCTCAGCTTATGTCCAGACCACAAAGTCACTCTAGCAGGAGTAGTGTGAGTTAATCCAGAACCTGAAGTACTAAAGGTAAATTTCACAAATGGTCAAGTTAACGTATCTGTGCCAGGAAGCACCAAACAGCACGTACTTGCTGCCTCAAGTTGGCTCCAGTTTGATGATTCTTTATTACATGCCATTCCATGCCGTATATAAGACCTTCCTTGCTTTGCTTTGCAGATCATTCACTGAATTCAATAACCCTATATTTCAAGCAACATGGTTTTGAAGATGAACCAGGAATTCTCTCGTAGTTGAAATTTGACTTGATTTTTTTTCTTTGGTTACTGATTGAAAAAAATCAAAAAGCTCTGGACCGATTTACAAAACAGATACAGAGGCAGCCTCTTAAATTGATGGTGCTCTTTTTGAAGTACTCAAGTCATGCAGAGTAAATCTCCTTGTTACTGTCTAACGGAACTTGATTCTGAATTGCAAAGCTTGTTGTTCCTTTCTCATGTTCCCTTCTTAAGGCTCATTTAACAAATGATTCCTATTTCTAAAATTTTTCTTACCCACTTCTGAAATTCTGTAAAACAATTGATGGGAGCAGGCTATGGGTCAAATGAATTATTCTGGAGCTTTCTCACTTTCTGTTCCCAAAACTCTGCTTAGGTTCTTCATGCCTAGTGAAATAACTTTTTAAAACTTGAAAAAAAAAAAAAAAAAGGCATCATACCCCCTCATGAAAAATCCTGTTGTGAACCATAATGGACAGAAAAAAAAGTTTAATCCAACTATCTTTAGTAGTGCCTAGAAGTACTACTCTGCCTACACTGCAAACATTACATTATTCTTCATGGGTATGGATTTGTTTGATAGAGGATCATCACAAAATTAAACTCAATATCTTTAAAGCTATCTCCTGAAAAGTAGTTTTCATTATTGATGTATTTATGGCACTATGTTAGGCCTAGTGACAGGGAAGTTAGGCATTGAAAATAAACATTTTGCAAGAAATCCTTATAGCATTAAAAAAATCTTTCCTTTCCTTTTAGGTGAGCTGTTCCCCTTCATTCACATAATTTCTATTTCATAGAATCATAGAATCATAGACTGGTTTGGGTTGGAAGGGACCTCAAAGATCAGCTAGTTCCAACCCCCTGCCATGGGCAGGGACACCCTCCACTAGCCCCCGTTGCCCAAAGCCCCATCCAACCTGGCCTTGAACACTGCCAGGGATCCAGGGGCATCCACAACTTCTCTGGGCAACCTGTGCCAGTGCCTCACCACCCTCACAGTGAAGAATTTCTTCCTAATCTCTAATTGAAATCTACCCTCTTTCAGTTTCAAGTCATTCTCCCTTGACCTATCACTCCATGCCCTTGTAAACAGTCCCTCTCCAGCTTTCTTGTAGGCCCCTTCAGGTACTAGAAGGCTGCTATAAGGTCCCCACAGAGCCTTCTCTTCTCCAGGCTGAACAACCCCAACTCTCTCAGCCTGTCCTCATAGGAGAGGTGCTCCAACCCACGGATCAACTTTGTGGCCTCCTCTGGACTCGCTCCAACAGCTCCACGCCTGTCTTGTACTGGGAACCCCAGAGCTGGATGCAGTACTTTTAAGTCAGGGGAAAATATTTTATGTTGGAAATTGTCTGCAACAAAAATTCCGCCAAAAAAATTGAGGGTTTTTTTGTTTGTTCAAGAAAGAGTGAATGAGAAATCAATAAATTGATGGATGATTGATGTCATCTATCTTGACTTCTATACGGCCTTTGACACGATCCCATACAACATTCTGGCTGCTAAATTGGAGAGATATGGGTTTGACAGATGAACTGTTATATGGATAAGGAACTGGCTGGATGGCCTCGTCAAAAGAGATAAAGTCAGTGTCTCAATGTCAAGTGGTAATCAGTGATGAGCGGTGTCCTTCAAGGGTCTGTAATGGGATAAATACTATTTAATAATCTTCATCAGCAACATAGTGAGATTGAGCGCGCCTTCAGCAAGTTTGCAGATGACATCAAGCTGACTGGTTGTGTTGGGTTTGCGTGGCAAGGTTTTGGTAGCGGCGGGGGGGGCTACAGGGGTGGCTTCTGTGAGAAGCTGCTAGAAGCTCCCCCTGTGTCTGATAGAGCCAATGCCAGCCGGCTCCAAGACAGGCCCGCCCCTGGCCTAGGCCAAGCCAATCAGCACCTCTGTGATAACATATTTAAGAAGGGGAAAAAACACTTAAGAGAGCTTTTGCAGCCGGAGAAAGAAATGAGAAGATGTAAGAAACTCTGCAGACACCAAGGTCAGTGCAGAAGGAGGGGGAGGAGGTGCTCCAGGCGCCAGAGCAGAGATCCCCGTGCAGCCCGTGGTGAAGACCATGGTGAAGCAGGCTGTCCCCCTGCAGCCCATGGAGGAAGGATGAGGGGGTGTAGAGATTCCACCTGCAGCCCGTGGAGGACCCCACGCCGGAGCAGGTGGAGGCACCTGAAGGAGGCTGTGGCCCGTGGGAAGTCCATGCTGGAGCAGGCTCCTGGCAGGACCTGTGGC
Source organism: Grus americana (assembly GCF_028858705.1). Lineage (NCBI taxonomy): Eukaryota > Metazoa > Chordata > Aves > Gruiformes > Gruidae > Grus > Grus americana. The sequence goes on along the minus strand of NC_072854.1, from coordinate 5,459,073 downwards.
CCCATGGAGAGAGGAGCCCACGCCAGAGCAGGTTTGCTGGCAGGACTTGTGACCCCGTGGGGGACCCCACGCTGGAGCAGTTGGCTCCTGAAGGTCTGCACCCCGTGGGAGAGACCCACGCTGGAGCAATTCGTGAAGGACTGTCTCCTGTAAGAGGGACTCAATGCTGGAGCAGGGGAACGATGAGAGGAGTCCTCCCCCTGAGGATGAAGAAGCGGCAGAAACACCGTGTGATGAACTGACCACAACCCCCATTCCCTGCCCCCTTGTGCCACTGAGGGGGGAGGAGGTTGAAGCCAGGAGTGAAGTTAAACCCGGGAAGATGGGAGGGGTGGGGGGAAGTGTTTTAAGAGTTGATTTTATTTCTCATTCCTCTACTCTGTTTTGCCTAGTAATAAATTAGATGAATTCCCTCTCTAAGTTTGGTCTGTTTTGCTCGTGACGATAATTAGTGAATGATCTCTCCCTGTACTTATCTCGACCCACACGCGTTTCGTTATACCTTTTCTCCCCTGTTTAGTGAATGAGGGGAGTGAGAGAGCGGCTCTGGTGGGTACCTGGCCTCCAGCCAGGGTCAACCCACCACAGTGGTGCAGTTGATTCACTAGAGGAAAGGGATGCCATCCAGATGGACATTGACCCTCAAGGAGTGGGCCTGTGTAAACCATATGAAGTTCAATAAGGCCAACTGCAAAGTCCTGCACCTGGGTCAGGGCAATCCTCAATATCAATATAGGCTTCAGGAGTCTCCCCTCTACTCCACTGTCTTGAGACCCCACCTGGAGTACTGAATTCAGCTCTGGGCCCTGAACATAAGAAGGACATGGACCTGTTGGAGTGGGACCAGAGGAGGGCCATGAAGCTGATCAGAGAGCTGAAGCACCTCTCCTATGAGAAAAGGCTGAGAGAGTTGGGGATTGTTCAGCCTGGAGAAGAGAAAGCTCCAGGAAGACCTTACTGGAACCTTTCAATATATAAAGGGGATTTATAAGAAAGATGGAGGGAGACTTCTTATCAGAGCCTGTAGTGACAGGACAAAGGGCAATGGTTTTAAACTGAAAGAGGGCAGAGTTATGCTAGATATAAAGAAGAAATTTTTTATTATGAGGGTGGTGACGCACTGGAACAGGTTGCCCAGAGAAGTTGTGAATGCCCCATCATTGAAATTGTTCAAGGTCAGGTTGGATGAGGCTTTGAGCAACATGGTCTAGTGAAAGATGTTCCTGCCCATGGCAAGAGGGCCGAACTAGATGATCTTTAGGGCCCTTTCCAACCCAAACCATTCTATGATTCTAATTCAAAAATGATGGAAATACATTCAGGCAAAGAATCAGTATCACTCATCCGTTGATCAATCAGTGTAGGACAAGCTGTATAACACATACAGATTCCCAAGGCTTTTTTATGTTTTTGAAAGGTAGTCAATACTTAGTGACTAAGCAAAAATTCCCCCCTAATTTCTTTGTCCTTTGACCTTAAAAAATCATAACAAGAAATTTTCAGTACCAAAAAAGCAATATTTGCTGTTGGTCATCATCTGTAATAATCTTTTCTTGAGAATACTAATTAATTTCAGCCAGTGAAAATGAGAAAATGATTTAAAACTGATTTAACCATAGTTAAAGGAATGTGAGGCACATAAGTATATCCCAAACTAGCAGATTTGAATTCAGCACTACTGTCAGCATTCCTTAGAACCGTTATATGTCCATTATAGCAAATTATATTGAAGATAGGATTTAAGATGCTAAGCATTTTCTATGCAAGCCAAAAAAAAAAAAAGTCTTCTAGCAAAATCCATGAATGATTGCGAAGTAGTTAATCACAATTTACATCAAATGATTTGATCGAAAACTATCAGATTTATGCAAATATTCCAATAATTTTTAAACGCTTTGATTAAGTTTATAAATTGGAACTAAATCTTTGGTCAGACAGATAATGAACTCTCCTTAACTTCTAACAATGGCAATGTACATGTAGAGGAGAAATAGCAGTTGTAAATAGCTATTAGATGAATAGAGATTTTTGTAGTGTATTTATTCTGCTGTGGACTCCAGTCTCACTCAGCAGCAAATCCATCTTGTCTCAGTGCTTAAAGGTGAAATTATGTATATTGGTAACTAAAGTAGAAAATATCTGATTCTTTCACAAAAATCAAGGAGCAAAAGAATCTTGATTGTCAATTATTATTTTTCAAATGAAGAGGCAGTTCTAAATAACCATTTTAACTAAAATAAGACCCATAATAAAAATATTGGTTTCCAATTTTTAATTTCCTTCAGAAATGTTGATAGAAAGAAAATCTATACAGAAAATAAACTGTTAAGGTATTTTTATAAGTTCCATCAGAAAAAATTACTTTTCAAAATGCTGAAGTAATTATGGTAAAGAGAAAATCAACAAAAGGTTTTTCTTAGTTTGCTTGCAGGACACTCCATGTAGTCCTTGTTTATGGATCTTAAACATTGGATCCATTTTTTTATACTAGTTTTTGAAATCTTTCTGAAGAATGACAATAATTTTCCCAAATTAATTTTGCCAATATGACACACTTTAGATCAGAATTGTCCTCCCCAGAGATAAGTAAATGCCTTAGCTCAGTCCCAGTCTGTTGGGTATTTTTTCCTATTGAAATTATCAATAGTGCATCAGTTGTGAAGTATCTTTTTAATGCTGATTCCTTGAAGCACAGAGACAAAAAATATTTATCCTGTGTCAAGAGACCGGTCATGCTTTCAACTCCATGTTTCCATTTTCTAGCTTTCTTTTCCTTTTCAGGCATATCGTTACCTTAATGCAAGCAAGACAATCCATGAAATATAAATCTCAATGTGTGCGATGAGTTTAGTCATAAGGTGCTGATTTCCAAAGCGATGTGTGAAGGTTAAAGAGATTTACTTTGGCTCATAAATATCTTTGTAAATCATACCTTACACATAAAACATTCAGCAAGGCCTAAGCCACCTAAGGCACAGACACCATAGGGTTCGTTCTTAAGTTATTTGCAGAGCTTCTCACTATTTGTCTGGGTTTTCCGGCTTGTTGCATCAGCATGTTGTCTCAAAATACACCATTCATGAACTCTTTACAGGAGATGTTGCTTCATTATGCCTACACACCCTGCATGATTGGGCCATAATTCATTACTGATGCCTTTGGACACTCTTACCACATAACCCCTATTGCCATTACTTACCACATAAACAAGGCTACCTATGGAGTCTCAGGTGTTTGATCCAGAAGTAATAGCCCATTACTTTACAATATTATCATGAAAAGAACATTAGATCACCTTAAAATTTTCTCATGTCAGAAATATGAATTAAATAGATAAACCATGAGCTTCACAATTTTTTGTGGAGTCATATCTGTGTAATATGTTTATGTTTCTGATTTTGATACCACAGACTAAGATGAAATGACAGTGGTAACTGGCTATTACTGCCAGTGTATCAGTGTAAAAAATGTAGACTTCGTCAAAAGCATAGACATCATCACAGATAAAAGGAGTGGGATAAAATTACTTGGATTGGAACAGGACACAGCAACAGAACTTAACACCTTAAGTATTATTATATCTTTCCTGTAAATATAGATGCCTACATCTGAAGAAGTTACCTGATTTCTCTTCAAAGTGAATGAGAAGAAGGTGGCACTTTAATGACATGATTCATACTGGAGATTTAGTATTTCCTGTAGAATGAGATGAATGGAAACCTGGAAACATCCATTTCCTCTTTTGACCACAGTAGGGAGGCTAATAGGCTTTCAAAGGGATTTTCACTTCATTGTTTACCAAAACTGGAGGAACTGTACTTTCAGGGTTTACTTCAATGGCCTACCTTGCAAGCAAATAGCTTGAAGAGTAGTATCTAAGTAGACAACAATTATTCTCTCGTGCTTGCATCTGGATGACCTTGGGAAAGGACAAAAGTTTAAAGAAGAAATTATTTTTTTATCTATGATAGATATTTCATTGTTTGTCTACTTCTACTTCAGTAAGACTTTTGACACTGTCTCTCATAGGTAAGCTTAGATGGATGGACAGTGAGGTGGATTGAGGACTGGCTGAATGGCAGGGCTCAGAGGGTTGTGATAAGCAGGCAGCTAGTCCAGTTGGAGGCGTGTAGCTGGTGGTGTGCCCCAGGGATCAGTATTGGGTCTGGTCTTAAAATATCCACTAATGACCTGGATGAGGGGACAGAGTGTAGCCTCAGCAAATTTGCTGATGATACAAAATTGGGACGAGTGGCTGATACACCAGAAAGCTGCTCTGCCATTCAGAGAGATCTGGACAGGCTGCAATTCAATAAGGGCAAGTGTAGGGTCCTGCACCCAGGGAGGAATAACCCCAGGCACCAGTACTGGTTAGGGGTTGACCTGCTGGGAAGCAGCACTGCAGAGAAGGACCTGGAGGGCCTGGTGGACAACAAGCTCTCCATGAGCCAGCAATTTGCCCTTGTGGCCAAGAAGGCCAATGGTGTCCTGGGGTGCATTGAGAAGAGTGTGGCCAGCGGGTCGAGGGATGTTATCATCCTCCTCTACTCTGCCCTGCTGAGGCCACATCTGGAGTTCTGTGTCCAGTTGTGGGCTCCCCAGTTCAAGAAACACAAGGAACTACCGGGGAGAGTCCAGGGGAGGGCTACGAGGATGAGGAGGGGACTGGAGCATGTCTGGTATGAGGAAAGGCTGAGAGAACTGGGTCTGTTTAGCCTGGAGAAGAGAAGACTGAGAGGGGATCTGATCAATACTTATAAATATCAGAAGGGCAGGTGTCAAGAGGAAGGGGCCAGACTCTTTCAGTGGTGCCCAGTGACAGGACAAGGGGCAACGGGCACAAAGTGGAACACAGGAAGGTCCATCTGAACATGAGGAAAAACTTCTTCACTCTGAGAGTGACCAAGCACTGGGACAGGCTGCCCAGAGAAGTTGTGGAGTCTCCTCTGGAGAGATTCAACACCCACCTGGACATGATCCTGTGCAACCTGCTCTAGGTGATCGTGCTTTAGCAGAGGGGTTGGACTAGATGATCTCCAGAGGTCCCTTCCAAACCCTACCAATCTGTGAATCTGTGAATCTGTGTGATTCATTATACATCAGTCTACTAACTAAAAAATAAGTACATTCACAAATATATCTGTCTATAAATATATACTTAACTATATACATGCAGTTTACTTTTTCCTCTTTACTGACATTTTAAAGAGGAATTTTTGGTTTTGTAATCTAAAAAAAAAATCTCAAATATTACTTATCTCACAAAATTTAACCAAAAAAGTTAACAAAAGCCCCAAAACACATTCTCAAGAGTATTATTGATAATGGCCAATACATGCTTAGTGAGGACTTAAAAGCATTAGAAGAATTGTTGAGTAAGTGTGTGGGGTTTTGTATTTTACACGTCAAGTTTCCTGCCTATGCTTGATTGAACCTCTTCAAAATAAGACAAAATTTTAAATACAGCAGGGTTGTGAAGATAAGATTCCTGGTTTCCTATATTCATTGCTTATTGTGGACTAAAGTTATTATTTACAGCAATTTAAATTTGCTTTCAGTTTTAGTTCAGTCAGCATTCAGAAAAGAGCTATGATAGAATGGCTGCAGTATCACTGTGAAATAAATATTTCCTGGGGTGCAACTGATCTTTTTCTCTGCATTTCTCTGTCCACCTGTACAAAGTATCTCTAGAAGATTGAAAACAAAGGGTTCCTGCTAAAGGGGACTGAGAAAACTGTGATTTTCCCAGGTCTAAAGTGAAGAATTCAGATCTCCTGAACCCCTACCAGGCAGCAGTAAAGCCTCACTGATACATGTCCTTAGACCAGCTACATTTTTTTCCAAACTGGGATCAATCCCCTTGTCAATGAAGAGAAACATATAAGTCCACATGCAATGATCTGGGTTTTGTCATAAAGAGAAATATCAAACAGCTGTAGAAGCCATTTTAAATTAATTCTTTTTCTATTCAATACTTAATTAGAAAGGAAAGACAAGTCTTCAAGCAGTATCGGTCTCTACCATGTAGGCTATATCATGCACCCCACTGTGCATGCGCACATACAAATACAGATGTTCATGAACACTTGCATTCACTTGAAATAGCGTGTTTGCAACTGTTAGTGATTTCTCTAAGCCTATTGTGGCACCTTAAATCTTTTCCTATGCCTTGTAGCAGAGCTGATTTGAGATGTCTCAGGTAAAATTGCATTTTGTGACTGTGACAGAAGTGTGAAGGTTTTTATGGAGATAGATGTGATGATGAGTCACAAGAAGGATCAGTGGGGTTCTGGAAGATGAAGATGTGGGTTTGAAGGAAGCTCCCGGGATGTGGGGGGGGGCTTAGGGATGAGACCAAGAAGGGTTGATGAAGATTTGAAGAGCAGTGAATGATTTCAGGAAGTTATTCCTGGGAGAAAGTTACCTGTCTCCCTTTCATACCTTTCATTAACCTCCCCTTGATAGCTGATTAGATTGTGAGGTTGCAGTGGGAGCGTAGCATGCTCTTCCACTGCCAGTCTCCTTCTCCACAAAAAGCACCTTCTATCTCACACATTCCCTTATAGAATTGTAGAATTATAGAATGGTTTGGGCTGGAAGGGACCTTAAAGATCATCTATTTCCAACCCTCCTGCCATGGGCAGGGGCACTTTTCACTAGATCAAGTTGCCAAACTTGCCATCTGACCTGACCCTGAACACTTCCAACAATGGGACATCCACAACTTCTTCGGGCAACCTGTTTCATTGTCTCACCACCCTCATTGTAAAAAATGTCTTTTTCACATGTAATCTAATTCTACTCTCTTTCAGTTTAAAACTATTGCCCCTTGTTCTGTCACTACAGGCTCTGGTAAAAAGTCTCTCTCCGCCTTTCTTATAAAAGGACCCACATAAAGGGACCTCCAGACTTGTTTCAACAGGTCCATGTCTTTCCTGTACTGGGGGAGCCAGAACTGGACACAGTACTGCAAGTGGGGTCTCATGAGAGTGGAGCAGAGGGGGAAAATCATCTCCCTCGCCATACTGGTCACGCTTCTTGTTATGCAGCCCAGGAGGCAGTTGGCTATGATTGACTTCCTGGGACATTTGGGTTCCCATCACTCCAGTGAAGACTGGGAGGCAATGTGTCTGGTCCTGCCTTAGGGCAATGGAATGGGGGAAAGGGGTTGAAGGCAGAGCCTGGAGCAGCCCTGGGAAGCTGGACTTGGGTCAGGGGAAGGCATGGGAAACACAATAGCAGTGCTGAGAGGGACTCTTCCCCCTTCTGCACTACCATCCACCACTGAGAAACAGATTTATCTCAGTGGCAAGAGCAGCAAGGCTGTTTGTGTCGAGCTGTGCAGGCAGGAGACAGAGGTTAGCCTTTCAGATGGTGCAGCTTGCTCAAATAACCAGGCCTTGTAAGCCCCAGTATAGTAAAGGTAGTAAAACTATTTTGTTGTTCCAGCAGACCACTTTCTGAGGTAAATCCTTACTGTGCCAGCTACAAAAGCCACTTCTCAAGAATTCTGTTAGGATAAAATGCAAGCCATAGAAGCGTGTCTCCAGTCTCTTGCTCTACTCTAATGCAGCAGAAAGAGGACGAGACATTTGGCTCAGAGTTCAAATTCTACTTTTTACTCCATAATCTCTACCTCCAAAGAGTTCAGGAGGCTGAAAACCTGCTCGGACCTGATGAACTTTAAAATCTACCACAGTTTTGCTGTTATTAACTGGGATTTGATCAGTTGCATAATATGAAAAAAATTACCCCATGAAGTTTCACTGTATTCAGGACCACAGCTTGGAGCTGCGGGCACACATTGCTCCAGGTTCCTGGTCTGACCTGGTGAAATAGGTGAGCTCAGCCCTGTAACTGTCCTCTGAGGTTAATCTTGCCAACAATAAAAATCTAGGCAAAGGGGAAAGATGGTTGTGTTAGATTTTTCCCATTGTGCCTCAAAGTATAAAAGATGTGAAAAACCTGCAATGTGGAATTACAGGAGACAAGTACAGCCAGAAGGTCACTCCTGTAGCTCAGCCAGAGTTAAAAACAAACAAACAAAAAGTCAACATCTGGAACTATTTCATGTCTGATTATTTTAAATGGGGGAAGCCGAGCTTGTAGGCCCAGTAAGTCACATACCAAAACATTCATATGTCCAGCTCTAGATCATGGGATGAAGATACGGATGTGTAGCCAGATATCTGGACAATTTGGTAGTGGTAGCTTCAACATCTCCCCCTGGTTCATGTGCTTTCCCAAGAGTGAGATTGCCCAGCAGTTGCTCAGCCAGCACAAACTCATGGCTGGTTATGTGATGTCTTCATCATTCAGCGCTGCTCTGGGACACCTTGCAAACTGCTCAGGATCCATAAGGTGACGAATCAGACAGCTGATGGGTTTCTCTTAAAAAGGTCTCAAAAGATCTGTTGTAACACCCATGTTTCAAACTCCATCTATCCACTGATGTCTTCAAGCCTCAGTCCACCTTCTTGCCTCACCATGTTTCCTTGGGCACTGAAAACCCGAACACATCTATCTGACATTGAAAACTGAAGTTGTGGAAGCAGAAGTGAAATTAACAGCTTAAACAACAAACAAACCCAAACAAAGTCAGAAGATCCAGTGTGGAATGACCTGTTCATTATTGTCTACTTCGTACTAAAGGTTTCTATTTCTTATTTGAATCAAATTTTGATTCCAATTCTGCCAAAGTTGTCAGTGAAGACTCATTTCTATCCTCATGAAAAGTGCAGAGGCTAATGCCTCTAATACACAGACGCCCTGGACGGAGGGCTTGAAAAACCATGAGGTTTTTAAACTCTTCCAAGTCACTTTTAGGACACTAAAAATAATATCTGAGATATTAACTCATTCTTAAATATCCATTACTCAATGAATGCTGGGCTAAGTGCAACAGTGTAGAATAAGAAAACTTGTATACAAAGCATACACATACCTTGTTTTATGCCACACCATTGTGCTTAATCCTCCGTGCACTAAACTACACTGTAAAAATAAATTGACATAAAATGAAATATATGCTGGAAAGAAGCAGGAAGTTCCTCCTGACTGACAGCAGCTTGCAATGCCAGGCCTTGTTCTATATTCATACTTACAAAATGCAGATTATATTTCTCTCATGCTGGCAAGCCAATAACTAAGCTTCACTGCTTTTGGCATTCACTAGATTTTTGTCATACCTCCCTAATATGCCTTAAGGGTACTTGTTGATACCAAGAATTGAAACAAAGCTTATGCTTTCGGTTGCCAAGTCACTTCAGCCAGATGGAAACATAAATCTGGAGCCAGAAAATATTATTACTGCTATTTGAATTTGGATTGTACAATGGTGGCTTTGTCTTTACCATGTAAATGTTTCTTCTTGTCGTGGAAAAGTCTAACATAAGAAAAGACTTATCTCATTAAGGCTTCCTTTGTTGCTGTCCTAACAAGCTGGCTTGAATATGTTGCAAGGCCTATAACCAAGTTCTGGTAAATAAATGTACCATGTTCCTTTACGGAATTTACTTCCTCTTCAACTGAGGAAGGAATAACAATGAGTAATGGTGTAAGATGAAGCAAGGCAAATGACAGCAGAGCAGTGCACGTGTATTTAACAGAGAAGGTTGAACATCCCTGGCAGTTCATCTTGATGCCTTTAATCAAGAGTGGATGTCTTTCTGGAAGATCTATTTTCATGGAACTTGAGGGGTTTTTAGTATAATACAGTTGTATCTGGACAGGATATTATTGCTCTGCTGTACAAAAGATGTTAGGAGTTTTAACCATCTCAGCTGGTTTATAAATCTGTAAAATTCTAAAGTAAACAGCAAAGGTCATAATTTGATGTGATTATGCTCAGGACATCTTTAAAATAGCAGTCCATTTTGTATTTTAGTAGAAATAATATTTTTCTTCATAATTTGTCTGGGAAGATTTAATGAAAGGAGAAAAGTGGCATGAATAGAGAGCAAAGCATCACTGCAACACTAAATTTATTCAGTAAATGGAGGTGTTTCCCTGTGTGAATTATAACAGATATTGAGGTACTCTTCTGAACATCAACACTTCTTTTTGGCTTTACTCCTGAAACTGGAAATGAAAATGATCTTCAAAAGATAACAACTAAAATAGCCAACGTGTGTTATCTAATGAAAGCTACCTGGATTTAACAGAGGTCATCTGAGACTACACAATGTCACCTGAGGATGATGAAGCCTTTAGCAGCTGTTCTTACATCACTGTAGTCAATGCAGCCCCATACTGTTACACCAGAAACTCCGTATTCTCTCTGGGAAACACTAATCAAATTAAGATGACATGTCCAACCATCCAACTTTAGTATCTGCTTCAGCTGCTCTACAACAAACAGCAGCAAAATAATCAGGTTCATTAAATTTTCCCAAATGGTGGCACAGGCCAGACTTCTGTCAAAGACTGCAGAGCAGTGATTTTCAAGAGAGGCAGAACTGCCCACACAAACAAAAAATGACGGGTCCACACTGTAGAAAACATCAGCCTTCTGATATAAACTTTGCAATTTTTTCTTCTGTTCAGCTCAGAGAAGCTGGAGAGAAGCATCATCAGCTGGCCAGAACAAAACCTAAGAGAAAAGGTGAGAGTTGAGCAGAAATCAGTGATCCTTTTACATATTACTTGCCTCATACCAAATGACAGCAGAACCAGAGTCTTTTCTTAATGCACGTGAAGCCGAAGGGATGGCTGTGCTGCTCAGGACATGTGGGGTCGGTGGCTTTAGTGAAGTGCTGGATCCCCAGAGCTGCCTGGCTCATGGGCCAGCTCTCTCACCAGGCTGTCCAAACACCTGCATCCCACCGGCTGGTGTCCGAGCCAGGAGCCAGATGGTCTGGGAGTCTGGAAACATGAGGACCGACGCTTCCAGGGCAATCTGCATACACGCAGTCTTTCCAGGGCTGATCCGGAGCTGTGAGTCCTCCAGCCTGTGCAGCCCTGATGGAGCCTGGCCAGTGCCACCGTTAAAAGGCACTGCTGTTACAGACCAGATTGTCCCTTACTGTCAGCAGCTGTCAGGGTACCTAGGGAGTGTATTTTGCTTCGGGATCACAAGTGTACCAATATTGCTGAAAGAAAGCAGTGCAGAATTTCTTTTTTTTTACTGATATATCTGTGTTTCGGGTTGTCTCTCCTCATGCAGCATAAGTTTTCTCTTTGGCAAAAATCCCTCTTCCCCAAAACTCCGGAGTTACTGTGTATTGAAAAAAACCCGGTGTCTGCGAGCACTGCAGATTTTACCAGAGATTAAAAGCACCATCTAGTGGCATCAGGATGAGTTTACAGGGAACAGAGAAATTCTGGCTCATTTGTAGTCGATAAACTGAGCCACAGACAGGAGAGCTGCCAGGGCCTTCCTTTGGTGTTTCTCTCCATGACACCTTGTCGAAAGATGCTTGCTGCACAAAAAACAAGCTTGCAGGCTGCACAGAGCAAATGCTGCTTCATCACAGGTTCAGCATCTCACTGTTCCCCACACCACTCTATTGCCTACTCCCAAACAAGATGGTGGCAGTTTTACTCTGCTGTCCCAGAAGCTGCTGGCAAATCCTTCAGAGCAGGACTTAGATACCGCAGAGAATTCAAGAGGAGAGGTTTCAAGCCAAAGGAAGTGTTCTGCTCAATTTCCACCCCCACTCCCTGGAAGAAAAAAAAAAAAAAAAGGAAAAAAAAGACTTCAGTTATTCATGTTTGACTTCAGAATAGGATACATTATCGTTGATGGCAAGACATATCTTTGAGCATAGCAGTCAGTTTTGGTCTGCACCTTTCCCTCAATGGGTAGTCTGAGTGACCAAACTTCTTTACTTCTACCCCAACAGACATGTGAGTTCTCCTATCTTACTGGAGACTCACTGGAGTACTGCATCCAGCTCTGGTGTCCCCAGCACAGGAAGGACATGGAGCTGTTGGGGTGAGTCCAAAGGAGGCCACGAAGCTGATCAGAGGGCTGGAGCACCTCTCCTGTGAGGACAGGAGTTGGGGTTGTTCAGTCTGGAGGAGAGAAGGCTCTGGGGACACCTTACAGCACCTTCGAGTACCTGAAGGGGCCTACAGGAAAGATGGTGAGGGACTGTTTACGAGGGCAGGGAGTGACAGGACAAGGGGTAATGGCTTTAAACTGAAAGAGCGTAGATTTATACTAGATGGAAGGAAGAAATTCTTCCCTGTGAGGGTGGTGAGGCACTGGCACAGGTTGCCCAGAGAAGTTGTAGATGCCCCATCCCTGGCAGTGTTCAAGGCCAGGTTGGATGAGGCTTTGGGCAATGTGGTCTAGTGGAGGGCATCCCTGCCCATAGCAGGGGGGTTGGAACTAGATGGGCTTTGAGGTTCCTTCCAACCCAAACCATTCTGTGATTCTATGAAATATGTTAGGGACATAAGCAGCCCTCATTTTTCATATAACAACAGGAAGAAGATATCTTGTTTGTCTGCTAAATGCAAAAGAAACATTAAGACTTGTCTGAAATCCAAAAATATTAAAAAAAAAAATCTGTCCATATCACTGTCACATAATTACAACAGCACATACATGACAGTTTGACAGATTAAGCTAATTAAACAAGTACTGAGTGTATATTTCTGAAAGGTTGCATTTGCCCTAACCTACAGAAAACCTTTCCATTCTTCTTCTCTAAGAGTCTATATCTGGTAGATTGTTTTTTTTCAGTTAAAAATAGGTTTTAGCTAGCTAAATCTAAGTAGCAGTCTAAAAATCATGAAAAAAGCAGGCAAGGTGCCCTTTAATGTACTGAGTTACACATAGTCTTTGATGATATAAGGTTGGCCAAATGGCATATCTTAAGTTTCTTGTAACTCTTCCGAGGTGAAAAAGCAGCTCTTGGAGCATAAACAATGACATGAGTAACAATAATTAATGATCGTGGTCTCTAAGCTCAGCTGGAAGTGTGAACTGGGGGCTCACACTGAGGCGAAATGTGTGTGAAGCAGCAGCTCCTGCCTTCTGCTGAGTTACAAAACCAGCTTGAGCCAAGGAATAAAAGGAGGTTGAAGGCATAAGGGTCCGGTGATTGTAGAGGAGGAAGGGAAGGGACACAAGAAAGCATTTTGGTGGCAGGAGTGGAAGGGCAGCCCAAAGTCAGTAAGGTCAGTAATGTTCCTGATATGATATATTTCCCTGGCTTTTCATCTGGGAAGATTGGTTACATTCAGGCTAAACTGTTCTCGTTGTGCAGGAAAGCAGTGCCCTTGATCCCAAACTTGCTAACATAATTCAAGAGCGGTACAAGAGGCCAGCACTTTATGCAGGAAAACAACCTGTTCTGAATCTGTGTTTATCTTTAAGCTGCTGAAGTTAATAGCAGTTAAGCACAGACTTAACTGGAAAGGTAAACACATGCTAAGAAGCATACAGAGATTTAAAATTTTGCTTTAATTTTTTTCCTGAATCTAAGTTTTTGGTTTTGTTAATACTGTTACATCACATATGTGTATAGCTTTACAAAGCAAAGACGAACCCAGCACAGAGAGAACAGAGAGGCAGAAAAATCAGAACAAAATACAAAGATCATCAACTCATGCCGACTTCATCTGCGTAATGTTATTATCTACTTAAATAAAAAGAGATTAATCCTTGCTCTGGGGTTGTTCTGTTTATGGGATCTTTGCCTTATCAATTTTTTCTTCGCTTTTTCCTTCTGCTTTCACATTTTAGTGAAACACATGCAAGTTCTGATATAGAGCAATCTGATTTCTTATGCCTTTGAAACTCTAAACTGTGCTGACAAGACAGGTTAATGTTGATTTGTCAATAGTTCATATTCGATGCACTGAAGAAAATGCAGATAGAAGATAAAAATGCGGTGGCTTTAGAAAAAGATTGAACTTAATCTCTTCTTTCTGGGCACACAAACATTAGAAGTTTCAAAGTGCTCTCTCAAAAGCATTTCTCCAGAGAACACATAATCTTCAGGGGAGTTAAAATCAAGGGAAATACTGGAAGGTAAAAAGGAGAATGGGCTTAAAATACCCCGATCACAGGCCACAGAGTAGTGTGAAGGGAGCAGGGATCCTTCCGCAAGGAACATCACTTCAGGAGTGTGTGGATCCTCTCTGGGATATGTACGTATCAGGGATATTTAAACTATGGACAAAAAAGTTTTTATACAAGACAGACTGGCTAACCATACAGGTCAGAGTAGAAAATATCCTTTGTAGAATTAACAGAGGGAAAAGAGCCTTCAATTGCTCCTCCCGCTGCCCAGCACCATGTACATTCCTAGTTCACATCACGTAGTTGTCACCGAAGCCACAGAAACTTTCTCTATGCTACACCTCTCCTATTTTGTCTGGAGCTTTGTCTATCCCGTGAAGATCATGAGTAACCTATATAACTACTTTTTATATAACAATCGTAAACCACAGCCACAGGTTCCTTTAAGTTTTGCTGTCTTAGGTAATACCTTGGGCATGTTGATTTGATCTGCGGACACGTCCTATCTTTCCATCAACTACAGAGGCATCCCTATAGAGGCATCCCATGTTTTTAGCAGTCTAAGACAACTAACTGTACTGAACCGGTACATGCATATCAGCAAATTAATTGGCCTTGTAAAGTTCTAGATTACCAATGGCCAGGGCCTGTTTCCAGCAGACGGCTTACATGCAGCCTCTTTTTTTTCTGAGGGTGAGAGAGTGTCATGATATGGACATGGCAGACCACCCATGGGCTCTGTGGACAAAGAATAGGCCCTGCTACTGCTTGGTTTAATATTATAGTTATAACCACAAGATCAATTTTTTGTTTGGAAAGATGAAGAGTATGTGGACATAACTATGTTGGGTTTCAGAACCAGAGGTCATGAACCACGGAGTTCTTCCTCAAAAGGATTCCTTGAAAACCTGTGTTCTCACAAATAAATTGATTGATTGGTCACCTATGCATTTTATGTGCAGCTTCATTAAGAAAAGAGCAGCAAATGCATTGTCCTATCAGCACACAATGTCAGATGCAGACTCTCAGAGGCACTTAACTCTTCTACAGCTGTTGGGTTCCATCTGCAGAAACCTGAGTGCTAGACACCTGATGAGTATTTTGTACTTGCATACTTTAGGGGAGGAATCTGGGCAGAAAAGCCCAGTTTCAAGAAGGAGCCACCATAGAAGTTGAATTCTATTTTATCGGGAAGGAGCTATCTGACTTGGCTTCATTACAGATTCACACATTCAATCACACCAACATCACTTTTCAAATACCATCTCTTACAAATGGATGTTGTTAACTTTCCCCGACAGTAAAGGCACAGCATGTGATTTTCATCCATCAGAGGAAGCTTAATAAATCAACCAGTACATTACAGCTTCACGCCAAGTTAGCACCTTCATCATGGAATGAAATTAGCAAAGCAAATACACTGGCTAATTGTGAAATATGCTAATTACCAGCTCAACCCGTGAAATAAGGCATGAGTGATGTGTGACGAGCTTTGTACAGAGTCGTGAACACTTGGAAATGCGACACTTAAATAAAGTCTAAAACTGCTTATGCAGAGAGAAAGGAGAACAGACAGGGCTAGGGAACAGGCATGGTGGAAAAATATTTTCATAAGAAGTTTGAAACCTTTTCACTTCTGCTACTCTCATGGGATTAAAGGCTGGGAGTAGAGAAATGCGCTGATAACAGGCTACAGACCATTTTTCATCTATTTCACACCAATCTAAATCTATTCAAGGTCATTACAGAAGAGAACCGAGCTAGCAGTTTGGGATAAATTCACAAGTTGGCACGGTTTGACTTGAAGTCAACAGAGTTGTGGATTACCATCAGTAGAGAATTTGTCTTTTTACTTGATGAATTCAGTCTCTTTTGCTCACAAGCTAAGCACTGACAGTTGGTCTTTGTAAATGTCTTCATTACTGAGAATGAGAAGATGATGCATGGGAGCATATCCCAGCCTAGGGGTTTCTCTGCCATTCACCTCGGCTATTAGGTAGACTCTTATTTGTGTTTCTACAGAAATTTCCTACTTGTGTTTCTGTACTGATCTTCTAAATTATGTAGTGTTCTCTCTATTTAAACTCCCCTCCCACCCCCCAGTTTTTCATCCTCCTAGGGGGAAAAAAAGGTATTGAGAGAAAGTTAAGTCTTTCTGTAGTTTAGCAACGAGAGAAAGCAGCACAGATGGAGAGAATGAGTCCTCTTTTAATAGAGTTGCCCATTTAATGCCCAACTGTTATCTCTTCAACTCTTTCCATGGAGTCTAACAAGGTCTACTCACATGCAGTCTTGGATAAGAGGTTCAACAGAAACTATGCCTGAAGAGACTTTGAAGCACAGTGCCCATGTCTGAAAATGGTCTGATATTTTGATTTGTAAAAATGGAATTAACCCAACAGTTTATTCCACAACAAACAAACAAACAAACAAACAAACAAACAAACAAACAAACTCTATATCTTTAAAAGTTCTTTTCTGAAAATTGCTAACTGGACCATTCCCTTTCATCCCTTAGATTGGCATAAATTCAATAGTTTTTTTAAAATTCTAATGTAAAGCAAGTGGCAGAATGAAATGTCTCCCAAATTAAACATTTGCAGAAGTGCTCAGAGAAACTCAAGACTGAAATTGAACAGAGTTTGACTTTTTATATCTCACAGGATTGAAAAAAAAAAAGCAATTCACTAAAGCAAAAATGTGACATTTCATGATTTAGTATTAACAGTAGAATGGTCTGCAGCTGACCATGTGTTAATAAAATGGAAATTGTGTTGAGACCCTTAGCTTCTCTAGCTTTCCATGTTATGTGGCCCCTAATATTTGTTGACAAAGATGCAGACCTTGTCTAGCTCATGCAAGCTTTTTATAGTAAGCTCACTTGAGAAAACTGAGTAGCTCCATGATCAATGTAGTTAACACAGCTCAAGAGTGTTGCCAGAACATCCTATCCCTTGGCTCTTCCCTCCCGCGCCCTCCCTCATGCCAGCATGGCCACACTGTGATTTCGATCAGGGAACCGATCCAGCTGAAAACTATCAGAGTGAATTTCTAAAGATACCGAATTTCATTTGTTGCGTGCATGGGCGAGTCTTACAGAAGTTCTGCCTAGTTCAATGCCATCTCCAGCAGTGGCTGACAGCACATACTTTGGGAAGAAAATAAGAGCATGCGACTGCAGAATGAACTCTCTGCACAATACTTTCCTGGTCTCTAGGCATTTTGGGACGATATACATCTGATATATTGTATACTGGAGTCAAACTGCAGAAGCTCTTCACCTCCTGACACCACAGAACAAGTTAATGGGCACCCAGGATGAGTGGATAGTAGGTTGAAAAGGGTTAAATGCAGATTTTTAATAAGCTCTTGCAGCGCAAAAACCCCCAAATGCATATTCACCCCTTTTTTTCTAATTATCAGCTGCTTGTTAAAAACATGACCTCAGCAAAAGATGAGAATTGATATGTTTCTATAAAGTTGACATAACTTTATCTACCTGTCCCTCTCTTTACACTTACTAAAAAAAAAAAAAAAAAAGAAAAAGAAAAAGTTATGAGTACTTTAAAATTAAAACTGAATATTTGCAGTAGTACTTTTTTTTGTGCCTGGTAGGTTTGTTCTGGCTCTACTCAACAAAATATTAACCCTCCTGTTGGGTTTCTAGCTATTAAGGATTCCCTTTCAAGACAGACTGAGAGGCAGCATTCTGGCAGAGTTCAGATGCCGGCTTACCCCGTGAGCTTGTTTCCATTTATTTTAATTTCTCCTCTTGAAGGATTAAATAGCTGAGCTGGTTTATCAAAAGTTTGTTGCTGGATCCTAGCAAGAGAAAGGGGCTGAGAAAAATGCAGCCTGCAGGTAAAGCCTGTTCATTTTGCCTCTGACAGGTCTGCAGAGAAGAACGGGTGGGAAGGGATGGGTAAGACCACCAAGAGCACTTGTCTTCTCATTGTCATTCTGGAAGCAGGTGATGGAGATGCTGGTGGCAGTAAGGCCATCCTGTGAGGCAAGGACAGGAGAACGAACACTGTAAATCAGACGTACATAATATGCCCAAGATGAGCAATCTAGAGCAGAAGGGCCAAAGATGTATATAGGCAGAACATGGATGGCTCACAACATGTACATCCAGGCTGGGAAACAGATCATGGCATTTTGACAGAGGCACCTTTGGGAAACCAAGTATGTCCAGGTCATGACTTAGACTGCATGCCAAACTCAGGGCCTCCTGCCTCACGCAAAGGCAAGGTACCACCAGTCTTCTCATCAACAGGATAGAGCCCAGGGCAGAAGGGGACATGCCTCACCCTTACATGAAAGGCAGTTTGGGTGTTGCTTGTGTCATAGTCCAAAGAAAAGGTAAATTGTGGGATTAGACTTTATTAACCTCATTTTCTTCTCGCTTGCTGCTGGCCTGAATCAGTCACTAAAGTCATGCCCACATAAGGCCGATAAGTCTGAGAGGAGAATCAAGCGTGAGATTTTAACATTTGGAATATTAGGTGTATAGGGTGTGTGGCGGGGGAAGCAAAATGATGTAAAGAGAGACAGTGTGTTTAGAGGAACTTACGTGTTCCTCAGTGAATTTCCCTTGACAGTTTGCAGAAATACAGTGAGTCAGCTGTCATCATATAATATATTAGTATAAAACAGTGTAAAAAGGGACAATATGCTTAGGAACTGATTAAAGAGAAAAGGGGAAAGAAAAAAAAAAAAGAAAAACAAACCACCAAACAACCAAGCTCTTTGTTAGTGAAGGGGAACTGTGAGAAACTTTGGAAATGTGCCTCCACTCAACCTCAGGAATTAGTTTTGAATTAGTCAGAAGTATTTTCATTCAGGCTGCAAACCAGCCCAAAGACCACCTGCTGTGAAATAAAGGAGCACAGACCAACGGTTATTATAGCAATAGCCATAAGTTTATTGCTTATTGGTAATAAACTTAAATCTTAGTAATTTTGAATTACTGAGTTAGCTTAGATTTATGGAGATGCAGGATCATTTAGAACTGCAGTCATTCCAGAAGGGTATATTATCTAAACCAATTTTCTTATAGTGATGCAATTGCAATACCATAGTTACGGTTGTATCAGCGTTTCCATTATAAACTCCTATTTTCAGGGTTTTGTAATTTGACCATAAAAATTCACTCCTTGTTGAAACTTGGCATACAAGGTCTGAGATGAACAACTTTTTTTTTTTCTTTTTCTTTTTTTTCCAAATTTAAGGAAAACAAATTCTGATCTGTTCAGCCATTTCTAATGTTCCAGCTCTGCAAACAACAAAAACAACAAAGCAGAAGTTGGCTCTTTGACATCCTTCACTGTCCATTTACCACAACTTAGATGAGACCTTTCTTGGTAAGTAGAAGATGGTAAAATGGATGTGGTGGGGAGGAAAACAAATCATACGTATCATTGAAAACACTTGGGGGAAGATTTGCACTTCTTTGTAGCTTTTCTAACGTGCATGGATGAGATTTCAAGTGTTCATAAAGCAGTTAAGAACAACTTTTTAAGAATCTCTAGATGCAAAAAGAGGGCTTAAGTTTTTGAACATTAAGTGGTTCACATGATGCTATGGGTCTTATGAAAACACCTTCTCTGATTTATTTTTGCTCTTTTAAACATTTTCCTTGGAAACATTATCCACCTCTTTCAGCTAAAGAGTTCCCACGATTGTAATTGAGCTAAAATACTAATATTTACCTACATTAATTCAACATTGACTCAATTTGTTAATTTTAATTCTGATTTACTTATTAGCATTTCTTCATAAATCAGTTATGCTGATATATTAGCTCAACCTGCTTATTTCAAATGTACCTCTCTATCCACTAGAAGGCATACCTTACATTCAGATTAACGTATTTACAAACAGTGCAGTCTTACTCAGAACCATATTTAAAAGTGATTTTTTTCCATCTGATCTTAGAACAATGCAGATAAGGTCTGACATTTCTACCAACAGAAAACATACTAGTTTTGGCTTTAGCATTAAATGAAACTAGCAATGATTATTTTGCCTCTGGCTGCTAATTATTACCGTACAGTACTTCAGAAATACTTAAAGCCACGGAGTGTGCAAACCTACAGCAAAGTTCGCAAAGTCACAGGCGGATGAAGTACCTGCCAAGCAATTGCTCTGGCATAGCCTTCTTTTAATCTCTTGGTGCATTTAGCTGAAACGGAGATTCTGTAAAATCACCCCTATTTAAGCAGTTCTTTGAACTGTGAGATGGACTTGTATTTTTGTTTATTTCTCCTGTGGTTAACAGGCCTTTGAAATGGAAGTTTTGGGTTAACCTCGGGAAGGACGCCAGATACTGATGTTGCTTGAGGGGTTGATCCTATACTCTGGGAAGTCACTGGCAAACTGCCTATTGATTACAAAGAATTGAGATTAAAACAAAACGAATAATAATAAAACCCCCCACAGTGTACTGTATTCCCAAAAATCTGAACCTCGATATAATTTTGGAAGTGGAAACAATGTGATTCTACTTTAGACACACATTTCACACATATCTAAAATAAAACATTCGGTGATATTTCTGAGGAAGAATAGGAATGGGTGGCAGCCATAAGATTTAAGGTACAAATCCCTGCCTGATTTATGCAAATCAGTATTCATTAAGGTAGGAAATAGTAAAAATTCTTTTTGTATTATTGAAATGAAGTAATCTTTTTCTAAAGCCTTTAAAACTGCGTCTTATTTATTCCTCTAGTTATGAAGAAAGTTGATACAATGTTGAAGTTGTGCAAAAATGTAGGGATAATGTCAGGATTTATTTCTCCTGGCATTTGGATCTTTAACCTCAAATATTTAAATTCATATGCTAGACAAACAATTTACAGTGCTTACAGTTTACTGTATACAGCCAGAATATCTCAAAAATCAAGCTAAGATTTAAACCAAAATGGAAGTGCTGCAAGAAAAACTATTTGCCTTGCATGCAGTCAAAAAAAGTGGTGGTCAACCGTGCGATGTTTTGAAAGAGCTGGTAGACAATGCCTCCGCTTATTGACACTTGTTTTGTGATGGTTAAAGGTGTGTACATTTTCAATATGCTTACTCATAACAAATTTTTCTGTAGTCTTAAACATGTGAGTTTAGTCAACCAAACTTGGTAATCTTGGCCTAAGGCTACCATTACCATTATGGGGCTGTATTATTGGCTTTATCATAATTAAACACTCCTGTGATTTTATTTATATTAGTGTCCTTGAGACATGGGAACTATTGGAACAGGAGCACGAAAAGAGTCAGCTCTCGTCATGATAATCTTTTTCTTAAAATAGAAAAGATGAACACTGGGTAAGACCAAGGAACTATCGGCTTTGCTATTATGCAAAATCAAGACATAGAAAATTATGAGTTGGAGGGCACCCTTCAGATGTGGGGAATGAATTTTACATCCCATGCAGTTCTGTAGCAGAAAAAAAAAAAAAGAAAAAAAAGAAAAAAAAATTCAAAGCAGTCAATTGGTCTTTTTAAATACCCCAACACCTTGACAAACCAATTCAGGATTACTTGTCTCCCTTATTCTGAGTATATTTTGATGATCACATGAATGGAGCTTCAGCAGTGGACTTTGCTCCCACTCTGTTATGTGATACCTCTGTGGAAACCCAGGAGCAATCGTCCCCAGCAGGAGGAATTGCCCTGCTCTCTTCTAAGTCCGTATAAAATGTATTGAGCATTTAAAACTTCATGAGGTTTCTTAATGCTCTCTCTGATGGCAGTGGGACAGAGGTGAATGACTCAAAATCAGAACTGGCAGAAAAGAGCCTCTAAACCATGATTATTTTAAATTTTCACACTTTTTTTCCAATTCTGGTACAAGATGAGAGAGTGAAATAGCAAACATTTTCACTAGACAAAATAAACCAAAATAGATACTTTTTTGGATCAGGTCAAAAACAATGTTTGTTTTCATCATTTTGAAACATTTTTCTTAAGTGGTAAATTAACTCACAGTTTGGAACACTCTTGAGATAGATAGAAAAATCCTTGAAAACAATACTTTCTCACAATCTGAAAGATTTGTTTCTGGGAAATTGGCATGTTCTAATATTCTGATAAGGGGGAAAAAAAAAAAGCTTCAGTTGTAAGATTCTTGAACAGTGTCACTAAAATATAGAGTTATTAGGAAAGGTGGGGGAAAGGTATGCATCCCAGGAGATGTCTTTCATGTGGCTTATACCTAGTTTTGTTTTTACTACTGTCAGTGAGAGGACACTTTGCTTTTTCAGGAGTTAATTTAGCTCTTGTTTTCAGGTATTCCGTCTTCATTTCTAAAATTGCCTGCTGCCTACCTCCCGCATGGAAGATATATTCACACACACTTCTTGTTTCCTCAGCGAAACAAGGACATGAATTCTTATGGGATCTCACCTCACAGATCCAATGTCTTTTATTCTTGCTTTCTACATTGGACAAGAACAATTATTTATATTTTATTTTCTTTCCTTTTAGTGTTTCTATGCTCAAAGTCATTACTCTGGATTAAAATCTGGGTTAAAAAAAAGGTGTGAGAGCATTGGCAAACTCAGCCATGTTTATGAAAGCCAAACATATTTATCAATTAGAGAGCTGGGAAACTTCTAGTGCTTATTTCATGACAAGCAAAAGATTGCACTGATTATGTAGAGAAATAAAGCATCCTCATGAGGAAAGGCATGGATTTACACTAAGGGATGAGCCTATACTAGCAAATAAAATGGGCCATCGATCTTTCACTGGAGGGAGATGGCATTATGGAGTGCTAGTTGGCACTGGCCAAAGCTGTGTTGAGGAACCTGCTAACAAATGGTGGGAAGATTGTGGGACCCAACTCAAGTCTATGCCTTGGAGCTGGTTTGTTTATTTGTACAGATGCAGCCTGGGAAATTTGGTTCTGTTCTTTTCTCAGTTTTTTGGATTTTAGAAAGAAATAAAACCTTAGTAAAAACACTTTACCTGCTTATATCTGTTTCCCCATTTGTTAGTGATACTAAAAATACTGACCTCCTTTGCAAAGATCCTTGAGATCTGCTGATGAAAAATGCTGTATGTCAGCAAAGTTTTTTTTTCATCAGCATTATGCACATAATAATTTAGAAGGACAATGAAATTAGATCATATAGTCATTGTTAGGGAGTGAAATGAATATGAATGACTTTGGCAGCAGTCACTACAATGTGGAAGTACTGGTGTGATTAGGGCCAATAAAGTTGGAACAACTCTGGTTCTTCCAGCCAAAAATGTGGCTTGCTGGCAAGTAAAAAACTAGCCAGACCTCTGCCAGATACTACATGCACAGCTGTATAGATTATGTGCCATTGTTGTTCCATCCATAAAACGGGCCCACAAATCCAATACTTCATGATTGGACTGAGGTTGAAATGGAATTCACTAGGAAAAAATGAAAAAGAAAAGAAAAGAAAAGAAAAGAAAAGAAAAGAAAAGAAAAGAAAAGAAAAGAAAAGAAAAGAAAAGAAAAGAAAAGAAAAGAAAAGAAAAGAAAAGAAAAGAAAAAAGACAAGACCTGTATCTCAGTACAAGAACTTTAATATTCTTGTTGCCAGATTATCTTCATTCCTTTTCCTTTTCATTTATACAAATCTGTTAAAGTGCAAACTACTAGCGTTAGTATTATTTATTACCATAGGGATTAAAACTCCTTGTTCTGATCCAGGACTCTACTGAGACATGGATAGAAAATTCCCCAAAGACAGAGAATCGGCTAGACTGCGTTCAATCATCTAAGGAGCTGAGACAAAACACTTTCAGGGAGTGATATATCCAGGGAGTAATATATGCCTTAGATATCTATTTCAGGAAAGCATCAAATATGTCTGTAGAAATATTATCTTTCTCTCTATTCCTGCTAACTAGAGAAGGTGTCTAGATGACCAGGGACACAAAGACAGAATCTTCTGGCATTTCCCCCTTCACCCACTGAGACCTAGGGTGTAAAGATAAAAATTCTCTAAAAATCATGCTGAAGGAAAGTTAAGAGAGGTTGGAGGAAACTGGAAAAAAGATGATTACAGAAAATAAGGAGGGAACAACATGGTTTCAAGAAAAACAGAGTGGATTTTCTTGATCAACTTTGCAGAAGGAGACTGGCAGAAGAAAGATGATTCTAGGAAGCTGGTTCTGAGATATGACTAAAGAGGGTAATATCAAGAGCCTAATTCATTTAGTGGAAGGTTTAGGAGGCAGTTCTGAAAGGTCCAATATGGCACAGGAGAAAATGAACTTCTTTATTTATGAAGTCAAATGTGATGTAACTTCACATTGAGTGGTCAGATGTATTAATAACATGTTCCAGCTTGTTCATTTATTATTGTTTGAAGAAAGATCTGAGTTTGGAATGCTAAGTACCCCAGCATATATGAATCAGAGAGAGACCAAACCTTCCCCATAGCTGTAATTTGGCAGAGTAAGTTTAGAATTTTTCCCAGAGACACATATCAACCTTCAAACAAAACCTCAAGTCTGATATTAGCTTTCTGCTTTGTTTACCTGCTGGGTTCAGAGAGCAGTGGAACCAGTCCTGTATAAAAACATAAGACACTTGAACTAAGAAGGAATACTAACTAGAAAATGCAGTATAAGAAACAGGCATCTCAGCTATCCCAATCTCTAAAAACACAGTTCGAGTCCTCAGTGATCTTGTGTTCACATACCATGATATGCTTCCCAAACCATTTTCTTAAGAAATCCTCCCCTTTTCTGTCCTGGATCCATCTCAAAGACAGATCTTCAATCTTAATTTCTTTCAGAAAATATTAACATTTTTAGCTAAGACTTTGAAAAGAGTCCTGTTTTGAATAAATGCTGAAGTCAGATACGTCCTTAGTGGCAGTAAAGATAGGCCAGCACTGGGTGTCTTGAATTGTTATGACCAGGGACCCTTACCTTGCCTAAATCATTGTCTGCATTAAGTGTAATCAAAGAGACCAAAAGGCAAAACTAATGAACACACAACAAACCAAAGGTGGAGTTAACATTGCTCTCTTCTTTGAGTTAATAAATAAATAAAACCTGCTTGTCTTCTAGGACAAATTGCATTTTCTTGTTCAGCTCAGTCCATTTCATCAATTTATTTTTGTTCTCTTTCAGTGTTCTTTTGTCCATAACTATAAATTACATTTTCTTTCAAAGATCTCTGGATGTTATGACTTAGTTGATATTTTTCCCATAGTTCAGTGATCTTCTGTCCCATCCAGTGATTCTGCTAATTTAAGCTGAAATATTTCTTTACTAGAACCAGTATGAATGTCCCTGGTTTGGTTTGGGTTTTTTTTTTTTTTTTTTTCCTTCGCTGAAATCAATATCCAACCAAATGCACTTCAATCCCTCAGTTTGAGATTCACTTCACTCTGATTCTCTGGTTTTTTTTTCCACCATAAATTTAGATTCAGAATTCCCTGCCCAGTAGGAGAGGGAGGAAAGATGCATGCTGGTCATTTGCATATTTTAACAGACGGAGCTGCTTTTACTGTGCAGCTGTCGATGCAGAAGAAATATTCTTTGGGGTAAAGCACTAGGCTAGGCAAAAAAGTCTGTGAAGGCTTCCATCTCCTCCACTCCTGCCCTTCCCACCAATGGGGACAGAAGGTATTGTCATGGTATAAGATTATCTACCTTCCTGTAGTCAGAAGGACAGATATCCCTGGTGGCTTCTGGAAAGCTCAGCTGCCCCAGACACTAAAATCCTTTCTATTTTAATAACTCCAGGAACAGATGAGTATGCTTTGCAACCGCTTGGATTTTGCTAATCAAACAGATTGGTTTAAATTTTGCACTACACCCATAAAGTAGAAAATTTCTAGCTCAATGGTCAGTGATGGCATCTGCTGCAACAAAACTCAACGTATTCTTTCTGGGAGAAATCAAGGCTTAGGATCACATTAAATTCTACTTCTTTTCAAAACCAGGCATTTATTATCATAAACAATAGTAGAAAGTGATAAAAAACCAAACAGCAATTATAAATTTGTTACTGAAGATGGTAGAATGGTAGGATTAATCTACATATTTTTAATTGACTAAAAATTAGATATACAGGAATGTATTACCTAATTCAAAGCACTTAATATCAGAGGTCTAAAAGTTAAGCTGAATATGTAGGCCATCTCTTTAGTCAATGGGGAAGAAAAAAGCCATCGTGAGTTATTCATCATACCATAATACCTAATGTCTAATGCAGACTATTCCCTTGGAGCTGCCCCATTTTATTAAGGGTGAGGAAATCTCAATCATTAGCCTAAACTGACCACACAAATTTTCGAAGACTAAATACAGCTGTGAAGATTCAAGCTTGTCTGGATTTACTGAGCTGAGGTGACAACAATTCTTCCCGTCTTCTGGTAACGGTGCCTAAATGTCTCTGGTTTTCAGAAAGCTTCCTTGTCTTATCTTTTTCAGCTTTCAGCTTCTGAGCACAGGCATTTGATATGCCTCAATTAAACCATGTCCAAAATTGCCACTAGGTTGGAGGTAGTCCCTGGGTCAAAAGCAATAGCACCAAAAAATTGATAGAAAAAATGTGGGCACAAGACAGGGAAAGAAAGTAGCAATATTTTATATATGATGGACTGCAAGGAATCATCATCTCCCTCTCTCTACATCCAGTCTTGCACTCTGACCGCTGCTGCCATACTTGTGACCCAGAGCATATTTATCAATCTAGGAACTGTTAATTTGTCCACTATTTCAGTCCCCCCGATAAATTTGCAGACCAATATTTTCTACCATGCTTACTGCTAGAGCATAACCCAGTTACTTTATATGCTTCACTCTTCAATGCAAAATGCCATGTCTTTTTTTTTCCCCATTTATTTTGTGTTTGTGATTTGTGTCCAACAATACTGCCCACATATTTTAAAAGTGGCAACATAAGGAGTTATTTGCAAGAAGTCTTGAAGCACCATCAAGGACACCTGCTTGCAGGATTGTATTAAATAGAGATCAGCCAACATTACAGCGTATTTCAGCACTGGAATCAGCCAAAAATATGTCCCTAGGAGTGCTATTTTCATTATTCAGACCTTCACCCAAAATCTGTGTAACTGCCTCT
Source organism: Grus americana (assembly GCF_028858705.1). Lineage (NCBI taxonomy): Eukaryota > Metazoa > Chordata > Aves > Gruiformes > Gruidae > Grus > Grus americana. Next base: position 5,432,023 of record NC_072854.1, on the reverse strand, counting down.
TAAATTAATTTTCACACTTGCCTGTCTCTATAACTAGCTTCAGCAGTGTGCTGTATATTTTAACTACAAGGAAATATTGCAGGTAGAAGAGTTGTCCCTGAAGTCACTAGCATCCTCCTTAAATTCAATCCACGGTCTCTCAGTCCCACGCTTGCAGTGGGGGGCACCTGTCATCTTTTTCATCGTGGCAAGCTGTGCCCTAGATTCTGCAACCCCTCCCCACCATACAGGTATGTGTGAGTGTATGTTCTTTTCCCACTGAATTTTTTATTCAATAAATAAATAAAACTTTACTGAAGTTGCTAAGGTCTCAAAGGTCCAGGAACTTGCAATATGGAAAAAAAAAAAGAAGAAGAAAAAAAAAGAAATAGAAAAAAGAAAAAAGAAAAAAGAGAAAAATAGTTCAAAGACAGCCAGGCAAGGTAGGAAGAACAAGATCAGTTCAGGACTGATCTTATCAGATCATAACAGGAAAATGGAGTTGTTCACCAGAGCAACGGATGGGAAATATTAACAAAGTCCAAATAGATACCATGTTGATCTTACCCATTTGGGCCAAAGTCCTGTGGGTTTGCTGTAGAACCTAAAAATGAGCACCAAAATGCTTAGGGAGTGCAGCAAAATTTCACTGGTAGCAAAATACAGATTTTCCAGAAAGGCAATAATTAATGATACCATAATGAAAGTATCACTTCCCTCCCAGTAAGATGCAGTTGTACTGGACTCTTCTTCCTCTCAGGTTATGTGTAGACTCGGCTTCACTGATATGTTCGGCATAATATATAGATCAACACTACCTTTTGCTAAACTCAGACTAAATCTCAAAGTTTTCTAAAGTGCTTTGCCCGTCTTTTGCCTAGTCCCATATGTTGGAGCCATTGCATAACCTTCTTATTTCATTGGACGTTATATTAAAACTTTTTTGACCCCTCCAGGGAAACCTGCATGCTCAGTTACCTCTGAAATGCCTGTACACCAACACATGCAGTATGGGGAATCAATAGGAGGTACTAGAGGTCTGTGTGCGGTTGCAGGGCCATGATCTCATTGCAGTTAGAGAGACATGATGGGATAGCTTGCATGACTGGAATGCTGTCATGCTTAGGAAAGAGAGGCCAGCAAGGCAAGGTGGTGGACTTGCTCTTTATGTGAGAGAGCAACTGGAATGTATTGAGCTCTGCCCAGGGGTGGATGAAGAACGAGTTGAGAGCTTATGGGTAAGAATTAAGGGGCAGGCTAATATGGGTGACACTGTTGTGTGTGTTTACTACAGGCCACCTGATCAGGAAGAGGAAGTTAATGAGACTTTCTACAGTCAGGGCCCTGGTCCTGATGGGGGACTTCAACCACCCTGGTATTTGCTAGAAAGGCAACACAGCTGGGCATACACAGTACAGGAGGTTCCTGCAGAGCATCGATGACAACTTTTTGACACAGGTGGTGGAGGAGCCCACGAAGAGAGGGGTGCTGCTGGACCTGGTACTAACAAACAAAGAAGGACTGGTTGGGGGTGTGAGGGTCGGGGCAGCCCTGGCTGCAGTGACCATGAGATGGTGGAATTCAGGATTCTGCATTGAAGGAGCAGAACAATAAGTAGGATTACAGCCCTGGACTTCAGGAGAGTTAACTCTGGCCTCTTCAAAGACCTGCTTGGGAGAGTCCCATGGGTTAGGGCTCCAGAAGGTAGGGGAGTCCAAGAGAGCTGGTCAATATTCAAGCACCACTTCCTCCAAGCTCAAGATTCATCCATCCCAAAGAGTAGGAAATCAAGCAAAGGAGGCAGGACACCTGCAAGGATGAGCAAGGAGCTCTTGGAAAAACTCAAAGGGAAGAGGGAAGATTACTGAATGTGAAAAAAGTGACTGGCCACTTGGGAGGAATATAGGGACGTAGTCGGAGTATGTAGGGGTACAACAAGGAAGGCTAAGGCCCACTTGGAATTAAATCTGGCAAGAGATGTCGAGGACAACAAGAAGGGCTTATTCAAGTACATCAGCAGCAAAAAGAAGACTAGGGAAAATGCTGGCCCGCTGCTGAATGAGGTGGGTGCCCTGGTGAGGGAGAATACAGAGAAGGTGAAGTTACTGAATGCGTTCTTTGCTTCAGTCTTTATTGCTAATGCCAGCTGTCAGGAATCCCAGACCCTGCAGGTAGGAGAGAAAATCTGGAGAAAGGAAGACCTTCCCTTGGTCGAAGAGGACAGGGTTAGAGATCATTTAGGCAAACTCGATGTCCACAAATCCATGATCCCCAATGGGATGCACCCATGAGTGCTCAGGGAGCTGGCAGATGTTATTGCTAAGCCACTCTCCGTCATCTTTGAAAGGTCATGGAGAACAGGAGAGGTGCCTCAGGACTGGATGAAAGCCAATGTCACTCCAGTCTTAAAAAAGGGCAAGAAGGAGGACCCAGGAAACTACAGGCCAGTCAGCCTCACCTCCATCCCTGCAAAGGTGATGGAACAGCTCATTCTGGAGGTCATCTCTAAGCATGTGGAGGAAAAGATGGTTATCAGGGGTGGTCAACATGCATTCACGAAGGGGAAATCATGACTGACCGATCTGACAGCCTTCTATGATGGCATGACTGGGTGGGTGGATGAAGGGAGAGCAGTGGATGTTTCTGCCTTGACTTCAGTAAGGCTTTTGACACTGTCTCCCTGTGGTGGGTTGACCCTGGCTGGAGGCCAGGTGCCCACCAGAGCCGCTCTCTCACTCCCCTCATTCACTAAACAGGGGAGAAAAGGTATAACGAAACGCTTGTAGGTCGAGATAAGGACAGGGAGAGATCACTCACTAATTATTGTCACGAGCAAAACAGACCAAACTTAGAGAGGGAATTCATCTAATTTATTACTAGGCAAAACAGAGTAGAGGAATGAGAAAATAAAATCAACTCTTAAAACACTTCCCCCTACCCCTCCCATCTTCCCGGGCTCAACTTCACTCCCGGCTTCAACCTTCCCCCCCTCAGTGGCACAGGGGGACAGGGAGTGGGGGTTATGGTCAGTTCATCTCACGGTGTCTCTGCCGCTTCTTCATCCTCAGGGGGAGGACTCCTCTCGTCGTTCCCCTGCTCCAGCATGGAGTCCCTCTCACGGGGTGCAGACCTTCAGGAGCCAACTGCTCCAGCGTGGGGTCCCCCACGGGGTCACAAGTCCTGCCAGCAAACCTGCCCTGGCGTGGGCTCCCCTCTTCACGGGTCCACCGGTCCGGCCAGGAGCTTGCTCCAGCGTGGGCTTCCCACGGGCCACAGCCTCCTTCAGGTGCCTCCACCTGCTCCGGCGTGGGGTCCTCCACGGGCTGCAGGTGGAATCTCTACACCCCCTCATCCTTCCTCCATGGGCTGCAGGGGGACAGCCTGCTTCACCATGGTCTTCACCACGGGCTGCAGGGGGATCTCTGCTCCGGCGCCTGGAGCACCTCCTGCCCCTCCATCTGCACTGACCTGGGTGTCTGCAGAGTTTCTTACATCTTCTCACTCCTCTCTCCAGCTGCAAAAGCTCTCTCTCTCTAAGTGTTTTTCTTCTTCTTAAATATGTTATCACAGAGACGCTGATTGGCATGGCCTTGGCCAGCGGCAGGCCCGTCTTAGAGCCGGCTGGCATTGGCTCTTATCAGACACAGGGGGAGCTTCTAGCAGCTTCTCACAGAAGCCACCCCTGTAGCCCCCCCCCCGCTACCAAAACCTTGCCACGCAAACCCAACACACTCCCATAACATCCTCATGGGTAAGCTTAGGAAGTGTGGGTTAGATGAGTGGACAGTGAGGTGGATTGCGAACTGGCTAAATGGCAGGGCTCAGAGGGTTGTGATAAGCAGGCAGCTAGTTGGAGGCCAGTTGCTAGTGGTGTGCCCCAGGGGTCACTACTGGGTCCGGTCTTATTCAACATATTCGTTAATGACCTGGACGAGGAGACAGAGTGTAGCCTCAGCAAATTTGCTGATGATACAAAATTGGGATGAGTGGCCGATACACCAGAAAGCTGCGCTGCCATTCAGAGAGATCTGGACAGGCTGCAGAGTTGGGTGGAGAGGTACCTAATGAAATTCAATAAGGGCAAGTGTAGGGTCCTGCACCCAGGGAGGAATAACCCCAGGCACCAGTACAGGTTAGGGGTTGACCTGCTGGGAAGCAGCACTGCAGAGAAGGACCTGGAGGGCCTGGTGGACAACAAGCTCTCCATGAGCCAGCAATTTGCCCTCGTGGCCAAGAAGGCCAATGGTGTCCTGGGGTGCATTGAGAAGAGTGTGGCCAGCAGGTCGAGGGATGTTATCATCCTCCTCTACTCTGCCCTGCTGAGGCCACATCTGGAGTTCTGTGTCCAGTTGTGGGCTCCCCAGTTCAAGAAACACAAGGAACTACTGGGGAGAGTCCAGCGGAGGGCTACGAGGATGAGGAGGGGACTGGAGCATGTCTGGTATGAGGAAAGGCTGAGAGAGCTGGGTCTGTTGAGCCTGGAGAAGAGAAGACTGAGAGGGGATCTGATCAATACTTATAAATATCAGAAGGGCAGGTGTCAAGAGGAAGGGGCCAGACTCTTCTCAGTGGTGCCCAGTGACAGGACAAGGGGCAATGGGCACAAACTGGAACACAGGAAGTTCCATCTGAACATGAGGGAAAACTTCTTCACTCTGAGAGTGACCAAGCACTGGAACAGGCTGCCCAGAGAGGCTGGGGAGTCTCCTTCTCTGGAGATATTCAAAACCTGCCTGGATGTGATCCTGTGCAACCCGCTCTAGGTGATCCTGCTTTAGAATCATAGAATCATAGAATGGTTTGGGTTGGAAGGGACCTCAAAGATCATCTAGTTCCAACCCCCCTGCCATGGGCAGGGACACCCTCCACTAGACCACGTTGCCCAAAGCCCCATCCAGCCTGGCCTTGAACACTGCCAGGGATGGGGCCTCCACAACCTCTCTGGGCAACCTGTGCCAGGGCCTCACCACTCTCACAGGGAAAAATTTCTTCCTAACATCTAATCTAAATCTCCTCTCCTTCAGCTTGAACCCATTACCCCTTGTCCTGTCACTACACTCCCTCATAAACAGTCCCTCACCATCTTTCCTGTAGGCCCCTTCAGGTACTGGAAGGCCACAATTAGATCTCCCCGGAGCCACCTTTTCTCCAGGCTGAACGACCCCAACTCTCTCAGCCTGTCCTCATAGGAAAGGTGCTCCAGCCCTCTGATCAGCTTCATGGCCCTCATCTGGACTCGCTCGCAGGGGGTTTGGACTAGATGATTTCCAGAGGTCCCTTCCAACCCTTACCATTATGTGATTCTGTGATTGTGTGATCTCAAACATAGTACTTATCTGTTTGTATCTACAGATCTTGTGTTTCTATCATAGCAGCCATTTATTAGACTTAGAGGTAGTGAAAAATAATTTTTAGATTTTTTTCACCAAATAATTTTTACTACTAAGCTTCAGCCTCCATCTAAGAGTCAACAACAGAAATTTATCTCTACTCTGTTTTGAGCAACCTTTTCTCTCCAACATTCTGTCTGCAGCACGGACCTCAGTTTTCTTCACAAAATGCTTTTTTCATTGAAGGCCAAATATTCCACCCCAAACATCTTGATTTAGGGAGAGAACAGCAGAGAATAGACAGGTTCCCATTCAGGTCATTTGGGACCCACAGCAATGATTTTATGAAATATCAGAATGTCCTATACATTAAAATTTCCAGTTTTATGCAAGAACAGCACTGCTGCTGAAATACTTATTGTTCTGTATCTAGACAGATAAAAAATCAACGTTTGTTGGTATTTTTTTTGATTCTGTGCTAAAAATAAGCATTTTAAATGTGTTTGTGAAATGTCTCAAACTGATGATGGTAGTCAGCCAGTGTCAGGGAGTTTCTTGAAGTTTGTTTTGTGTCCCTAAAGAATTCTAGTAATAGAATATTACCTGAATTAAATTACTTTTTCTTAGCTCAAATAGCTTAAATTAGAAATAATTTTCTCTGAATTAAATTATAAATACTATTCTTGGACAGGAGACCTGTCTAAGATGGACAAGATCTCCATCTTGCCACTCTTTAACCACAGTCATCTGAAAGCTGTGCCTGGACAGATATCTTTCAGTGATTTTTCTCATATCTTCCTTAGAATGTCAAATGCCAGCAGCTTGGTGAAGCCCAGCAACATGGTTCAGAAGGTTGGTTTAAAGTTCCTGATTTACAGTGCCCCAGTTCAGGAGATGCAGCTGCTTTTACTCACCTGTTTGTAGCTTTAGATACTACACGTCACATCATGGGTTTCTTCTCGTGCCGATTTATTAATTAAACTGGTAGGGTCCTTGGGATGTGAGATTTTTGGACAATGATGAATACAGTGGGGCTTGAGTTCATGTCCTCTAGATGTTTTCATAGCATGAATAATAAGTGATAGTGGGATAATGGTATCCAAGGCTTACCCTGGACTTGTGTAAAAGGGGAATTTCACCTTCTGGAAAAAAACCCATGCTGAAGTCAAAGGAACCTCTGCAACCTGAAGCTGCTACCATACCTCCAGCTCACACTAAATTATCTTTTCCACCTTCCAGATGACAATTTCCCAGATGAGATTTCAAAGGCCATTGCCTTTGCCAGATATTTAATTTTTTTGAATGATTTTTTTGCATCCATCTTAATTCTACTCAACTCATGGGGGAACAGAAAAGAAAAAAAAAAAGAAAGAGAGAGCGAGACAGAGAAAGAAGTTAAAAAAAAAAAAAGACAAACAAACCCATCAAAATGATAATTGCTAAGTTATCATTTGCTTGCTCTTTTCCAGTCTAGCTGCTGCGGCAGCTCCTCTCTCGTCTTCCACCCTGCCTTAGCTCCCAAATGGTATCAATTATCCACAAATCTCACAGGGCCTGCACCATCTGAATAACAATTCATTAACCTTCACTTTCCTCCTGCTGATTAACTCGCCCCCACCACCTCCCTGATGTAGGAGACAGCGTGTCGGAAATTCAGCCAAACTTTTTAATTATGCAAATAATACAATACCCGGAGATAATTATTTAGCCCAGGACTCAGGCTGCATAGTCTATGCTCTGCTCTGCTCTCATAGGCTTTTCGACTCTGTTCTGTTCTTTACATCATCTTAGTTGTGTCAAGGAGAATGAAGGATTTTCAGTTTTACTCAGTGCAGGTGATCACTCAGAGAAGATGTGCAGAGACGTGCCACGGTTTGGGGAAGAACAGGTTGCTGCAAGGCTGGCCAGGGAACAAAAGGAGCCAGTTTAAGTTTACAATATCTATCTTTCAGTCCGCCAACTTCCAAGCAGCCTCCAGATAAACCCTATGTCGATCCAAAACTTTTCATTGCAGGGCTGAATTTTGCATCTTACATCTGATAGGATCCCATCTGTGTAGCTCAAGTTTTTTTCATTGCTCTTGTCTGGTATGGAATTGCTGAGCACTGCCTACTTTTTTTTTTTTTTCCCAGTCAAAACCTTTTCTTATTCCAGTCAAATTTAATATTTCATAAATGAATAATTGAAAATCAAGTTTAAACCTTCAAACTTTTCTTTTTGACAGAGATAACTTAAAAAACCAAACAAATTTATGACCAGAATTTTGTTTTATACAGATACACATAACTTTCACCCACAGCTAACTCAGGAATGGCAGGATGGATTTGTTTCAAACTCTCTATCATGCTTTTTGACAGACACATATGGGATTCTTTCCATTATGCAAAGGGTACAATTCTGGGCACATGAGATTTTGAACTTGGGTCTGCAATCAGTTTGCCTTGTGGCTCTGACCAAGTCACATGAATAAGTCTATGCATCAGCACAAGTGGTCTATGTACTTACCTTTGTAGCTCTGGCTGGTCTGTTGAGTTTCTTTACCTGTAAAATAGATGTGACATTGCTTTATAAAGAATTTTCAAACCTCTGAACTGAAACTTTCTTAGAATTACAAATCACATCCACAATATCAAATTTTACCATCTGCTACATTCATCTGACATCATTCCTGTACGCTGGAAGAAGATTATTGATTCTACTTGATAATCAGCTTCAAATACAGTAGCATAAGCAAACCTTTCTGAGATTAAATCATGTAAAATTCAGGAAAGATTGGATTCCTCTGGCAATATTTTATATGTCTTAATTTAACAGTGCTTATATTTCATTCTTGGAAGTAGATCATGGTTGTGTATTCAATATCTTTAATTCCTGCTAGAAATTTTATAGAATTTCAAAATTTCAAACACATTCAGACTGATGTCACTGACCAGCATGTTAAAGAGAGCAAACGTACATTTGTATGATGTTTTAGTGGTAAACTTCAACATCAGTTCGAAACAAGAAATAACAATACTAGGCCATCCTATTATCTTGTAATTCTCAATTTTTTAGATATTTCATAGTTGCTGAATATAATTAGCTCAGTTTGGCAACTGGGAAAGTGAAAATACAGGCAAGATAAGCCCCTGTTCTTAAATCATTTTTTAAGCTTGAATAAGAATTGCTAAATCTGTGAATGGACTGTGGAGAATACTTTCTCAACTTCCTAATGGAAGAGGAGTCCACTTTTCCCTGGTTGTTCTCCAGGAACACCTTTTCTTTCAGTGAGCATAAACTACTCAAATCATGATGCTGTAAAGTTCAGCACCTAAAATCCCAGCATTTCACAGCAAATGCACTCCCTGACCCCTCTTGTCAGCCGGACTCAATCCACTGGGAAGCTGAAACAGGTCTGGATAACACAAAGTATATAAATGTCTATATAATTATAGACTCTAAGCACAGATTCATTCTTCCTCTCTCTCATATTTCTTACTCTTATAGGCAGTCCCTTGCTTAGGCTGCTGACTTCTACAGGTCTCATCCTTAGGTACCTGCCTGTTCTCATACCTTGTATAGGATACCAAACTGAGGGTATCCACCTAGCAGCAGGAGTAAGATGTGACAATACCAAGCCCAAACTCGACCTATAGACCAAATGCCATAAGTTGTTTAAGAACCTAGTGCTTAAAGAAATACACTTTTTCACAGAGATGCTGAGCATTTTTAGCCATTATTGTCTACAATGGAAGATACAGATGGTCTTCTCTTCTAGAAATAGGTCATGTACTTAATTGCTTAAGTGTGGTGCTTCATAACTAATTTTGGGGACCCAAGTTTTAATAGTTCACCCTATGCAACTGGAAAAAAAATTACACTGAAAAGCAGAGTCAATACTGAAGTGAAGATAAAAGCAGCTTTAGGTCTCTAGCCCATGTTCAGTGTCTTGGATTATATTGCTTCTTTTTATCAATACTACATACGAGTAACTTTTCCTGCCTAGGGGTTGCTTCTGTCCTCTACAATGGCCAAAAAATGACAGACAACAATACTCAGAAATCAGGTTAGGAAGTTAAATGAAGAATAATATTTCATCCAAATGAAACATTTGGTACACAACATCAGGCCTATGAAAGGATTACTAATGGAATGGATTCACTTTCCCAGAGGTTAGAGAAGTGTCCATTAAATATTTTCTGTGAAGGCAATAAATGGGAGAAGGTATAAATTCCTAGCTTTAAAATCTAACCAGGACATCGCTCTTGCTAAATCTTCAGTCATTGTGAACAATAAAGGTTTGGGTTTTTCACTGACTTAGAGACATCCTATTAACTATTGATTGCATAATGCCACCAGGGGACAAGGCTTTGGTATCACGTGCAAAACTCTTCCTAATGGAGCTCCAAGATCATGTCTTGCACCATTCTGAAGGTCTCCACACCTCTGGGTGCACATTTGTAGTACTTGAAGTTTTCCTACTTAAGCAGGGAAGTATACAGAAATCTTTCAGGCTAGTACTTAATTGTTAGTACTCGACGTGATATTGATGATTAGTTCAGGTCTTAGGTGCAACCATGTTCACTCAAATAAATTTAAATGATGCATGATATTCCCATGCCTTTTTTTGGAAGATATACAACATTGATTATGTGTTTGCCTTTTCATTTGTACAAACCTATATTCATTCTAGGACTTTTCAGATTTAGATCTGGAATAAGGTTTCTAGGTAAGACTTACTGACCCTGTTTCTCTATCCAGCTGGACTGACCTTCAAAACCAAAGTTGGGGAAGGACTCAGTTAATGTATGTCTACAAACTTGTAACTTGATTTTTATATAAGTGCTAAGCTAACTCTGTTTAATTGATTTTCCACATTGTACACTGAGAAATAGGATTTTTATGGCTCTTGAATAATTCAGAACTTTGATTCCTAAGGCAAAAAAAATGGGCAAGGAATAAAAGCATAATTATCATTGTAGCAGAGGTCAAAAGGACAAGCTGGCCATAAGTTCATAATGTGCTTGTGCTCTTGGACTCACTGTGGACTGTGGAATATTACCTTGTTGAAATCTTATTACTTAAGGAAAAAAAAAAAAAAAAGCACACAGGCAGTTAGCTGCAAAATAAATGGAGGAAGTGTTAATTTTTAAGCAAGTTTGACAAAGATTGAGTTTCATATGACAAATACTGTCAGCAAGACAGGATTCTGTCAGTGGAAGAAGTTTAAACATTAACAATTTCTGTCAGGCTGTTGACACAACCACGGCAGACATTTCCCAAGATGCTGAGATGACTGCTGGCATTTGTCAACAATCCTGTCACAGTGACAGCAATAAGACCATGTCTGGAAATGTGACAGTTTTGGCTTTGTGTTCCCCTGAGCATTGGCCCAGGTGTTCAGAGAAAGTGTGGGAAAAACCCGTATTTCTGCATTGTCATTCGAATGCGGAAAAAACACAGGAGGAAAATGAGCTGTCACTCCAATTCCCGTGATGCCTTGCTGCTTAGCATAACTCTAGTCTGCGGCCCAGGGTCCACTGGTCCATACTCTGACAGATAATTAAGAAAGCAGCAGCTTTTTCTAGACGGCTCTTCCTCGTGATTTGCATTTTAGCCAGAGGCGACCAGTTATAAAAAAAACATGATGGAAAGATGGTAAGAAGCCAATTAGATGGATGGATGGCTGACTGACAGCTCTCTGGTATTACTACTCCAGATTTCATTGTATGCAGCCTGGCAGTTTTCAACAAGAACCAACTTTTGCAGGTTTGTAGAGCTGTTAAGTGAAGGACTATATATAGAATGCAATGGTTTTGCACAAATCTTTTACATTTTCCTGAAATAAACATTTATTATTTCCATTCTAGTTTAAGCACAATAATCTTACTTAATTAATCACAATGTAAGTAACTGCATTCAGAAATTCTAGAAGACTTTGTATTAAAATAGCTCTGTCAACACAGTAATGATTAAAAAGTGAGATGCAAGTTAAGCTGTGACACTTTATAACACGGCAGAGGTGAAGCCAGTTAGTAATTAATGTTTCTAAGGAACAAGTCTGATTTTTAACCTAATTAAATGACACTAATTCTTTTGAAATAATAAAATATTTGTTTGAAAGAAGTAAGGCATCTGAGCGAATAAAAAGAAATCTGAAATTTCCCATTGTGCTGGGAGAATCTGCTCTCAGTGAATGTTTCCTTTCTTCTGGGGATCTTTTTCTTTCTTTCTTTTTTTTTTTTCCCCTGTTGTTTTTCCCAGAGAGAAAAGATTGTTTTGCACAGGACCTAACAGTTTTAAATATGAAATAGCTTGTAAATTGCTACTTTCCAGCTCATCTGTTCAGCTCCGACAGCTGGTAGCCAATCAGAAATATTCTTCTGTGCTAGTGCCTTGTGGCTGTATCTCACTATAAAATTTAAACATTAGCAGGGCTTTTGTTTCACTTTTGTGTTGTTTGTGGATTTTTTTTTTTTATGAATACCAAATTTAACAAAGCGCGGTAGCAATTGAAGTTCCAAAGCTGCAGCTGCCAGCTGATGAGTAACAGTCTTCACCAACATAAAAAGTCCCTCGTCTTTCTTTGGGTTCTGCAAGTTTATCCAATGCTGGCAATTATCTCTTAATGAAAGATTGGTTGTTTTAGCAAAGTTCCCCGTAAAACAGTGTTTCAAAGAATATGACTTTATGGATGTGAGTCATCCAAATTGTTGGGAGCATGGATAACTGAAAATGTTAGCCCTTCTTTTTGCCTGCTGCAATATAAGAAAACCAAAACAAACCCATTGGAATCTCCTTCTTCAAAGCTGGCTAGAATTTACCTTTTTTTAAGATAAAAAAATAGGATAAAAATATAAAGCAAATTCATAACATGGTAAAGGCCAAGTTATACATGTTAAATAACAGTCTGTGGGTATTCCACTGGTCAAAAGAGACTATTCAAATTAATAGAGTAAGTGAATTTATGTTATAGTGAATTGCTCAGAGCTTGCAAATCCTTTAGAAGACTGAGAAATCTTCCAGTCTTGCCTTCTGTTTCACTTCTTTCTTCACAACATCTCCATTTTTCACAGTTGAGGAAAAACCTGAACCATGAGCTGCAGGACATGTTGTGAACCTCCTGGGGGGAAAAAAATGCACTTCTAATGCCACAGCTTGTAGATATTCCCAAAATCAAGCATCTGCTGTAAGGTCCTTCATCTCCTTTTTATCATCCAGCTACACGACCTCCTCACCCACATAATCTACTAATACAGCTACCACAATAGACGGCCCTCAAGACTCTACATCACCTGTATCTGAAATTTTGTGCTGTAAGTTAGACTTGTCTTTTATCCTGAAACCCCTTAGTCTCAGTTGTTTTTTTCCAGTAGTGATACACAGCCACCTCCATATTAGTGACAATCCTAGTATACCATATACCATTGCTAGCAAGTGCTGAAGGCTAAACAAAACACAGTGCATAAAAACTGTGGTACTGATAAATTTTGTCAGCTAAACTCCTTGAAGGGGAAACATGCTGATCTGTAATGGGACTTGGAAAACTAGTACAATTCGGAAAAAGCATTAGTACAGGAATTGCAATGTAGTGGTCAGGAAGTCTTGTATGGCTGAGGAAAATCTCATGCTAATTTTGGTGATCTGAGTTTAAAACCTTGGGAGAACCCTCCATGAGAAAAATCAGAATGTAGACTTAAATTTATATTTATAACCTTTGACAGGAACTTACCATGTTTCTTCCAAGTAGTAGCAAATATACAAAGATTCTGTTCATGACCATCTCTAAACTGAAATTACCATCTGCCATTAGGATGACGAGGAGAATTTAGGACAAGGTATTTCCAAATAAACTGAAAAGTCTGCTAATCCTATGTCTTCCAGATGGTTTAAATATACTTTTCCCCATTAGATTTATACCCACATTTACTTATTTCAAAATATTACCTGTGAATTTGGTCTAGTAGCTGTTGATGAAAATTCCTGTTATTTAAGCTCACCTTTATCTCTTTAGGTCTTCAAAATACTCATAACAAAATGAAAAATAATGAAACCATCATTTTTAGGGGCAGAATATTGTAATGGCATGGAGATCTAATCAACTCAAAAGATATATTTTAGCTTGTCCCAAAAATAATGATACATATACAATATATAAATATACACAAATATGCACACACATACATTCAGAGGGAGGTTTCTGCAAATAAACTCCAAAATTAAAGATCCGTCTTCACATAAAATTATATGGATTTCAAGAGAGACAAGGCCTGGAAGTAAGATGAGAAGGTGGGAAAGAGGGAAGGAGGGAGGTTAATATCACCTTTTACTATAATGTTTTTCTAATGTTTGTTTGTTTGTTTGTTTGTTTAAAATCTAAAATGTGAATTCATTTCAATCACTTCTTTATTTGCAAACAAAGTGAGAAATGCTTATAGATGTTATTTCAAGGTATCTAAGAGTGAGGTAACACTGATCCACAAAATCCACAGTGAAAATTGAGTTGATTTGACTCACCGCTACTAGAGAAGAAAGAAATAAAGAGTCATGGCATATTTTTTAACTTTTTCATCTGGAAACACCCTAAAAGACTGGTCAAAGTAAAGACTGCACACATTGTTTCCTTGAGCTATTTGTTCCATTACAGTTGGGCTTCTGAGGGTGGGAGGACAGGGAATTAACTGCCAACACAATCATTACTTGAGGGGTGGAGGAAGGGGTGATAAAGTGTATTCCATTAAAATTTCAGTGATGATTTTAGTGTGCCAGGCTGTAGTGATCAGATTTGGAACGTGACTATGAAACTTGAAACTATTGCTGTTAGAAAGATTCAGGGACATTTAGGGTGGAAAAGATCAAATCTACCTTTGCCTATCTAAAAATTAGGCATTTAGTTTAAGCTTGATTCTTCTTCTGAGAGCGCCACTCTGGAGATGAATCATCATTTCCTAAAACCAAGTGTCTTGACACTTCAATTATTTATCTTTATAAGCTGTAGGAGGAAGCTGAATATCTAGTTTAAAGTAGTCAATCACTCTTTAGGTGGTTTAGGTTGGACAAAATGGATCTCAAACCCCCTCCATACATGACTCTGCTTGGGATTTAGATCTTACTCTGTTCTTTGGCTTTATCCAGGACTGGAGGCCAGGATATTGCTTGGCTCTGACACAGTGGCTTGAGGGAGAAATCGCTTTTTTATAAGGAGAATCTAGAAAGTTCTTTATAGATCTTTTGTCTAATAGTCAATTCTGTCCAGCTGTTTAGATGAATAATATTATAAGCCTGGCAGAGTTTTAAGCCTACCTTTCTTTGTCCTTTCAATATAAGTTGCTCGGTGTGAACTGCTGCTTTATTATTATATGGTGAAAATTATTCTTCTTGGCTGTTGATACCCTATTTTCCCCACAGCAGTGATGAAAAATTGTATATGAGATAAAGGCAGAATACACTGAAGGTAAGAACTACGTTATTATTCACCACTATTTCTTATTTCTAGTGCAATCAAACACTAACATAACACGGACTCCACATATAGCCAGAATACATTAGGAGAAACATTTTGACCATTGTCTTGAAGCCAACACAAGCATAATTTAATATTAGATGATATGATGGATGTACCGAACATGACAAAACACCAGGCTCTTCAATCCAAACCAACACAAACATGGCAGATGAAAACAACTCTTAAAGAGGAGCTTAAAAGCAGAGCCATCTTTATGTAGAAATATTATAGCAGGTCTTAAGGTTTGACTAAAGACCAAGAAAAAATCCTAGCATTTCCCCAGTGGCCTTGAGAGCAAGTTCAAAAAAACATAGGGCACAGCAGCAAAAAATCGGATCACACAGGGGTTTAAAACAGAAAAGGAGAATTACAAGTATTCCCTAATTAGAAGACTGGAGATTACAAGGGTGAGTGTAGCTTTCTAAAATTCAGAAGAAGGCAGAATGAGGAAGATGAGGCATTCAGTGAAATGTCAAGATAAAATCAATACAGCATTTTCTGGGAAATCAATGCAGAGAGTAGAAGACATTCAAGATAACAGAGAAGCAAATGCTTTCTCTGGAGCGGATGAAAACTCCAACAGTGGCACTGAAAACAGGTGTTGTTTTCATAATTAAAACTCAAGGGAAACCTGCCTAAAGGGAGCTGTAATAATGAAATAGGGGAAAAAAATACCCATGGAGAACAACACCTCATTAGGAGAGATAAACTTCACATGCGAACGACATTGAGTTAAATGATAAATTGTTTTTCTTAATGGTACTCTGGTGTGAGACGGGTTCAGAGGTTCTGCTTATTTTGCTGCAAGCTGGTGATTAATGGCTGCGAAGGTTTTCACGCAAGTGTGAAAGGACTGGAAAATGAAGATGCAAGTTGTCTCTCCAAAGGGGCACTTTGTAAAACCAGTGTCTGGACAGAAATAGGAAAGCCTTTGAGAGGTTAGAAAGCCCTTATAATAACTGGCTGTGGAATGACCCAGTTTAGTTATTTTCTGTTTGGTTTCTAGTTAATACTGTTTTCCCCTTGTAACCGATGCACACTAAAACCTCAGGAATAAGACCCTGAGGCAATTCTGAAATCATCTACAGTGTATTTTCTTAGAGATAAAAAACATCAGCGACTCCAGTCCCTCTGACTCAGCTTGGTGTTCAGGTACCATGGAGTCAAGCGTGGTACAGACAAGCAGAGCGTTGCCGGAAACCCTCCAGGAAATCTGAAACGTCTGGGTGATTCCACGCTTGATTTTTCATAACCTTATCAATACCGTTCCTCAAATGGGGATGTTTAAAGATGGAGAGAAACTGTTTATGTCAAGGGGCGGCTTGTAGTGCAGAGGAAAACTAATTTGCTCTGATGAAAACTCTTCTGCTACGAACAGAGTTTTCAGAGGAGCAGTGTAGGGATTTATGAGAAGGGATTTTTGGGATAAACGTCTGCTGCGGATCCGATGGTCTCTAGTTTCTGTGTGCTTAGTAGGCACAGCTGCAATTCAGGAGCTGTTACAGTTGACTAACTACCTGCTGCATGTCCAGAAGTACCAAAGAGTCCAATAAATCCTCAATTCTGTACACAGACAAAGCCACTATTCCAGCAAGTTCCTGGGTGGGAAGCAAAGACACACCGTAAAGAACACTGTAAATTGTCCAGAGGTAAAAAAACTTGGCCGTTGTTGCGTATAGTGACTTGGAATATTTAGCCAAACATGTATGTTTAATGACAACATTTTTAAAATGAGCAATTGTAAAGTCATACTTCTAAACATAAAGGCTCTGTCTGAAGACTGGGTTCATCATCAGCAAGCAAAAAAATTTAGAAGGGATAAGAATTAATAATGTTCTTACGTGTGTAACATAGGGCTAGTAATGAATAGCAATGATTTTGTCTCCACATCACTGAAGAGATCAATACTTTATTGAGTTCAGATCTCTAGACAGTAAAAAAGAATGTTGGAAAACTGAAAAACATGTGGAAAGCTACTGTCAGCAATGAAAATCTTTCTCTGGAAAACTTAAGGAGCTCCATCTCCTTTACTATATCTCCAAGACTAAAGAGTGACAACCCTGGGTTTATACTTCACATACACAGAATATCAGGAACCATAAGACTCTTCTGTCTCATAAAGAAAAGCTCATGATATACTGCCTGGAATTAAAAGTCAGGCAAATCAACATTAGAAAAAAAACTTTTTTTTTTTTCATTCAGGATGATCAATAAGAATAAAAATAACCTATACAATTATAAATGACCTATGGAATTTTATCAAGATCTATATTAGGCATCTTAACAACAGGGCATTTTGCTATAAAAATTACATCTCCACTTGATATGATTAAGCTGATATAGATGCCTAGAAGAGATAAGGCTTTCCTGTGATCTCAGACCATCTCTGTACCAAAGAACTTTTCTGAAAGTGGCATATGGGGACATAGTGTTTCTCTTGTATATGGAATTACAGAGGTAAAGAATCTCAGTACACAATTCTCTGCTCTGTCAGGTTTGACAAAATTCACTTTATTTTGGAGGCAGCATGGCAAAAATGAAACACGATTGAGCAACACCCCATGAATTCAAGGGGGACACACATGTAATCTTTTGCAATTAGAATTGCACAGGGAATATGGATAGGTGAAATAGTAATTATCAAATTGGAGCCTTGCCAGAAAAGTGGGACAACCTTGTTGTCTTTGTTTGGTATCTCAAACTTTTCTATTTCAGGAAAAAACAGTTAGGATGTCCCTCCAGAGGCCTTATGCACCATCCTCATCCAAGGGACTGCTTTGCAAATTTATACATTTAGGACTGCCGCCTCAAACGCTACATCTCACAGACAGAAAGGAACCTAAATTCAGCTTATTCCTAGCAGTGCACTAGCTATTGCCCAGCTAGAACTGAGAGCCCATGTCTCCTATCCAGAGAGCAAGACAAGTTGTGTACCTTACAAAAGGATTTTTAGAGCTGATTTATTTTAGCTAACTAACCTGAAAACCCAACAAAACCAATGTGTCCTACATAATCCCTTTTTTGCAGCTCTGGGATAAATATCACTGTGAACCTGGAGTTCACTGTTGGATTTTTTTTCTAGATTTCTACTATAGACATCTGAATCATTGGGTGGCAGGTTTCCACACAGAGGTCTAACCTTAACAGGAGGTGGAGGTAGATGGTCCCATCCTAGCCTGTGGCTGGAAGACCTGTTGTTTTAACCTGCTTTCCACTTTGAGGGGAGTGCAGAACCCACTCCTATCTACCCTGCAGGAGCTCTCCAACCTCTAGGTGACATTTAAAAATGAGTCTCTACCAACATTGCTCTTGTCATTGGTTTAAAATGGAAAAGATTTTTGTAGAGGTGGGTGCCAGTCTCTTCTCCCAAGTAACAAGCAATAGGACAAGAGGAAATGGCCTCAGGTTGTGCCAGGGGAGGTTTAGATTGGATATTAGGAAAAATTTCTTCACCGAAAGGGTTGTCAAGCATTGGAACAGGCTGCCCAGGGAAGTGGTTGAGTCACCATCCCTGGAGGTATTTAAAAGATGTGTAGATGTGGTGCTTAGGGACATGGTGTAGTGGTGGACTTGGCAGTGTTAGGGTAACAGTTGGACTTGATGATCTTAAAGGTCCTTTCTAACCTAAATCCAATGATTCTAAGAAAAAGGACAGCTGTGCTTTCTCGGGAAGTCAACTCCACCAATCAAGGCACTCCTGTGGGATCACTTTCCTCCCTTCTAGATGTGCCAGCCCTGTGGGTCCTGAGCAACCCACAGATGTGGCATCAGTAGCAGAAGTCTCTGCAGGCAAAATGTTTTGGAGTTTTGCTCATCTCTGTCTGTTGGTATTATGGACATACATTCTGCCATAAAGGAAGTGCCTGTATTTGTGTCCCTTTGGCTGCAGCTGTGCTACTAAAGCACTGCCAGGCCCTGGTTCAAGCACTGCCGTGCAGTAAACTGCACTGTTAATGGCTAGAACAGTTCCTGGACTCACAGCTTGGTTTTGGCCCAAGCCAACCAGCAGCAACCGCATAGCCCCTGGTGCTTTGCACATAGGGATCATGCCTAGCAGGAGATTCATGTGCAGTCGGTTGTGCAGGATGAGAAAGCTGATCTGTGGAGATGTGAACTCTCTCGTCTTGGATCAGGGAAAAGTTACTGACTTGTTTTATAGTAATAAAATTATAGTTTAGTAATAAATTGTTATTAAATTGAATTACAAGCATAATAATAAAAGGTTAAACTTATTTTATTACTATTATAGTCAGACCAAATGTCCTTATGGTTCAGAAGCCTGTCTCTGGGTAGTAAAAAAAGTCGTGAGAAAGACAGCAAGAACAGGGCTGGAACAGGCAGGTATTTCTCCAGTCTATGCTCCAGACCCCACCGGCTGATGGCCTGGGGCATTCTTGAGCCACTGGCTGTGCTAATGTATTGAAAATCCTTCCTGGCTTCTGGGGTCAGAGCACTGCAGAGTCATTCAGCTTCTGGAAATTTGCCTGTCCATGAAATAACATTTAATTGGCTGAATTAGCAGCCAAGTCTATTTGATAGCCAAGCAGTACTTAAGCTGTGGAGAAAGCAGGGAAGGGAGATGTGCTGCCATCCAACAGGAATGTGATGTGATGAGGATATGTTTATCTCGCAGGAGCAGCTAATGTCCACAGTCAGCATTGGAGATTCTGTGATTTATGTACAGACAATATAAAGCAGGTTTTGTCTGAGGAAGCTTAAAATAGGCAACAAGAAGAAGAAAAACAACACAAGCCAGCAAATAATATTCTTTTCCATTTTACAGGCAGGGATCAGAGGCAGAAAAATTAAATTATTTGCCCCAGCTTGAACAGGGGTTGTGCGTCCTGACCGAGAATTTATCTCCTCTGCTTTTGCCCTATGATTATCCCTAATCAGATGTGTAAGATTCAGACTGCTTCACATAATAATCTGTAAGGAGCCCTGCCGGTAAAGCCGGTCTCCTAATGTTTGACTGGGCAGAGGGACTGAAGGTCTGTAGGAATTTGGAGGAAGGATTTTAAAAATAATAACATCAGGAGAGCTACTTGAACTAGACCCCCAAATGCATTTTAAAGCTTAGGAGAACAAGATATATTTGCAAATGCATATTAACAACAAAATGCAACGACAGCAGACCCCCCATATCAGTCATCATACACTCATTTTAACAGACCTGCCAGAACTCCTAATTAAGGTCTCCCTTAGGACTCTTGTTTTCTATCTCATTATCCTGATAAAGTGGACACCAATGAGTCTCTTAATGAGGATTAAACTGCAGGCTTTAGTTGAATTTGCATCTCACATTTGCTATTGATGAGACTCTCCTGAAATATGCCACACGTACTTGCCAGTTTCTAACTCAGAATTCAAAATACCGTACGAAAAATCTGGTAATAGACTTCCACTGGTTTGCCTAGCGATTGTCCAAAAATAAGAGATAAAAATTGTCTGTTTTGATAAATACAGCATTTTCCCATCCACAGTCCAACAGTGTGTGTCATATTGCTATGTATCTGGCTTAAAAGGGACAGCTGCTCCAGGGATCTGGAAACACTCTCTTTAGTTTTTAACAGAAGGAAAAACTGAAACGGAAGCAGATGTTTGTGACTGTATCATGTGTGAGATAAGGCCTTCAGAGACATTTATTTTTTTCCCGACAGCAAGTGTTTAAAGTCTCATCTTCCTTAAAGGAATTTTGATTTCATGCCTGACCCAAGAAATATGTTTTGCGTAAATTCACATGACAGTTTCTTGCTGATGGTTTTAGTCAACGTGGGGCTAAGTCATTAGGTTGTTCCGAAACCTGGCTACTGCCTGCGCATACCAGAGAGATAATCCACTGCCAGGCTGGAGTTTGCTCTTCCGTACCTCCTCCGTGGCCATGCTGTTAGTTGTAAGGTAGCACCACTAAAGTCTATGTCCACACAAACACCAGGAGCCTTCTAGGTCCTAGGAGACAGAAGGGTTACCTGCTAGAAATCAGACCAAAGAAAAGTTTGCTCAGCATTCCTAAAATCTACAAGTCCTGAATTAGTGTCTCAGGCAATTTATTCAGAGTGTTTAACAGACCTTAATTAGCACCCTCTAAATGAAATTTACATCTGTCTTGAGGAGTTCTTCTGTGAACCAAGAAGCTCATTTCTTTCTGAGGACTTCCTTGCTCTTCAACATAGACAAGGATCAACACTGACACTCCCAGCAGCTCCTCCACCACTCTTGCTCAGCTCTTATTTCTCGTCTCCTTGCCTTAATCTATTCATTGACATCTGACAGCAGATCGGTGAGACAATTTAACCTTCAGAATAGATGCCAAACGTTTCCCTCATATATAGTGGAAAAAGCACACATACACGTATGCATCTTTGTTAGTATGCGCATTTGGAGACATTTTTGCATTAAAGTTTAAATTGGGAGAGACTCAATACTTTGGTTGAATTTTGATGCCTAGGTTATCCAAACTCTTTTACACCTGTACTAGATTTTGTGTTTACAGAAAATCTGTTTGATAAAAACTGTGAAAATTTTAGACTTTGTGATATCAGTGAAAAACTTGGAAATACTGCAAGCACACCTCAGGGTTTGGAAACTAAGAAGAAAAAAACCCCAATATTTACTGTTGATTTAGAGATCTTATTTAAGACATTCTCAGGGGGGTGTGCGTGCATGTGGCCTGACACTTATTTTTTAATGGTTGGGAGATAAAAATGTATTAATAAGTAATTTCCATCACTTTTGCATGCCATCATCTACCAAATCTGAGCTGTGAAGTACATCTATGAATGACCACTGTTCCTACTCAGGTTCAGACAGAAAATATGACACAAATTGCAGCCACAATAAAAAGTGAGACATGTGAAACCAAATCACAGATGTCAGGCAAAGCCGGAGGAAATACAGAGGAAGACTACAGTCATAGAGGCAGTATTTCCCAACTTTGTCATCATTGCCCATAAAACGATGTCAGAGCGTGCCTTTTTAAAAAAAAAAAAAAATTACTTCTTTTGCCCATCTAACAACAGAAACCATGATTATGCCCAGAATTTTGCTCTCTATCTGCTATGATGCCAAACCATCTGTTGCCTCACATCAGAACTTTCTGTCCAAAAAGGTTCCACCATACACACAAGAGCAGTGGAGGCCACAAGCATTTTCTCCTTCATGGTGAGAAACAAAAGGAGTCACATTCATTCAGCAAATTATAACTTTTGGGGAATTTTTTTTAATTAAGTAAAAATGGATAAATTGGGGAATCATTGTTCACTGTCTTGGTGCAACAGTGAGGTGGATTAAATGCTTTTGCAGAGGGGTTGGACAAGATGATCTCCAGAGGTCCCTTCCAGCCCCTACCGTTCTGGGATTCTGTGAAATGAAAGAACAGGTCAGAGATTTCAAACAAACTAGAGAAAGTGTCTCATCATACAAAATGCAGTTAACCCATGGAATTCTGTTTCCAGACGCTGATATCAGATATTACAAGTGCTAAAACTTTAGATGAGATTAAGTATTGCCTATATGACTTTGCAGGAAAAAAAGTTCATTGAGTTAGATACAAAGCACAATTTCAGGCCCAGGAAATCCCTGAGCTGTGAGGTATTGCAGGCTGGGAGAGAATTCTGAAGAAATATTTTTTTATGCTTTTCCATGGGCATTAATTTTTGGCACCTACTGAAGACAGGATACTGGTCTGCTCTGGTAGTGTGTTTTTCTGTTCTTAAATATCAAAATGTTTCAATTGGCATTGCAATGTGCAACATTTTGTCTTCCCATTCCTAATGTTCCAAATTTTTTTTTTAATACAAAATTTAAAAAATTTAAAAACAGGAAGGGAAAAAATCATAAAACTTCTTTCTTTCTGAATGATTCAAGCTGACTTTTCTTTTGATTTTCTTTTTCAAAATTAAATTGAAAAATCTGTTATTTGCAGTTGAAGCCAAGATTTGCTTTACTTAGTTTAGTCAGTAAATCATTTGGACTTGAAATTAAGCAGGTTTGCATAATGACAGTCTGTTGTGCTTCTTAATTTGGGAATTAGGGAGCTGGGAGGAACCCTACTGTTTACCAGCTTCAGTAAAAAATCAATTTTAAATTTATTTCAATGAGTTCTGTTTCTTCTCTTCCCTGTGGACAAGTACACCTCATATTATGTGGTACATTAGTTATACTGGCCACTCTAAATGGCAGATAACAGCTCTGATTAGTTTTCTTATAGATATAGCAGGGACACTGATTTTTCAGGAAAAAGCAGATTGTCCTGTTTGACTTCAGAAACTGGACAGAATTTAACCTTGGTTAAAAATTCTCAAAGCTAAATCATCTCTGGCTCAAGATCTGTTGTACCCCAAAGACCATATTTCTTCACATGAGACATCACAGCTGACAGTCCTGAAATGTGTTTGTTTGGGGACAGTGATAGAGAAATTATTTTAAGTGAAGGGTTTGACAGCTTGGAATTTGCTTCTGCCCTTGGAATAATGTAAGCTGAACTTTCTAATAGTCAGGGCATTTCTGCAAAGCTTGTGTCTGCGTGAAAACATTCCCCATGAATCTACTATAAAAGTACAACATATTGAAGTTCAAGCATTAACAATTAAGCACTTAATTGCACTGAATAAGATTTTCATAATTTCTTTCTTAGCTTGGCGAGACCTACTGTATACATGGTATTCTAGTCCTTCCACTTTTGGCTCTAACTGTAACAGTTTAATTTAGGTGTGATGCCTCTCCACAGGGAATCTCCAGAATCACCAACCATATTTCCACGTGTACCTGAGTGTCTATAGACAAGCAAAAACACTTGATGAGATTCACAGTAGTGTTAAAATGCCCAGACTCAAAAAAATCCATGGGATTTATGCACTTAGATGCTCTAAAAAAATTCCTAATTTTGCTCTAATCAATCCACTGATTGAGAGGTCTAGCATCCTTGTCTGTCACCTCTGCATGAGGGCTTCTGTGCAAATAGGACCCAGCTGTCAATGGTCAATGTCATTGTGCCTGACATCTTCCTTCTGAACACAAGCAGGACTGAGGTGCCTGAAACTAATGGGCAGTCAACCTATTGACATCAAGAAATTTGTAGTCACAACAGTGAGGTCAGAAAAAAATGGTTTTGAGTCACAGGATGACACTGGGAAATTAGTTGGATGAACTCATCCCTACCTTACATTGCAGGAAGTCATTTCCATCAGTACGACTTCAAGTGGCTACATTGCCATCACTTATGCATTGTAGATGTCTAAATGTAAGCTAGACCTTTTCAACTCTATTCAAATCCATTTCATAAAGGTCAGCACAGCCAAGGTGGATATACTTTTCTAAAGGAGGTCAGAAGACGTGTGCTCCACAAGAGCATATTTGTCTCCATTTAAAGAGGATGTGACTGTCTCAGAAATAATACCCCTTCAGTTATCGGTGATGAATCCCACCCCAAATAGCTTTACTTATTCTCTGCATTTACTTAATACTGAGATCTAAACGACAAAGATGTGTCAAGAGGAGATCAGGGCCTACTCTGTATTGTCTGATGGCAAGAATGAGTGCAATGTACCCGTATAAAAGGGGTTTACTTTAAAGACAGATTTTCAAGTACTCGCCTGAAAAAGAAAGCTTCGTTCATCTATTATTTACACAAATGGAGATTAGGACGTAATGACAAAGATAACCTGCATATGACAGAGATAATCGATATCAGATGAGTATCGTGTCTATAACAATAAATTTTAGAGCACCAGATGTGTTTCCAAAGAAGTCACTTTTTATGGGGGATAAATCTCTGTGCAATTACATCTATTACTTTTAAAAGAAGGGAAAACACTTCATAAGACAATTGAAAGGAGCAGCGGCTGCTGTTTCCCCTTCTGCAGGTATCTAGCAAGTCATGTGTAGAGCCAGGAGCTCCCAGCCACCCACTTACCAGTTTTACAAGGCACATGATGCTTGCTAAAGAGACCAAGTTACTACTGTATATTTTAGTATGGGAGGAAAATCTGTCTCCAATGGTTTTGGACACCTTGTTACATCCCATTCTGAAATCTGTCAAGCATGTAATGACAGCTAGGACACGGAGGAATACTTCTCCAGTTCAAGAACAAGAAGGCCCACAAGGAAAATTTGCTGATTTGCTAAACCCTTTACATTTCCAGATACAGCTGTAGGATACTGAGCATATTAATGTAAACTATCACAAATATCAGAACTTTTGCCTCTACAGGTTATTGAGCCAGGCAGTTCATAGCTGAAGAGTTCCCCGTAACTTGGACACTGCCGATAGAGCAATCCTGAAACCTTGTATTGACAGATGGAGCTACATTTGGATTCATCCAAATGCAAGTTGCCTAGAGGTTTCAGTGGAACATCTTCTACAGGAGACTTCAACCCAGACCTGTAACCACTTGTGTTTGCTATCAGTGTACTGACACATCTTACCTCAGAGAAGCAAGTAACATGTAGTTTTGTGTGTATTTTTATTAGGGTAAATGCTAGCAGTAAAGATAGCCAGTCCTAGAGAAATCCATACTCATGTTGCAATTCTATAATTATTCAGTGAGAAAATGTACACAAGGGGAAGGTGATTATCTTTTGCTTACATTTTGTAGGAGATGTAGTACCTAAAATGTAGTGCCCAGCTTAGTACCAATGAGACAATATGAAGATGTGATGACATAGACTTAGTATCAGATACCTACACGCTCTCAGAGGCTTTGGTAGATTCATATGACTTATGCTAAAGCCAGAAGCACCATGTCTTTGTCTAAGTCGATATGGGTAGATAAAAACTATCATGATGCCTGAAATTAGATGTCATATGAAAATGTACGGTTAACCTAAGTGACTCTCAAAATCATGCTGGGTAGGAACAATGCAAGAGTACAGTCTGCAGCCAGACCGTTTCAATCCCATCTCGACACCTTCCGTGCCAGAAACCTCCCTCCTGCAGTGTACGTGGCCATATGCAGAAAAGGCAGCTATTTCACTTGGCAAAAACTCAAATCAGCACAGTTACAGTGAGCAAAACTTCCACCCTTGTCCCCAAGACCATCTAGAATAGAAGTTTGTATGCTGTTTTCTTTTGGGAATAAAATCCTACCTCTACCCTGCAGGTATCCTTTCTCTCTTTGTAGTGGCATAGTCGCTGGGATCAAATTTAAAATGTTCAAAACTCCAAATTCCTCAAAAGGTAGTGTGAAACTACACCTCACATGTCATTGCAAAAGTAAGCGAGCAAACTCTGAATCTTCTCAGAAGTGGCATGTTCCTTCACTCTCACTAAAAGTTAGTTGCACAGGAGAGGTGGTCATGTGGCTAAAATATGGTGTTATAAAGATCCCGGTTCTTTTCCTAGCTTTGTCATAGAATTACACCCAGACTCACCTCACCCAAGATTACCCACTGGTGAGTTAGGCACCCGACTGAGTCTCTTTGGCTCCCTCGATGATGAACATAGAGAATAAAAACACAGAGAGGATGTTTATTACTATTTTTATTATGATGGTGCATATTAATAAACACATGTAGGTGTTTATTCTCAGGTAGGTGGGATGTATTATGACCTGTGGGTGCCACCTATCTCTATTTACAACAGAAAGAGTCTAGATGACCAATTTAGGTTTTATTCTTTGCTTTAGAGTGTACAGGTTTCAATGCGATGAATCCCACTTTTCTTTTTAAATGTGTGCAGTGACTACAACGTCAACGCCTCACCTCTTGGGAGCACTTTACACACACTTTGACCGAGGTGGATCACCCAAAACAACCACTGCATTTCTGGCGGCCCATTCACTACTCTAAAATATTAAAAACCTGTCCAACAAACTTGTTTTGTACTTGTTTCGGCTGCTAAAACGCATCATTTCCCAGGCCCTGTCTGAACTGTACCGCTGGAGCACTAGGTGGCAATGTTGTTACAACGAAAACTTCTACCAGCTCCATAAGCCACGGCTGGTTTGTGCCACCAGAGATCCCAGCGATGCTTCGCAGGCGATGCAGAAGCTTAGAGAACTGCCACCACTCCTTCGGTCGTTGTATGACATCATTGTGTACCCCAGGCTTGCTCCGAGTTAAAAGTTGTTGGTGGGTTTGTTTGCCTTTACATTAAAAAAGCAAAAGAAGACGATGACCTGACATTTAGCACAAATTTGGTCTTCCCCATAAAATTTCCAGTGGGTCTGGGGGATACTGAATAGGACACACAGGAATGAGCGACAGTTCTACCAAGGTGGGGTTCAACCATCTGACATGAGGAAGTGAAAACTCAAGCCTGATCCTAATAAAGTGGATGGGTTCGTAAAAAGATTTCACTAATTCCAGTGAAATCAAAGACAAAATTCCTGGATATAAAATCTAGGGCGTGGGTAACTTTTTTCAAGATTAGTGCTTTTAAAGAGAAAAGTGCTACACCTAGCAATTCAATCTGTGTTTAATCAACTCCAGACAATCAGTATTATCAGGTCGTGATTCTGAGGGACCTCTTCACACAGTATTTATTTTCACACACACAGTATTTATTTTAATCCACTTTAATACACATCATTTACCCTTATCATAAACTGTGTGAATGTCATCTATGGGTACCAATAGCAAAAAGAACGGTTCTGGTCTGAGTATATTCCATCACTACAAGAACCTCAGGTTTTAATTTCTTTTTTTAAGAACACACCGCATCCTGGTCATAGCAGCTCTTGTGCCCAAAAGTAAAAATGTTCACAGTGCAGAAAAACCCTCCCCACTTCCCAGGGAAGGGACCGGGCTACACTATCTCTCAGGGCTCCTTCCAGCTCTGCATTTTCACTAGTCTATAAACAGTTGGGTCCCACAGTGGGTATTGAACTAAGCCATGGTGTGAGCACCTTGGACTGCGCCAGAGTTACACAGGGGTCAGCACAGACCCTTACGTGGCTTCTCAGTGATGCACAGTGATAGCCTGCCATGGTGCTCAGGAGGATCTGAAGATGTGTCAGTGGTAGGGCCAAGGGTCTAAACAACCTGCCTGCCTATTTGCCCAATCTGGAGCCTTTGCTGCTGATTGTGAGCAATATTATGTCAGAGTTACTTATTCTATCAGCTTTGGTTATCAGCTAAGTGGTTATTGTTTTACTCTATATCTTACATGGAGGTCATCTGTCAGGTCAGTTTCTAGAAGAGATTCTCACAGTGTGCGTTTCCTCAGAGTATTAATTATACTGCAAAACCATAGCAATATTGCAAAGGACTGAGATACAATTTTATCTGACTGGAAGAACAGGAGAAAATTACAGGTCTTACTCACAGTGTGTACTAAGGAGACTTTAGTATTACTCTCTGGATTTGTTTGAGGTAGTGAGAAAGAGATTCATCTTCATTATTTTGGTCCTAAAGTGTCTTTGAAGTCTTATGTAGTTTATATATAAGTCTAAGTAAAAAAAATCCACATCCATGGACTTTTAAGAGTCTTACATGAGTATGTGTACCCAAATGTGTGAGATTTCTTCATGCACTTCTACTTGAAATACTAAATGCAGACCTTCTTGAAGTGTTCCAGTGGGGAAAAAAAAAAATGAGTAAGGCTGCTGCTCCAAAACACAAGTACGTTTTCATTTGGAAATCTCTCATTTATACAGACATATTTTAATGAAAATGGTATTAGAATTTTTCCACAAGGATGGAAATTTAGCTACTTTGGGTGGAATTGGTTTTCTTTTGAAACAGCTCATAGGTTCTGATTTCACAAATGATACAAACTTGTCGAGGTGTGGGCTGACCCAAAAGGGTTCCTGCTTTTTCCCTGTCTTTTCGGGCCTCCCTTTCCTTCCCCTCCCTGGGACAGCACTAATGCTTGCACTCTTCTGCAGTGAATCAGAGCAGGCCATTACCTGTTTGAATACAGTTTTCTTGTTTGTTGGGATAGATCCATGGTCTGGTGACCAGGAGGTGTGACTGGAGGTGCACAGTGTGGAGCAGCCTGCATTTATTTTGGCTTGAGGAAGCACTAAAACCGCTTTCCTTATGCTGGAAAATTCTCTTTGCTGGAACAAATTCTTAATTTTTCAATGTCCCTTACAAAAAAAATCTCTGAAACTGCTAAAGAGTTACCAGCCCTGAGGAGTTTTGTGGGTTTGGATTTTGTTTGTTTATTTGTTTTTTTCCTTAATATGCCATTACATGGTGGGGAAGGAGAGAAGAAAAGGTTTTATTAATACCGTGAAAACAGTAGATTCTTTTTCTCACCCAGAGCCATCCATTTAGATTGGAATAAAAGAGAGGGATGAAATGAGGGATTTTTGCTGGGTTTTAGCCATGTGATCATACATAGACTTTGACAGCACAGCGAAGTTGTGCTGATATCTGAGGAAAAATCAGAAGCAGCTAAAAGACGGAAAGTTTAAAGAAGAGAAAAGATGTGCGTTTCTGGCTTTATTCATATCTCATTAGCTTCTGGCACAATAAATTGCCTAGACCAGCAAAACCAGTTGTTCTTTCTCTTTTTTAATGCAAATTTTGGGAAAAAATTGTAATGTCAGTAAAAAAAGTGGTGCCGAAGAACAGACCGGACTTAACATTTTTAGAAGCATCAGCTATGAGTATGTGTCCACCCTCCCCCTTTCCAAACAGGTTTATCTCCCCATAATTCCCTTTAAGACAACTTATTGACAAGTTTTCAAAAGCATATTCTTGCCATTAAATTCTCCATGTTTCTGTGCTCAATAAATTAGAAATAAAGAAGTCTCCCTGCCCAGGATGGGAATGTGAGAAAGTCTACAAAGGAATTCATTCAATATGTAGTGAAATCAGTGGGGTTTGGATGATCCCTTTTTTTTGGAACATTCCCTAGTGTGACTTTCCAAAGGTTGTTGGATGCTGAAACATGTGGCTGAAAATTCAAGTCTTTTTTGAAACCTCCCTACACTTCCAGGCACCAAAATGTCTCTGATCTGGTCCCAAGGATCACAGTGAAGCAACAGCCAAATAAATATCCCAGCAACCTCCAAACTTTCCTTATTATTTCCAAAATGCATGAACTTCAAACTCCCAGATGATAAAAGTGGGGAAAGGCAATGCCTTCTCCACTTACTTGTGGAAGACACCATGACTCAGGAGAGGCATTTTAAAACTCAGAGGGCTTCCTTTACATAGCCCATTTGTGATTCCCGTGTGAATTACCTCCTACATTTTTAACTGAATTCCCTAGGAAGCACCTTAGCAAAGAAATTTAAGGTCGAAAATAGGCACATGAGCCCAGTCAGAAATCCTGGAGCTGGTGAAGTGAAGCACATCATCAGAGCAGATGGAGCAATCATGAAAAATGCCAACCTCTCTGGAAAGCCTCTAGCTGGAAAGTGAAAGAGAGTTTTTTGTTTTCCTTTGACTTCTTAAAAAAGGATCTCCCCTGCCCCTGCCTGTGCACCTCCTTTCCATCAATAATTTTCTCCCAAAAATATTTGATGAAATGCATTGGTAGACAATGGTGTTTACTAAAAACCATGGGGGAAAAAAAAAAAGTTTTATTTAAACTAAAAACTACCATTAGGAATATCTCTATCACCATTTCAACACAGATACTTAAAAATACATATTGGAGTCAAAGAAAAAGAACAAAACAAACCAAAAAACCCATCCCAAACCAACCAAACAAAAAACTCTCTTCTCTCTTTAATGACATTTACTTTTTCTGTTGAAATACGAATTCATGATGCTTTTGAAGTCCCTTGTGTCTGAACTGGAACGGTGACACAGGGACCTTTAGGCTGGACCCAGAACTGTCTGGTAGGAAGAACATGAAGGGAACTAAACTTTGGTGCTCTGCTATGTGGTATGATGCCTAAATTAAACATGTGTAGGACGGAGAAAATGAAGAATGGTCTAAATATGGCTCTTTGCAATGAAAAATAACCCACCCCCTGGACCTTACAATCACAGAAGAAAGAAATGAGATGAGGAAGAGCAAAACCAGCAATGCAGATTAAGGTGCTTGCAATTATCCCATGGAAATTGCATGCTACAAGTTGTTGAGGTGTCCTTACACATCTTCAGCGCCGGTGGGGTAATGAAGACAAGATGCTTTCATCACTTCACCCCATAAGTATCTTCTTCTCACATGCCTGGTCTGAAAGGTGTTTCAGCATTACCTTGCACCTGAAGTAGCCAATTATGTTAGTGGTAGTTGAGTATCAATACCTCCCAGATTGGAAATGTTTCATACCTTTACACCAAGCTGCATAACAAATACGGGACAAAGCAGTTGTCGGGGCTCTGGTATCCAGTGCAAACATCTTTCAAGTAAGCAGATGAAATTGCTTAATATGTATTACTATCTGCTTCGTTAGTGTATAGTTTCAATATGTAGTTCCACTTACTGTAACTTCATTCTCAGGCATGTAAAGGCACACGTTACCACAAAAGACACCATTCCTGCTGCTTCTTTCATCAAAGACAGTCTTTTCAGGCTGACCCTGGCCTCCATGAAGCCCACTTCTCTTTGTTATAACTGTTAAGGCAAAATCTGGCTGTAAGGAAGATGTTAATTCTGGCACAATAACTTGGAAAGTTTTGTGCCACAGCACAGCATAAAACAGTAATTAGATGAAGAAAAAAATAAGTAACTCTTTCTGTTTAAATGGTGATGTGCAGTCTTTCAAGGAAGCAGCTACACAGTCCATGACTTTCCCCAGACTCATTAAAGCAAAAGCCTTACCCTTCCTGCCCCTTTCAAAACCATAAATTCTTCTAGGATTACATGCCAAGTTGATTTAAAGTGGTTGCTCAATCAAAAGAAAGTGTTGACTCTAAATTTCAGTGCTTTGTAATGTTCTGAAGCAAGCTGTAATCTGCTTTCATGGACAAAATGAGACTTTTCACCCTTCCAGTTTGGATTGTCAAGTTTTTTATTACTGGTATTATGGGATAATCATCCTTTTCTTTGGTTTATTGATTGTTCTGGTTAGGTTTTTTTCCTCCTATTTTTTAAAGGAACCATTGATTGCTCCAAATGTAACTCGCTTGATGTCCTTTGGAGTTTCTCTCCCACCTGTGCACCAGTTTAGGCATCATGTATAATTCAGCAATGAGGCTTACCCAGACCTGACCAAGGCATAGAGGGCTGAGCCCTTCATTCTTCGGGCGCTCAAGATTCCCATTGAAGCACTGAATGTTGGATTCAGCCCTCTACAGCAAACATATGTCAAAACACAGATGGTCACAACAGCAGCATTTTCCCACACACATTCACTTGATATTTTTAAGCAAACCCCCTTCCATTTGTCTTCAGACCTGTTGTTGTTCACCCAAATATTCCAGGCAATTTAACCTGCAGGCAGAAATTTTTCCCTATGGAGGATACACAGATATGACATAGAAAGGAACCCAAAAATATAAGCTGGGAGGAAGATTAGTGAGCCAGATGGACAGACGGACCAATAGTTTTATATGCAGAAATAGCTTGCTTGGAGCGAATTCAGGGGGATGTTCAGAGAACACAGATTATAGCTTGTAAATGGGAAGAGTTCAAAGTGGGAACCCAGTATTCCAAGGCAGGCTTGTGTAGGCTGGAAAATGAATGTATGTATGACACTTAAAGGTTTGGGGTTTTTCTCCTCAAAAAACATCCCTTTTCCCCCTGTAAATTAAGAATTTTAGCTGAAAGACAAATATAGATGAGATTAAGACACATTGAATAACAGAAACATCAATAGGAGGATGAAGCATCCTCTAGAGGTATCTGCCTCTATGGACCATGGAAGAAAATCCAGATGACTAACTGCAATGAAGGATTGTGTTTTACAAGATCCAAGTAAAACACTACCAAATCAAGTGGAGGAGGACAGCTTTAGCAATTTTGGCATCCTGCAATTCACTGCAGGAGGTAGAGCCCTGCCTTGAAAGAAAAGTACTTGTGCTACTGAAATCTCATGGCAGTGTGGAGGAAAACACAGGGTCAGAGATGCGAGACAATTTTAAATTAGGCTGACTCTCCTGGGAATGGTACCAAGTGGGTTATCTAGCCTCAAGAAACAAAAATAAAAAGGCATGATTCTGTTTTACAGAAACTAGAGCACTTTATCTACACCTGGCTGTGGATGAGCCTTGGTCATTGATACATATTGTTGAAATAGTATGCAGAGAACTTAAACAGGCCCACGACATGACTCATTCATGCAACTTCATTGAGTTCCAGTGCACAGAGCGGTCCAATGGCCCTGCTTCACATACTCTTACACGGATATATTTATACACACCAGACATTCCCCAGGCACGACATAGTCAAAGACTATCCTTTCACCTAAGATTTCAACATTTAAAGAGTTGTATTCCTTCTCTGCCACTCTTGGGAGGTTCATAGGAACTGTTAGACCTCTTCGTCTGCCTTTACGGGTATAAATCAGAACTACCAGAAGAGAATATATTGCTACAAGACATATAAGAGGGGTCATTTAGCCAAATCTTTTGGTAGCTTATTCCATTGACTAATCTCCCCGGTAATAGATTATTACCTGTTAAAATTGAAAAGCTTAAAATAATTAATATTTCCCCAATACTCTACCAAACCCCTGTTATTAAGTTCTGAGATGTTTGCTAACTGATTTCCTCTTTCAATACCCTGCTGACTCTCTTGACACTTCATTTGTATCTCTGCCAACCTTTTGTGACCATCAGTCCTTCTCTCCATGGCCTCTCCATTTCCTCCTGCCTTTCCACAGGCCTGATTTCTGTAAGACCTCACACATTTACACCCTGCTTTGCTCTCCCTTTTACATCTCTTCTTTTATCCACATCTCCTCCTCAAACATGCTAATGTCTGATCTAATACAGGCTCATCACGCTTTGCTGCTGCTTCAGACTTGAGTCCTGCAGGCAGTGGGAATGATATCCCTGGTGTCACTCAGCATCACCCTATTGCCTTCAGTACAGCTACCTCCAGTTTACACCAGCTGAGGATCCAGCCTTCTGCTGCCAAAAGTACTAATGATTTTGCAGAAATATGGGTCTTTCTCTCCCTCTCTTTCTCTTTTTTTTTCTCCCAGCATGAAAGATCTAATTACAAATTGCTGAAGGCTTGCTGCAAATAAAATTTTTAAAAAAGAAGGAAAAAAATACCCTTTTGACTCTGCATTGTCTGTTACTAATTTACTGAAAAGAATTGGATCTATATTTTCACCCAAATAAATATTTTTTCTCATGAATACTGAGAACAACTATTCAGTGAAATATCTCCATGGAGAGTTTTTAAACTTATTTTCACAGCTGTGAGTTTATTCAGGCTGATATTACTGGATATCAGTACTATGAATGATAGCAACATTACCATGGTATAATGTTAACAGAACCATCCAGCCCAGCTCTCTGCTCTCTGGAAGTACCAATTATCTTACCTCCCAATGGCTTCAATGCAGTGGATGGGATGTGTGCCATATTTTGATTTGTTATGATTATATTAGGGATGACAACACAGAAAAGGCTAAAGGTTACATTCATATTGGTAGGCTAAACAATGTGAAGGCGTTTCCTCTGCCCCGGGGCCAGTTGCAGCAGGGACTATTTCTGATTTCTCCTTGGAGCCCCTGTCGAGGTGTGCCCCGAGAAAGCCAGCTGAATCATGAGAAAGAGGTTTCAACTTTGTGATGCTTGATGGACCCAGAACATATAGGAAAGAGGAGATCAAGGGACTGTTGTGTGGGGGAACTGCTTACATTTGGTGATGTTGATATCTGGAGTAAGGGGTTGAAGGAGAACAATTTGGGATTTGGGGTCCTAGTCCACTCCAAAGTTTAGCTTCAGGAAAGTAATTTTCTGGATCCAGGTCTCAGCAAGTTGTCCAAAGTATGGAAGCTTTAGGCAGAGCCAGGAATAGAGTCAGACAGTGCTGCCTGACCCCTGGTTCACTGCCGTGAAGAAGACCACCTTCCCTCTACCCCAAGCACTGTGGTTACTACAGTCAGTGGCAGTGGCAATGTGCCGTACCAGAAAAACATCAGCTTGAACTGTTCCCATAGCACTTCCAGTCCTCTGAGTTCTGGGCAACAGGCACCTCTGTGGGGACAGGGACAGACTGAGGCCAGACTACAATGTCAGCTCATGGATCATGATCCAGATTCAAACCAACAGTCAAGGCAGGATAGTGGCATGGTGGGACTGTAGCTCGTGTGTGGTCCCAGCAAAAAAGCCCCAGCTCAAAGCAGCTCTCCCACGCAGAGGGATCAGCCCTGGCTGACCCCATAGGGCAGACTCAGAGCACTGTCTAAAGTCACCCAAGGATGGCGTTCGGCCCTCACCTGTGCCATCTCCAGCCTGGTCCCAAGTCCCAGCTGCCAGACCTCCAGGGTGGGGTGTGTGCTCAGGACCCTTATAAGTGTCTGTGGGCCTTATTGCCCTCCAAAGGTACCTATTTTCCTTAACTGAATATAAAGGCAGAAAAGAATAATTGTCTTTCCCTTTGACAAACTTAACTTCTAGGCTTTTAAAGTTAAGAGACATGAACCCCATCCTTAGCCTCAATGTAAGCAATTCTGTCAAGGATAACAACAGGAAGAATGACAGAAATTATGAGATTGCATGGGCCTAAATTCTGATCTTACTGAGGGAAAAGTCAGGCACAGAGCATGTTCGGCAGGAATGGGACCTTTACAGGCTCAGGTACTGAAGAAGGTACAACAGTCCTAAATCTGAGCTCCTGCCAGAGGCCTCTAACCAGCTGTCACTCCATCACAAACGGTTGAGATTGGAAGGGACCTCTGGAAGTCATCCTGTCTAAACTCCCTGCTCAAGCAGAGTCATCTAAAACAGGTCACCCAGGACCATGTCCAGATGGGTTTTGGAATATCTCCAAGGATGGATACTCCACAACCTCTCTGGACAACCTGTGCCAATGTTTGACTGCCCTCACAAGAAGAAGAAGAAGAAGAAGAAGTATTTTCATGTGTTTTAATCTGTGACTGTTTCGTCTTGTCCTGTCACTGAGTATATTAAAAAGTCTGGATCCCTTCTCATCAGCTATGGAGCTGGAAGCAATACAGATGTACCAGAAGGAGTGAAGGTGACGAGTGCTACTGAAGAGAGCAGTGTGGATGATTTGGAAGTAATGCTATGCTAACGTGGATATGGCCAAGAATGAAATCCTATCCCTTGCTTTTACCTGAAAATAATATTCCCTGCATAGTAACTTCTTTCCATAGCTGAATTCCAATTAAACCAGTGGTCTGGTGGTTACAGAGTCATCAACCTGCACTGGAACATCTGCCTCCCCTAGTTACCATCCTCCATTACTTACACTGCACTTTTTGTAGCCAGTTGGTACAGGGACAAAAATAGAAATCCTGCTCACACCACTAGAAATACTTTCACTCTTTTCCTGTAGACATGAAATGACCATTTTCTGTCTTCTGAAAGGCCTATTTCCCTTTAATTTGTATAGTCACGGACCCCTGTAAGATCCCAAAAAAACAGAAGTGTGGAATTGCACACACACTTTGCATATGTACGAGTGACAAAATACAGTAAAGTGACTCAGAGAAGGAGATGGGGAAACAGCATGTGATTCAACTGCCTAAGCATATGGACCATGAGACATAAGGTATACCTCAGCCCTTCTGGAGATGTGACTCAAGGCAAGGAGGGATATTCTAAGGCATTTCTGATAGCTGTAGGTGCTTTTGGCTGGACAGCTGCATTGCACGCTTTGTGTCTCAATCTTGAACTGAACCTTCCCCAAATGTCTCAGCAACCCATATCAGCCACCTAAATTATAAGAAAAAAAAATGTATCTTCTGAAAAGAACACTTTTGAGATTTACACATTCTTCAGCACCAGTCCAGACACCAGCACAGCGCTCCAAAGTCAGAGTAAAACACTAGCAGTCACAAATGTTAACAAATTTGTTTATACACTTGGTTCTTAAGGTAGGTTTCAGTTGGCTAAATACGGGCATGTAGTGGCACAAGCCACTGGCATGCCCAGGGTGGGCTGGCCTGACAGGGCTTAGGGGACATCTGCATTCTTATCAAGCTGCAGAGTCCTCCCAAAGGACACTGAATTAAGTGAATACTGTCTTCAGTGCCCACTGGCTATGCAAAGAGCAGAGACATGGAGAATTGTGTCATTGTGTTTGTCTTAGAAAGCTCTCTGATTTCTGTGGATCAAACACCTGGACACAGTTCACCTCCTGCTATGAAGAGTTTGTCTATGGTTAATCAAACAACCCAGACTATCTGCAGAGAAACCAGTAGGTTTCCTTAATCCTTAGCAGTGATCCTGCTCTTTCCAGCCCCTGAACATGTTTTGGTTTAGCAGATCATTGCTCATCCTCTTATGGTTTACAATGCAGGTCATGAACTTGGAGTATAATATTCCAGCACTTACGTTTTTAAAGTGCAACCCATGTAGCATTTTAAGCAGAGTAAATACTCAATTAGAAGACAGTACAAGACTCCCAGTACAATGTTATGTGACAGGGAAAACAGGACAAGCAATTGTATTTGTTTAATTTAAGAAATCAAGTGGACAAGGGTATCCAGGCCTTTCTCTTACCCTTATTACTTGTTTCAATTTTGTTGCTGGTATTTTTCCTCCTGTTTAATAGGCAAGGCAGCTGACAACTGAATTAGTGCTCTTTCCTTAGTATGCCACTGGCTCATGACAATAGCCTTAGGGGTAAGATATAGATAACTGAGAAGTTTTCTCACTGTTGTGATATATTTTTTCATATGGTTAATAAGGCAATTGAAATGACATTCTGTCACAGTGGTACAATCCAGTGAATTTGTGATTTCCCCTGTGTTGCCACTAGGAGGAGATGCACTGTATTAATATCCCCCTCTCTTTTTCTTGGGAACACGTTTAAAGGATATGACAGCCTGCAAACTAAGCGTACTTTAGTGTTGCTAAGGATTAGCTACTGTTTATTATCACTAATGGGAAAAGGCTTAGGGCTGAACTGCTGTTGCTCCACTGCAGATTTTGTTTCAAAAGCCTCACAAGAGTGCCCTTATATTCCAATCAGTGAGTTCAGCTAAAGTAACACAAATAAGGGAATCATCGCCAATTAAAACAAAACAATAATAATAGCTAAATCTGTGCAAAATGATACTTAGTAAAACCCTTGTTAGCAAATACACAGTTTTCCTTACAATGAAGCCTATCAAAGCATGTTGGACCCAGTTCATTTCCGAAATAACAGTCAAGGTCCTGATGCCAAATCCTGCTATTGCTGCTGTAAATCAAGGTACTTGCACTGAAAGCCAGATCAGCTCTGCTTGATCTATTTGCATCAAGATGCCTTGTCCTGAAAGGTGTGAAAGGCAAAGTGAGGGACCAGTGCTGAGCACCTTGTGAGAGCAGAGCTTTTGTCAGCAAAGATCTCCACATGCTATTTTAATATGGTAATTGATTATTTCCCAAAGGCCTTTGTACCAGCAGCTCAGATTCATACAAAAACATTGCCTTAGTTCAAGCATCTATCACAACTATAGCGACTGCAGTGGAAAGAGGTAATTGGAGTGGCAGAGGCTGCCCTGTTCTCAATGGACGGGCAATCGCCCCATGGCGAGACAGAAGTGGATGGTGTATTTATGCACAGGCACATATTGTTCAAGTGGTACATGCCTCTAGACATACTGTCTGTACTCGAATGGCTCCAGCTTGTATGTTGCAGGTTATTAATTTGATCAGTGGCTAAGCGACACTGTGTCCAGCTTTCAGCTGGAGCTTTGCTTACTGTATGCAGGTCATTGGAAAGCACATTGGCTAAAAGCTCATGAACTGTTTATCGGAAAACTCCAAGGACATAAATAAAAGAGTAGAGTTTTCTCTTTTTCTCATCATTAAAATTGAGACACAGTATATATATACATGTATATTTCTTTTTTGCTTTACTGGTGTTGAAGATTATCAGAGATATGGAGTCTCAACATTTCTCCCCAGCTTTAAGGATCGCCACATGCTCAGACCTATCACATCCCATGCTTTAGGAATGTTCTGTATTTATTCAGTCCTATGTCATTACACCTCAGTTTACACCCTTTGCACAGGCTCACATTCATTTTAGCTGCTTCTTTCTTCCACTCAGTGATCTCCCTTGCTTGTTACAGGCACTCGGTGTTAAGGAAGTTTCTTCACCCTAGGTTTCCCACAGCAGAGTCTCATGTTGAAGTCTCAAGAGATAATTTATTTGAGTGGTAGAGCGGTTCTGACAGCTCAAGCTGGGTGCCTCTGCAGAGGAACTCTGAACAAAGAAACCCCTGGGTAATTATTCCCTTACAATCGAAGTTCCCCTCCCCTCGCGCGACAATTGGGATCAATAATAATATTAGGATCTGAGGTCCTCCCATTCTTCGTTGAGTCCTTTCCTTGTCTCTAGGCAGGCCACTTCTTTTCTTATCTCTATGGCTGCCACTTCTGCTAATGGCTGTAGCCTCCTCATCTTCTGGCTTGAACTGGCTCTGGACCCTTCTTTTACTTGACTAGGCAAAAGTTCACCAAAAGTTCAACATATCTAGGTGAAAGTTCACAGCTTGTGGCCTAAGGTTTCAGCAAATTTAGCCACTTATGCTAGGCTTGACAACTTATTTTTCCCAACAGTTGGCATGGTTTTTTAGCCAACAACCAGTAGAATATGGTGTATGAGGTGGAGAGAGACAATGGTTTCAAGCAGTCAGAGTACAACTTAGTGGAAACCTTCACTTTCACCAAATGACATACCATGGCCTCTGCCCAGAAGATGACCTAATGTTCCCATCTATGGGGACTCGATGATCTTAAAGGTTTTTTCCAACTTAAATGATTCTATTCTATGATTTCATGACCAGGTCTTGCTCTGCAAGTTGAGAATTGTTAGTTGGTTACCTAAAATAGGTATGGTCATGTAGATGTGCTGGACAC
This sequence comes from Grus americana, assembly GCF_028858705.1. NCBI lineage: Eukaryota > Metazoa > Chordata > Aves > Gruiformes > Gruidae > Grus > Grus americana. The sequence goes on along the minus strand of NC_072854.1, from coordinate 5,392,390 downwards.
AATTCATGGGTGTTCAATGTCTCTTTAAATGCCGACTGCTGATCTGCTACTCCAGAAGGGAATGGGTCACCTGTAACCCTGTGTCATACCTGGTCATCCTTCTAGATGACCTGGATACCTTGGGGAATCTCATAAAACACTGGACATCACTGTATTGGCATCTGCCCACTCAGTCTATTTGCACCCCTCTCTTGTGCTTATTTTTGTATTATAAGTCTCTGGGCTTCATGCAAGTTTGTAGCTGAGTAGTTCAGAGGCAGAAACTGATCAACCCTGTATATTCCTGGAAAGAACAAAACTACGTACAAATTCAACCACATTTTTTTAATAGTTTAATTGAAATAAAACATCAGAAAAGAGGAAACATTAAATGACTTGGCAAAGACTTTTCTTTCTCAAGTTAAATGTTTGAACTTTCCAGTTCAGAGGGATGTTTCATTTTAAAATCAACTTATATTTTTAAAGGGAATAATAAAGAAGCAATAAATTAGCCCAAGATACTTTGCTATTTCAAGTCTTACTGATAGGAACCATGATCCTACAAGCAGGTATGCACAATTTAAGACTAAGTTCTCTCTTCACCTTTTTCACACTGCTCAGGTGCTGAGAATAACACATGTACATATTTTTGCAGGATTGGGGACCAGCTGAGCAATATCTGATTTTATGTATTTGGAAGCAATGAGCATATGAATAATACATCTGTAGGCCTGAAGATTTAATGGCATGTGGGAAACATGACAGTGTGAAGGCAGAGTACCGCAGAGCAAACAGCAAATTTCCAGGAACTTAAAGGAAATTTAGAGTTAAATAATGACAGATGAGGGTCCAGATAGTCATCAGCAATTCTTGCTATTTAAGCAGAACCAAATTCTATGAGGCCCTATCAATGACAATTCAAAAAGCTAATGCTTTGTTCATATAACTTGTGCTGTGGACCTCAGCATCAGAGACCAATTACAAAGTACGTTGGTTGGAATCATAGGATCATAGAATCATAGGATATCCTGAGTTGGAAGGCACCCATAAAGATCATCGAGTCCAACTCCTGGCTCCACACAGGACCAGCCAAATCAGAGCATATGACTGAGAATGTTATCCAGATGCTTCTTGAACTCAGTCAAGCTCGGTGCTGTGACCACTTCCCCGGGGAGCCTGTTCCAGTGCCCGACCACCCTCTGAGTGAAGAACCTTTTCCTGCTATCCAACCTAAACCTCCCCCATTGCAGCTTCATTCCGTTCCCTCAGGTTCTATCACTGGTCACCAGAGGGAGGAGATCAGCACCTGCCCCCTCGCTCCCCCTCGTGAGGAAGCTGTAGGCTGCAGTGAGGTCTCCCCTCAGTCTCCTCTTCTCTAGGCTGAACAAACCAAGGGACTTCAGCCTCTCTTCAAGGAAGGAAAGCCCTCCAAAACTGGACTCTGTTGTCTGCTATAAAAAGCAGCACATACAGTGAGATTTTCTATTTGACATTTTCCCCGCAGCACTCTGCACTGTTATTTTGGCCTCTGAGCACTGGAGGGTTTTTCTCCCTTTCCTCCTAGACTACAAAACCTGGTCTAAAAAATCTTTTAATTTATCACTTTTAATGTTTCGGCAGAACTCATGGAAGTGTAATCATATCAGGAGCGGGTTTGTGGGAGGTGATTTTGTTTTTCTGCATGGTGCAGGAGATTTTGCCCTTCAATGAGACCTTCCCACTGCCATCATGGTGTTGGCAATCCCCAGCGCCCAGGAACACCTCCATGGAAAGACAGAACAGGATGGGCTCCTTTGCACAAGGAGTGCTTCAACAACTCTTACTTTCACAGGAAATATTAAAAGCTGAGAGTAGTATCTTTCCATGCCTGTTAAATGCTTGTTCCAAAAATCCTCCCAGTCATTCTTCAATCAGCATTCACTTATAAAAGAGAATCTAGCATTCATGAAAGGTTTATCATGACAACTGTGAACATTGGGAGCCAGTATAGATTAAATTATTTTCCTAGACCTCTGCAGATAAGCTGTCTCTCTTGAACATGTATGTCTGCATTGCAGGTTAAGTCAAGATTTGCTATCATCCATAATTACCGTCTAGATGCACAAAGGTCTTAAAGAAAATAAGCTCAAGATCTTTCTCGATATGGTAACAGGCTTCTAAATTTTTATATCTTACTGTACCTTAATCCAGCAGAGAAGGCAGGCTGTATTCTAGCATAAAAAAATTTCCCTTTCTATCTCCATAGGAAACTGTTGGCAAGTCATTTGAAAAATAGACAAGATCAAATATATCCAGAGCAGTTTAAAACATAAAGACCTTATGAAAAGAAAACCAGAGTCTGCAACACTTCTGCAGAACACAAATTCAAGAGTTCTGGCTGTGGAAAATTAACTACCAGGGAGTAAATGAGGGGATTTTTGGAGGCTGATGTCATGTTAGGCTATCTGTGCAGGCAGGCATAGCCACTCTTTGATAAACTCCGTGATGGCTTAGCCCAGACAGCAGCAACCTCTGGAGAGGAAGATCCTGGACATAATAAGTATCATAATACGGACTGTTAATATCTGTACTGGCCAAGTGTGACCAAGCCGAAGCAACTTATCCTGGTCTGTCAGGTTGTCCTGGGTTATCTCTTTTTAAGCACGATGGAAACAGTTTTCCTCTCTCCTGAATTTAACAATGCCCTGGCATTGGATCGTTATTGTCCATTCTCAGCCTGTCAGAGCTGTCTCTCCAGGCTCTGGAGACTAACACCCTCTCAGAAACTCTTTCCCAGGCACAGTCTGGGACACAGCACAGACCAGAAACTTTTCCTAACAGGCATTTTGGATGAGACCACACTGTTCTGAAGTTTAAGAGAATGGGCTGTTCAGTTTCAGCTGGCCTCCCTGCCAGACACCACCATGCAAGTACACTTAATTTACCAGTCTAACCTTTGAATAGGGGCATTTCACCTGGATTTTGACTTCCACACTAGGATTTCTCTTAGTCAGGAGAAATGTGTGATTTATTGTGTGATTTCTCTGACTACTTTGGGCACTTCCAGCACAATAAAAATGACTTGCTCTCTGAGAATGCTCATTTCTCTATGTTGACTTGAAAGTCCTGAGTCACCACCTCTGATGGAAATTCTTCATTCCATGAGACAAGTTTCCCTTCTCAACCCAAGTTACAGCTGAGCTATCTCTGGCAATGCAGAAATTACCATGCTTAGGTCTTGGCTGAGCCCGGTCTTAACTTTGCAAAGTAACCACAAATTTAGGTTTTTTCCTTGGTTTTCCCAAAAGGGTTGATTTGTTACAATTGTTGTAGTGATAACGCACCAAATGCCAAATAAAAATTACTGGAAGAAAATACTGAGTCCTCTTTACTTTAGGAAGAGATTTGCATGTGAAAGTATGACACGTGTAAAGGTACCTTGCACTATCACAAATCCTCATTTGAAGATCTACTGCCAGGCCTCTGACTTTTCAATATAATCAATTTAATTGTTAAGAAACTTTAAAATGCCTGTTTTCTTTTTGATTCTTGAACCAATCCCTGCATTGAGTCCTAGTAGAAGATTAAAAATAAATCAAATAATCAGAAATTTTCTTGAGCAATATTATTTCAGATTAGCAATCACAAAGTTTACTACAAAACCTGTGCATGCAGTTTTCAAAAAAGGGTGGAATGAGAATATTTACAATAGGGGAAGGCATGAGAATTATGCTGAGCCTGCCAATTAAACTATATGAAATCCTCTGCCGCCTACTCCCTTGCCATATACATGCTAGCTTCTTGGATAAGCATTCTCTGGAGACCTCAGCAGGGCCAAAATGCTGCTACTGTGAAAATGTGTTTAGTAATAGCTGGGACAGAAGTGGAGCTCAAGCAATGCTGTTGAGACATTGAAACACACAGACAAGTGGTTGCCAGTCTTTTTGTCCCATAGTCAGGGCCAGTGGGGGTTTAGCCACACCTAAAATCATTAATTTTACTCTTGAACCTGCACAGAGACGCCTCTGTGGCAGGTAGATCCAGAATAAGTTTGAACATCTCACATTAGTTTTTGGATGTAAAACCACCACAGTTGTATGGCTATGTAGGGCCAAAACCTCTGGCTTTTGAGGCTAAGCAATGTAAATACTGTCTGAGATATCACGTAAGTATCTTGTCTGCTTTAGGCACACATGAAGGTGCTGAGATTGAATGGGGTGCTGTGAGACCACAGAAGGGAACAGGGACAGGATATTATAGTTTGTGTTATTGCTCATATCAATGATATTTTCCTATCTCGACACTGATTTTCTGTAATGGCTTGGTAATCCATACTCCCCAGGATCCTGGAGTGTTAGCCAACCCAGAACCAAAAATGCAGGAGAGCTTACAGTCCAAGAAGGGTGTAGGTTTATGTGAGCATTACTTAACCTGTCTGGGTGTCAAGCTGCATGGTTTTGGCAAGATCTCTTTTTGAAGAGTTTGCAGGTTATGACTTGTTCTGCATTGCACAATACTTTTTTCTACATCGTGATTTCAATGGAACAGATCATGAAAAAAAGCATTACTGAATAACGGCAAATAGATCAGACCTAAAATCCTTTGAAGGTTTCTAGGGCCTGTGCTATTGACAGTTTCTTTCCTGAATTTGCTTTGGTTTTGTGCCTAGTGACTATCCGACTGCTGTTTTAGAAACTACTAGCATATTCTACAGAGCACTAAATTTTACAGTACCCCTACAGTAACCTTAATACCTTTTATCTTGAATACTGTAGTGTATGTACCTTTATTTATAATGTATTGTGCAGCCTGTGATGCTCACTAGTGCTGTACTTTTACCATTAGCACTCCAGGAAATGAAAGAACTGTAGCTTACATTATGACAGGGGCAATTCAAGGCAGTCTTCTTTGGCAGGGCAGTTTTCATTTAAATTGGAGCCTGAAGTGGTCTATAGGATTACAGTGAGTAAACAGTTAATAGAATAAAATAGTAGAAAAATCAAATTAGGAAATATAGGCCAGGAAAAGGATGTAATTTTGTTTTTCAGCTGATTTTTGAGATGCAGATTGGAGTAGAGGTGGAAGGATACGAAGAGACAGCAACTAGTGACTGAAGGATAGAAGAGACCTCTCTGCTACACAGTGGTACTAAGGGAGATAAAAATATAGGAAAGGATAGAAAGAACAAAGTCTGAAAAAGAAAGGATTGAAGAGTGGACAACATAAACTACTTTGTAGCACCCATTTTAGGAACATGGCTGTTGCTTAGTTTAGTTGTCACATTGTCTGAAGTCCCCTAGTTCTTCTCATGAGTTCAAGTGGAGGATAGGGTTTCTGCTGTAGGCAGTTGGGCTGCATTTCCTCTCCAGGTTGTGCAAAAGCCTCTAAAAATGAGCCAGTGCTCTTGTAGTGCAGTTCAAGTGAGAAGACCAAACTGACTGATACAAGGTCCCTGAGGGACAGGAGAAAACATCTACTGAGGCCATTACAGAAGTGAGATGGAGGAAAGGAAGAAATGTTAAGTACATGTGCCACAAGGAGGATGGAGGCAGCTCCACGTATAGTGTGACACACATGGTACATGTAGTCACAAGGCTGTTTGCTGTGTATCTGCACCTGAGCATAAGGGATATGGTGCACTGGTTTTGTCTGGGATAGAGTTAGTTTTCTTCATAGTAGCTTGTATGGGGTTGTGTTTTGGATTTGTGCTGAAAACAGTGTTGATAACACAGGGATATTTTAATTATTGCTGAGCAGTGCTTACCCAGAGCCAAGGCCTTTTCTGCTCCTCACACCACCCCACCAGCGAGTAGGCTGGGGGCGCACGAGAAGTTAGGAGGGGACACAGCTGGAACAGCTGATCCCAGAAAACCAAAGGGATATTCTGTACCATATGACATCATGTTCAGCAATAAAAGCTGCGGGGAGGAAGGATGAGGGACATTCAGAGTGATGGCGTTTGTCTTCCCAAGTCACCATTACACGTGATGGAGCCCTGCTTTCCTGGGGATGGCTGAACACCTGCCTGCCCATGGGAAGTGGGGAATGAATTCTTGTTTTGCTTTGCTTGTCTGTGCAGCTTTTGCTTTACCTATTAAACTGTCTTTATTTCAACCCACAAGTTTTCTCATTTTTACCTTTCCAGTTCTCTCCCACACCCCACCGAGGGGGAGTGAGTGAGCGGCTGTGTGGTGCTCAGCTTCCTACTGGGGTTAAACCACAACAGATGGTAAGACCTTGGGTCACCCAGCTGGGCAGTGCTGGACACATGCAATTCAACCAGAGATTTTCAACTGGGGCTGAATACTCTGGAGCTGGCCAACTCCACCTGTGGATTTGCATCTGCACAGAGCTAAGACAAGTTGTATCGTCTGAAGGAAGGTCCTATAGCCAATGGACTATCAGGATTTTTTTGCATTTTTTTTGCATTACAACCCTCACCTTTGGGAGGAGCATTTTTTATTATCTACAGAACAGATTACAAGGAATACAGAGGTCCTGATCCTGCTGACAAAGCGCATGCTGCTGATCGATGACAACCTTGTATTGACTGAAACATCATCAAGCCCAAAAGATGAAAGCAAACCAGGAAAGTAGTGATCTTTTTTGTGTTTGCTGGCAATGAACTATGCTACAGTAGAAATCACGGGCTTGATTCTGTTTTCCCTTCCCAATGCATAAATGAGGAGTAATGCCAGTGAGTTCAGTGGAGTTTGTGTAAGTGGAAAATCAGATTCGGAAGCTCTATCGAGCCCAGCCCCACATCTTGTAGGAGGTTGCATTTCCACTTCTTTCTCACAGGGGCTCTTTGTTTGTATTTTTCCCCTCTGTGTCTCTCTTTATTTTCCTTTCCTTTGAAGTGTTAAATCCTATAGGTGACCAGTCTTTCATCCGTAATCTGCAGCATTCAAATTAAAGGGAATGGTCTATAGATTGTAGGATTTTCTGCACACTATGGCTAAATCCTAGCAGAGTCCCCTATGAGCTAAGAAAGCCAGGAGCAGAGTGTGAAGTTAAATTGATCCAATCAATGTGCCACATGCAATCATGTTGTGTTCATTGCTAGTCAACAAACAAGCTAAAGCCCTAGATATATTTCTCCTCCTTAGTAAACTGTTGTTTTATAAAGTGATGGGTTAGCCAAACATGTTTAGCAATCTCAGTAGTTCCTGTTCTTACTAATCATTGTGTAGCCTTGAAATTTGCAAGATTCCATAAATCTTCCTTCAGCTGAATACTTCTAAAATCCATTTTGCTGGGTTTGTGTTATATTAGCAATAAGTATGATCATTTTTCATAGCGAACCTGTATATTGCTTTAAAGAAAATAGATTGGAAATAAGTGCATTTTCCTCCAGTAACATTAAACAAAAAGGTTAAGCTCCTACTGACAGAAAAGATGTATTTGCAAGTGATTAGTTATATTTCTATCATAGCGCTTGTCTGTGTTCTTCTTTTGATGTTTAAACAAAGCTCTTGAACACACTGGGTTGTAGTCTCTGATGTTGATTTATAGGTAGGACTGAATTCCAAACACTGAACTAGTAGGCAGGCATTAATAAAAAGGAGAGACTTTCTTCCTGCTGGTTAATATGTGACTAAGCTATCCTGTTTTAGGCCTCAATCTGTCAAGAACAGGTGTATAATAGGGGAGTCCTTGAGGCGCAAAGACTGGAGCTATACACAAAGGGTTTTGTTCAGCTGCACTCAGGACAAATGTTGAAACACCAATTTACAAAATTGTTTTGACACGGAATTATTTTATGGTTATTATGACACAGACACAAAATTATTTAGGTTACTCCAGGCCCAAGAGGATTGGTAGGAACTCCAGATATACCTAACTAAAGTACCATAGGTAATTGGGCAACACAATGGCAGATGAAATTCAACACTGACAAGTGGAAGACACAATGCGTTGGGAGAAGAGTTTAAGTGCTAAAAAACCCATAGACTTCAGGGAGGTCAGATCCTTCAAGAGCTGATAGGAGCTGAACAAATTTTACCCTCGCAGTCAAAATCTCTAGCTCAGTGTAGATGGCAAATATAGAGAGGATAAGGATCAAAATAAATCTTTCTTTTATATCCCATTTCCAGCTGCAAACAACCTCTTACATTTCAGAAGAAGGCAAATCATCAACAGCCAAGTTATGCCCTCGAAGCAAATTCTCTCACAACAAATATCAAGCTAAAGTTCAGAAACATGAATTGTGATTGTAAACATTGCCTAAATATAGCACTGTGTACTTCCTGAGCATGCTAAGGACATACCACCATCGATTCCTTCCAGAAACTTGAACCGAGTCATTTGGATTCCTCCTCCCGCTGCTGCAGACACAGGCCAAATAATTCTGAATCAAAACATGTAGAAAAAGAGAAGTCCAATTACACTTAAAAAAATCCAAAAGCCAAGTACATCTGCACTGGTTAGGTGCCACTAAGCCATATCCCCTCATTGCTAGGAAATTCCATCAATTTTAAAGTTGTATTTATGTAAACTTCAGTTTCCGGCCATTGGATCTTGTTATGCCCTTGTTAGCAGGGATGACAAGCTCCCTGCTATCAAACATTTCTAAGTACCTTACGCAGTGATCAACTCACTTCTCCACTTTCCCTTTGATAATCTAAGTTGAGCTCCTTAAGCCTGATATCGCAGAGCTTGTTTTCCAACCCATGGATCAGTTTTGTGGCACTCCTTTGAACTCTCTCTAGTGTATCCACATCCTCCCGAAAAAAATAGCTATGCCCTCTTAAGAAATGCAGTTTATGGTCACAATGTTCCACTATCCAGCTTCTAATTGACTGAACCCCTTTTATAGATGCAAAATTATATTAGCTGTCTTTGTGCGTTTGCACTAAGTGTTTATATTGTATAATAATGCAAAGTTGTTGCATCTCCATGGCATACTTGACTCTGTACCTGTTTGATGTCTCTGCTAGGGATTGTAGTTTCTATCTAAAGAACAAAAACTACTTAGGACAGCAAAGCTTTGTCTGGTGGATTTTTCTCAGTGGAAAAAAATCATCCTGACTGATAGCAACATGACTGGCTGCCATTCTCTAAAGCATATAAGATGTGCAATAGAAATTCTTACTTTCTGATGCCCTTGCTCCTGCAGGATTACAGTGCCTTACATTGCAGCCCAGAAAAGTTATTTATTAACTTTACTATCCACTGAAGCTGATTTGTTAGATTCATAGGTAAGAGCTGTTACAAACCCCACGTGTTTAGAATGTCAAAGCAACATCATATGCTTAAACCAGGTACGACTCCATTTGCGTCGAAGTCTTAAGGTTTTCAACTTTTGTTTCTAAACCTTATTGTTGCCTTTTAAACAAGATCCCCAGTGATTCAGCAGTAGGTGGGACAAATCACAGCTTATAATCTAGAATTTAGAAACTGCAGAGCATCCATTGTATCACCCTTCTGCTACAAAATTCTCCTAGCCCCAGGGGCAGAGGGGTGACCACTCTGCAAGTATCCATCCAAACAGGCAGAGCTCCTGCATTTCAGAAGCGGCCACTCTCTTAGAGTGCAAAATAGTGAAGTTTGCTGAGATCTTCAATCTTCTGCAACTTTTTTCCTATGTGTGTATATATGTTTATTTTTTTACCTTTTATTTCTTTTTTTCAGTGTATACCCCATGAGGCTTGTGATACTGATCCTGAGCTAAACCATCATCTGGGACCAAATAAATATGGTTCTATTGATTTCAACTGAGCTAAAGAAGGATACATAAGATGAGGATGTGTAGTTTTCTTTTTATTTTTTTAGTGGTGTAAACCCACAGATTTCCTTACTGATGTCAGGATAACTGAGGCCAGTGGGTCCTTAGGTTGCAACTGTATTCCTATCTCTACAGCTGACAGTAAGCATTCGTTTCACTGGTAAAGTGGAGTAGGGTTGGGTTCCTCTCTCACAAAATGCTTCAAGTAGATAAGAAAAGCCCAGGAAACATTGTGTTCAGTTCATTTTTTATGCCTATTTGCTACCTTACTAAAGGAGAACAACTAGATGAATTCCTAAGGGCTGATTGTGATTTTGTCTGAACAAACATGTATCAGGAATTGTTCCAGTGATGTCAGCAGAGATAAAAAAAAAAACAAAACAGCATACAAATAAAGCGATGAAACTACTGCAACTGCAGGAACTGAAGTGAGAATCAGCACTGTCTTCATTAGTGTGTAGAATCTCTCTTTCCCAGCCCAAATTTTACCTTTACATAATTGTTGGAGCCTCATCAGGGATATGTTTATACTGATAAGAAACTGAAACAGAACATAAACCTGCCAGGCTCCCACTTATTCCAATATGAAACAGAAAGGAGAGGCATATCAAGTCCACAAACATAGATGTAAGAGCATTAAATGTAGTTTTATCCTGGCTTAAAATTCCCCTAAACTCTATGTTGGCTTAATATAATCTTTCCCAAAATCATTCTGTAAGTTTCCCAAATAATTCCATAGGGAATAGGGTATAAAAGGCAATAGCTCAAAGAACACATGAAAAAGGAAAAAGGACAAAAAGAATGCCAAACTGTATGGAAAAGGATTTAGTACACCTGATCCTGTAGAGATCCTTGTGCAGGATCATGGGCATTCTATGAACCAGAAGTTTCAGATACATTAAACTCTACAGTTTGTTCCCTGATATTGAATTGTGGCGTTTAACAAAAAAAAAAGAAAAAAAGAAAAAAAAAGTTAGGGAGTGTTTTCTTAAAGGAATTTGTGAACCTAATGTATGGGAAAGAAAAGTGAATAAGTAAACCAAAATCCATGCACATCTTGTCTGTAGAAGGAGTATATACCTAATTTAGTGGATTCTGCCTGTTTGCATGGGATTTAGCCAGATTTGAAATCTTCTAAACATTCTCCACCTCCTTACGTGACTGACACCAAGCTCTTATGTTGAATTTGCTGCAGAGTTTCTCACTGCATCCAAAAGGCTTTAAGGTTGACCCTGTGAGCAAAAGGATCACCATTATTCGCAGTGACTCCTGAGAAATTCAGGAGTATCATGGGATTGTCACTTCTGCTTCATCAATAACCTTATTCCAAAATGACGGCGAGGAGCTACAGTCAGGGCCCTAAACTGAAATCAAAATATCTGAAAAATTAAGGATGTTAAAAGGAAAATAGAAAGATGCAAACATAAGCTGGGTGAGCCTAACAAAAAGTGAGGTAGATTTTTTTTAAGTATCTTCCAGCCCTGAACCTTGTGAAATCACAATTGTGCATTGATTAAATTGTTTTTAATAACACCATCAATCCGTCCTCATTTTGGTATATAATTGCCAGGAAACTCGACATAGAAAACACACATCTGGATGCAGTCCTCGAGGTCCCTATGTCTTGTTGCTGCAATCCTCTCTCACTGTTATTAAAGTAGATGGGAGAGGGTCTTGGGACTTCTAAAAAGCAGAGAAGAAATAGAGCTCTGCTGGGGAAAAAATAATAATAATGAGAAATCAGGATGCCTTACTGAACAGCCAGAGTCGTTTTATGTGGAGTTTTCCCCTCCAGCAACCAAATGGAACCCAAACAAGTCTATTTCTCTGAAAACTTGTTCTACCCACCATTCCCCAACTAAAATACGTTGTAATAATATCATAAAACAGCCGAGGATGAAGAGCTTATTCTGATGGACTGCTCAACATCCTAAAAGGGTGGATATTAATATACCTGGGAATCTCACAGCTGAAGCATTTTAATGCAAACTCGCAGTTTGCAGGGAATTGAAATACTTCACCTAAATAATTTATGTATCTGTGTATATAAAAAAATGGAAAAATGAAATTTCATAATAGCAATAAGTCTGGGGATGTTGTTATCAGGAGATAATCACATCCCGTGGGGGTTCTTGCACTCAGCTGCGCCTCCTTTCCCTTCTCTTCCCCAGTCCTTGTCTTGCCCCTGAGGTATGATTTTTCTCATGATAATTCTTATTGTGCCTTCGTGGTTAGTAATAATAATTAAAATAAAATACTTTATTCACAACTTCCCTGGGTGCTCGGCATATGATTTAACTCCCCACCACCCACCCACCCCCACTTCCCTCTACCTCCACTATTTGATTAACTGCCTCAGAAAGAAAAAAAAAAATTCAATGAGTGGGGTTCTGTTTTCTGACAGAAAATGCAAACGGCTGTTGTGGCTGTATTGATCGGGCTGAGAGAGCGGCATTGCAAACAAGCATAGCTCTCCCGAGAAATATGCACTGAAGATCCATACGTTCATTGACATTTTATAGGATGTCTAGACTTGCTAATCCACTGTGAAAAATGCAAGCTTTGTAGTATAAGGGGATGGAGAGGGGGCCATGCCTCTTGTTCGCAGGAGCAGTCTTCTCATGTACCAAATTACCAACAGTTTAATAAGGAGGAAACACAGGTCCAAATTAAGACTTGGTTTCAATGACTTGGACACCCTCTGCATTTCCCAGAATGCAAAGCTGCAATTAGCCTCAAGCCAGAAAAAGGTTTTGAAAGGTTGGTTGAGACTCTGGCTGGATTTTTTTCCGTGTACGGGGAGGAGAAGAGAGCTGTAACTGAAATTTTATAAAGTAAAAAAGTCTCTGTACTAAATGTTCCTTTCCAAAGTCAGACACTTTCCTACTCCATCTATTCCCCTTTCACAGCAACTTTTTTCCCCCTGCAGACTGGTAGAGGATAAAGTAGTAAATACGACAAGTTCTCAGTGCCCAGCCATCCCTTTCTACCAGCCTCCATGGAGATTTCTGTAGGCAAAGATAAAAAAGGAGGGAGGATTGGTGGAAACCACATCTAGGAACGACGGCGGAAAACTTGCTACCCCAGAGATGAGGGGAGGAAGGCAACTCTAGGTCACCTTTGTGGCTTCTCATATTTGCATCATTCTGAGACCAGGCAGAGCTGCAGCGTGCCTTAGAGAGCTCTGAGCCTGGCACGATTGCTCCAGCATCTCAGGGACCAAAACTGAACTTCAGCTGTCTGGCAGCGTATCACCCTGGGAGAGAAACCCCCTTTCCCCCCTAGCAACAGCTTCCAGTAAAAATTGTTAGAGAACCTGAAGTAAATGGTTATTTTTATCAAATTGGTGTGGGGGTGTGTGCGTGTTATTGTGGTTTTTTGTTTTTTGTTTCATTTATTTTTCCAAAAGATGAAGGCAAGGGCACGATACTGCTGTCGTCAAAACAGAAGGCTGTGACATCTATAAAGAAATGGATTAGGTTAAAATTAATATTAGTTTGTTCTGAACCCAAATATTAGTGTACTAAAATAGTGTATTTTGTTTATATAGTTAGCGCTACGGTAACAGTTACCGCTAGAACAATAACCGTGTAATTAAACATTTAGGGGTTTTTACTAGCTAGGAATAATGTGGCAACACTCACTGAAACTAACTCACATACCCAGAAGCACAACTACATGACCAAGAATAATTGCTGTTGAAATCACCATGCCTTAATTCTAAAATCCCTGTGTTATCTCTGACTTTCTTCTTCTGGACAGATGCTCTTAAAAGCTTCTAGGAGGGACTTTCACTAAGGAAGAAGTACTGTACTGGATTAGTGTTATAATTTTTAGTTAACACTTTGATCGTTCTCAGTGCATTTAGGGTCTGTTGGAGAAAATATTGCCTGCCACACAGAAACAGATGGTGTCCAAATAGAGCTGAACTTCCCAGCAACAGGAATGTCTTTGGTAAGACTACTGTTTGTCAGGCAGGGAAATTCAGATTTCAATAGCTGATAAGGGACTTCCCTCAAATACATGGAGCAGGCCCTCTAGGAAATTAGTAATGTAACCAGTAGGAAAGATCTTCTTCTCCCTCCTTTGGACAGTGAAGCTGAAAACTATATGGAGATGGTCCTACTAGTTCAGGGCAAAGTTGTGATTATTAGTGGAATTAGTCAGGGTAAGTGATTATATTCAAACCCTGTTGAAGTGAGAGAATAGACAACCCCAGATTTAACAGGGCGCTGCACAGAGTCCCAATTCTATGATCCTTAGTTCAAATAAAAAGTCCTGTCTTACTGTCAAGATTTTGGTAGGCTGTGCAATCCTATTGAATTATATGGTATAAGAGTTGGACTTCATATTCTGGGATGCTACAAAAATCCCATCACTACTTATCAAGAAGTAAGGTTTTCATACTTCATGGATAATGGGATCTGTTCCAAAGTGTGAATGGGACTCCTAAAGTGCCCACCCCATATCTCCCATAAGGCAAAGCAATGATCTTCCAGAACAGAAAGAGATATAATTCCAGGTAAAATTTTGCAATGGTCCTTTATTATTATTTTCTGATGAATTCTTCAAATCTTTAGACAGAAATGGAGACCATTACTAATTAGGTCTAATCAGAAATTCTTTTTAACAATAAAGCTTAGTAACAGAGGAGAGGGTTTTGTCTGAAATCATGTGTATATCTATGCATTTATATGTTTATGTCTGCTGTAGTAATTTTTCACTGGCACTATTTAATATTGTCATTTTCTTCCCAGTATTAACTTTACACGACATTTGGGGAAAAAAAAATCTTAACTGATTTCATAGAATCATAGAATCATAGAATCATAGAATCATAGAATCATAGAATGGTTTGGGTTGGAAGGGACCTTTAAAGGTCATCTAGTCCAATCCCCCTGCAATGCACAGGGACATCTTCAATTACAAGTTGTTCAGAGCCCCGTCCAACCTAACCTCAAATGTCTCCAGGATTTACTGATGATTTATTATAATAGAAAGCTCACATCAACAATGAATGGATTTTCACCATTTGAATTACCACACGACAGATGCAGAATCAGGTCTGACATTAATATGCAGGGGACGAAATAGAAACAAACAAAAATCCCTCTCCCACACACCATTTAAGAATAGAAATGAGCAGGAAGCCAAGCCCTCACAGCTGAATTCCTCAGACCTCTTGAGAACCTAAGAGTTTCCAAAATTACTGATGATCTCAAAATGTTGACCTCAAAATGCTCCCCCCCCAAAAAAAAAAAAAAAAGTTTTAATATCTTTTTGAAAACCAGTCTCATTTATGTTGTTTCAAGTAGGGAATTAAAAATAAATAAATAAATAAATGTATATATTAATAATGTCAGCAAGAAATCCAGCTAATAATAAGCTAGTCTGAAAACTAATATCTTAATACTTAAAAATATCAAGATAAAATACTCTAGATAATTCTTTAGTTATGGAACCACCCTTTAGCTATTTCTCAGTTCCACCTGCCTCAAGGAGCTAGTGAAAGTAAGAAATGACTTTTTTTTAATAATATTTTCTGGAAGCCAAGTAAAGTATTCCAGGAAGTTCAGCTCTGTGAGAAATTTGCAACTGCTTTCCTTTTTGATGTCCCTCCAGTGACAGGAAAGTCATTTGCCTCAGTGTGTGTATATAAATAAGAAAGAATAACCACAAAAAAAGATTTTTTTTTCCTTTCACTGTTCCTATGGAAAAAGGCATCAGTCAAAAGGAGTAGAGTATGCTGGGTCGTGACTCGTATTCATTACAGCACCCTCAAAGGGAGCTTGAGTTCAAAACCACTTATTTTTAAATTAATAGGTAAAGGATCAATATTTTTTTTCTTTTTACAGTTTTGAATGCTTATGTTATACAGACATCTTTGGGAACTTGATTTAATTCCATTAAGTCAAAACTTTTGACTTCAACTAGTATCATCAAGACCAAGTTAATAAAAGCTAAAATATCATTTTACTAAACTACTAAAAACCTCAATCAATGCAGAGACATTTCATTTAAATACAACAGAAGCTGCAGAATCAACACATAAATGTTGAAACAAAGGCATGCAACACTGGGAAGGTAATTTGGGGTTACCCGACGAGGTTATCAAATAAACCTCAACTGTCTAAGCTAAAGATACCAAAGCTGATCTTTCTATCCCCACTTGTAATGGAAGACCTGAATTTTGGGGTGTTTCAATCATTGTTTTCCTTATTTCACTATTATTGTTTTTACCATAATAGCATGGTAAGGCTCAGTGAGGGATCTCTGCCTCACTGGAAGATAAAGGCTTTTTCGAGAGGAATGAAGATAACACCTCTGTCTGGTATAGCGTGGCTGACACTGAGTCATTAGCTACAATTGCTAAGTGTTTGCTGGATTAGTGTCCTGGTTTCTGACAGAGAAAAAAAAAATAAAATCTTGGGTTTCTCCATAAAAAATCCAGAGTCTGTGACTTGCATGTACAGTTAGCCTTGGAAACTGAGTTAAACCCTTTGTAATATAGCTCTGAGTTACACTGACCTCCGTTGAGCCCTTAGCGGAAAAACGGATCAAATTATGGCGGTTCTGTTGTAGATGTACAAAGAAAACAGTTAACTTGACAAAGGATTTTCTTTTTTCATCTCAACGCTGCAGTTAATTTACCTCACTCTTTGTTTTGTTTCTAGACTCAGGCTCCAGATCATCAATACCGCATATCTGCTAATTCTCTCTGGGGCTCCCATGTGGAGCAAGCCAAATAATTCAGTCGTAGAATCATTTAGGTTACAAGGGATCTCAGGAGATCATCTGGACCAGACCGCTCTTCAAAGAAGGAATAATTCTGAAGTTAGATGAGATTGTTAAGGACTATGCCTCACATCCCTGGTGCAACTTAAAGGAACAGTATAGACATGTGCTTTGCAGATTGGGCTTGGAGAACTGGAATTTGCCTCCCCTCTTTGCCCCAAAATCCTGAAATAAAGATATAACTTACAACAAGTTAGTAATTTTTTGTATTAGTTTTCTCCCTTCCCTCCTCAAGAGTACTGGTCACGGGTCAAGACCCTGATGTGCAATGTACTGTATAAAAAGCAAAACAAAAAGTTCACCCCATTTACACACAGAACTTCAAATGACATTTGAGACTTCCCAGATTCACCACTTCCACCCAAGCTAAAAGAATTAATTTTAGCAGCATATCTACTGCTATTGCTGCTGTACCCACAGAGTAGGGCAAGTAGTCATTAAAGTCATAGTGGTTTTTGTGGGTTGTTTTAGAATCACCCAATTTAGAGATGAAAAAGCCTTGCCAGTTCAGCCAGTCCATCCCCTTGTCAATACTGAATTGATCCTTACAAGACTCTCCAACTCTTTGCCTACTCGAATTTTAAATAATTCAAGTATCGAGGCTTCCGGTACTTCTCTTGGGAGAAAATTCCAGTCAAACAGACCTTGGGGTCTGGAATAGATACTTGCCTTGATCTTTAGCTAAAATATTCTTTTATCCAGTTTTGTAATTTTATTCTCCTTAAGACTTTAAGGGCAAAATCAGGAGACATAGCACTAAACCTCTTTAAAAGTGATCCATGAAATAATAACACATCAGTGACATCATCAGCAGATAGAAACAAAAGTAAATTCTATTAAAAATACAGGAAAATATCAAGTCTGACTGGCTTTTCTGACAAACAAATTAAGAGTACACCGAGGGCTTGACACAACTAACTCTGCACTGACACTTAGTGCCCTTTGAGAAGCTCAGGGATAGCTGAGACACCAACATGGGGTGGCAGTTATGATGCAAGACATAGATGAGTTTTGTTCCCTTCTGCACTGGTGGCTGGAGGAGAGGTAGGATACTGTAGGGTATTTCAAATGCTCTTAGAGGTGATGATGTTTAAGGAACTTAACTGAGACCCTACAGCTTTGACTTTGCTTTGAAACTGTGACTTAGACTCCTGCTATCTTGGCTATACTGGCTCTGCAGCACCCTTCTGAGCTGCTTATGAGAGAGATTAATATGAACATGTAATGGGATGAAGTGTCTTAACTACAATGTTTTCCACCCAAATACAAAAAGTAGACAGAGGAAAATGACATTATATTTTCCTAACAATTATTTCTTAATGGTAATAGAGCTATTTTCCTAAAAGAGAACTATAAGTACCATACCCCTGATGGCTGTTAGATATCTAATTTCCATTGATTTTGACATGACTTAGCCTCATGGAATCATAGAATCATAGAATGGTTTGGGTTGGAAGGGACCTCAAAGATTATCTAGTTCCAACCCCCCTGCCATGGGCAGGGACACCCTCCACTAGACCACGTTGCCCAAAGCCTCATCCAACCTGGCCTTGAACACTTCCAGGGATCCAGGGGCATCCACAACCTCTCTGGGCAACCTGTTCCAGTGCCTCACCACTCTAACAGTAAAGAATTTCTAACATCTAATCTAAATCTCCTCTCCTTCAGCTTAAACCCATTCCCCCTTGTGCTGTCACTACACTCCCTCATAAACAGTCCGTCACCATCTTTCCTGTAGGCCCCTTCAGGTACTGGAAGGCCGCAATAACGTCTCCCTGGAGCCTTCTGTTCTCCAGGCTGAACTACCCCAACTCTCTCAAGGCTGTCTTCATAGGAGAGGTGCTCCAGCCCTCTGATCAGCTTTGTGGCCTCCTCTGGACTCTCTCCAACAGCTCCATGTCTCTACTGTACTGCAGGCCCCAGAGCTGGATGCAGTACTGCAGGTGGGGTTTCATAAGAGCAGAGTAGAGGGGCAGGATCACCTCCCTCGACCTGCTGGTCACATCCTAAGTGCTTTTGAAGCAAAGTCACTAGCCAAAAGTCTTTCAGGGACAACATGGCTAAAACAAGAATTTAGCACAGTTATTTTGATCTACATCAAATATTATAACCACAAACCTGTCCTTGCATTTTGCAGTCAATAGCGAGAGCAGTTCATATTATTTCTCATTTCGTACAAGAAAGTCACAAGCTATTTCCCCAGAATCCTGATGAATGTAAGCCTCAGGTGTCTTAATGCTCTAGTGTATGTCAGAAACAGTCTGTGGAAGTCACTCGTTTGAGAAGAGCACGATGACTAAGGCTCACCTAACACAGCACAGATTAGGCATGCAACGCGGAGTAACAGTCGAAGTTTGCTGTCATATGTAGGCCATTTCTCTTGTAGCTGAACTATCTTCTGCGGACTGTAACTCAGGAAGGCTGTGCTTCTGGGTGAAAAAATAATATATAGTACATGGCTGTTGGTTAAATTATTAACTTGTAAACCTTAGAGAGAAGCTAACTTATATAAAAAGTCCAGGCAGATAAAGATATACTGGATCATTATGACAATGAAAATAGTGTAAGAATACAAGAATGAGAAATACATTACAAGGTGTAACATATGCTTTATTTTTGCTTGATTGCTTAAACGAGGTAGCAGTGGGAGACCACTATCCTATGACAATGTTCTGCTCCATCGACTTTATAAACCAAAATAGAATTACCCCTAACTAATCCAAAGACAAAATTGCTGTACAGCAACTGTATAGATATTGCTCAGTGGAGGATATGAATTCTTGCACTTAGGTTGCCTATAACCAGGAAAACACTCCAACAAAATACTGTTTGAATTTATGAACGCAATTAAAGTTTTTTTCTCATTCTAATGTCCCCTGTACCCAAAACCAATGCAAAAAACCACAAAGTTTTTCTTTTTCTCCTATTTGTTTGCATCACTCTTGCACTTTAAGATCTCATTCTGGATAGGGGCATATTTATGTAAACCTCTTTGCGTCCATGTGGGTATACAGACTCATGCATGTATATATGTCTTCAAAAACCACCCTGGAGCTTATTCAGGAAAGTGGTAGCTGTGATCTGATTTGCACATGGAGTTTTGAACAGCAGTTGCGGGGAATGGAAGCAAAGACCCCTCTGGCAGGCAGTCTGAGGATAGTTCAAAACACCTAGGATTTCAGGCAGAGTCCCTGCAAATAAACTGAAACTGCCAGAGCCTGCTCTCTGGCCATGTTTATTAATGTCTTTCATCTTTCAAAATAGAGCGGTCTCATCCTTCTGCCCCTCGGGAATAGTGCTGAGACCAACCACAGGACTCAATATTTGGAGGGGCTGAGGTCTAGCTGGTCCATGCCAAAAGATGCCAGGGATTACTCTAATTATTTATTCCTATAAGCAGATAATTTTGGCATCTGTGTCCATTTCCCCGACACTGTTCAATGTACTGGCACAGGAGCAACCTGCAGGTATTAGCCCCAAGGCTGACGCAATGTGATGAGGATATGGTGTGAACAGTCCCTTGCTGTGCTACCCAGAACACACACTTTGTACTGGGAAATTCAGTGTGGGAAGGGGTTTTCACAGCCTTTTTTTTTGGAAAAATCCCCTCTCAAAATAAATGGAAAGCAGGAGCTGAAGATGATAACAAGATAAAACTGGCTAAAATACTGACCGTTTTCCAGAATAGACACTTCCTCCCTCTAACAGAATCTGTTTGTTAAGCACCAGGTTAGAGCGATGTTTTAAAGACAGAAAAGCAAATGAGGCTGCGCAGTAGAAAAATGCTTTGAATAAGACGTTTGAAGAATACATGTTTATGGAGTTAAAATATAGCCTTTTACATTATTAGTGAGAAATCACAGAATAATTGTCTTCTCTTGAGACAAACTGGATCTCATATAAGTCTCTATTCCTCAACTTCTTTCTCCTGGAAGTTTTCTCTACCCAATAACTATTTTTTTTCCAAGAGGTATGAGTTATTTCATGGCTGAATAGAAAGAGAAGGCAATAATGAGAATTTCTTTTGCACTAAATCAGCCTTGATTTTCAAGGCAAGAAGCTTTTTGGAAATAAGATCTGACCTTAGGCTTTGATCCTGCAAAAAAGTGCATGTACAAAGCTTAAATATTTGCTCATACATGCCCTGTGTATTCAACGAGATTTTTCACATGATAAGAAATACAGAAGAGTGTGAAAGTTTTACTTTTGACTTCAGTGGAAATAGTCCATGACAAAATGTATTTAGAATTCACGCAGTAAGTTAAATAGTTAGTATTTGTGATGTAGGAAAGTTTTATTTGAGATACCTCATTCTTTATGCAATCTGTCATTTTGTTTGTGTTTTTCAAATCTGTTGCATAGTAAGAGATGTTCACTGGTCTGTCAAAAGTTTAGAAGAAATTCCTCTTGTTCATTCCTTGTATGATCTGGAGAAGAGAGAGCACGTTCCTGGTGGTCCCTTTAAAGCAGTTGATGTGTTGAAGTCTATATGTAGTGTTTGGTCATTACATATATCGCCAACATGAAAGGATCTAATCATGTGAAGCGCAGTTTATCATAAGATGTCAAGTTTAATTTATAAACAAATTTCACAAGGAAGTTCTGCTCCTTCTCCTGTCTCTGACGGATCGGTACAGAGCTGGACTGTTTCCCTGTCACATATTCATCACGTGCAGAGCCCTGGTGGTAACTCTGTGAAGAGAGGCATCTAGTAACGTACACTTCAAATTACTCATCACTGGAATTAATGTAAGCAGCTGAAGAAAATTGGAACAGTTTCTCTTCATTGATTATTCTTTTTAAAAAGAAAAAAAATACACTGCTATACATTTCTCTGCCAAAATGGAGTATCAAAATCTGTATTTTCCTTTAAAGTGTTCTGACAAGGAAAAACATGAGGAGAAAGGTGTGTTTGTATGCACGTCAATGTGAAAGTATGAATATAGACACAGTGGAGGGTTTTTTGGTTGTTCTTAAAGAAATGGGTGTACCTGAATATGCAAATGCACCCTTGTCTGCTTTGGTGTTTACACCTGATTCAAATGTATACAAACACATAACAGACAGACCATTACATATTTTTGCATATATATGTATTTATGCATGTGCACACAGACACACAAGTGTGTGTTTGACAGATCTAAGGAAAAATAATGCTTCGGATCATTGACTCATCCAGTGTTGCGCTCTCTGTTGATGACAGATTTCCTTTTGCTGTTTCTGGTCTTTTCTCACTAGTAAACACACTACTACACTGATAAAAGAGGAAAAGCAACAAATTTTGCTTGTCCTTTTTACACCACATCCACTGTTAGGGTATCTTGTTTAGAAGAGTTATAGAGCAATTAACTTCCTTTTCCTGCACTCTTGGGAGATCAGATGAACTAAACAAGGCTGAGATTAATCTAAAGGTCGTCCAATGGACATATCCAAGATAGATTTAGTTCTCCACTTTTTATATAATATTGGGAAAAAGCCCAGAGATTGATGCTCATTTTTCACATTGAGAACAATCAGCCATTGGAATGATCTCCCCAGGAAAGTGTTGGATTCCCCAACACTGGACACTTTTAAGATTCTTCTGGATGGGGTGCTGGGCCATCTTATCAAGGCAGTGCTTTTGCCTAGATGGAGATTTTGCCAAGAAAGGTTGGACCAGATGATCCTTGAGGTCCCTTCCAACAACTATTCTATGATTGCATGATTCTATGATGATTCTTCCCTGATTCTTGCAGCTGGGACACAAACCCAGAATCCTGAGTGCTCTAACTCACAGGCAAAATTTTCATTCTGTTACAATCTTGCTGATGATGTTTTCCCATTTAAAATTAGCTGCTAATCCCAAAAAGGATTTTGCTCTCTATCCAATGGCAGTCGGGGGTAAACTCTTTTTGAGATACCCAGTTCTGGAGATGTTCTGCTTTGGTTCAGCAAAAACTCTTAATCATAAAATTGCAGAGAAACTTGTAGAACCTCAAAAATTGCCTTTTTCTTCCTCTTTGTCACTCAAGATAATGCATGAGCTGGGGACTTGATCACTTTTATGTGATTCAGACAGACAGAATAAGGCTTAGAAATGGCATCTCTTACTGGAAGTCAGGCATCCAATACCCTAAAGTAGCATCTTTGCTGGCTGCATTTCTGTCCTGTTCATGGGTTCCTCTGTGAACCTGAAGGAGTTCATCTGCTTGTCTGGACCACGGTGAAACTTCAGGTGGGAAGCAGAAACCTTCTCTCTGAACCTGAACTTCTGAACACATGGAGGTAGCTAAAGTTAGTGACCCAAGGATCTTACGTAAGGGCAAGGCAATGGGATGTATATAAACAAAGGGCTAACAGTCATGGAGAACAGGTAGATTTACTGAATTGTAAACTAATTTTAGCCAGACTGAATCATACACACAATCCATGACCAGCAAAACAGGATAAAAGAGCAGATGCCTCTATCATACTGTCACATCATCAGAATAAGAACATCTGGCTGCAGAATACTGGGAAAAAGAAGTCCTGTCTGGGGTTTTACCATACAGTTTTATTTGATTTTACTCAGAGGTATTAAAAGCATTGCAAATATGATGAGATCCACTGGAACATCAATGTGTTAAAAGAATTACCATTATTAAAAC
The DNA here is from genome assembly GCF_028858705.1 of Grus americana. NCBI lineage: Eukaryota > Metazoa > Chordata > Aves > Gruiformes > Gruidae > Grus > Grus americana. The sequence goes on along the minus strand of NC_072854.1, from coordinate 5,369,284 downwards.
ATTCTCCACTGATTGTTTACTTCTATTTGTCTTTCCAGGAGGCTCCGCTCCCAAAGCCTTGGAGTACACACACATGTGTATGTATTGTTGCAATATACACACAATATACACACATACATATGAGAGAAAGATGAAACTTTTGTACTTTCCATTTACAGGTCCAATAGACAGACATCAAAGGAATGTTCTGACATTTCTGGTCACAATCCCAAGCTACGCTCATAAAAAAGTGTTAACTGTGGTATTCTGGCTTAATTCCAAGTTATATTCAGCTTACCTAAAAAGGTACTTTCAGGTGAAAAGGTTATCCTTCATTCCCTCTCTGGAGACCCGAGGCACATGCTGAAGACAGAGTGGCTGCAGTGCTCTACCTCAGAAGTGGCTGCATTTCAGAGGTGAGGGGATAATCCCATTTGTTCAACTTCTGCCAGTAGATGCGCACTCATGGGGGAATCAAACTTTAGAAATGCAAGCTGGAAAATGCTTTGGGACTTTCCAGAGTAGAAAGCAGGGTTTAAAATAAAAAGTGAGGAATGCAAGGAAATAAGGAAAATGAGGAATTAATAAAGAGTGAATAAAGACAGAAAAGAACAGAGGAGAGAAAAAAAAAAAAAGGGAATTCAGAGTACAGGAATTATTTGTGATTTTTCTAGCTGAGCTCCAGGGAAAAGTTTAAATGTAGAGAAGCTTCTCCTGAAGTCCACAAAGTTGCACCCAGTTACTGGTGGTTCAGACTTGGTCTCATGATGCTGGGAAATCCAAAGCAATTCAGCCATAATGGAATGAGCCTTCTCATTGTCAGACATGTGATTATTCCTTCTGGTACTTGCCTGAATATTTCTTCTGGTAGTTGCCTATGGCCAAGGCAGCAGTCCTTGGGTAAAGCAAAATCTTGGCTCTTACTCTTGCTGCCTTACAGATAGGGAAATGAAGGCAGAGTGTGTACAGATTTAACTGTAGTTTTTGACTAAACTAATAGCCAAGCAGACTTCTTGTTTCTTTGCCCTCAACAAAAATGAGTGATAGCTGAACAAAGGCTGCTGCACCAAGTTCCAGATGCATTGAGGATGTTCTTTCAGCACAGGGTCATTCATAAGCCCAAATGGATTTGAAAGAACAGGTAAAATTGATTTAGCATAAAAAAGACACATTTTTTTTTCTAACCAGATACCCATCAAACATTAAATATACAATGCAGAGGTACAGTGAGCCAAAGCAGACTGTATTCTCTTAAGAGACCTAACTGGTATTTCAAATGTACAAAGTGCATCATCTATCTGTTTAGGAGGCTGACGTGCTTTATTAGAGAGTCAGATCAGCTACATGATGGTGTGAGTCAGGCAGAATTGTTCCTCCCTGTGTATTGAACTGACAGTATCCACTGGATCTCTGCAATATAAGCTCAAGTATAAAGACAGTCTCTAGAAATGCTCCAGAAGTTCTTGCCCCCAGGACCAGAAAGAACATCATCAAGAAATAGAGGGAGGTGTGTGGGACTGAGGGGGCATCTCCAGGCTGCAAAGGGGCTAAAATGATTTTAATTGCATCTTGATCTTTTTGCCTATTGAAGCCATGATTTCTGAAGGACATGGACCGTCTCCCTCATTCCATGTGCATGTACAGCCCCTGACACCATGATGTCCTAGCCTTCAGTGCCACATGCATAGAACCTCCCTCAAAACAGAATTAAGTCCAGCCACTGCTCATTCAAGCAAAATATGTGTGGGGTGATTCCTCCCTACAAACATCTAGCAAGAATTAATTTCAGAACAGCAGAGATTTGGGGGAGAATTTCATCACCTTCCCTTGTTCTCAAACCACAGCCCCCTGCCAGGCCACCGGCTCTCCGCTGTCCTGTCCCAATTTTTCCCTCTCTTCCCCTCCTCACTCATCACCATCAGGCAAAAGGTGCCAACATCCTCAGCACCAGGTCAGCGGCCGAAGGGAGCCGAGGCAGCCATGCAGAGAGGATGGCTGTTGCCCTGATCTCCTCATTGTCATTCTGCCCGTGTCCCCCCGTTCCCTCTCCTCTCCAAAGGTCAGCCTGAGGTCTGCGCCGGAGCGTTAATGGGCGAGCAGCGCTCGCCAGCGATTCCTGCCACTGCATAGGCACTTAGTCCCCGCACATCAAGGCACACACACGCTCTCCCTGCTCCCTCGCCCTCCCTCCCTCTCTCTCTGCCTTGCAAATGACTCTGAGGAGCAGAGGCTGGTGGATGATTTAGATCAGGGGGGAGGAAAGGGAGGGGGGGAAAAGCACTCAATTTTTTTTTTTTTTTTTTTTTGAACTGGGCTCCCAGAGAGCACTCAGGGCTGCCACGCAGTGCACGACGCCTACCTGCTCAACTGCAGGGAAACAAGCTTCTGAAGGCTTTAATGGGATTTTGCCCGAGGCTGTTTTATTAAGATGTCGGCTTTTTCTGCTGCCTCTGCAGCTGACACCATTCACTGTCAGCTGCCCCCCTTCCCCCGTCCCCCTCCTCCCGTCCCCCCCAACAATGCACCAAATTACTCGCTTCATTTAGTGCTTATGGCTCAGCACAGGCAAATAAGAGGAAAGAGTTCGACTTGACCAGATGAGTCTCAGCGAGGGGAGGTGAAAAGACACTGCTGCTTAACTGGGGAGGGGGGGGGCGGTTCAAGCAGAAAAGGGAAAAGATCAATACCGCTGGGGCTTACTCCCACTCTATTAGAAAGAATCATATTTCATATTAACATAGCCAATTTAGAAGCCACATTTACATTCCTAATTTGCATCCTGGCTTTAAAAGCTCATTTGTAATGCATTGTATAATTATTGATGCCTTATATGTGAATATAGCACACAGTGACAGGTTGGGAAGGGGAAGAAATGCCGTCTGGTTTCAATAAACAAACTAGTTACAAGTTTTAATGAATGTTAGCCAGTAATAAGTGACTTTTTATTTTTTCCATCACAGAGGAAAAAAAAAATGAGCGGAAATGGGCGAGCTAATTAGAGGTTGTGTATTTCAGTAGCAAGAGTAAATGAGATACGGCACAGCAGTGGAAAAATGTACTGTGTAATGCCCCTTTCTCCCTTGTTGTGCATGAGTGGTAGTGGCAGAGCGAAGGATGGTTTCATATCTAGAACAGAGCAGACTGAGGAAATTGTGTCTGGAAGGCAAGGCACGCTTTGCAAGTGTCGGAAAACATTACCTCTGATATTTCTTATTAAGTTCTTCAGGTTTCCATGTAAGTTTAAGGTGAGCTGAGTGAAGGAGGGGACTGGACAAAAAAAGTAATGATGGGTGAGTCGCAGTGTACATGTGCTCACTTATCTCTGAGTAAGTTATTTTTTTGGTTGAAGTAGGAGGAAATCACCACTAGCGTGGGGTAAAGTTATCTCATCTCAGCTGCATAAAGAAAACAGAAAGGTGACCTAAAGTTGAAGACAAAAATCACTTGTCCAGACTGAGGACTAAGGAGCTGGGCTTGCTGCCTCTGTTAAGGGCAGGGATGAGAGGAAAAGACTGGGCAATTCAAGCTCTTAAACTTTCAAGTGCAAAAGCGAAGTGACAAGACATAGGACGCCTCAAGAGAGCCCTATATTTAACCCTCCCATGGGTGAGTCCCACTTTTTGCTTCTGGTCTTGGCAGCATAAGTAAATTGCCTTGATAAATTTCCTTGACTTTTACAGGAGTTTCATCCATGTGAGAGTAAACTTCTCACCAGAACGAGTTGAATGAGCCTTCGCAGGAGGCTTGCCTGATGACAATATTTGATATGTTTGGGGTTACTATCCAAGGTTTTTGGATTGGGAACACAATGATGGTGCTTCACCCCAGCTGAAAACCCAACCCCATTTTTAATGGTTACTGAATTTTTCAAATGGTGACATCTTTTGACTTCATCACTTCTTTGATCTGTCAGAGCAAAGCTTTCAGATTTGGGTTTTTTGGGTTTTTTCTTCTGCCATCATTCCTGGTCACCTTTCCTGCAAAGTTTTTTGCAGTTTAGCACAGGACTTCAGTGACAGTTATAGGTTAACAGTTTTTGGATATCGTTATTGCCTGCATAGACAGCGTTTGAAATGTACTTTGTTCATATGACACATGAAAGATCAGATTCAAGCAGTACAGGTGGAAAACTAAAATAAAAGCAGGTAATTAGAAAAATTAGGCAAATATTAAAATATCTTTTTATAAGCTATGGAAGAAGTAAAAAAACGCTCCTTCCATTCTGCCATTGCAATTCCCAAATCCACTCTCCATTCAGAGCTATTTCTTGCTATTATCAGTTCAATCTATCTCTATGAAGCTTGAGAGGACTGCCAGGGGCTGTTAACATATATCTACTGCACCTTCTTCATGTAGCATCAACCAAAAATGTGAATAGGTCAGAAAACATGTCTCCCTTTCATGAAGTATGGTGTGTTTTAGTCACCCTAGAACCATGAAATTGCGCAGACAGTCACTGTGATTCGGAGATATTACTATTATGTTGATGAAGTAAATGCTTCCCAATGTCCTGTATCTCTCTCAGGTGCTATCAGAGAAAGCTGGTGGAAAGGAGGCAGTGCTGGTAGTGTTCAGGTCAGCCTTCTGAAGTGAGGACACTATTCGTTCTGACTGCAACCCCAGCTCTATCTGTTGTACATCATAGGGAAAATTATCTACAGATCCAAATCTTGGTCATTTTCTAACCACTTTCCAAACAAAAATGAGATGCAGTCCCTCAGCTGTATTTATGCATGTGTCTGTGTTATAAAGAACAATTAAGAAGTCATTGGAACTGGTTGAGTGATACAGTGTGAACAATGCATTCATGCTATTTTGTCCCATTTTCTTTTCAGAAGACACCTGTGAAAACCAACTAATCAAGTATATTGAGTGTTAAAAGAATAACAGTAAAGCTAATTTCCCATAAACCCACATATATTTAGTACAAAATGTTACTCATGCAATATCCCAAACTTGCTAAGTGGCAGATCATCCCTGTAACACTGTGGACTGGATGCAGGAATGAAAGGGATATTTCTTCTTCGTTCAGTAACCTCAAATTTAAGCATGTAGTTTACATTTGTCACTAAAGTCTCCTATATAATTAATGTAGAGAGATAGGTACTCCAGGCAACTTCATCTTTTAGGTTTCTCAGAAGACATTAGTTCTTTTCTGGAAATATTCATCTTTCTGCATTGATGAGATGTAGCTTAGTTGAGTACATAGAATAGATGTCTAATCTTTAGATGATTAACTTTCCAAAAGAATCATAGAATCATAGAATGGTTTGGGTTTGGGTTGGAAGGGACCTCAAAGATCATCTAGTTCCAACCCCCCTGCCATGGGCAGGGACACCCTCCACTAGACCACGTTGCCCAAAGCCTCATCCAACCTGGTCTTAAACACTTCCAGGGATCCAGGGGCATCCACAACCTCTCTGGGCAACCTGTGCCAGGGCCTTACCACTCTCACAGGGAAGAATTTCTTCCTAACATCTAATCTAAATCGACCCTCCTTCAGCTTAAACCCATTACCCCTTGTGCTGTCACTACACTCCCTCATAAACAGTCCCTCACCAGCTTTCCTGTAGGCCCCTTCAGGTACTGGAAGGCCGCAATTAGATCTCCCCGGAGCCTTCTCTTCTCCAGGCTGAACAACCCCAACTGTCTCAGCCTGTCCTCACAGAAGAGGTGCTCCAGCCCTCTGATCATCTTCGTGGTCTCCTCTGGACACTCTGCAACAGCTCCATGTCTCTCCTGTACTGCAGACCCCAGAGCTGGTTGCAGTACTCCAGGTGGGGTCTCACAAGAGCAGAGTAGAGGGGCAGGATCACCTCCCTCGACCTGCTGGTCACACCTCTTTGGATGCAGCCCAGGACACAGTTGGCTTTCTGGGCTGCAAAAAAAAAAAAAAAAAGATGAAAGATGTCAGTGAGGATTCAGGCTTGCCATTAGGTTGTTATTGCATTTACCTAGCTGTCAGGCACACACCTGGCCTTTCCCAAGGTGGAAGCGCAACATACCACTAAAGGAGTGATCTACAATTTCAGGACAGGACTACGAAACCTAAGGGACACCAGCCATGACCTCTCTGTTTTCCCTTTGCAGGCTGTCAGAGGTACCCACCTCACTTTGTTGACTATGATGTAGAGCATTTGGACACTTCAGGAAGATGGGTTATGACTGTAATATCCACTAGGCCCAACTGCTTCCACCTAAGGAACATAGGTTTGACTGCTGTGGGTATTAGAAAAACAATAATAAGGTTTGTATGAGGTTGAGACTTTCTGAATGAGTTTCCCTGGGGTTTTGCTGTGCCTTATTAAGAACAAGATTGCAACGTACAGTGTGCAAAATGCCTTCTCTCTACCAGAGGAATGTGGACATCACAAACTCATTCTGTTATAAATTTTGTGCTATACCAAGAAATCATGTACTCCAGAGGAATATGTGTATGTGTATATAAATCCCCTCTCTGTCTAAATATATAGATGGAAGTGTGTATAGATGCACATACAGACACACGAATATGTATATTACCCACACATATAGTTGCCTAGTATCTTTTACAGTTAGAAAAGAACAGGTTTGCCTTCAGGTATTTCAAGTTAATGATATGAAGCACCTCAGCTACACTATAACTGTTAAGCTGAATTTTGTTTTGCATTTTGATTATAAATTAGAAGAATGGTACATTAACTCTGTTTTGAGGATAAGATTAAAAAAGGCCCTGTTTATTAAGCTGTTACTGTGGTGATATTTGCAGCATACATTACATTTATAATTGACTTATTAAAACTTATACACTGCAAATTATAGTGATAGTACCCACAGGCTAAAAAATCATCAAAATATATAATGGCAATTTAAGAAGGTTTGTATCCACAAATGGGAATTTTTATCTGGTGTTCTCTTGTTCTAATGTTTTACTCGCAGCTTTTGCAATATTCAAATATGTAGCTGAAATGCTGCAAAGAGATATTGAAAGAGGTGCTGGGAGGAAGCACAACACAAAGACACTCAGAAGAACACATTGGGTAATAACACAAAAAAGAGCCAACGTACAGTAACGTAAGACAGTATTCCAGGTGGCCTTTAGTTCAAACTTAAAGCAAAGGCGGGGTAGTCAACTGGGTCATCTTTTACTCTAGGCTGTGGATAATATAGACTAATCCCTCACACCCAGTCTTCATAAAAATGTGTCACTATCTCCCTATCTACATTAGTAGAACAGTGGAGATTGATGTAAAAAAGATTGCAGCAAATTCAGAAATAAAGGCCATAAAAATAGCTGACCTCCTAATGGGATTTACTGAGCTCCTAATGACTGCCATAAAAATTTTTATTCTTTGAACAGGTAGGCTCCAACAAAAGAGCAAAAACCCCAATTTGTTCAAGCTTCAACTTGGATTTCTTTGAACATATTTAGGGGCAACCCAATGACATGGACATTTCCTTGCTTGTTGACACTGCACAAAGGTGGTCAGTAGATCAGAGATGGGGCTGAGGAAGTACCAGGCAAACAGGGTGAGAGAAAATACAGTGCAAAACTGAATGACAGCCTCAAATTTGGGTTATTGTATAACTCAAAAGTATAACCATGGGATTTCATCCATTGTGTCATTGATGATTCTGCAATGATTGCCTTCTTCTAACTTGTACCCAGAGCTTGTCCGCATGAGTAAGTAGCTGAAGATTTGTTGATCTGGAGTACTGTCTCTTATCTTCTGGCAACCTGCACATGAGGTTTAAATTTAGATCTTGTTTGTGGAAATCTTTGACAGAGACGAAAAAATGAGACACAAAATGGCTAATGTATGGAAAAAAACTTGAATAAATGTGGGAAGACAATGCATTTTCCTAATAATTTGAATTCAGTGCCCTAAGACAGAAAAGACATCCCCACACAGCTGGCAGAAACAATACAAGGATCTAAGTGAGACCCAAATCCTTCTGGAGAGGTAGCCAAAGGTCAGGCAGGACACACTCTTAAGGCAAATGGATCCTCCCTATTGACTGTGATGATCAGGTCTCCACTGGCTATAAAGGGAGCTTAGACACCTTGTTCAAATACGGACACCCACATTGCTACACTGTAGAAAATCAAAATTTTGCTGCCTCAATATGGAGCTGAATCCCACTTTATAAGGGCAAGCAATTAATGCTTAGTTGGTTAAAAGTGGATAAAATGAGTCGTATGCTACAGACCATGTCTAGAACCACAAAAATCAGAACTGAGTCAGGAACTGAATTGATTCCCACTCTCATGACACTGCTACAAATCTGCTCACCTCTCTCATAACAAGTCTAGCACTTAGACTTAAAATACAGAGCATCTTAGGCAACAAGTTACAAATGCATCTCACACAGGTACATTTAGATTGAGGCTTTCAAAGCCACCTAAGATAGTTTGTCGTGAAACTGCACATTCCTGGGTCTCAGTCCCCCTCTACATTTTGAAAACTCTTTTTTCTTCCCCAACTCAGAAAATAATCAGAAAGAAATACTGGAATAGTTTCAGTAAGTTTCTTCCACGGTAGTGTTTTGTGCAAGGCCTATCAGAAATGTATCATGCTCTGAAATTTGACAGAGATATGACAAGACTTAGGTAGTCTGGGTCTCTCAGAGCCAAGAACATATTCTGAAATTATGTGACATTCACTTCACTGAGATGTTTACTGAATGTCACAGAATGTGGCAAGTGAAGTAACAAAATGCTGAGATAGATATGGATCAAATACATAAGTAAGTACATTTTAGTTTGGTTGAATGATGGTTAACATTTCACTCGTATCTCACTTCTGGATAAAAAGAAAACAGAAAACCAGCAAAACCTTTAACCATAAGGAAAAATCAATAAAATAAGCTGGAATAAACATATCAAATATGTACATCAGAAAATAAATAAAAATGGCCAAGGCCAGCTCCAGGTAAAGCAAAGGAGTCAGTTACCCAGAAATAGTAGCTGGCCCTAGTAATTGACGGATGAAGTCTTGGAGTACTTTTCCCAAGGACTCTGGGCTTTGTTTCTGCCAAATTATTTTGCTCACTTTCTTAAGGCACTAAAATTCAGTTTTCCTAATGTTGAAAAGATATGAGATAGTTACAATGTCTATCCCCTTTACTTGTTAACACTGCAAGACATGCCTGTTTGCTCTCTAGGGCAGTATGTGTGTTCACCTAGTTCACTGCAACACTGTCTCAACACAATTTAAGTGAAGACTGGCTGAGGCCTTGCACCCATGAAATAACGATTATGGAAATACTGATGTTAATTGCAGCAACACACATGAACCGTAGCACGTTGAGAGCCCGAGCCCATAGCTGCATCTAGTTTCTAGTCTGGAGCATGTTTTCTTAGTGGTCAACTGTGAGGTTTTTGTTTGTGCTGCATTGCATCAAGAAAACATGTTCAAGCGTGGACATCCTGCAGATGATGATGGGTGGGCAACCCACCCAAAAGCAGATAAAGCTGAAAAGTGTGTGTAAAATCCTGGCTACAAGATGTCTATGCCTAGATGATTTCACCTGTGTCAGCATTAGTGTGTCTGTAGGCAATGCGATTAGATCGGGGACAGGAGACCAGTGTGGATCAGGTTCTGTGTTACAGACGTGAGGCCACCACTGACTTCCTGGTCAGGCAACCGCACTTTGTTCATTAGCTCTGTGCTCATTCCAAATAGTTCGCAATCTTCTGTATCCTGGTAAATGTAGGAAGAGATCCGGGTCAACTTTATAGCAGTAATGCTGGAATTTCTCATTTTAGGACCCAGATATTTTCAGCGTTGTCTGAGGTACATGAAAATCCCATGTAGACTCCATCTAGTTGCATAATAGAGTTAATTAACAGCTATGGCATGTGTAGCTATACAGTCTTAGCATGTAATTCTCCACTAAAAGGTTACTGCACAATGTGGCCCAACATACGTTGTCTCTCAACACAAGATTCATCTTATTAAACGTGTACGTCTACAATACAAATATCTCTTCCTGAGCTGTTCAGCCAGTCTCAGAGTCAGCCTAGAGAAACTCTCACTTCTTAACTGTGACTTATTGCTCCCTAAAACAATGCCTGGATCACAACAAACCACAGCCTAAAACTTCCTTTTCCCTTCCATCACACCATGTCTAGGGTAATAAAGAGCTCTAATGATAAAGACCAACTCTTCCGTATTATTCATGTTAAATTTATTGCTATTGTACATGTCATAAGTTTGGAATCAACCAGCACTTTAATGACCTACTGACAAAATTTCTTCTTTTAGCTTTTATTTATTTATATATATTAAAAAAGGTCATCATCACAGTCTCCGAGGTTCTGCCAAGAATGAGGATCTGAGGAGTCAGCAGCGTCCTAGAGGAACCCTGCAAATAACTTGATTTTCAGATACTGCATCAATGCTTTTGAAGAGACACGTCCCCTGTTGTCCAGCTTCCTCCATCCCTTTGCTCTATTCCATGCTTAAGCCTTTGGTCTAATGGAAGTAAAGTAGGTGAAGCGGGATTCTTAGTAACAGTATGGGAATGCTGAGTAACATCTTTCTGCTCCCAGACACAAAACTACTATTATTCACAGCATATTGGTCAGCTTCATAAAAGAAGTGCAGAACCGACATAGGCACGTGGTCTAATTAAATGATATATATTGTTTGGTGACACATGGTAAAAGCATTGCCATTAGACCTATTCTGACAATGAGTCCATTGGTTCAGAAATACAGATTATTCTCTTATCCTTTATTTTCTGAGCATTAAAGGGCAATTGCGGAACTTTTTTCAAACTATACTTTGCAACACTAATGCAAGCGTACCGTTTTTATTTTGAGATTGGCAACTATCTACATGACTCTATGTAGCCTAGAGACCAAGAGACTGACCTTTGGCATGTACCTTAATAATATGTGCAGTGGGACTTGAGCCCTTCTGAGTACCAGCTCAATGTATTTCACAACATGCTTACTGTCAAGTAACATGTCACATTCAGAAAATAAACACAAAGAACAAAAGAATATTAATAAGGATGATTCTTGTACAGAGGCATCCACCTCCCGTGCAGATCTATTCACAGAGTTCTCTGCAGACCAGTAGCTCACAAAGATCACAGAGATGTTTCCCTTAAATGTCTTAAGTGCCCTGTGGGGTCATTTGTGTGGATGGGTTTGGTCCATCTGAGGTGTTCACTGCACTGTGTTTATGCAGAAGCACTTGGAGGAAGATGCATGCATACCTCTCATCAAAGGAACAGGTTAGGAGTCTCTGTCCAATGCAGAAACATACTTTTTCCTGCACAAACAAGCATTATCTCCATAGTACATCCTCTCCTTTCACGGGATCAGAGTAGCTGCCCATAGTCCTAACTCCCAAGGTTTCTGTGGGCTTTGAGAAATGCTGGAACACCCAGTGCACGGAAATGAGGGCTGAGACCTTCACTGCTCTACAGACAGCTAGCAGGAACAGCAGAGGACAGCTGTGGCTGATCACAGGAGTGGTCTGAAGACTAAGAGTCATCCTGCAGTATTTTTTACAGCTTGAGGTTTCCTGGTAGCTGGTGGATTCACTCCTTGTAATACATGCTAGATTTCAAGCAAGAAGCACTGAAGTTGCGTAAACTGGAAGTTGAGTCCATCTCATCAAGTGCAAGTAGAAGTAATATTAACCATTATTGGGAATCATTATATAGGAAGGTTTAATACCGATCTTGGTGTAATCCTGCTCTGCAAACTGCGGCTGAATTTTTCACCTGCAGTAGATCTCATGGTTCTGAGTACGTTATTTATACCAAGGTAATGAACACCATGAGATTTCAAATTTACAGAACCATGAATTGCTCAGAGCCTCTTCATTTGCTTCTTTATTACCTGTACGGCTGTTCTTTGACCCTTGGCAGACTGAGAGGGAGAGGCGTCTGGCCTGAAGTCCTGTCCTGGTGTAAAAGGTTATAAACCCATTAGTAGATGGTGTTAACAGAGGCTGTAGTCAGATTTGTAAAACAAAAAGTTGATTCTCTAGTAAATTTGACTAACCGTAGTAGGAAAACTCTACTACTCTTCGTAAATGTGTTTGTATGCAAAACTGATGACATTCATGCATCTTTCGCTGACATTTATATTTATTATCTAACAAAAAATATGTGTGCACCAGTTTATTTAACTTTAAATGGCAACTCTTTTGCCACTGAGTTTGTATTAGACCACATGACTGCAGCAGAGTTAGTCATAAGTAATTTGTTTATCATCATCTTAGAGGCATGAGGGAGGAAAAGCATGAAAACTTGCCTTGAATAATTTTCATGGTTTCAAATGCTGCAGAATTTCTTTCTTTTCTGTTGCCATTTATATCTGAGATATACTATTCAACGCATATGGAATGCTGATCTTGAGTAATTTAAGTGGTTGGCTCAGTATGATTTTTTCTCCCAATTTGTTTATTAAAAAAAATATCACAGAAAAAAAATCACATTTGAAAAGAGCCACAAATAAAGGAAACATGAAAATATTTGCAATTTCATTAGTTCCTGGTGAGATCTTTGTTATGGACAGGTCTGGACAGGGTAAGTGAGAAGAAAAAAAAATATTAAAAAATAGAAGTCCAAAAGGCATCAAATGTTTTTTAATTGAGATTGGAAGCATTCCAAGTTTGACTTTCAAAAAAGGCTTTGATTTACAGTAGTTCATGTTGGGCTCATGTTGTGCCTGCCAAAAATCCAAAGTAGATCAGAGCTTTTTTGAAATAAACACAAGCCTAATCTGATGTAGGTATTTCAAAACTCCCACTGCTTTAGTTGTAACATCATCTGTTACTGAATGATTTATAAATCATCCCTCTACAGGCAAATTTCTACAAGGCTGAGGGTGATATATTTTAACTTTGGGACACAAGGACATGTTTAAATTCCATATTAAAATTGATGGAGACCCTCACTGTTTTTAAAAGTATTTGTGAAATGGATTATCCCTGGTTTCCTGTATATCAAAAACAGTACCTGGAGTACAAGGGTGTGATGGAGTGTTACTTCTTTGCTTTTCTACTGAGCAGAAAGGAGACAAAAGGGCAGAATTGCTAACAAACATTTTATTCTGCTTGATTTTCAACTGTACATGAATTCAGCTCCTTTCTAAAAGAAGAAAAAAACCCACACTTTTGCTTCTTTAGAAAAAATCATGTTCACAAGCTGGATTTGTTTATGACAAAGTAGTTTCATGTTGGTGAGGTAGGATTTGTCTTGGCACAGTTTAAGTATCTAAAAGCAACACGTTTCTTCTCATTTACTTTTGGGTAGATTCCCTCTGGAGTTGATCCTAAGAGACTCTCTATCTTGCAGAAGGCAGTTCAACCCACCTGGATGCTGGCAAGAGTATCTACCCTCAGGAAATACCTATCTCTCTGCATTGATTAAAGACAAACCCCAGATGACTACAAACAGTGGTATTTCTGGGGCAATTTTTTTAAAGTAGAAAATCAAATGCGATTAGTTGCACGTGGGACAACTTTTACCACCCCAGTGGGAAATGCTCACCTCTTAAGTTTCAAGTCTGATGCAGAGGACACAACAGGGGATACCCTGAAGTGGTGGTGAGGCTGGTGAGTGCTGCCCAGTCTAGCACTTTGTCAGTGCTAGAAGCTGTGGACATGGTCTGAGACCAAGGACATCAGCCAAAACCGAACTGGGCTGAGTGACACAGCAGCCGGTCCAAACAAAGTGACATAAAAACAGAATTGCAGTGTAGTAGGCATTCATGTCCACAACAATTTTTGAAGAAAAACTTGCTTTTAAACTAAAATAATCATCATCATCATCTTAATGTTAATAACTTTTTTCACACATTTTAGGAAGTACAGGAAAATGTGCAGGATATGTTGATGAAATTACTAGCTGGCTGAAACATGAAATAACTGTCACTGAAAATCCAGAGTGTTCAGTATTACTTTCTTCCCCCACCCCCACCCCCACATTACCTTCAGCTGTAAAAAACAATCCCTTTGATTTCCAAATTTCAGTATTGAAATTCAAGTACTGATTCCTAACTTCATCGTGACAGGAGGATACATTCAGTCGTTGTGGACACGTTCCCTGGACAAAGTGTTATGGTGTAAACATTTTGGCAAAAGAATAAAGGTAGGCTGACAACAAGGCATTTTCCAAGCACAAGTTATCATTCTGAGGTTATAGCAAAAGGAGAACATAAAAGAAAAGGCTAGCAAATTCTAAATGTTTCATGGAAACATTTTAGATTTCAGCTTAAACGTTTCTACTCTACAAACGGAATCTCTTCCCTCCTTAGACATACTTCCATTCTGTCCACAAAAATAAGGTGTCTTAATTCATACACACTTTATACCTAGCTGAATATGGTCACTAAGGTTTTCTGCTTTTTTGGGGTTTTTGGGGGGTTTTTTTGTTTTTTTTTTTTTTGTCAAATCAGAATAAACAATCCATTAATTCTACAATTAGATGGTGAGGACATTTTATGCAATTCTCCAAAAACATTAGATAGGTCAAATTTACAGTGCTGCAAAACTCTTCTCCAATATGTGCTGGGCTCCACAAATCCACATTAACAAAACTGGGGTTTTGTCATGTCGGTCCTGAAAGATGACATAATCTGACCCTATGAAATTATGCCATTGTAGGTTAGCAATTAGAGAGCGGAGGAGTGGTTTGCTTCTAAAACCTCTAAAAACCATATTGTTAAAATAAGAACCTCGCTTCCCACTTTGCATTCCAATGCTTTACCTGTTTATTTATTTCTTTGTCTCTGTTTTCAGTAAAATATGTCTTTTAGAAAGTATTTTTCAGTTAGACAGATTGAGAAATAAGGTGCCTTCTTACTGGAAAGAGTTAATCATTCATCCCCAAACAGCAAGATGTATCCAATAATCAAATATTGAGCTCCCTGGCATTAGTTTGTATGAAGCGGCAGGGACGCTAAGTTTTATTTTAATATGTTAATCTAATAAAATGATGCAATTTATTTTATATCTTAAGGGAGAGGTGCTGATACTATCTCAACTTTAAATGCATCCTCACTTGCCTGTACAGATCAGTATTCTGCTTTATCAGGGTGATGTTACTGGATGTGGCAATTTATAATTGGAAATGGCAGCCTGGAGATTTTCTAAAAGCTTTGGCTTTTTTCTGAATACTGTGGAATTTCATTAATTATTATTATTTTGACTATGAAAAGAGGATTTGCCCAAGGGCAGTTTTGAGGCTCCTTAAAGATTATTTTCCTCCACGGAAGGTTGCCAAGATTTCAAATTTCTCTGTCAAGAGACTCAGCTTGTTTGGTGGGAGGTGGCTGGGATGAACGTGAACATTTACGGCTTTGGGAAGGAGACCTCAAACATTGCTTATTCTCTTTGAGGCCATTTTATCTCCCTGGAGCAGGGGCAGCTGTCACAAATTGTAGCCCACCAAACATCCCTCGCCAAGGCTGCTTCTGCCTTTGCCTCTGTACAGCATGGAGAAGGAGCTGGCGGCACAGTTCTCTCAAAAGCAGGGTGAGTCCTAGCAAGGTGGGATCCTTTCTAACCTGACATATGCCAGAGCATATCTTTCCTTCTCCAGAAAGTCCCTGCTGCAACATCGCCTGAGAGATAAGTGGAAAAGGGAAGTTTTCATATGAGTACTGCAATCTGGAGCTGGCAATCACAGAGTCTCAGAATCAGAGAATGGTAAAGGTTGGCAGGAACCTCTGGAGATCAAGTCATCCAACCATCCTGCTCAAGCAGGGCCAGTAGAGCTAGTTGCATGGGACCATGTCCAGTCGGCTTTTGATTATCTCCGAGGATGGAGACTCCACAATGCAAACCATTTTACAAAAATGGACATTATAATTAAGGAAGGTGCTGGAAAATAGATCTATTTTACCTAGGTTGTGGAGGAAAAGAAGTGAAAAAAGAGCAGGTATAATTTTGTGCAATGAGACAGAAAAAAAAAAAAAAGAGAAACTACATTGCAATATTTTATCAAAACCTTAAAATTATCATAAACTTTTTAAAAAGTAGATAGACTTCTCCTCTCCACTAGATTTTTTTTCCTCACCAAAAAGATCTTTATGGAGCAACTCTCTTCTTTCATCCTCTTTCCACCACACACATACAGAGCAAACAGGACCATGACCCTTTTATATTGTAAGCCCTTCAAACAATTCCCAACTGATGACCAAAACAGAAAGACGCCCATCCCAGGGCTGCGAGTGACTCATCTGTCTAAAGCAGACAAGTCCTTGTGATGAGTCACTTTCTTTTGATGCAAGTTTGAAAGTAGTTAATTAAGAGGTGAGGATACAGCATTTTAAAGCTCCCTTCACTGCAGTAGTTAGATAAAAGCAACATCAGCTTTAATTCTGAAGCTTCAGGGTGTACAGAATTGTGTCTTACCATGGTGGGAGGTTTTCACCTTGATATCAGCACCCACTGAAAAGGAAACATCCACGTACATTGCTCTAGAAGGGCTCTGTGTACACTGCTGTAATCGATGCTCCACACCAAACAGCTGCAAATCGAATGAGATGCAGACTCCAGTCCAGCTACTCAGCACCATAATAAAGGGTTGATAAGGACAGAAATAGCTCTGTGTGTTATGAAGGGAAAAACCTGACAAAGAGGGATTACCAAAATAACCCAAACCCACTCATCTATGCATAAAACTGCCCGTTTAGCTTTCCTCTGTAACTTACCTTCCATTTTGTTTTAAAGCTGTGTGTGAAAATTGCTTTTACTTTTATTCCAGGAAAGAAAGGACTCAAGCAGGGAAATGATAGCCAAGGAAAATATGTAATTTTCTAAAATATACAAGAGGAATATCAGAAGGGGCCTCTTTTACTCAGAGCTTCAGATGTGCAAGTTAGCATCCCTGTTTAGCCAAGTTTGCAGGCCAGGCTATAGATTTTGGACACCCTATTTGCTTTCATCCACAGCTGTTTTCTGTGGATTCATGAGGAGGTCCAAGGTCAGGGGTACTCACAAAGTAGAGGGACAGCTGGTGGCTGCCTCCCCATCAGCTAGCAGGGACTAGATGGCTTTACAACAAATTCACATCTGGAGTACTTAGAAAGGACATCAAGGGATAAATGTGGCCTTTAAAAGAAATTAAAAGTCTTCAGCATCTATACTTCTATCACTTCTTCAGCTAGAACCAGTGAGAAAGTCTGTACCCTGAAGGGAGAGTCTGCTCCCATCTTATTCTTTATTTTTTGTTTCCACATTCTTCTTTCTCCTTTAATTTCCCTCTTTCTGTCTGTGATTTCTCTAGTTTTCCATCTGTGTTTGTCTCCCTGCAGCAGCTCCTAACTCATAGACTCACCCTAGTCTCTCTACTGAAATGATCATCGGCAGAAGAGATTTAGGGTATATGTAGAAACTTGAACACATCTTCTGAATATCTTTTTATTTTGGTTTTGTTTGACTTCAAAGTGAAAAAAAATGGGAAATCTGGCACAGAAGAAACTCATCGCTGCTATTATTTTTATCGCAGAAGCAAAATCAAGCAAAAATGCAAGGACCTGCATACCATACTATGGCATATACCATGCTACATAAAGACAATGTGCCTTGCAATTAGGACCATCGCTCAATAGATAATACAATAAGACTGTATCTCTAGCAGTAAATAACATCTGGGTGGTTATCTGGTCCTAAATCCAACTGTCACAATCTGATTGTGTTCGTGCTATTCAGCTCTCTCACCCTCCAACACAGGGTGGCCACATGAACACATCAGCAGCTCCTGGATTGAGGTGCATCTAAGATTCAGTAACATTTACATGGAGGTATATGGGTATAATTCCAGACATTCATGCCCAGCTTTTAACCCAACTCTATCTTAGATGACCAAGTAGTTTGGTGGATTTGGCATTTGGACTCCATGTTTCATTGTCTTCCAATTTTCTCCATTTTTGAGACATCTTTCAGACAGGTGAGCCAAAGGGGCAAAAATGAGGAAAAGCTACTGTGGTGGTTGTTCCCTGGAAAAATTATTGAAGTGGCATTTGAGCTATGACTAGTTTATTTAGTATTCAGAATTTAGTGAATTCTTTTGTCACATCACCCATCATAAATAAAAGGAAAAAAGTGGAAACCTGTTTGATGCCTCAGGCATGTTTTAGTTTGGTGTTCAGGTCAGTTCATTTCAATGCTTAATTTTTAATGGTTCATTTAACATAACTGTTTAGACTAGAAAATATTTTCATATAAAACTTGGGTTTTGGATCAGTTGCTGCCACCTCAAAACATTTTAAGTCTCAGATGACAGATTAAACATCAGTTAGAAAAGGTGGTCTCGTTGTTTGGGCACTTGAATGGGACTCAGCAGACTCAAGCTGAATTTCAATCTCTGCCACTGATTCTTTATGTGACCTTGGGTAAAACATCTAGGCTGCATCTCCAAGGCTTTTTGAGTACAAATAGTTTTGCTCATACAGTCGCTCACAGTTTTCATGTTTACGACTCATTATCCCTCCTGTGAAAGAAGGAAATTATGACTTTCTACTACTTACAGAAACAAAACCCAGCAGTGTCTAAGGTATCCAAAATCTTGCACTATTAGAGGGTATAGGAGCTTCTGCTTAAAAATTATTTACAATAGGCAACATGTTTTTAAACCAAAGATGTTTTGGTGCAACATAGCTATTACTCACGCCTAAACCATAAATAAGAAATAAGTCTTCCAGTGCTGATGTTCCATTTCTAATTTTTCCCTAACTTTTGCCATCTTTTTTTTTTTGGTGCAGAAATAAAACTGCAAGAAAGCAAGCATGCATAAACAGCACATTTTCAAACCCTCCAATGATCCTTCCTCCCTATTTTTAATTCATCCCGGCTGGGTCATCTTCCTCTGCTGAGGTCTCTTGCACACCTCCAAAAGGTATTTCCTTTGCATACTTTCCTCAAAATGGAGTATGAGTTCATCAGATGCATGGCATCTCTTGAGTCATTAGAATGACCTCTTTCACAAAAGAAGCGAGAAAATTCTTAATCCAATAGGAATAAGAATAGGAATCCATCTTCTTTTCTCTGAAGAAAAGCCCTTGAAAGGGTTTTCGTAATCCCAAGTATTAGCTACATAGCAGTTGCCCTCCAGATGCCAGGTTCTCCTTCCAGCCTCTACCTCTCGGCCACCCAAAAGAAGAACCTTATTCTGTTATGGCTTCAATATTATGGCAGTATCACAAAGCACTGGGAGTAACAACACATTTATTGATGTGGAAAGGAAGGATGCTAGAAGAACATAATTTACTAAGACTTTGCTGATTTACCTGAAGTGAAAATCTTTGTATACTGCTTCTTGCCTAATAAGGACTATTTTATTAGCACTCATCAAAATTCAAACAGGTAGTAGTAGCCCTAAGAATTTCAATACCTGAGGCACAAATACTTTATTTGTCTGGATAGATCCATTTGTGTTCAGCTCTGGGCCCCCCAACATAAGAAGAACATGGACCTATAATGAATCCAGAGGAGGCTACAAAGATGATCAGGGGGATGGAGCACCTCTCCTATGAGGACAGGCTGAGAGAGTTGGGATTGTTCAGCCTGGAGAAAAGGCAGCTCCAGGAAGACTTTCTAGCAGCCTTCCACTACCTAAAGGGACTACAGAAAAGATGGAGAGGGACTGTTGACAAGGGCATGGAGTGACAGGACGGGGGGGATGGCTTTAAACTAAACAAGGGTAGATTTAGATTAGACATTAGGAAGAAAATCTTTACGATGAGGGTGGTGAGGCCCTGGCACAGGTTGCCCAGAGAAGCTGTGGCTGCCCCTGGCTCCCTGGAAGTGTTCAAGGCCAGGTTGGATGGGGCTTTGGGCAACCTGGGCTAGTGGAGGGTGTCCCTGCCCATGGCAGGGGGTTGGAACTAGATGGGCTTTGAGGTCCCTTCGAACCCAAAACATTCTGTGATTCTATGATTACAATGTCCTTCTCTGCTGCCTTTTGTCCACACTCCCCTATAGCTTTCTTTCTCCCCAAATAGTTGTAATATTAGTAATTTCGTAGCTGTCTAAGAACACTGCTTACAGGAGGGACACGATCTAACTTTGTGTTTAGCTCAAAGTCATTAAGAATTTGTTGCTTAAATGTTTCTTTCATAGAATATCGATCATTTCACTAAACTTGGGGTGCTTTTATCTTCACAAATTTCATACTTTTTGCCAAAACGAATCCAAGCAATATTACTTGTTTACAGTGTCTCTGCAAATAACTGAAGTAAGCAATATATTAAAAACAGACTTAAAAGGATAATTTATCAATGGAAAATTATATTCCTGTTGTTAATTATTCTCTGCTCTTCAGACCAAGAACAGAGGCCTGTCTTTGAACAGGGATAGAAATATATAACTCATTGCTACTGAATATAGTGTGAAGCCAGATTTGCACCCAAACACATCCATACCTGGAGGGAGAAAATCCTTCACAGTTTACTCTTACAGCGGCAGGTTTCACAGAGCTGTGGCCTACACTTACCTTTAAAGTAGCTCAAATTGTCAAACTTAAGCATTTAAAAATCATTAGAAATCATAGCTTTTCATAGAATCATAGAATCATTTAGGTTGGAAAAGACCCTTAAGATCATTGAGTCCAACCATAAACCTGACACTGCCAAGTCCACCGCTAAACCATGTCTGTAAGCACCACGTCTATATATATTTCGCTCAAAATTACAGTCCTTTGGATTCAGATTTTCCTGGGGTTTTTGCTGGGTTTTGTTGGGGTTTTTTTGCCTAGCTTAATGGATGTCAATCATTTAAAAAAATAAAAAACAAAAAAGCTGAGATTCTTCATGCAAACTGTATATCTCTAGGAACAGTTTTTCTATAAAACCACTCCCAAATATTCATGACACTACTGCGAAATACTGGAATATTTGATAAAAACATGATGTGATCCTACAGCTGGAGGAGATATATGATACTCATTATAGAGGACTTGGAATCCAGGTTTTATTCTCCTGCCTTTCAGAAAACAGTAGTTTTACCTGTTTGCCCTCACTTTTCCTGTCTGTAAAATGAAGATAATACCACTCTTTTGCCTACAAATTGTGAGGTGAGGGCAAATCTTGATTTAGCAGCAAGGATTTTGGGCTTCACTCATGAGACTGAGTTCTGTTTGTTTATAATTCCAACACCTACATGATAACAGCCTTCGTTAACCCTCCCATATTTCTTTTCCCTGTCAATTTTGCCTATTTTATTCAAGTATATTGTGCATTTTTGAGGACAGGGCTTTGCTTTCACACCACATTTGTGCAAGACCTAATAAAATGAGATTTCTGTCACATACCTACTGCTTTCCCCAGTGTTTGCAAAATGCTTTAAAACCCTCTGAGGAGAAGTGATCAATGTGGTACAGGGCATTAGCACTGTAGAGAGATCCATGCTTCATTATACACGAATAGGTTGGTTTCAGTGCCATAACAGAGAGTTGTGAGCCTGCTCAGAATTACCAAGCACAAAGCTGTTTATTCATGCAGTGAGATAGCTCAAGTTAGCTCCCAAATTTGAAAATCTAGATTTAAACATTAAATGTAAAAACACATGTTCTGAGCAGGACTTATTAGACACTCTCAGCTTTTGAGATAGCCATGTTCTTCCCCAAAAAGCCTTGTCCGGCTTTAGTAATTTCAGACACAATCTCAGCCTGTCCTTCACCAGAACATCACTGCTCGTTTGTTCCTTCCAACAGTGTCTCTGCTGCGCTCTCCCATCCCAAATACTCTGTGCTGATTACGCAGGAGTTGGTAGTCAGCAAATCACCTGACAAAGAGTACGATGGCATTTTAGCATCAAGGCTTCCCACAGGAGACATTATACCTTCAAGGGGGAGAGGCAGAAGGGGAAGGGGGGAGCAGGGGAAGGAGGATGGATGCGCAGTGGCAGGGCACCCAGGATGTCACTTACAGTCGGTTGGCCGCAGTCGTCAGGGTTCACTTCCATTAAGCTTTGTGTCAGTTCAGAAACTTTACACATGAGGCTGTGTGAAGCGTTCTGCCATTCTGACTGCCCGGGGCTAGCCCACAATACCTATCTTGTCACTGGTTTTCCAGAAAACCTCTCTGAGAATTGGTTGCATATGTTGGCCAAGCTAACCATAGGAGGAGAGGTTTTGTCTGTTGTTTGTTAGCTTGGGACTGGATGATGGTGATGGTTGCTGTTGTATTACTATTATTATTATTATTATTATTATTACTACTACTACTACTACTACTACTATTATTTTGTTTGGGATGGGTTTTTTTGCAAGGGGTGGGTCTTGGTTTGGGGGTTTAAGTGAGGGGGGATCACCATAAAATACTGCAAAGCATAACTGACTATTTGGTATCACGAGAAGAAAAGAATGATGGTAATGAGGTGAGTTCTCATATCATGAAGAAAAGCCTCCTCTGTGGACTTTTAACTAAGCTTGTAAAAGAAGCATCAAAAGTGATTGTACGAATGCGATGGGAGCTGTTCTGACTCTGTATTTCATCCACCTTAAAAACGCAGAGATTACTGTCAAAAACAACTCCAATAAATTTATCTTGCATTCAAAGGGGAAGAAACGAATTGCCAGACTATTGCCAGGTACGGAGCTAAGGAACTGTAACTATTTTTTTAAAATCTATATACTGTTGCAGTATTTGATCAATCAGGAACCATTACACAATGGCGGTATGTCGACCAAAATTTAGAATTTTTTCTCTAGGAAACCTTAAGGTTGCTTTTTCACTGGTTATCTCTCATTTCTACCATTCTATGATTCTATGATTTTCTTTCCACTGTTCAGTTAGAAAAGATTGTACTTTTATTATAAGTTACTTGTTTCCATGTTGTGATTGGGGAATAGTGATAGGATAGACTCTTCTAGACACTGTCCAAATACTAAGAAACTCTCCTTACTGTGAAAAATACGCTCAGACTCTTTGCAGAAATAAAGCCTGGGGATGCCAAACTGAACTTTATGCGATGTCCAAGCGTGAAGATCTGTGCTCACACTAAACAACAACCATCTGCCACCCCCTTGCTTTTGTTTTCCTCATTCCTTTGCTAATACAAAAGCTGGGAACAAGATAGGAGGAAGGTAGGAATATATATGTATATTTAGAACATAAACCTGGGACCTACAAGTGCTGGATTTGAGTTCAAGAGCTGGCCCAGAAAAGAAAAGCAAATGCATCTATGCATAATAAGAAAGATATTTATCTCTCCGTGGATCACAGGAATTTAAGTATTTGCCTGAGCTCTTTGCAGAAAGGGGGTCTGACACTGGCTCACTCCATGCTTTTAAATAAATATGTCTCTGATCTACACTTCTTCATTTTCCTTGGCTGATAATAACCAGTTAATATTTATGGATCACGCTGAAAACAATTTTTACTGTGATTATAAACCTTAGAGTGCAAACTTTGTCTCCATCTCTGATCTCTGCCTCACATCTCATCAGTCAGGCTGCTTGTGTTTAAAAAGTGAATAATGAGGCTGGCAAAAACAAAGTCAAACCTTTTTTTTGTTTTTGTAATATCACGATTTCATAAACCAATTCCCTGCTCCTAGGAAACATTTCTGTTGCTCTTCTCAGAAAAGCAAACATGTTTGTGTTTTTTTTTTTTTTTATTTTAAGTTGCTCTTTTAGGTTTCATATCCCAGGCCTCTTTATTTTCCCTTCCTCAGGCTTCTTTTTTGAGTTGCAAAAAAGGAAAAAGGGCAGGAAAGGAAAAGAGAGAAAATGAAAGCTGAAAATTTGCCAGCCAAATGTTTTCAAAGCATAACATTTATACACTGAACATAACTTTCCTTCTTCTTCAAGTCCTAACCTAGCTTCTTTAAACTTCTGGGTAGTGTAATTGCTCAAAAGCCAATACCTTTATTGGGTTTGTTTAGCAGCTGAGTATAGACACTCATCTGGGAACACTAATGTGTGTGCCTCGTTTGAAAGTGGTCCTTCTACCGATGCTACTGCACGCAAGGGTGGGCAGTGAGGAGGAGAAGACCCAGCAGTGCTCTGATAGGAAGCTGACTCCATGCCCCATCTGCCTCCCTCTCCCTTTCCCACTCAAAAAAGGAACCACAATAAATTTAGGGGCAGTACCTTTATACCTTGACTGTGATTCAGGCTTGTGGTGTCTCTTTCTTCATGCTAGGGGCAGCCCTTCCTCTAGGCTTGCACAATGAATAATAGAGTGGGTGTCTTTGGGTGGTACTCCTCTGACCTTGTGGTCTTTAAGGTTATAGTTATACTAGCAAATAAAGCAGGCTAGGGACTGCTCTCTTGGGTCCTACTTGGAAGGTTTGGCTCACATGCTTGCATACAACCAAACTCTCAGCCTCTGAAGTAGGTCAGCTGCCTCCAGCCTGCCTTTCGGGAACGGTCCCTACTCTGTGCTAACCCTGCCCTGTGCCCTGGCTGTGCTGATAACCTCGCGGTGCGGATGATCAGATACAAAGTCTCTGCCCTCGCCTTGTTTATACAATAAATCATAGCCTAAGAGTCTACTGAAGATTGTCTCCATGGTGAAGGAGGAGAACAGACATCTCCAACGTGGGGTTCATTCCTCCTGGTTTTAGATTGGTGTTTTAGGATGGGATTGTCTGAGGCAAAATATCCTGATCCTCGTCTGTCAGCAGCTTATTGCTAGGCTTCGTCTCTAGTACAGACATCTGCTTTCCCTCTGTAATCAGTGGAGAAAAATAGGGGAAACATTTCCCAAGCTTGACTGAATCAATCTTAAGACAAAAATATTGGGTTACATGGGTTGAGTTACTTTCTGAAAGTTTCTTTTTCTCTATTAAAGAGAGTCATCCTAAATGCTCAATTTTCAAACAAGTGAAGTTAGGAAGATGGATCCCACCTGTTAAGAGCTGCTTTAATGTCGTTGATGAAAAACCTGGACTGTTCAGTCATGAACCAGGACTTCTACAGACACAGAGGCAGAAATTGTCATGAGAAAACATCCACCCAGTGACATCTAAGCTCTTTACAATCAGCAGCGAGAGAGAGGCACTCCTAGGGTATGTTTACCACCCTGCAGAAGATATTTGAGACATGTCAGATGAGTTATCCTTTATAAGTGGGTGGGTTTTTTTTTTCTTTTTTTAATTAATGGTCAAGAAAGCCCAGGGTGACTGAATCCCCTCTACTCAAATGTAAGGCTTTACTTTTTAGATGCCTAATATTGAGTGAAACGAATCTTGCCCAGAAAGTCTGTCCTGTCCCAACAAGTTGACTATAGCATCCCAAATTTTTGTAATGAGGTAGTGCTTGTGTACAAACTACAGAGAACATGTATATAATCAGAACAAAAAAGACTTCTCCAACTCATTTGACTGAAAAGATCAAACATTTACAAATATCTCACCCTGTTTTGAACTGCAAATCCTGGGGAATGGCTGAACTTTAGAGAAGACCATGAATCAGTATGCGAATAAGTCTGTTATTCTCTACTTTCCTCTGGGATTGTGCCACTGCATGTCTAAATGAAAGATCTTTTCTTTTGAGGAAAGCGTCAAGCTGCCCTGCAATTTTCTGATATAAAATATTCCAGGGAAAATCTGAAATAGGGGATAAACCCAGGTGGGCTTGTGTTTCCTTATGTCTCAAATGCATACTGTATCTGAGAGGAGGAGAAATGCAGACAAAGTCTAGATGTTAGACAAATGGAGATCCACTGTGAAAAAAACCCTCCAGACATGGAGTCTATCAGTCTCAGAAAGGCTGAGAGAGATCTCAAAGTTACAGATACGTATCTGAACCATGGTATGTTGGTGTGACATTATAAATGATGATGAAAGAATTCAAGGAGAACCCTCTTCTGCTTCTCTTTTTATCTCCCAGCGAGGAGCTAAAAAGATTCCTTGTTCTGTGCCCCTAGCACAGACCAAATACACATGTCCAGCAGTTGTCAGTTATCACTAAAGCACATCCACATCTAGAAACTAACAACTCTCATAGGTACATTTCCTCGTCATTGTGGTGAAAGGGAAACAAAAGCCTCCAGACCCAGCCCACAAATATTTGGGTTCATGTGAGCAAAAGGTTCTCACTGGTAGGATCTCTGGATTATAAGCCAGCTGAGAGATAAAGTTTCTGGAGATATTTAGAAGGGTCTTACTAAGATGGGTATTTCAGCCTCTACTAAAATTTCAGTGTATCATCACTTTTTCTTTACTAGGAAAGTGTGGGGTTTTTAACAAGCATGTTCAAATACTATCATAGAGAAGATAGGTGACAAAACCCCCTTGGGTTTATACTGGGTCTAATCACTGTGGGTCAAAATGGTAAATATTTGGGCACTTGGAAATTCACCCTTACTTTTATGCCATGTGAGAGATCCAAGATATTGTGCAGCTATAGGTACAGATACTGTGCTTATCTGCATCATACGTGGTGAGAAACAAATTTCCATAGGTAGATCTTTTAAGTAGCATGTGCTGACAGACTGATTCATGTTTTAAATCCCATATTTTGCTTTTCCTATACCATATATAGGTATATCAAAAACTTGCT
This sequence comes from Grus americana, assembly GCF_028858705.1. Taxonomy (NCBI): domain Eukaryota; kingdom Metazoa; phylum Chordata; class Aves; order Gruiformes; family Gruidae; genus Grus; species Grus americana. Next base: position 5,342,845 of record NC_072854.1, on the reverse strand, counting down.
CTATGGTGCCACAGCCTTTCTTTGATGGCCATTTCTGAGGTAGCCATAGTCCATTTTCAGAGGATTCCTCCACAAACTAGGCCAAATGATAGCCTGCTGCAGAGGATAATTAGAGGAGGAAAGTCAGGAGTAAGACCGCAGCACCTGGGAAATGGTGAGCAGTGCAACAGCTTTTGGGGCCATACTTACACCAAAAGAGTTAAAAAAAGCTGCAGGGGAAGAGGACAGCAATTTCTTTTTTTTAGAAATCACTTGGAAGGTAAGCCATGGTGAATCTCCTGGGGATGGCAGACAGATCATGTAACTCCTTTGGAAAAAAAAAAAAATCAAAACAAACCACAATGCTGCCTTATTCTAGGTTATGGTAGAGGCTAATACTGTTAGTTATTGTCTTTCTTTGGAAACCAAGGCTCATGAATGTTTTGTTAATTGCCTTGAGAGCACCTGGGAAGTATCAGAACTATCCCAGTCCTTTGGAGAGGCAAACAGCAGAAGTGACCTCAATGGATCTAGTTTTGAGCTACTCATTTGTCAGTAATTAGCTATAAGTAAAACTGGAATAAATATTTATAGGGAGAAAGGAGATATTTTTAATCTTTTTGTTTTTCCAGTGAGGCTGACTGATTTTATTTTATTTTATTTTAGACTTATATGAGAACAAGTAAACATTGAATTTGGGGCTTTTATGGTTTATATTTTCAAAATGTATGAAAGACATCACAACTTTTTGACAGGGTCATCTTATCCTTCTTTGTTAAATCAGAAAGATCAATAAAATTGCTAAAAGTAATGGCTAGGTTTTGAAAAGCCCAAGAGGGACTTAGTTTTCTCATTTTCATAGCTTTAATGGGAATTTGAAACCTAATTGCTATTTGTGCCTTAAAACTCTCTCCCAATTATAACAAAAAGGATGATCACCAGAAATAAGATTGAGAGCTGGTGCACACCTGTATTACTTGTTCACGTGCCACATCTATCACTCTGATGGGTTTCATATGACATGAGTATTGTCTTTTGACAAAAATATTATATCTGTGCTCTTAATGGAAAATCTATGCTTAAATCCTATGGAAGAGTTTTGATTGAAAGCATAAGCACAGAGTTATGCTTGGGCTAAGGCTGTTGTAATCAAGCACTGACTGTATTTCTCCTTCATTTGGGACCTCTGAGCATTATTACAAGCGTTCAAGTGATTTTATAGGGCAAAAAAGCAGCAAATGAAGACACATGATTTCTGGATTCTGTTCCTGGCCTAGCCAGATGACACAGATCAAATTAATTCTCTATAAAATGACGGGAATGCTACTGATCTCCTTTGTAAAACACTTTGCAATTTCTTGAGGATCAGCAGTAAACAAGAATATCATTACTTTGTAAGGCAATGTGCTGAATTAACACATCCAAGTAGAGGCTCACTCATTGAAACTCTAAGTGCTCTTTAACTATTGGGAATAATTGCTATAACAAATAACTCCCCACTGTGTTTCCATTATCCACCTCTTTCATCAATGCTTGAATTTTGTAAGGTGGGGATTGCAAGCCATTTATCTCCTGAAGGGAGAGATCAGAAAGGTTTTAAGTTGTTGGAGGTGTCATTGAGGCTGTAGCAAAATAAGGGCTGAGGTTAGGAAAATGTACAGATGCAGTCAAGTTTCAGATTGCAGAGGTATTTTACTCTTCTTTCAGAAAAGCAGCTGGATACTGTATATTACACAAGCTCATGTACAAAGAAAAAGGTATGGAAATTAACTTTCTCTCTGGCTATGATAAACTACCAAGGGAAATTCATAGCAAATCTGTCTACTATAGTTAGTCCTGCGACAGAGCTATTACAGAAAAATAAATAGTGGCATTGGTCAAAAGAATGTCAAGATGCTTTCAAGCTGGCTAAACAGACACTTATATCCTCCAGGGTTTTAGTGCACTTTGTCCCGTCCCTGCCAATCTGTTAAACTACTGATGCTTCGCTGTATGAGGTCAGGAGTGGTGATTTCTCACATAATGCCAAATAGCCCAGAAAAGCCTGTAGCATTTGCATCAAAAATGCTTCCTAAAGAGGAAAAGGACTATGCACAGATGAGGTGAAAGGAGGCAGTGAGGAGGAACTCACAGAGGCTGCATGCAGAGGCATTGAACTTCGCAATCTTCCACTGCTGTAAAAGCTCAGCAAAAAACATAGCCCACTTGACAAAAATGTGTTCAAGGCTCGGTGAGTTGATTCTAGCAACATTGAGTTTAATCATCAGTATTTCAAACTGCTTTTTTGGGGACAAAACCCATAAAATTAAATTAAACAGGTAGTACTGGAGAGTCACCATGTGTTATGGTCTAAAACGCCCTGGTGTAAAACCACACTGCCATCCTCAGATTTTAGATATGTCCAAATTTGCCACACTGAACCATCAGCAGTGGATTCAGCCATCCAGAATTAAAAGCACAGGTCCTTAAAACTTGGGAGAAATGAAGTCACATAGCCAGCAGCCAAGGCTTCAGTGAAAAGCTGTACAGACTGAGCACAAAAGCTATGTCTGTACTCAACTGAACCTTGACCGTCCATCCAGCTGCATTGCCAGCATGCTTGCCAGCACAGCTTTTACCTAGGATACCTACCATACCCTGAAACTATTCCCAGGCCCTGTGTAAAACTTGGGATATATCAAAGTGCATTCCCAAAAGGTAGCTTAAACATAGATGTCAGCATTAAAATAGCAGGGACGTATTTTTGAGAATGAGAGGGTTTGATAGCACAACAATAGTGAGAATATGCCAGCTGGCTTATTGGAGCGACTAATCCTTGGCATTTTTTCGTTTACTAGCAGATATGTGTCCCAGCAGCAAAGCTTCCTCAGGCTTGCTGTTGAGGTCCTGGCCAAGGCAGAGCTGACCAAGAAGCATCTCGTGAAGGACAGATTCAGGAAGCCTATGATGCTGTTGTGTTCAGGTTTTGGGAAGCTCTCAGAGATGAAGAAATAACAAAAGGTTGACCTAAGTAATCAACATTACGATTGGAAGAAATGACGTGATTAATGAGCCGGGGAAAAAGGATAATGATAATTCTTTGCTGAGAATGATATCCAGACCCTAAATTATTGCACTTTTGTACTAAGTGTAGCTTACTCTGGCTGTATGTGTGATAACCCTGTAAAGAATATGTCTATGTATAGTAGGTTAAACTGGTACATGAAGTAATGAGAAATGTTCCAGCAAATCATTTCTCTAACACAAACAACTATATTCTTTGATACAGAACTTTTTAGGAATGAAGGCTAATTTAATGAAGGTGTGCAGATTATGATAAAGTTTTGAGGTAAAGTCACAAAACTGTTCAGGAAAATATACACTTTCTTTTAATTCTCTCCTTAAACTCTATAGTTTGATAGTGAGACTCAAGCAAAGTCCTGACCCTCAGTTGCCTGACAGCCTAGTAAATATGGCATCTTATGAAACACTGGATAAAAGTCTTAGTGTCAAAGCTTAGCAGCCTGTGTACAAAATACAAAGTATATCTCTGTCCATGTAATTAGGGAGAAAATTAAAAATTATTTAAATTGAATAATTTTGGGGGGGAGGGAGGGAATAACTTGAATATCTGTTTGCTGTCGAACACCTTTCAGAAACAAAGGGAGTGATAATTTTTAAAGTAACTCCTTGGGATACCTATCAATACAGCAATATTTTCCTGTTACAGGCAACACTTTTTTATCTTATCATCTATATGATTTTGCATCCTTACAGCAAACACAGACTCCCTTCATCTGAAGAGGCATCACCTTGAATTACCAGAGCAAAACCAAATCCACATGTTCTTACACAGAGTGTAATCCAAAACATGCTAAAATTGAGAAGGAATCATTTCTAATGAGTTCCTTGATTTTTCGATCAGAACACTGGCGTACAAATCCCAAGTCAAGTTCTCTTTCTCCTTCTAGGCTAGAATCACAAGATCACAAGATCATAGGATAATTCAACTTGGAAAGGACATCAGGAGGTCTCTAGTCCAACCAGCTGCTCAGGACAGGTCAGCCTTGGGGTCAGACCAGGTTACTGTGTGCAGCTGTGCTTTGAAAAACCTCCAAGGATGGAGGCTGCATAACCTCTCAGGACGAGTTGCTTGACTGTCATGGGGAAATTGTCTTTCATAATTCTGGTTAGAATCTCTCTTGTTTTGGGTTAAACCCATTGTCTCTCATCCTCTCACCATGCACCAATGTGATGTAGCACCTGGCTACATCTTCTTGATAACCTTGTAGGTACTAGAGGATGATCTTGGGTTTCTCCAAACAGCCATTTCTCTGGGTTGAACAATCCCACCACCTTCCTGCACCAAGCAAGTACCCCAGCCCTGAGCACCTTGGTTACTCTCCACTGAACTTACTCTAGTTGATCAGTCTTTTCTGTATTAGGGGCCCAAAACTGGATGCAGTAGTCTAGATGTAGACTGAGTGCTGAGTAAAGGGAGATTGTGGTGATTTAACCTTGACTGGACACCAAGTGTCCACCAAGCCACTTCATCTTTCCCCTCTTCAGCAGGACAGGGAGGGAAGAAGAATAAGATGGAAAAAACCCCAGGCTCGCGAGTCAAGATAAAGGCGATTTAATAAAGTAAAAGCAAAAGGCTGCATGCAGAAGCAAAGCAAAACCACAAGATTTATTCTCTACTTTCCATCAGCAGGTGATATCCGGCCACTTCTCCAGCAGTTGCTCCAGAAGACAAGTGTTGTAAAGAACAAATGCCCCCCCTTCCTCTCACTTTCCCTCATCATCTTATTGTTGAGCAATTGTCATATGGTATGGAATATCCCTTTGGTCAGTTTGGGTCGGCTGTCCTGGCTATGTGCCCTCCCAAGATCTTGCCCACCCCCAGCCTACTGGTGATGGGAGGAGAAATGCTGGAGATACAGCCTTGATGTGTGCCAGCACTGCTCAGCAGTACCCAAAACACCGGTGTGTTACCAACACCTTGCTGGCTACCCATACACAGCACGGCACTGTGAGGGCTGCTGTGGGGACAATTAACTCCATCTCAGCCAGACCCAGTACAGGGGTAATGGGATGTTTAACATCTTTATCGGCGACATGGATGGTGGGATCAAGCGCACCTTCAGCAAGTTTGCCAATGACACCAAGCTGTGTTGTATGTTTGACACACCGGAGGGAAGGGATGCCATCCAGAGGGACCTGGACAGGCTTGAGAGAGGTGGGTCTGTGCAAACCACATGAAGTTCAACAAGGCCAAGTGCAAGGTCCTGCCTGTGGGTTGGCGTAATTCCAAGCACAACTACAGGCTGGGTGGGAATGGATAGAGAGCAGCCTTGAGGAGAAAGACTTGGGATTGTTGGTGAACAAAAAGCTCAGTGTGGCCAGCAATGTGTGCTTGCAGCCCAGAAAGCCAACCATATCCTGGGCTGCATCAAAAGCAGCATGACCAGCAGGTCGAGGGAGGGGATTCTACCCCTCTACTCTGCTCTCATCAGACCCCACCTGCAGTACTGATCCAGCTCTGGGGTCCTCAGTACAAGAAAGACACGGAGCTGTTGGAGTGAGTCCAGAGGAGGCCACGAAGATGATCAGAGAGCTGGAGCACCTCTCCTGTGAGGACAGGCTGAGAGAGTTGGGGTTGTTCAGCCTGGAGAAGAGAAGGCTGCGGGGAGACCTAATTGTGGCCTTCCAGTACCTGAAGGGGCCTACAGGAAAGCTGGTGAGGGACTGTTTATCAGGGCATGGAGTGACAGGACAAGGGGGAATGGATTTAAACTGAAGGAGGGTAGATTTAATTAGAGATTAGCAAGAAATTCTTCCCTGTGAAGGTGGTGAGGCACTGGAACAGGTTGCCCAGAGAAGTTGTGGATGCCCCATCCCTGGAAGTGTTCAAGGCCAGGTTGGATGGGGCTTTGGGCACCCTGGTCTAGTGGAGGGTGTACCTGCCCATGACAGGGGGGATGGAACTAGGTGATCTTTAGGGTCCTTTCCAACCCAAACCATTCTATGATTCTATGATAATCACTTCCCTCAGTCTGCTGGCTCTGCTCCTGTTCATACAGCCCAGGATGCTGTTGGCCCTTGCTGCTCCCAGAGCTCACTGCTGGCTGGTGACCAAGGACATTGGACACAGAGCTGCTCCCTAAGCAGTCAGTTCCCAGCCTGTATCACTACAAATTCTCTTCCTTCCTATGTGCAGAGCATTTGTCTGTGTTGAATTTCATCAGGTTCCTGCTAGCCGATTCCTCCACCCTGTCTGAATCCCTTGGGCGGTAACTCAGTCTTGGACTGTATCAACTGGTCCCATCAGTTTGGTGTCATCTGATAACTTGCTGAGAGTGCACTCCATCTCCTCCTTCAAGTCATCAATAAAGAAATGAAACAGGAAAAGTCCCAGGAGAGATCCTGAGTTACCCACATGTCACTGACCTCCAGGGTGAGTATGATTCATTAACCACTACTCTCTGAGTCCAACCATCCAAGCAATTTTTTGCCAATCCAATTGTCCATATCTAACTCCTCTTTCATCTCAGTTTTTCCAGAGCAGGAAGTCAGTCTCCTTGTGAGGAATTTGATAGCACTCAATTAAAATGAAAATCTTGATCCTTATTTAGACCCCCAGGTCTTATCACAATATAGATAACAATAGCATTAAATGCCAGAAGTGACGATCTTAACTACCCAAAGGGATTTTTTGTCATATTGATGGTCTGTATTGAGCCAAAACATTTTAAGTAAGAAACATACCTGGGGCACTTAAAGATGATGATTTCTAAAGTCCCCGATAGAGCACAAACATCACTATTTAGGCTGTAAGTAGAGTATTAGACTCTAGATAGTATCAAGTTAGTGGTAAGAAACGGTTCTGGCTGCCCAGGTTTGATGATAGACAGTTCAGCACATTGCTTAAATAGCTAGGAGCAATGCCAATTAAACTGAAATTCTTCTGCTCTGACACTGTCTTACAAGCCTTGTAAACAAACTGGCAAATCAAGAGACAGACTGCACTGAAATATTATGGTGTGCAGGTTTCAAAGGAACTTTGGAGGAAATTCTTTAAGTCTTCATTGAAAAATACATCTAGTATCACAAAGCATGAAAAAATATTTTTTAGGCAGCTGGTTATAAAAGGAGGGCAGCCAGACAAAGTCTTATATGTTCATATTAAAGTCCAGAGCAAGAAGGTTCAGGTTGTTGGTTCCATTACAGAAATATCCCTGGCTCTATCAAAAAAAAGTCTGTTTCTAAAGGGAGCTCTTTATTCGCTGTGTTGAGATGGAAACACGAATTTGATATCTATGAAAGGCCAACAGGGTTAGCAAGAAAACAGAGAGAGAAAAAGGGCATAAGTAACCTTTACAAAGCACTTCTCCATCTGATACTGTTGAGTAGAGTTGGATGAATAATCTTCCTCAGATATTATTCATCGGTGTGAATGCTGGCATTTTTCTCCCCCGTTTCTGCCAAAAAATGATTTGTAAATAATTCTTACTTGCAGGTAGTCTGCCGGTAATACTGCAAATGTTAGCCAGCAACATTTAAGTGTTTGCAAATTGATTCTTTTTTTTTTCCTTTTCTTTTCTCCACCCCCCCAACCCCACCCCCTTGTTTCCTGCCAGATGCAACTATAAAAGAAATTCAAAGGGATAGAGCGAAAATGATATTCAAGTGTGTATTTTCTTGGAAACATAGTGAGGAGGCTGTAGCTTATGCAATGGGAGTAAGTGGTCTGAGGCTTAAGAAGCACATTAAAAGGCTAACAGCAGCAGAAGTGAAAGCTCTGGACATTACGTACACAGACTCTGATGTCTCCCAGGAAGGCTGGGATCATTAGTCCTGGTTCACTGACTTAGAGTTGGAGGTTCCTGATGAAAAGGACATAACACCAGGCTCAAGCTGAGACTAATGGGAAACAATACGCATCTGCAGACTCTGATGTTACTAATCCAGCTCCTGCTGAGGAGGAACAATTGGAGCAAGGGAATATTCCTGAAGCACTGACAAACCGCAATTGAGGATTAGAAAAGCCCCTTGAATGTCTGAATTTGTAATATGTCTCCAAGTTGGCATTATAAATAGTTGCCCCATAAAGCAAAGAACCTTTTTTCGCTCAGGAGTATTTTACAAAAAATCATAGCGGTGTTAGGATTTTGGTGGTGGTGGTTTCTTTCTTCCTTTATTTTTTCCTGCTGAGTTTGGTAGGAAATTTAATGTGGCTATTTGTATCAGCTACATACAAATTATGCAGGAAGAGCTCTGACACCTCAATACAGTAATTTTCAAGTCCAGTACATATAATTTAGTGATATTTTATGCCACCACACGCTCCCATATACAGTGTCCTCTTGAAGGCTCAATGTAATCATGCTGAAAGCATACAGCAAAATCCGATCATTGAACAACTTCAGCATGCAAACATCTTTCTCGTTGTGTAAATTAAGTTGTGCCAGATAGTATCAGCACTGAAATTTGATTGTCTGCACCCTTACACTACTGGAAAATCTCTGGTGTATTTTTGGCTCAGTCTAACTACTCCTCTCCCAGCCAATTTGTAAGCACTGTTCAGGAATTAGCTTGGGCAGTGATCATTTCCAACAAGCATTTAGGATGTGCCCATCTGTTTTGGAGAGTAAGAGAGTTCAAGAGTGTGGATGTAGCCAGAATTTTGCATTTGGCCTAAGGGAAGAAGCCACAAGACAACTCAGCGTGCCGGTATAAACATAGCCTGATTGTCCTAGCTAACATCCAGTGCAGTCCCAAACCCTTTGTAGATTTTCTTAAAGTAGTGGAGCCATGTGGAATTAAATTAATATGTGTTTACCAACTCTTTGGTTCAACTCAAATAGAAGGTACAATCAAGGCATGACACCAAGTGCTGTATTTGACTTCCTCCAAAACCTAACAAAGGATTTAGCCAAAACTCACAGGCAGGACCTACCATCGTAATAATGTTGTAGGTGCGCTGATCTCTCTTTCTATTTGCAGACACCTACATTTTTTACACTGCAATATGAGCTTTTGAATAGTGAGATTTCTGCCTGTTGACAAAAGGCCGATTTCTTTTAGTTATTTTTCATAAATGATATGATGATTCTTGGAAGACTAACCTAAGAGCACAGGTCGAATAGTTACCACCCAAGGATATAAGACAGACAATTTTTTTTAGGCTAGGTTATATTTTTAAGATAAGGTTTTTTTGGGAAAAAAAAAAGTCTGCTTTCTTCCTGCTACTTAGTCTCAGGTTGTGACAGCTTTCAGTGAAAAAGTAGATTCCACGTGGCTCTGGTGAAAACATGTCATAAAAAGCTCCTTTGCAGCTCCTGTTTACTGCAAGAGGTAATAAACAGATTCAATCTGTTGACTCAATTCAGCTGATTTACAAGCCTGTAACAAAATTTACAATCCAGTTTGTTTATTCCTTCTTTCTCAGTCTCAGAACTGAAATTTTACGTTGTTCTATAGAACAATATATGGGTGGAGGAATTATTTTTTTTAATTTTTGTTTTTTTTAATGATGAACGTTGTAGCACTGTGGTAACAAATTATCTGTATTCATTTTGATAGACAAAGGATATTCTTTGCAATCTTTATTAAGGAAGAATGAGCACTTAAAGAGAAAGTGGAAACAGAAGCACTGAACAACTATTAGGTACGTATTTGATAAAAGTCCAAGGTTACAAATCCTACTTGGTGTCCTCTAAAAGGAATTAATTCTGCCAAATATACATCCTGAACTTCTCTTTAGAATCAGGCTGTGATTCATCTTCTTCTAAAGTAGACATCTAATATAAATCAGAAACTATTATTTCAACCAAAAATGTTTGTTGCAGACATCTAATTTCTCATAAAAGGATAAAATTAAGGGAGTTGAATTCCATCCTTTTCAATTAAATTTCTATGTGTTGACCTAGATTCTTAGTTGTACAAACCAATCTGTAACTCCTTTTAGGAGATACGCCCATTTGTACGTATTGAAGATCTTGCCTTTTTTTTTTTTTTTTTTTCTCTCCTTACACCAGTGACATCAAAAGGTAAAAAGTGCAGATCAAAGCTCCTGCTGAAGATCAAAGATAAAAGCAAAAAGAAATTCAAGAGCCACTGTCGGTTTTCTAAAATCATGGGTGGAAAAAGATCATCCCATTTTTTTCCCTTTAATATCAGGGAAAGCTGTTAACCATACACAAACAATGAAGGTTGAAATCCTGCTCTGAACCAGTTACAACAAACTGATGGGGTCTTTGTATTCTTGTCCTTGAGGGTTTTTTTCATAATTTTTTTCCCATGTAGCTGGTTTAGAGCCCATATACACTTTTAGCATCTGCAGTATCCCATGGCAAAGAGCTGCGCCGCCTAACTATGCATGGTGTAAATAAATACCTTTCTTCTTTGTTTTGACCACGCTACATGACAATTACATTTGATGCCCCCTTGTGTTGGGAGAGACAAGGAACAATCATTTCTTCATTTTCTCCTTGCCACTCAAGAGTTTTAGAAATGTCATATTTTTCTTCAGGTCTTTTCTGCTTTTTCTTTTTTTTTTTTTCTTTTTGTCCCCAGGCGGAAAATCTTGTCTATGTAATAGTCTGACATTCTTGTTCCCTCACATTCTTCCTGTTTTTGGCTTCTCCCAGAAAGACAGCAGCAGCAAATTCTTTACATGGGGTGAAATAGGAAAGCAACACAACAAAAAGACAAGTCAATAAAAATATTCTGTTGTGATAAAAAAGACTAAGCATGTTCGGATTAAAAAATATTAAAGCAGAATGATGGCAAAGTAAGAAACAGAGCATTTTTTCACCTTTATCCCTCTGAAAATATGTTATATTTGAAAGAAATATTTCATAAGTTGTTTTTGCTTGTCTATTTTCTACTCTCACTTTTTTATATTAGCTGGAATGCAAGGCAAAGATGCTGAAAAAATTAAGTAGACAATATGAAAAGCAAGCATTGTGATATTTGAGATTCTAGCAGGAGAAAAAAAAAATCATAATTTTAATCAGACATATAATAATTACAATATATCTACTGTAGCTTTTGATATTTAAGAATTTCAGAATTTAATGTTCCGAGAACTCCTGCTGACTCCTCTACCCCACCCACTCCAAAGCATGATTTTAAATGAATTCAGACTAATCATCTCAAATTAAGGTGAGGAGTTTCCAGACAGATTGCTGAAACCAGGGGAAAAAAAAAAAATTAGAATTGATTACACAGTATTTATAAAATATTAGGTAAATACAGTTTGCTTCCACTTTGGACAATTTCTAACACTTATCTTGACTTTTAGATAGTTATCTGAAGCAAACCTCCTTTTTTCAAAGGAGGAGACTCCCACATCGGTAAGACTCCTTCTAAAGCCCTGGCTGCCGTCAACAAAAGCAACTTTAAAACCTCAGCTGTCATTTTCTTCGAGAGTAACTAAGCATAATTCTTCTATTATGCAAGAAACAACACTGATAACAAATTTCATGACATTTTGTGGGGAAATGCTAATTAATGTAATGAAAATCAGTATTGCTGGGGAAAGCAGATTTAATGGCTTTTGAATTTTAATAAAATTTTAAAAAGAAGATTTGAAATTGTGGACACATTTTTATATTATCAAAAATTTCATCTCAAAATGACTTTCATTTGAAAGCACTGATTCAGGAATGTTCAATGACAGTTTTTCTTTTTAATTTCAAATTAGTTAAATGAAATATTTCAAATTACCCAAATTTATTTTTAAGTAAAAGTTTTAGCAGATGAAAACTTACGAGATTTGGGCTTCTTATCTCACTTCAGCACAAGTGAAAAAAAAAAAAACCCAAAAAAACCCCAAAACACAAAAGCATTTCCTGCCAGTCCCTAAGATGCACTTTTAAAAATGGTGTGAAGGGACAATACATGACAAAACCCAACTTCTTCTCATTGACCCCAAAATCCAGAGAACTGTTCTGTAACATAATAACTTTTTGACAGCCCGATACTGTAATATTTGAGATTTAAAGCATGAAAACTGCATAACTGTTGGCTTTTATCAAAGTTAATAATTAATATGATGGGACACTTTCCTTGAAAATCTGAGCACAACTTTTGAACTTTCTCAATTATCAGAGCATACTCACATTCCAGTGCAAACATAATGCTGAGTTTGAGGTACTACCTCCGTAAATTACTTGTGATCTTTATATTGATGCTTACTCTGTCTCACTGACCTTCAGGACTCAATTCTGCATTTCTCTTCTCTTGTTCAGCTTTTACAAGAGCAAAAGTGCAGCACCCTTAGCGCAGAAATACTGGTTTTGCAAGTGATCCCAGATGTAATAATTAAAAAAAAAAAAAAATTCCTTTTCCTGTATTGAACCTGTAATGTGACATAGCACAAATGCCGTGCACAAAAATAACACACCAATTGCTGACAAAGATGTGGACTGCGAACCCTGCTAGTTGTGAAAGTCAGGGACTTAATTCCAAAATTTGTCTTTCTCATCTTCAGTCCCATTACACCTGATTGTGTACACCCAGGTCATGAAATATGAAACACTTCTGTGCTTGTCTTATCCTTATATTCAGGTAGTTAAATATGCTGAACACTACAAAATGATAAAGTCAGTAATAGACTTTGTTGCCTGATTATTTTGTTTATTTTAACAAGTATTGTTCACTGCCCGTCATTCACAGGAGTCACTTGCAGAGGGAGAAGTTAGGTGCAAGATTACTCATGGGAGTGATTTAGTTGTTGTTGAGTTGTTCTGCTAGGTTTATAGTGTATATAATTAATGAGCTAATGCAAGCAGATCCTGGGATGTTCTTATGCAAATATATGCAAATAAATATACCGACAGAGCAATATTAAAGAGGGAAACAAACAACTCACTGGAGTCTAGCCTTTCGTGATTATGAACCACGAACCTCAAAATTAAGATACCAGGTTGTCTCAAGCTGCTCTCTAATGTGTGATTTACAGATTGCAGAATAATATAATATGATACAAATTGGGAATTGAATTTCTTTTCCAGCTTCATCTCACTAAATAAGTTCATTTCTTTTTGCATGCTGTCATGTTTTCAGATTGACAAAATACTTTTAGTACAACTACCATGAATTTAGAAAGAAAAATTTGGCTTCTTCATGAACTCTGCTTTGGATTCTCCAATCTTCCTGTTGTAAGACATGGGTCACCAGGATATCCCAAATGAGAATCTTCGGATATAGCTTTAGGTCTCTCAAAAAGTTATTTAACACTTGAGAGAGGAGGAAATAATCAAACCCCTTTATTTTAGCCCCAAGTATCACTTTCAAGTATTCTTGGATCATCTCAAGTTCAAAAATTATTATCTGATGTTAAGAGCTTGAAGCAAATGACTCTTGGAAATCAGGGTCATTCCAACCATCGCGTTTTCCTTCATGTGTATCAAGATTTGCACATCAGTCTGTATCTGGCCACAGGCAGGTGAAGACCAAAAGCCAACACTGGGAGAGATGTCCCAAACTTTTCTGAAACTTGAACTCAGCCACGCTGCCTTGCTACCACTGCATCTCCCACGTTGTGGTCCATGACACATGTCCTCATCGTTTCCTGATCTGGAGACTAAACAATGTCTAGAAACCTCTGCTGAGAACCAAGGCATATAAAAGCCCTTGGTACCAGTTAAAGCATTTACTCCTCTTGCTGCTTCCTTGAGGGAGGATGTTCCCTGTGGTTGTTGTATTCCTGGGTGCCTTAGGCTCCAGGAAACAGTTGAGAGAAGAAATCTCTCTTTTCATCCTGCCCAGTATCCATTTGTGACCTTTGTCCTGCCCCAATTTATTTGGTTTGTGGTTTTCTCTTTCTGTGTGTGTATAAAGCCCCTGAAAAATAATTTTCATCTGGGCTTTCCATTTTCATGCCACTATGCTTCACTTATTTTTATTTACTCGTTTTTAGGTTTGTCAGATATGCCCCCATCAGTCTCTGAACACATTTACATAATTTAAATACAAAATGCAAACATGCTGACTAATGTCTGCCTTAAATAGACTCTCTTAGGGTACGCTAGACATGTTCCCTATCACCAGCCCCGCAGGCGAAAACCTGAGAACATAGATGAGCTTCATGTGGTACCCTGCAAGTTGATAGATTAAAAACTGGTTTGGGCCAACTGGGGGAAGCAATCTCCAAAGTTCAGGGCCCTCCATTGATGATACCCAGGCTGAAATGGTAGTCTGAGGAAAATGGGGTATTCTAGGAAAAGTCCCAGAGTTGTCAAAGCTGTTCATGGTATTTGAAGTACTCTCTCGGTTTGGGGCAAGTCCCCATATGCTGAAGGATCATGCACTATATGCCAAATTCCTCATGGCTAAAACTGTTTCCAAGCAAATTTTGGTAAGCTTAGGAGGTTCTGGATTCACCCTCTGTGACTGAGAAGATAGGAAAATGCTCTGCCTTTAATCAAAACAAACAATCCCTCCACAGCTCCTCCTTTCTGTGCTGGTAAAATAACATTTATTGTTTCTCATTTACTTCACCTCTCCATGGTGAGGTTTTCAGACAGCTTTTGTTTCAGCCTTATTCATCAAGGGATTCACCGCACTTAACTTCCATCTTTTAGGGGGCTAAAATTTACTCTAAAAGAGTTGTCAGGCTCCCTTGGTTATCCATGAAGCAAACAACTCCAGAAGGGTGTTCACAACGCTTCCCCAAAACAACTTTTCAAGGAGAGATGCATTGAATCTGTCTCTATTGACCAGAGGGCAAGACTTGATGGCAGGTTTAGATCAGAGGTGAACTCTCATATGGTTACAGTTAAGTAGGATGAATCCCGCAGCGTTTCTGGATAAATAAGGAAGAGGCTTATTCTGGAAGGTCATGAAGAGCTCTGTACAAGAGTGATGTCTTAGTATCTGATAATTTTGAAGACAGGGCTTAGGCACTTTGCAAATATCTTTTAAGGAGGTCTCTCTCCAATATATCTAAAAGGCTTAGAAAAAGGGAGAAATGTAACATGAATTATAATGAAGAATTTGTGATACAGATATTGAAATCTAGACAGCTAAGTCCTGGCAGAAACAGACATTCCTACGTCAAAGAGAACATCTGGAAAGCTTTCTCTTCAGCCTGGTTTCTTTCTGCACATATAAAAAAAACTCAGGCACCCCCTTGGAGAAAGTTAACTTTAAACACATTTAGACTGTCTTGTGGTATGAATTGCATCCTAATTGTCTTGTCTACTAATCTTTTTAAAGAACCTTTTAGACAGTAAATAAATGAAAGCAAAACCTTATGATTTATCCAGTAGTAAAACTGTAATAGTAATTCTATAAGAATAGTAAGTTCTAGTGGCCACTGATGATTATAAAGTGTCTGGGTTTGTGGTTTGTCTGGGGTTTTGTTTGCTTGTTTGTTTTATTTTCCATTAGATCTTGACTTTTAATCACTACCTTGCATCTGCAGTGGTACAATTTGTTTTCTCTCCTTCATTTTCGCGAGCTATTCTTCATCTTTCAAATTTCTGCTGCTGCTGAAACTGAACGAAGTGATCAATTAATTTTTTCTATATTTACAGCTATAGTTTTCCTAATTTTACTGTAAGTGTTTCTTGGTAGATTACTGAGATCACATCACTACTACTTGAAACATTATAAGAATATTTATTCAAGCTTTGGTTTCTTCTGAATACTACGTTTGGAAACCAGCGTCACCATATTAGCACAGGAAAAAATGAAAATACACCTCAGCATCCTCATTGTTTGGTCTTTGACAGGTCTGAACCAAATTGCCCTGGAGTTAGCCTGCAGGGTTGCACACAAACAGTTTCACACAGACTCTTAAAATAAGGGAACAACTTTATGGAGGCTGGCAACTTTCGACCTGTCTGGTTAAAGAAATCAGAACAACTTCCTTCCTAATGATTTTATAATTCCACATGAGGGATTTTTGTTGTCATAATAAAAAAAAGATAAATTCTTCCCTATTGCCCCTTTGATTAAAGATTAAAGCCAATTGGTTGGCAAATTAGGCAAAGCAGATGAGCTCTGGTTCATTCACGGCTCTGACGTGCTCCATGAAATAACTGTAAATGCTTCATTTGTCTCTATACGCTTCATTTGATCCACTGCAAGAAGATATGTGTCTATCTCCTGAAATTCTGAATTCCTTCATTGTTTTGAAATATTTTGAAAATTTTGGACAAAATACATTCTTGCTGTAATGTCTTAATTTAATTCAGCTTTCTGTGGATATCTTCTTCCCCTTTCCAAAGAACTTGGGGATAGGTTTATCTACCTTGAATCCCTGTCCTCTTTCCCATCCATTTTTTAAAAATTTTTTGTTTAGAAGGAAAAATGAATCTGCCTAGCAAGATATGATGACTGTTTTCCAAGTTAACTGATGGATACAGACACAGCCTTGTACAGAGGGTGAGCAAAATAGCGGTGGGCCAGATCTTCTCTGACATCTTTCTGTCACTGTTCTGTTACTCCTGAAGAGGACCTGTATCTCAGCTGTAGCTGTGACTTCCACTTGTGTTGAGACACTCAAAACTGATAGTCCAATAGTAAAGAAATTGCAGCTTAAGAGCCTTCAATGCAAAATTGCTATGCCTGCCCAGAACTCTGGGTACATTTATGGGCAGCTAAACCATACCGGAGTCCATACAGCTACTGTCCTATTCCCTTGGACACTCAGATAATCAGCTTGAAACAGGTTTATTTTGGTTTTCATACGCCCTTCACCAATACTATCCTCTCAGTTGCAGTGGAGACATTCACAGTTACAGAATTACTGGGTGACAAAGATCTCTCTGGAGGTTGTCTAGGCCAACCTCTCATCCGAAATAGGACTGTTACAACACTAGACCAGGTCAGCTATGGTTTTCTCTAGCTAAGGCTTGAAAAGTTCCAAGAAGCAAGATTCCACAGCTCTCTGAGTATCCATTTTGGTGTGACATTGTCCTGATGAAGATAACGTCCAATCTGAATCTCCCAAGCTGCAATTTGAGGCTGTTGCCCTTTGTTATGCTGTTTGCTGCTACTAAGGTAGAGTTTGGATGTTGCAGAGAAAAGGTTGATCCAGTTCCCCTCAAACCAGTCCAGGTTCCTCTCTTCTCTTTAGAACACAGGGAGGAGGCAAGAGCAATTGGTAGAGCTTGATGCTTCTTCTCTGGTGGTTTCTTCTTGGAATAAGCCTTGGTGAAGTGCATAAACAATATCTAAACCATGTAAAATCTCTGAAAGCAGTCTAAATGTCATAAATGACTCTCTGGGTGTCAAAGGCAGAAAAGCTCTGGAAAAGAAGTATACTGGGGTCCTGCATTGTCAATGGTATCAAGTTTATGTAACACAAAAGAGAAAAGCAAAACATAAAGCAGCAACTGGAAGTTAGTCAAGCAAATAAGGGAATAGATCTGAAATATTGTCACTAGCTCTTCTCTGGATAAATTACCAAAGGAAATGATAAATTCTTCACTTTCTTGGAGATCTCAGGTTAAAACCATCAGTTTTTCCTGGAAAAGTGCTTTGATTGCACACAAACTAGCAGATTTAAGACCAGAATTGCTAAATAAACATTTAATTTAGAAAGTCCTAGGCAGATATATCCCAAAGGCAATTCATCCTGCCCGCTATAACTCTTTCTCTTAAGAACTGATAATTATTTTTACCAGTGACTACCTTTCTCCACTGACTATAAATGGAACCCAGAAAAGTAGACTTGCTTGAATACCTACCAGTGTACATGGTTAATGCCAATATAAAACTCACTGTAAGTGTTGATTCTTTTTCTGTTTTGGTTAGCTTGAAATAATAGTACTGATAAAAAAAACCAACCTGAAACATGGAAGCATGAAGTGATTTATCAAAAGTCACAGGACAAGCAACTGGCAACAATAGAACCCAGATCAACTTAATCGATTTTGAAAATAGCTAGAGTTACAGTACGGATAAGCCTCAAGGTGGAATGAACCGTCTTACTTGGGAGTTGGTATTACATTGCAGGTCTACCTGCTTGTCAATGTCCCCGTTTAAAAAAAAGACACACGCACCCAAAAAATAAAACAAACAAACAAATAAAAAAAATCTATTGATCTGTTACATTAGTCAGGTCTGTGATATCAATAGAGACTCAACTTGAGAACCCAACCTGAAGACATAAATCTTTAGGATGCTAAGCTTCATTAGTTCACTAATTGTAGAACTACTTGTTACTGCACCACCATGTAGAAGCAGCTCCTCCGAGCTGGACTCGCAGTGACAGCACGATGTATCCAACAAGAAGTGTAAGGAATTTTTTGATTCTGCAACCAGCTTCTATAATTGCCCTTACTAAAAGGTATTTAAGAGAGTGAGCAGACAGAAAAACCTGTGATCACATATATAAGAAATTTACAGGGGAATGTATTTACTTATTTCAGTCAGAAGGATGATAGTTTAAGTCTAAGAATGAATGCAGCTATATATTAGTATAAAGATGCTGCATAAGAGTATTCCCCTTTTGGGAGTAAACCATATTGGATAAATAGTTCTATTACTGTGCTCTGGCTAGGGAGGTTGCCCTGATGCAATTACACTGGTATAATTGGTACTGCTTTGGTGTAAAGTCAAGGCTTCATTGTGGATAATTTGTTGACAAAATGATTAATCATTTATCATCTGACGGTTAATCTGGAAGTCTATTAATTCACTTCTTGCTCCTCCCCAGCCTCTATCCCCAGCACTCACATACACATACCCCACTCTGTTCCAATAACGCAGACTGGTGGGCCACTTTCAGAGTCACCATGGGGAACTGAAATTTATGTCGCCCTTAAACTCACTTGCCTAGTACTGGAGTCCAAATCTGCCTTTCCCCCCGCCCTGATTTTCCATTTTAATATACACCTTTCAAGTCTGATATATTTGGCACAAAACCTGGCCTCCTGACCTTGTCTTTCAAGTTGACATACAAGGCAATATCCGACCAATTAGGTTTAAGTTGCAAACCCTATGTAAATGTATTAGTTCTCAGTATGTGGATAGAAGTTAGTAGTATTTCCCTTTACGTTTCAATGGTTCTTTAACCACTTAGAGATTAAGTGGTGAATATAAAGGAGGAGACCAAAAAAAAACTTTAAAAGGTGTTAAATTTATCATGTGCCATAAAAGAAAAGATATCTAATAAGCCACCAGTACTTCTTGGGTGGTTTTTCAGTTTCGTTTTACACTTTTGAGATTAAAAGATACATGCAAAAATATGTACAAAGTACCTTTTAGAAACTTTGGAAGAGGTCAAGGAGAAAATAGCTGGATTTCAAAAGCTGAACTTTTCAAGGATTTTCTCTGATTTCTCTAAAACAAGATAGCCTCCTCCTCCTCTTAATAGTTCTTCAATGCCTTTTTGGTAGCCAAAATCTTTGTTCTTTTTTTTTTTTTTTTTTTTTTTTTTTAGCAGCTTTGTAAAAGAAGAACTAAAATTAATTATGGCTATGGAACTTTTGCACAGAAGAGTTTAAAAAGCACAGACGTAAAGAAGGGAAAAAGATGAGGACCCATTTATCTTATATTGACAGGACTAGCTTCAAAAGATGACCTTGAATCGTAATCATCCTAATGAGCTGAAAATATTTCACTTTAACAAGTGAAACTATAATCAAATCAGTTTCTGAAAGCTCTACTAATGAGCATTTCCTTTGATGAAAACATGGTTCACTGTCTTAGTCTGCAGGAGGTGCACTACAGTAAGAGGCCAGCTCATGACAACTCATTAGCTGACCTGGGGAGAGACTAATTTGAATGCTTTTGATAAAAATTTCAAGGCTTTTTACTTAAATTACAATTTATGCACTTTATAAATAGTCTAATTTTTATAAGTTCGGGAAACTGGTTAGGAAGACTTCAAAGTCATGGAACAAAGTTTGTTTACAACATTTATTCTGGAGGATCTACAGAACTTTCAGAGGAGAATATTTTTAGCTAGTACATCTTTTTTTTTTCTTCATAAAAAACAAATGCTCTGAATTTAATCAATTCTTATGTTTGTTTATGAATAGAAGAAGAGGTCTGCCCTCCCCAGTTCCCTTCTTTCCTGACTGATGAAAACACTTTAAACTTTACAGCATTTAGCACTGGCAATATTTAAAGTCGCTATTATTTACTGTGAGCTACCATATAAATTATCTCAAGAAAAACAGGCTTGTCTCATTAGCAATCTCAGTAATTCATTCAATTTCTTTAAACTAGCAGCAGAACTTAAATGAGAACCGATTACACAAATCTGGTTTACTACCGTACAGCCCCCCTCCAGGGGTTATTCATTAGGATTATTCATCATTTTAACTCCTGCTCTGCTCAACACAGTTTTCTGTTTTTCTTCCCTGCACAGCAGATTTGCTGTCAAAGCCGCACTTCGCACTGAAGTGTTCTTCATCTGTTTTAAGTTTCACTCCCAGTCAGATCTTGATTTTCAGAGAATTTTCTTTTCCGTCTCTAGTACTGCCTGTGCTCTAGACTTTTAAGGCTGTTCGACTTTTGTGTGTGTTACGTGTCAACGTGCTCACCTTAGCCTCTGTGTGCTGCAAAAGTACACCGAGATATACTGTGTGTGCAACTTGTCACTATTTAATACATTATCCTTACTCTAACTGAAGAAGACAACATGATACTTCCAGTTTATGTTCCACTCAGTAGGTGACTTTTCTGTATTATATGCAGCAGAGTTGTATATGTTGAGTGTGGGGGTCCAGCATAAAGCTCCACTGGCTGCCTAGGATAAACATTGCAGAGCACAAGGTATCTAAGATCAGATCATTAGAAGTAGGTGTGGAATCAGCTGCAAAGAGTAATGAAAATGCAATTTATTAGAACGTTGGAGCTGGAATTTATGGTTTTGATTCAAAGCTTGGTAAGGAGATGTCCCTGATGTCCCCCCAAGTTACATGGCTGTTTGGACAGGGCTTTTCAACAGTGGTGGTAATTTGGTGGCTCATAGTTTTAGCATTTGCAAGTGCTATATCAACAAAGCCAGTCTTTAAAATCTATCAGAATATATAACAGAAATGGGAAGGAAGATGGAGTCAGTGCTTGAGCTAAATTATTCTTTTTATTTGCCATCCTGTTGCAAACTCAGAACACAATCTGAGATGGAAGGTCATTGAAATTAACAGTGTGATGCTCCTGGTCCCCAACTGAAAACAAAACCCAACCAAATAAACTAAAACCCAAAACAACATCAGGGCTTGATTTTCAATAATTTCCAATTTGAAGGAGGTCTCCTTGTATTTTACTGAATTTGGACAAGGCGAAGCAAAGAAAGATCTCAAAGCTCGAAATGGAACAGGGCATCACAGAGAAGCAAATACGCTGCCTCATCTCTGCACCAGAAGTTAACAACCAGAAAATGACAGGGGGGTACCTAAAAACTTAAAACCAAGCAATAACCCATTGGACTTCAAACTTCCTGTACTTTTGGAGCTACTTTCACAAAAGATGTATATTCATGGGAAATCCACAGTTTTGTTCTGACACAAATCAAGGGTGGGAGTGCAGCTTTAGGTGGGTTTTACTTAATTTTTTGTGTAAATCAACAGGATTGAATTAGTGAGGAGAGTTTATTGCTTAAAAAACTAAGCAAGACGTCGGAAATTTAATGATTTCTTTTTTTTTTTAATGTCTTGGGCTCTGCTAATCTTTGTGACAATGTTTCCATTAAGAGGAAATTAAAAAGAAGAAGTTTTCTTGCTCCCCTGTAGACTATCTACTTTTTTAAGTCCTTCCAAATGTAAACTAGAAGCTGTGGTGGTTTGACAGAAGTGGGAAGCAAGGGAAGGAAAAACATTGCCTCGAAGTCTCCAGTAGTTCAGGTGGTGAAGGTGATGTGATAGAGGTTCAAACTGCAGCAAGCAGGGGGATGGCATGAGTTCCTCTCTGGAGAAGGGGGAAAGTGGACTTGCTAAAGACTCTGACTGATGATCCCTGTCAAATTTAGTTGCTGTGACTGAGGAATTTCCCATCTTAGCTGTCAGCTGCAGTCATGGGCTGCAGCTTGCTGTTCTTTTACCAGAGGCAGCAGAATGGGGATATGCTCCTGGAATATTAATTTAAAGTCCTTTGGTTTCAGTTTAAGTCTTGCTAAATCTGACAGGGATTGTTAAATTGAGCCTTAAATTTGAATGTGCCAAATTTTTATTGCTCCAGCATCTTCTTACAATCCTCTTGGAGCTTTTGTACCCCATCATAGCTTGTGGTGTGATGATTACGCTAGGTTTCCCAGAAAAGGCATATTTTGAGGTAGGATATTCCTAGTCCTAAGCGAGAATCACTCACTTCACTGGCTGATAAGATCTCCTCTTACCTTCCTTTTTCGCTTTCAGGAAATGGTAATACAGGTACATACACAACCTTGTTTCCTGGGGATTGCACGTTCAACTTTGGCAAAGTCCTTGCAACCCCCCACTGAACGTGCCACCAAAGTAGCAGTGATATATACGTGGTGGGAGAATTCAAAGGCTCTGAAGTTAATCAGGAAACTGCTAGCTCCTTTACATATTATTTTTTATTTCAGGGGTTAATTCTGGTAGTATCAAGAAGTGCTTTTCCCTTTGAGACTTATGAGAGCATGTAATAAAAAAGAAACACAACATAAAGAATAAAAAGAAACTTGGTTGAAACATATTTCTAATATTTTCTTTTTTTCCCTTTACAGAAGTCTTAGTGGGAGAAAAATCAAAGGATAGTAAATAGTGCAGGAAAATACAGTTAATTAGGAAAGCTTTGTGGCTGGCCCAGCATCCAGCTGTTCCAATTAAGAGAAGAAACTGTTCATAAAACTAAGCAAGCAAACTCACCACAGAAAAACAGAGACGTAGAAATAGTTAAAACTCCAATTTGTGGTTATTTTCATAAGGAGAAAATAAAAGATTTATGATTAATTAAGAAAAAAATTCTTCTTTGTACTTTTTTCCTTATTTTTTTTTACCATTTTGGCTGTGGCAGAGCCTAGAATACACCACCATGGAGTATCAAGAACAAAAACCTGGATGTACCGGAAGCTGCAGAAACACTGAACAAAGAGTCGTAGTTTGTGAGTGCTCAGATGGATGCAGGGTGAGCATTTGTGTAATCTTTCATGAATCCCGATCTTCTCTCAAATATTAGTACAACAGAATATTCTTCCAAACATTTATAAGAGACATCATTATTCACCATCTACTTTAAAAAAAAAAAAAAATCTTCGAAGGAAGAATCAGAAAGAATTATGCATGACTTGCACAGCTAATCATACAACTTGAATAACAAACATCAAATAGTTGTAGCAAACAGCTCATGAGCAACCAAATGTGTGAAAATTATTCATCAAAATAATTCTACTAACACTTAATAATCATTCTGGGGGGGGGGGGAAATATCATAAACAGCAAATAAAAATGGAGTGAGTCTGTGAGCATCTAAAAGAAAAAAACAAACCGGTACTGAAATATAGGCAGACTAGGACGTTTGACTTCAGGGACAGAGGATGGGTTCTGACACTGCTTCATTCCTGGGACTAACGTAGCCCTATCCAAGGCAAGGGACCATTTTGAGAATGAAGTTCAGTCCAAAGCTTTGATTTTATGATTCTTAGACAATCTCTCGTTTAAAGACCCAGCCAGCCAGGAAGTTGCCCCCACCCTCCACCTGCTGCATTTTCATGGGGACATTTAGATGAAAAAGCAAAGCAAAAATGATGATATTATAACTTGCTTCTTTCTGAAAGCAATAGTCCCAAACCTGGCACTCTCTCCCCTTTTCTTCTGGCTTCATGGTCCTGCGTGTCCTCTTCCTTCCATCGGTCTCAGTCCTCACTGAAAGGATTTACTTCTTAAGCCGGAAAAAATATAGCCCGAGAAGAAGCGTGGATAGCTCTTGCTCTTTGAAGTGCAGGACCATGAACATTAGTGCCAATATATCTGAAGAGAAGGCAGGCTGTAGTAAAGAGGTGGAAATCGGTGGCCATAGGGAGGGGGAAAAGTGAATTCATTACAATCTCATGGTTGCCAGTGTTTTTCTATCATGAAGTTACAGTATAACACAGATATAGGTGGGTATAGATAATGGTGACCATTTCTTCCATAATGGGATATTAAAAAAAAAAAAGAAAAAAATTATTCAAAAATGAGAAATACCTGAATCAAATTCTATCTTCACTCATGGTGCTCAACAATTAGAATTGTGTTACTAAGATATTCTGAAATAAAAATCACAAAAAATAGCACATGAAATGTGCATTATGCAGAAGATTTTCTGAGTAATTGGAATTTTACATTTGATAATATCAATATTAAACCAAAATATATACACGTAAGTATGTATACACAATACATACACAATGCTAAAATGTATCTGTTTATCTGTTAGGATGCAAAAGGAGACAACATTAGAAACTGTATATTTATATTTATACTTATGTAAATTAATTTATATGTATGTAAATATTTATGTGTATGTAAATTAACTGAAGAGATAATTTTAATGTATAATTTCCACCTAATCAGAATGAGAAGGTAAACATTATTTTTAAAGACCATTTGCTACTGAAAGATGTTGAAAAATGAACTTGATATAGTCTCATACTGTGTTTTTATTTGTCAAGACCATTTATTATGGAGGGAAAAGTGATTCAGCTGAAAACATTGTGGTGCTTTTGCTATTCTGGCCTTCCTCAGACTTCCAATGTCTCACTTACTTACACAATTATTTCCTGATGCACGTCCTCTTTACTGCTTATTTGCATCACAGCACCAATACGTCTCTTCTGCTCCGTGGCTAGTGTGTTGGATGGCAGTTAGCTTGACCGATGATCTGAGAAGCAGCACCTGGCTTGCAGGGTCAAGGATCGAAGGCAGAGGCCACCACCGTGTGTCGCAAGCTGAGAAGAGTTGGAACCTGGTGGGACTTTGTCCTCCAGGTATCTCCTTTAATGCACA
Organism: Grus americana; assembly: GCF_028858705.1. Taxonomy (NCBI): domain Eukaryota; kingdom Metazoa; phylum Chordata; class Aves; order Gruiformes; family Gruidae; genus Grus; species Grus americana. The sequence goes on along the minus strand of NC_072854.1, from coordinate 5,317,970 downwards.
CCTCCCTCTTTGCAGCTTAGCTCTGTGCCTTCTCCCCAGCCAGATGATCTCCTGCTTTCCTCTCCCCGCACTTTATCTGGTTCAGGTGCCTCAAACCCTGAGAGAGAAGAAATTTCAGAGGTTTGCCTGAGGGTGTAAGGCAGGAAGCCACGTCAGACGGAGCATGCTGTCTGACCCAGCTCTAATGTTGTGGATTGCTGCCTGCAGGATGCCTGTAGCTTGTCTACAGGTATCCACATGGTTCTGCTAGCTCTCTGAGCCTGAAATACAGTTTAGACCTAGTTAGTGGGAGCAGTACAAGAAGGGGACTCTGATTCAGAGAGCTACTCTAAGGACAGAACACATCACTTTGAAACTCTCTCTGAAGAGGCTTTGAATGGCTCCCTGCTTGTCCCTCTGTCATTGTGACATTGATAGTCAACAGAGCTGTTTCCCAAAATACATTTCATACTTAAAAAAAAAAAAAATCTTTTTGTTTTGAACAATTTTCCCTGATAATTCTGTTCTCCTTGAAGAAAGAGCTTGTTTTCTAAGCAAAAATTCAACGTAAGTTTTGGAATTGTCATCTAAACTTATTCCAGAAAACAAGGTATTGTCTTTTTCCTAACACTATGGATTACTGTTCCTTTTAAGGGGCCATATATAGTCAGATTGCAAAGGGGCTGGACTCGACCTGGTATATGTTGGTACACCAGATATTCCTACCTAACATCACCTAGAAGGTGAAGGAACTGAGAAAATAGATGATGCTTATGTGGTGCTTGTATGGAGCTTAAAATCCATTTTAGCTTGTGTATTTACTACTCGCTAGTATTTAAGGACTTATCGATGGCCCACAGCCAGCCAGCCCTAAAACTAATGGAAGTGGCTAGAATTCAGCTCATTGAAACAAGTTCTCAAGGCCTTGCAAGTACCTTTGTTAGGAAAACAGTGCAAAGGGTAATGTACTGTTCCTCTGCCCAAATACTGTTCTTCTGGCCCCCAAAATAGACCATGGATTCCTTTCCTGATTCCTCTTTTCTTATGGAAAGAAACTAGCTCGTAACAGCTAGATACAGCAGCCACATCCCTGCCGGCAGAGATGAATGGCAGCTTGTTGCTCAAAGAAATTTTGTCTTTTCCTCACAGTCTAAATGCGTTCCCACTGCATGACTTGAGTAAAACAGGTTTTTTCCATGGATCTTCCTTTCTATTGCAGCATCTGTTTGAGACATTTCTGCTTCTTTAAATTTTATTCTGTTGATTTCTATAATGCACTATGTATCATTCACTGTGGTGTAAAATGTTGAAAAGGTTAAGTCAGAAAGATGTGTGCTTTTTTTTCTTTTTCCTTTAAAGTGGTGATTAAATATTGATACACTCCTGTGATACCCTTCTATATTTTTGAATCAATTTTTTTCCGGCATCGAGTTATTCACATTTTCAAATGTCTCTTCCTACTTATACATGGAAATGTGATCCTAGAGGAGGAAAACTAAACCCTCACAAACCACATAGGTTCTCACATTCAGACTCTAGACTTGTGTTCACTTTGGTGTATAATAAATGCAATTTTAAGTCCTATCACCTATAGCTTGCTCTGCCAGTGATCCTAACTGGAGGTTAATTCTCTTACTTACAGATAGTGGAAAGGATTGTGTTAATACTACTCACCTGCTTCAGTGCAACCTAAGTTGTCCTCCTTATAAATCATGACGATAACACTTTTTAGCTCATTTCACTGACTTTGCTGTGACACAGATTAGGATATATTGACATACTGCCTTCTGGCAGCAGGACCGTGGGGGCATTAATCTCCAACTGAGGGCAATAAACAACTTAAGACACTAATGTCTTCAAGAGGTATGGGTTAGATTGCTATACCAGCAAGTGCAGTTGGTGAGGTAGTAGTAAGAGGTAGTGAGAAATCCTTCCAGTCATCCAGACTGCACAATTTTATTGCCTTATTAAATAAAATAGAATGACAAAATGATATCTAGTTTCAATTAGATTTTTGCTCTTAATTTTTCTGACCAGGGTGTGAGCCAGAAGACAAAGGGGATTCTTCTGTCTTCCTCAAAGGTTCCTCAGTCTTCATTTCTCCACCTTTTTCAACCTCTCTTTTAATATAATTTTCACTTCTTTATTACAATATCGTTACACCAAATTGAATAATTTTAATTTTCCTTGTTATGGAAGAATACAAATTAAACTGGTTTCTTGCTACTGTTTGTCTGTGATGCTTTGTCTCTCCTTCATCACAGTAATACTCTTCCCTTTGTTTTACCTTTTTTGAAGACTATTTGCTCATGGTATCCCCAAAACAATAATCAACAGTCTGATTGCCTTTACACCATTGCATTGATGTGAGAAGGGCCCCCCCCCCAAAAAAAAAAAAAAAAAGAGGGAAGGTGAGGTAGGTTACCTGTTTAAGTCAAGTTAGATCTAAATATGTATGAAATTGAGTTTTTTCATCTATATTCAAGCCCAAATAAATGTATTCCCTTGCAAGAACTTCAGGAAATTCCATCTGTCCATGCCCTTAGCATGTAAGTGACATTTTGGCTGTACTGCATATAAAACGCTGACCTTCCTCCTCACCACCCCTTATCATTCCTACCTGGAGAGTGTTTGGGTGCAGATTTAGACCTCAAATGTACCCTTTTTTCCAGTCAAATCGTTTATGTTGTAAAACAGTTTTATGTCTCAGTAAGAAGTTTAAGGGCTGAGCCCGACTTATCAAGTCAATGGGAATTTCACTGATGTCCTAACAGAAATCAGGCCAAATTCTAAATTTACTGTTATGTCAGCATCAGGTGCATCAGTTATGACTTTGTGAGTAACTGAACACTGCCAGCACTTGGGAACAAGCACTGAAACTTGATCGTTGGTGCACAGTCTGTTAGCACAGACCATGGCACACTTTTTGCCTGGACCAAGTGGCGCTGACCTCGAAAATTCCCAAGACTTCTGGGGATGATAATGGATGGAGAACTCTTCCCAGTAAGCGGTTTACAGCCAGCCAATTATTTCAGTAGCAGGGACATGGCCAGACCATACTGGCCACTTTTAGGGCCAGAGAACATAACTTTTATTAGAATAGATGTAAATTTATTAATATAGATGTAGCTATATTGACCAAAATTAACAGTGACAATTATTGAGAGTACACTGAATGCCCAGACAATGGAAAGAAACTTTTTAACATACAAGATAGGGTGCACAACTAAAATGGGTTTGGATGTTAATCTTCCTTTTCTTCTTTTTTCTCTCCTCTCATTCACTTTTTCATAAATAATTAGTTAACCTATGGCAAGGGGAATAACCTAAAGTTCATTTTCTATGCTTAAATAAAACATTAGCTGGTTTGGCATTTTCAGATTTCAAAAGCTTCTTTCAAGAGGTAAAAGAGAGTTCTTAGATATTAAAGACTAAAGCCAGTGATAATTGCCACTGGGTTAATTGGGAATGAGACAGAGCAAGCTTGGAACCCGCTCAAATTAGTTATAGATTAATGAAGCCAAGGAAAATAATAAGTTAGCGTTGTAATTGATAAAGCTATATCAAAGGCTGTATGTTTTGCTTGTTTCTTCCACCAGTTGTGTACCCAGATTTCTCTGCTCCTGCTTTCTCAGTTCATCATGGAGAAACTCATAGTTGAAATCCTCATGCTCTGCAAATCCAGAATAACTTCACCTCTGTCTTTCACAGGGGCAGGATTTCATCCAGCAGGCAGTCATTGCTGCTGCATGGGGAGAAAGAGCATATAAGACATCCTTAATCCTCCCGGAGAAATCTATGCTTCTTTGCTAGGCTAGAGGCAGTGCAATGCATCTCATTTAGCTCTCAGGAACTACAATATGATTCTCTCAGATAACGGCTACTTTCTAGGGTTTCTCAGGAGGAAAGGGCAAAGAAATATGGATTACCTCTTGCCTAGGATAAGTATTTAAGTAGGAGAATAACTCTACCTATTATCATATGCATTGATATACGTTAATTACAGACGTGCTATCTAAAAGAGAAGTTTCTTGCCAGAGAAGAGGTATGAGCATTATTAGAAAAGAATTTGTCTCACCTTAATGTAGGTAAAATGAACTGCCTGTCTCACATTTTTGGTTGGCCTAGGAGTGATTTTAAATATTTCAGTTAGGCGCTAGGTTAGATGTTTAACTTCTAAATGGGAAAGAATCCACACTGTCCTACATACATATAAATTAGGACTTAGGTATTGGAAAGCTAATAGTCATTGGATCTTGATAAATGGCTACTAACTCAGCTGGACAGGGTTGTTTCGATGTAGGACTCCTTCAAGAGTCCAACATATTGCTAGATCTGAAGATCCTGGATGACTGAAAGACACAGGTTGCAAACTCTTATATGATATCTGGGAAAGATCTACATTTTCGGAAGAGTTCTGCAAAGGCTCTGGCTCCAAGGATGAAATTTAGGATTTGCTGTTATAAGAAGAAAGAACACTGCCAGGCTGAAGGTCTGTAAGGGTATCACAGGGGAGGTCCACCTCTCTTAAGTACATCTATAGTGTAGATAACTATGTCTGAGTGCATTAACTCAGGATCCCTTGATAGATAGACAGACAGAAAGCAAGCAGGATCAGCAAAGAGAAATCTCTTGGGGGATTGTTTATTTTTTCTCTTCTGCTTATAATCAGAATTTAGAGTCATTAGATAAGATATAAATGTATAAGTTGTAGAATTTAATTGGGTCAGACCCTGTAAGGGTACACCCTTAGAGATGTCCTCTCTTCATACATGATAATTTTCTTTAGATATAATTTTGGAACAGAAGACATTTCCATCTATCTTTCTCGTATTGAGCTTGAGTGAAATGGGTGTCTTGTTTTAATGATGCACTGAATTTCCTGTCCATATGTTCCAACAAAGTCAGTACATATTCCAAACATTTTCTTTCCTTTTCAATGTACTGGACTGACTCGGTATAGTACAGTAAAAGCAATCATTTCTCTGGAAATCCCAGAGAAAAATATGACAGTCTAATTTCAGACACAATGGCCAGGAACGTACACAAACAAAACTTAAATAATTCCCTGCTTGGAAGCTGGCTAATCCTCTTACATAGGTGTGGGAGCCCAGTCATCAGGAACTGCATGGTGATCGCAAAAACTCTGAAAAACAGAATGATATAAAACTGAGAATATCCTTCAGGTATGGGATCTGGATGAAAGGTAGAGTCCCTGATTAAACAGGAGACCTTAAATAGAGATTAGATTTCTCCTAAAGCCTTCCTTGTGCTTCCTGCTACTAAATGAAGTTCCTGGAAAGGAGCTATATGTCTTGTAGTCATACAGAAACAGTTAAGGTAGGGTACATCTACATCTCCAAAGCCCACTGAAAGGACGGATATTAACATTTCACTGGTGTGGAGACCATTGAATATCACGTCTTCTGCAGTCTTCCTTTACAAAGTTCAAATATCCTGTCCTTTGCAATATATTGCACTGAAGATAATGTATTGATGGAACTTTTTGTGAGGCACTACAGGTCTTAGTTGTTTTTTCTTTAATTAAATACTTATACTAACTGAAATATTCACCAAAATTTTCTGTACTTCTCCAGTGTTTGTTTGTAGTGAGATCAGGTTCTAGCACCTGGGCTCTCTCTGAGTAATAGTTTTTTATCTGTAAGTAGGTTATTTGCAGAGCAGTCACTAATCACCAACTTAAGTCTGGATGGCAGAATCTGACCCTGAAACACCACAATGCAGTTGAACAGTTGACAGCATTTAAAGACTATTAAAATCCTATTAATGGGGCTTCTGTTTAATTTGCACTTTCAAAGAAGACTGTAGTCTTGCAAAAATTATTATCCTTCAAAGACAACCTTATTGAGACATCACAATGAATATTAGTCTGGGGTAATATGTAAATCTGGATGTCATTTGCATGACAATGCAGTCCAACCCACCCCATGCTTCCAACTGACAGCCCAGTAGCAACACGTAAACTGTAAACAATAAAACGGGACAGAATGCCTCAGCAGGGGTCCCACAACATACAACGTCGAGAGGAACAAAACGTCTCCTGCAGACACAAAGCCGTATCCGTTAGTTTAATAGGAGTGAAACCAATTCAGGAGCTTTGTGGTCAAAGATCTGACACAATTTCAAAGCTAGTCCTCAGCATTGCTGTCATGATCTACTGTAACTTATGTTTTGGTAAGACCCAAAGAAGTTTAATCAAGCAAAATTGCTGAAATAGAAATCTTTATGGGATCACTAAGAGCTCCTTTTTAAAGACTGGCCTTCTTTTTACTGGGAACTAACATTGCATGCTTCAAAAAGTACTCTCTTCAAAACAGTTTTGATAGAGGGATTAGGAACAGGACAGTAGAAACATAAGCCTTTAATCAATAGGTCACCCGTTAAAATTTGGCTTACAATGGCAGTGTTTGCAAGCGATGGACATCTGTGAGCAGCTTGTGTAAACTGTCAAGGCTTCGTTGGTGTCAGAGAAACTAAGATAATTTACCCCAGTTTAATATCAGACCCCTGAAGTCTGTTTTTTAGTCACTGGGGGGGGGGGGGGGGAAATCTCTGTATGATTCATAATTCATAAGTGGATCCAAAATCTGTGACTGTATTTTGGCTCTACTGAATACTGATCTCACATGCCCTTCAAATCTAAAGAATGAAAGGGCTGATATACTCTCTTGTCCATTCTCTCATCTTCCAAATCCTTTCTCTAGCCTCACTTCTTCAAAGAGGCTTTAAACTCCTACAATACAATGTAAATGAGGAGAGGAACTCTACTGAAGTTTCCAGTACCACAGAATATGAGCAGCATGACTAGAGAAATAGTCCCACTGCTCTGAAGGTACCCACCACGAAAAGCAATGCACTCTGAACTAGCTTCGAGGTTAAATTTCATTTGAATCATACAACCAGTCTGATGGATTTCCTGTATCACTACAGGTAGTGTGAGCAGAAGAGTCAGCAGATGAAGGGACCTGGAGAATGGCTAGGTCCAGTATAGAATGGACCCCTGCCTTGTTGGTACTGAGTGTGCAACACACTCCATAATTATATCCTATATGCTGAAACTCCCTATATATTGACTAGGGAAGATTGTGCACCTCAGGCATGAAAACCTAAACACAAGGATTACCTCTTGGTGAGGAACTGGTTGGATGTGTGGGGTATCTGAGATTCTGCTGGTCTCCAAAGCTTGGCAATGGGACAGAACTGGAGTCAAGCATGTTCTTTTACAGTCCACAGTCTTCTCCAGAGAGATTCCTCTTTTAACTGTTTGGAAAGACAGTGGTCTCTCTGCTTTTAACGTGTAGAGATGCTTCCACCCACCTTTTATATCATAACCTGCTGGATGTAGTTCTCCTTCCAAAGTAGCAAATGGCTTTTCTTCCATTTTTGGCTTGAGGTCAGTCATGCAGCTTACTAGTCTCCAATGAGAGATCACTAAAAAATCTCAGTGTTTCTGTCTTTACATCAAACATCATTGCAAAAGTCACGGTCTGAAATAAAAAAAGGAGCTCAGGTGGCAGCAGCTTGAACCCACCAGATGTTATGGCTTCTCTTCTGACTGAAGAGCAAATGAATTTTTGTCCTTGAGAAGGAAGATGGTCATCTTTCCCACGTGTGTCTGTGCTCTAACCATTGGGTTTTAATGTGAAAGACAGATATTGTCACTCTTCTCAATAGAAAGTGTCTGTATCTCTACTTAATGAAGTGTGTGTCTGAGTTGGTAAACTGGTAATCTGAAAACATCTGCCAGTTCAACCGCCTCAGGGGATGTTGCTGTGAGGGTGGTATCAAAGCAATCAGAGAGGAACATCTCTGATCATGCACAAAAGGAGCTTCAGAAATGTTTAAATAATCTGAGAAATACCATAATAGCATAGCCTCTTTCAAGGCTTCAGCTATTCACCTGAATAGACAAATACAGGGTTTGGGTCTAATGTCCTATTTGATGCATCCAGAGTCTAGATGTGAAGAACTTTAGCAAGTCTTAGAAGGATTTCTCTAGCTTAATACTGAGAAAAATGTGGATGACCTTCACAGCCACACTTTACCTCTGCAGAATTTCAGTCTGATATATAGAGCTTCATCACTTTCTGGACAAAATTTGATTTTTTAAATTGTGTGAGAAATTATGAGATTCTGAAATTTGGTGGGTTTTAAAACAAAAAATATTTTTTAATATTTTGTTTAGAGAACTCTTGAGCTTTTCATGCTGATCCTGTGGGTTTGTCATTTATATTGCATTTTTTCATGTATGCTTGCATGATATTATCTATAATACATGACAAAGTGGAAGTGAAGGACCTTGACCTTTTTTCATTAAACCAAACATTTGAATACCATCCCCTGAAAAAATTTGACAAAATTGTCATGTTCTTGAAAAAAGTTTCATTTTGTCCAGTCAGCATTCTCCCATGTTCTTTTGGAATACTTTTTTTACCAGTTCTAACTAAATTCACATGAGAAAGGTAAAGGCAGCAATATGGCAAACAACGCCTATGATATTTCAGAGAACAACTGCTTGACATTTATATTAGATTTCTGGCCGACTATTACAATATCTTTGATGAGTGAGATCTTGATTTAACTCCACATGGAGGTACGAATGCACCTCCCAGAGCCTGTGAAGATGCAGTGCCAAGGAGAAAGAGCAGATGGTGTTTGCCTTGTCCCTGCCCCCTGTGTATTACCCAAAGGGATGACAGCTTTACACTGCACCTTAGCTCCACAGAAACTTGATGAGGAAAGATCCCATGTGGTTGAACTGAATGAACCCATCTCCTGCCGCTCCTTTCATAAAGGTGTAGAAAACAAGACTGGGAGAGATCTCAAGAGGCCATGTAATCCATTCCCTGCCCCCAGCCGGCGTCAGCAGGTTTGTGGTTGATGCAACATAGTTTTGGGGACTATGTCAGCTGAGTGTGGTTTCATGTGCGGTTAGCTGGGGATTAGGGATTGAGAATCTTTATAAGAGGGTGGGATGTTTATAGCTTTCTTTCCCCAAATTAAAGACTAAGCACTCTGGTAGTCAATATTAGAGTTTGAGAGCTGCTGTCTCATACAAAAGGCAAGAAATTGCTGAGCAGAGAAGTGGTACCATGACTATAGGACAGGAGCTCCTGATGGTTGTTGATCCAGGGAAGAGGTGGGAGCCATTGCTTCATGAAGATGCTTCAGCTCCTAGCTCTTAGAAGTGCATCTGGATGCATGACTTTCAGATAGTTTGTATTTGCATACAGAAAAGCATTTATTCTCACAGGATAGTGAGGTGCCAAATAAACTGTAGCCTCCAAATCGATACTGCAGTTGCAGCTAAGGCTGCTCCTCTACGCTTTGTCAGCTACTGACAATCTTCCAAATGCATGAATGTCTTCTAGAGAGCAACGACTGCAGAATTAACCTCCATCATGAAGTCACCTCCTTGGGGAATGAGTTTAAAGCCTTGCTGAAGAGGGACCTTGCCAGAGATATTGTCTTATTTGTACCCAGGACCTTTGTTTATGCCAACAGATGATGGTGCAAAATTAAGATTAAATCAGTCCACTGCAAGTAGATCCTTATTTTACTAGAGAATGTACAAATTGTTGGCAAACAATGATGCAGTGCTTAAACCCAGAGTATTTTCCTCTCATAGCGCATCTGGAATTATCAGGAAAAAATATGTTGAAGGATGGTTTTCTTGAGGCTTTCTCTACAATACTGAGCAAATGAATGCTACTATGCATGAGAATATATCTGAGAAAATTATAATCCACAAAAAGTGCAATCAACACAATAAAGCTGTTAAGTATTTTCTCTCAGTTAAAAAAAAAAAAAGTTGTCTATACAATATTTAAGGATCCTTCAAAGATGTCTTTTGCTTTTTCTTTTCTCTACCTACGTACTGAATGATCAGCTTAGGTTTTGAGGAGGCTGTAGATTGTGAACGTCTGCCACCACCTAAGGCAAAGCCTATGTCCCCTATACAGGTGGGAAGATAAGTGGATCCACGGTTCTGGCTGAGGTTTGATACTGCCACCTTTGCTGGCTTATGGGATGATGAGTACCTGATGATGTTTGCAGTATCTATTTCTCTGCATTTAAAAAAAAGAAAATACAGTCACTATCATGTCTGATATGTATACACATGTATAAGTGTACTAATTTACTGGAAATGGGAATAAGTTTAATGTTGTTATAATAGTCAGTATGGGCTATATTGTGCCTTAAGGCACAGCCCTAAGCAAGGGCTGGTGTCTAAACTAAAAAGAACGGGTTGGTTTTTATTTCCTCTCTTCTCCTCCACTCCTCAAGGAAAAACAGAAAAAAAAAGGCTAATTGCAAAATTGTCCTCCAGCCCTTTCTGAGTGTCGTCATATCTCTGAACAGAAATAATGAGACATTTTGGCAACACCGGACTCTCTTTCTCCCTAGGCACTCATCCTTTCTGGTCCCTAAGGGTTCCCAGCCTCCTCAGCTCTTTCTAGCCCCCTCAGGTCACTTCCTTCGTCTGCTACTTCAGATTTCTGTAGACATCTGGGTTCTCTTTCTCAGCAAGCACAACCTGACAAGTCCTTGGCATATTTGTCTATATAAGTCATATCTGCATTACCTCAACCCTGTTGCATCTCTCTTTGGACATCTTCACCTCCTTTTCTTCCCTACCTTGTTTGGGTAGGTACTTGTATGTCTCTTTATACTACCATGAAATGGAGAACAGGTTGGAGGATGAACTCTACTGGCTCAGTTTACCCAGTTTGTGCACGGGAAATCTGTGAGCTGAGGAAGTGGATTAAACCCCCCATCTATTGCCCACTGCTTCCTGCAAATGAAGAGTTTACAATTACTTTTGGCTGCCCAAGTGCCGTGCAGGGAAGTCTCTTCTCTTCTCTGCTATTCCTTTGCTGGGGCATTTGCTATTTTTAGGCGCTTAAGTGAGGTATCTAAATCACAAGCCTGCTGACTCTGAGCTCCACAAATAGCGAGTGGAGAAAGAGAGGTGGGCACACTGGAGGGAAATGTGTATCTTGGGGGTGATGACTTACCCTCTGGAGTTGCCTCTATCTCCCTGTAGGGAGATGCTGGGAGAGTAGACTCTTTTTGCCTCTAGTTACATGTTGTGGATGTGGGTACTCATTTCAGACAACAAACTGACAGGCATGTTACATTGATTTGTTTACTCTTTGTTATGATAAAAATGATCATGTACCATGAATCATTTAAAGTTGCATGAATCGCTTTGCTGTTCTCACTGTCTGACCTTTTTCATTTGATCATTGTTGATTCTTCCATTTACAAGAAGGAATCAAAAAGTCATGCTAAGGTCAAATACAGTTTATTTTAAAATTTAAGATCCCGTACTAGAGGAATAAAAAAGTTCAACTATTCATCCATCATTGAGTGCACTCAGTGGGTCACACTATTCTTACATCAAACCAGGATTTTTTTTTTATTTAAAAAAAAAGGAAAGAAAAAAAAAAGATTAAGCCTGGAGACTTAGTTATTGCTGGTTCCCTAGTCACATCAGTCAGCAACATGGGACTTAAGGTGTCAGAATGACAAAGAACAGTTCAATTTGTTCTAACATTGCACCTATACTCATGTACATATTAGACAGCTATAAAATCTCAAAGAGGCACCATTTGAAATGACGTGTGTGTTAAAAGGGGGCAATTAGTGGGCAAGATGAAATGAAGGTACAATTGTAATTATTTCATATCTTGAAACGAAAAGGAATGGCTGAGATGTAATTTCACTGTTAAAGAAACGCAAGGCTTCTAGAAAAAAAAAAGAAACTTTTTAGAACTAATTGCTTGGCTCTAATTAGAGAATGTAACCTTTGGAGGAATAGTGGCTGTTGAAACTCCAATTTTATTTGCATATATTAATATGTACATGACAATTACACCCCCAGAGAAAGTACAGCCTGTGCCCCAAAAGCCTAGTTTTAAATTTAGAAGCAAGAAAGAAATTCTAAACAACTTAAGAACATTTCAGTGCTTCTGTAGACTTAGGAACCATTTTATGAAAACTTTGGAGTGCTGAAATGACAAATCTAGTTGACTTTTGAGATGACGTGGAGATACACGTTTATGTTCAAATGTTTGTACATAACTATCCATACCATCTATATCTATACATGTGTAAATGTGAAAAAAAAAAAGACTTATATCTAAATATGCAGATATACATGAAAGTTCTCAATATTTAGTCTGTATTTGCAATAGATGTTGGTAAGGGAATTTTCCTGTCATACCCAGCAGTAATACAGGGATGTAGAAAACCCACCATTGTTATGTTATTATCAAAGAGTTAATAAATGGGGGTAAACATGAGAGAATTTAGGGAATTTGGTGTTGAGGCTGGGGTAGCCCCAATATTAAAACATCACTACAGCTTTGTTGAAATGTTTGCTAAAGGTCTAGAACACAACTTGGTAATTCTAAACTATTACCACTGAAACCTTGACTACATAGATAATGAGCATAAGAGATTAAATTGGTTATAGAGGGAGGATCAGGTAGGTTGCAGGCAATTATACGGGATCCAAACAGCACACTGAAGACAAATATTCTTTCTGCTGTTTCTTATCCAGATTTTCCCTATAAAAGGTTACAGAAAAGATAGGAAATAGTGTGAACCACTAGTCAAGAAGGTAAAAAAAACCAGGGTCATCATTGTTTTGCTTAATAGAGAGTCTAAGAAATGTAGAAAAGGAAATACCTGTGAAACCTCTACTGGGTAGTAACTGGCAACTCCATTTGGATGGAGCTCTAGCAAATTTACTGCATTGAACAATTTTGAGGTGACTAATGAATGAACAGTAGTTTTCCCAACATATCTGCAAATTCTCTAGTAATTTTATATTCTTATGTTCTTACAACATTTCAAACTCTTCCTCCTTTTTTGGTTAAGTATTGTGGCTGCTGTGGCACACGTGGAGCAGAGTTCTTACTTCCAATAATCAGAGGTGGTGTTGCAGTTCACCGAACACCTAGTCATACATACACGATAGGTTAGGAATATTCTCATATGTGTGTGTGTGCATATTTAACAAACCAAAATAGATAAAACAACATTTCAGAAAAATTCAGGTGAAGACTTTCAAAGAAGTAAACCTCAGAAAAAAATAATGATGGGAACAAACAATATTCACAAATATTAACAAATCTTCAATTTCGACTAAATTTTATATAATTAACAATCTTTATTACTTTGAAATATCACTATCAAATCAAATCATATTATTGCATTGAAATAAATAGCTACAAAACAAAAACAAGCAAAACCCTTCACTTTTTTCTTTCATTTTTATAGTCTCCAGCATTATATGAAAAATAATACACTTAACATTTGTTGTAAAACAAAAGTCTACCTAAAAATCTAGAGGGTTCTTGAGTCAAAGTTCAGCAGTTTCTGGTGCAAATACTTTGAAAAGGCAGTAAAAAATAAATTATATATATAATATACATACATATATACATATTATATATATAACATATATATGGTTGACCTAACTTGTGATAAAAGTGTAAATTTGCCTTGCAGAACAAAAGCTCAGTTATGCCAACATTATAAATTTTCATCAGAAACAGGCTAGATGAAATTCCTGAAGTATTTAATACCATTTTATCTTAAAAAACCTGTCACTTTTAGTTTACACAGCTGTTGGATTTTTTTATCTTCAAAGATTCCAAGCTCAAGATCTGTGATATCTGAGAAACTATACTCTTGATCCTCAAGAAAATTTCACTTTTGAAAATCAGGGTGCTTTTTTCAATGCATAAAAGTGTAACCAAAGTTTGGGCAACTGTTTTTGAGAACCCTGTTCAGTGTTTATAATTAATAAGAGCAAAATTCCTTCACTGGCGTAAGACAGCAAAGCAGTGTGCAGCTTGAATCTACACAAGACTTCAGAAGAATAATCAGGACACACATGCTACATCTGTCCTAGTACATTAAATTATCCCAGGGCCATTGGCAGAGGCACTGGAAAACAGTGTTCAGCTGGCAGCATGGTCCATGGCACACTTGGCAAGCACTCTCACATTTCCTGAAATGTTTTAGGAATTAATATGGTCCAGGGATTAGTCCCAGCTTGGATGATGTGACCTTCCTTTGGGATGCAAAATTCATTTAGAGTTTGAGTATGGATAGATGATAACTGCTCATCTCAGGGCCAGGGAATAGGCTTACGCTTTTCAGCCAGAGTCTTAGTCTGTCTTCCCATTGCGAATTTCATCCTGAATGAATGTGAAGGGCTTTAAATTCTTCTCCTAATGATACAGATTAATGGCAGGCATCTTCTGCACTCAGCTCTGGGGCCCCCAACATAAGAAAGACATGGAGTTGCTGGAGAGAGTCCAGAGGAGTCCACGAAGATGATTGGAGGGCTGGAGCACCTCTCCTATGAAGACACCCGAGAGAGTTAGGGCTGTTCAGCCTGCAGAAGAGAAGGCTCCAGGGAGACCTTAGAGCACCTTCCAGTACCTAAAGGGGCTATAGAAAAGATGGTGAGGAACTGTTTAAAAGGGCATGTAGGGATAGGACAAGGGGGAATGGCTTTAAACTGAAGGAGCGGAAACTTAGACTAGATACAAGGAAAAAAATCTTTCACTGGTGAGGCACTGGCACAGGTTGCCCAGAGAGGCTGTAGATATTCCATCCCTGGAAGTGTTCAAGTCCAGGTTGGATGGGGCTTTGGGCAACGTGGTCTAGTGGAGGGTGTCCCTGCCCACAGCAGGAGGGTGCAACTAGATGGGCTTTGAGGTCCCTTCCAACCCAAACCGCTCTATGATTCTATGATTTCTTTCATAACCTATATGGCAAGCTTACAACTGAAGCAATTTATCTGGGTGTTGCTTTAAAGCAGAAAGGAAAAGTTGTTTTCCATATGAGTGGGACATATTTTTCCAATGGCCAAATTCAGACAAGAAGAGGCAGATTAAAGCGTAAATTTCTAAGATGAAGGATAATGTGCACAGTTTATTTTCAAAGAAATACCTGATTTTAGTGAAAGCAAAGGCATTTCAGCACATTTAAGGAGATGTTTAGGACCACATCCATTCTGTTACAGTGATGCCACTGAAACAGTTTATGTTTCTATACAAGCCAAACTCTGACCATTGCTAATTTTATTCGCACTGCACACCACTGAAAATCACAGTGAGCCATTGGCAATGCTCGTTTTTTTCCCTGGATCTTGAGGCTTTCTACTGGATACCTTCTTTTCCTAAGAGGAAAAATAAAAATATGAATAAAATAACGTGAAATTTATGACAGTGCTGTTTCTGAGACACAAATAATGTGTTTTCATATGAAAGTGAATGCTTATTCATTTAGTAGTGTAAATGATAGCACGGTGTCAGAGTGAGTGTGTTATGGCACAGGGATCATTCACATCTTGTTATAACCAGTGATTACAGAGGAGTCATTCTGTAGTTCAACAGCATTACTGAGGCTTATTCTCTGTAACAAATGATATCTTTTATTTTATGATTATCCAACAGATCACTGAACCGTAAACTGCTACTGTTCTCAGCGAACAGAAAGAAATTCCAGGGCCATATGTCTCTCATGGAACTGTTACTGTTCTGTATATGTGCTGGTTTTGACTGGGATAGAGTTAATTTTGTACCTACTAGCTAGTATGGGACTATGTTTTGGATTTCTGATGCAAACAGTGTTGATAATGCAGAGATGTTTCCGATATTGGTGCTTACACAGAGCCAAGGCCTTTTCTGCTCCTCACACCCCCCCACCAGCGAGTAGCAGGGGTGCACAAGGAGTTGGGAGTGGACACAGCTGGGACAGCTGACCCCAGCTGACCAAAGAGATATTCCATACCGTACGACGTCATGCTCAGCATAGAAAGCTGGGGGAAGAAGAAGAAAGGGGTAGGGATGTTTATGTTTAGAGTGTTGGCGTTTGTCTTCCCAAGTCACCATTACACGTGATGGAGCCCTGCTTTCCTGGAGATGGCTGAACACCTGCCTGCCATGGGAAGCAGGGAATTAATTCCTTGGTCTGCTTTTCCTGTGTGCACAGCTTTTGTTTTACCTATTAAACTGTCTTTCAACCTACGAGTTTTCTCACTTTTACCCTTCCGATTCTCTCCCTGATCCCACCAGGGGTGGGGTTGAGCGACCGGCTGCGTGGTGCTTAGCTGCTGGCTGGGGTTAAACCATGAGAGTATATAATTATCATTTTTCTATCTGCCACTCACAGTGTGCAGGTCAGACTCCATTTAACTCTGATATTTTTCAGACCCTGATAGAAACGGTGGGAGATGGAAATTTTTTTTAATAATCAATGTAATGACTAATCATTATTCTTTTCACTGTGAAAGATTGCTTTAAAATTCAATTAAAAATTTCAGCCTGACATCTGCATGATTAGACCCATTTAGTATAACATCTGAGTTGCATAAATATGAATAATATCATCATCATAATAGCAATTTCTATTTTTTATTCACTTACTAAAACCAGTAAGATCAATGATCTTTATACTCAGTGACCATCTCAGGTAAAATACCATAGTGATTTTGAACCACAAAACCATTTTCATATATATATATATATATATAATTACTAATATCATAGAATCATAGAATCATAGAATGGTTTGGGTTGGAAGGGACCTCAAAGATCACCTAGTTCCAACCCCCCCTGCCATGGGCAGGGACACCCTCCACTAGACCACGTTGCCCAAAGCCTCATCCAACCTGGCCTTGAACACTGCCAGGGATGGGGCATCTACAACTTCTCTGGGCAACCTGGTCCAGTACCTCACCACCCTCACAGTAAAGAATTTCTTTCTAATATCTAATCTAAATCGACCCTCCTTCAGCTTAAACCCATTCCCCCTTGTCCTGTCACTACACTCCCTCATAAACAGTCCCTCACCAGCTTTCCTGTAGGCCCCTTCAGGTACTGGAAGGCAGCAATTAGATCTCCCCAGAGCCTTCTCTTCTCCAGGCTGAACAACCCCAACTCTCTCAGCCTGTCCTCATAGGAGAGGTGCTCCAGCCCTCTGATCAGCTTCATGGCCTCCTCTGGACTTTCTCCAACAGCTCCATGTCTGTCTTGTACTGGGGCCCCCAGAGCTGGACGCAGTACTGCAGGTGGGGTCTAGCGAGAGTGGAGTAGAGGGGGAGAATCCCCCTCCTTGACCTGCTGGTCACACTGCTTTTGATGCAGCCCAGGACACGGTTGGCTTTCTGGGCTGCAAGCGCACACTGCTGGCTCATGTTGAGCTTCTCATCAATCAATACCCCCAAGTCCTCCTCGGGGCTGCTTTCAATCCATTCCTCGCCCAGCCTATAGTTGTGCTTGGGATTGCACCAACCCACGTGCAGGACCTTGCACTTGGCCTTGTTGAACTTCATGCAGTTCGCATGGGCTCACCTCTCCAGCCTGTCAAGGTCCCTCTGGATGGCATCCCTTCCCTCCAGCGTGTCGACCATACCACACAGCTTGGTGTCGTCAGCAAACTTGCTGAGGGTGCACTCGATCCCATTGTCCGTGTCACTGACAAAGATGTTGAACAGTGCCAGTCCCAGTACCGACCGCTGAGGAACACCACTCGTCACTGTTCTCCACTTGGACATTGAGCTGTTGATCACAATTCTTTGAGTGTGACCATCCAGCCAATTCCTTATCCACCGAGTGGTAATATGACACATAATGTATTTGATTACACTTCTATTTCTTTCAGCTTACAAAATTTACACTATCATCTAACCTGAAATGAGTCCTGTAGTTTCAGAACTACTCTGTACACCCTCTCCTAAGACATATGCCTAAAAGAATTATTCATTCATGTATGCTTCCACATTAACGTATAGAAAAGTAATCAATACAGCCAAGCTAAAAGCACACATACCAGTCATCCTTTTCCTTCTAGCACTTGCAAAGAGAGAACAGAGAAATTCTGGAGTTATTTTATCAACTGTAATATTTTGGGTTATATCCATTGCAGAAACATCTGAATTGCACAAACAATACAATTATTTCCTGTTTAGCCAGAAATACTTAAAATAGCTTCTGAAAAACATTTTCCAGGAGCAACCCACAAAATGAAATTAAATGTCTAAATCAAGGAATAAGAAGTCATTTGAAATAAGCCAGAGTCAGCTAAAGTGATCTTCTCAGCGGCATGCTAGGGAAGATTTCTTAAAAAGCTGTAGTGTAGACTATTCTGAATAGGAACCAAATGCACATTTTTTTTTTTAGGACTTATTGTATACAGCCTGTTGAAGGATAGGACAGGAAAGAATATCTTTAGGGCAATGGTTTTGAGGACCATATGCTGGAAAGGTTATAAGAGATCTGCTCACTGCTCTAAGCTATAGGAGCTTGGCAATAGAAAGAAGATACCTCTGAAATATTTTTGACATTTTAATTTGTAAGGAAAAGACATAGGACCACTTACGATATCACCTGGGATAATTGATGAGGCATATGTTTTTCAGGAGACCATGCTCAGAGCTTCCAGAGAACTGGGAGCAAGCTCAACCCAGCAGCACCTGCAATCAAGAAACATATTTTAGCCTAGCAGAAAAACAAAAAACAAACCTGCTTGGTTTTGCTGCTCTTGAATATGTCCTGGGAGCAATTTGCTTCAATTTGTCCAAAGGACTAAAATCACAAGGCAACGAGCCAGCTGGAGGGACAGCTTGAATGAAAACTGAGACATGACACATGCACTGGAGATAAGTTGGAGGAAGAAGGTACCATTACAATCTGAAACATTTGAAGAAAATTACATAAAAATTAAAATTCAATGTCTGAAAATTGTGGTACAGGAGAATTATCTACTGCTAATTCTTGTTGCTCTGATTGTTAGACAGCTTCTTTAATTTCCTGCCTGTGTTCAGATTATAATCATCACAATAAGCAATGTCCATTAGCTTAACTATTTTTTTCTCCCTGAAGTATTGCAGACAAAAGTCATCCCTACATTATCTTCACTGCAAACAAGTCAAGCTTTTCTGGGGAACTATTCAACATACCTAATATTAACCATCTAATTTAAGTGACTAAATTAGGAAGCTGTCCCTCTGTAGTCATCCACACTAGCAAAGAGAGGCGTGACCAAGGTACAATTGTTAACCTCATCCTTGACATGATTTTGCTTTGGGCCAGCTCACATGGTGAGCAGTATGGGGTTTACCACAACCCAGGGAGAACTGATTTACCAGTATAGATTTAGCCAACACGATCAATTGAAAAAACCCTGATTTCTCTGAAGGATTATTCCAGTAAACATAAACTAGATGCTTTGACTGTGCTCTGAAGGATCCTACTTCTTCTCACTGGCTAATGACATCAGTAGCATAAAGATAAGGTGCGTATATTTTTAAATTAGATGCCTAAAGTCAGTGTGTAGATGGGAGCCCTACAGAAGCAGGATCCTGTTCGAGCCCAAGACAGCTCACAATGTAAGGAACAAGTGTAAAGTCCAACAGAACTTTATTCATTAAATGTTTTTTTCATTGTGAAAAAGAATAAACACTAGATTTTTAAAAATGTTAGATAGTGATCAAAAGGCTTGGTTAAGTACAAATAAGAGTGAAAGTTTGAATCCTCATATCATATCATTTACAACTATATTAGCTAAACCACACTAATTTTAATGTTTAGTTGAAATTGCCATCTTTGGCTGGTGATGTGGCAAGCTGTGTTCTGGATGACACAATCCTCAACTTGATTTAACTGAGTTCTGGTTGCAAAGGAAATAAAAGATCCTGCGGGTCTATGGGACCTGACAAGATGCATCCCAGAGTCCTGAGGGAATTGGCTAATATAGTTGCCAAGCCACTCCTCATGATATTTGAAAAGTCATAACAGTCAGAAGAAGTCCCCAGTGACTGGAAAAAGGGAAACATTGCACCTATTTTTGAAAAGGGTGGAAAGGAGGGCCTTGGGAACTACCAACCTGTCAGCCTCACCTCTGTGCCTGGAAGAGTCATGGAACAGATCCTCCTAGAAGCTATGCTAAGGCTCATGGAGGACAGGGAGGTGATTCGACACAGCCAGCATGGCTTCACCAAGGGTAAGTCCTGCTTAACCAACCTAGTGGCCTTCTGTGATGGAGTGACATCATCAGTGGACAAGGGAAGAGCTATGGATGTCATCTCTCTGGACTTCTCTAAGGCCTTTGACATGGTCCCCCCCCAACCTCCTTCTCTCTAAATTGGAGATATATGGATTTGATGGATGGACTGGTTGGTAGATGAGGAATTGGTTGGATGGTTGCATCCAGAGAGTAGTGGTCAACAGTTTGATGTCCAGATGGAGAACAGTGACAAGTGGTGTCACTCAGGGGTCTGTATTGCAACCAGTACTGTTTAATATCTTCATCAAAGACATAGACAGTGCGATCAAAGGCACGCTCAGCAAATTTGCAGACAACACCAAGCTGAGTGGTGCAGTTGACACACCTGAGAGACGGAATGCCATCCAGAGGAACCTGGACAAGCTCTAGAAGTGGGTCTGGGTGAACCCAATGAGGTTCAACAAGGCCAAGTGCAAGATCCTGCATATGGGTCAGGGCAACCCCTGGTATCAATACAGGCTGAAAGATGAAGGGATTGAGAGCAGTTCTGTGGAGAAGGACTTGGGTGTACTGGTGGATGAAAAGATGGACATGAGCTGGCAATGTGTGCTTGCAGTCCAGAAAGCCAACTCTATCCTGGGCTGCATCAAAAGAAGTGTGACCAGCAGGTCAAGGGAGGTGATTCTGCCCCTCTACTCTGCTCTGGTGAGACCCTACCTGGAGTACAGTGTCCAGCTCTGGAGTCCTCAGGACAGTAAAGACATGGACCTATTGGAGAGACCCCAGAGGGGAGTTGGGGTTGTTTGGCCTGGAGAAGAGAAGGCTCTGGGGAGACCTTATTGCAGCCTTCCAGTACTTAAAGGTTATAAGAATGATGGGGACAGACTTTTTAGTAGGGCCTATTGCAATAGGACAAGGGGTAATGGTTTTAAACTAAAAGAGGGTAGATTCAGACTAGATGTAAGGAAGAACTTTTTTACAATGAGGATGGTGAAACACTGGCACAGGTTTCCCAGAGAGGTGGTAGATGCCCCATCCCTGGAAACACTCAAGGTCAGGTTGGACAGGCCTCTGAGGAACCTGATCTAGTTGAAGATGTCCTTGCTTATTGCAGGGGGTTTGGACCAGATGACCTTTAAAGGTCCCTTCCAACCCAAACCATTCTATGATTCTATGACACCACGGTCTTCAGGGGACCAAGAGCAGTGGAACTTCCTTATCTCCTGATGATAAAGACATGAAGTCCAAATTTCACTGAAGTTACACAAAGGTAATTTTCTGAACTCCCTTGACAGTCAATAAGGGGAGAAAAAAGCATCTTTAGAGGACAAATAATCTTGTTTAATCATAAAATCATACAATAACCAATCATAAAATCATAGAATAACCTATCTTTCAAAATACTTAGATTTCTTTACATTTTATCCTACAGATTTAATTTGGTTCTGAAAATGGAAAAGATAAAAGACCAGTTTCTTGTGCTGATTTATATCCTGTGATGCTGCAGGGTTTGCAAATCAGACAAAAATCTTGGGTCTAAATCCTTCAGGGTCAAATCAACAGCCTTTTCTTCACCCTGCAAGCTGATACTCAAAAGAATAATGTCTTTCAGCTCTGCTATAGCAGGCAATGCATAGAGGGGTTTTTCCGTTTAGCTGTGGAAATGTGTTTAAATTAATCTCTGGTGTGTCTCCATTCATTCCTATGGAGCTATATCAGGCATACAATTGGCTCAAGGGACCATATTCTCAGCTTCTGGGGAATGACTTCTCTGTCTTTAGTGAACCTACACAGATTTACACAACTTTTTCTTAGCCACAGTAGAGCTGCTGAGTATTTCCAGAGTAGTTTAAGTGAATAACAGAACTCTTCCAAAGACTTATACATTTAGGTGTTTCTACTCCTATTAAACATCTACTTCACAGATGAAATAAGGACCAATGCCAAATTTAACATCATAACAGATGAGGAAGGGAAAAAAATATGCAGTCTACTACAAAAATAGAGCCTGAAAAATCAGAATTGACTGAGAATCCACATGTTACTAGTGCTGTAAATGGCATAGCAGGGTTTGAAATTTAAAGTACTGAAAAGAAATTGCAGGAAACAACAGATTTCTTCATCTGCAGTTCTGTCATCTGCCTTTATAATCTGATTTAAAGTGGTCTGCTAATGAACAGTGGATTAGTTTCCTGAAAGAGCTAATGCAGTAGATATGGATTGTCAAAATGACTATCAATTGTCCTTCCTTAGCATCAGATGCAGACATTGAAAATAGGTACCGCTGATATGGCTGTACCCTGTGTTGCATTAACTGCAATTTGTGAGGTTTTCAGAAATGCTCCAAGGTGATCTAGCTCAACTCCTGCTAAAGTTAATGCCACCATCAGTAGTTGCACTGGGACCAGAATTAAAGCATCTGAGAGGACTGCAATGCCAAAACTGTAATTGTAAAGACCATTAATGGATTTCAATCCTGAGAAGAGAGTCAATGATGTGTGCCTGAGTCAAATCATTCCTTTCCTCAACTTTATTTGTATGGAGAAAAAACTTCTACCTGACTTGTTTTTTTTGTCTCAGTTTTGAATGCTTAGCTGCAAAGTAGTTTTCTTTGAAATGAATGTAACTATTTTTGTGAGTAGCTGAATATCCATGAAGGAGATCCTTTGTCTGGTTCTACTGTTTCTACATTTGCTTGATCACCATGATATGACCCTGATACTCAGGAAGCAAACCTAGCTGAAACACTGGAGATCCTGGCTCAAGTGCTCCCCAACATGATGAAGACTGCCAGCCTTTGGCCCCAAAATACTTTGTCTCATCAAGTCAACAACTCTACTTCAATATAACTAGTAGCCTACCTAGGAGAATGTCCAGAATTCACCTAGAAGATGACCTGAACCACAGCTGGCCCTTGGCCTGTTGCTGTCTTCATCCTCATTTTCTGTCCCTGGTGTGGAAATAGCAATTAAATCCAAGCCAGGGTACATCAAGGCTTTGCTGCTGCTGCTCACCAGCCAAGCACAAACATAAACCACGGATTCCATGCATAACAAATGTTATTCTTTTAATTTTATAATCATTTATAGCCAAGTAGTACTCAGATGTTCTCTTTCAGCATATGCAGTTCCTCCACTGGATATAAAGAAGGAATATTATTAGCTATTTCTTTTTGTGAAATCATTTATATGTATAAATTGCAGCAATACATGGACCAAACTACACCATTTACTAAAAAAATAAAAGCATATGCCAGACGATCCCACTATTACCAGTGCATTTAGCTTTCCCCCTAATACTTTGAGTGCTGTCATTAAAACTGAAGCTGCAGCAATATTTTAGACATCTCTGTACCTAGAAGATTTCTCTATTACTTTGTCCATGAACGTTTTCCTTGGATGATTGGCTGACAATATCTAAAGGATAATTTTAGGTCCTGAAGAATTAAACACAGGTCTATTTTTATGAGGTGGGACAGATTGGAAACAGTTTTTTCCCCTTGTTCCAATGAAATTGGAAATGAAAAGAATGTGTGTCATATGAGGGACAAGTGTCATGAAGCCCATCTGAATTATACTTCATACCCCACTTTATAGCCTAATGTTCAACTATATCCATTTTTTCTGGCAGTATTTCGCCCATCAAAAACAAGTTATTGACACTTATGTCTCGGATATAAATCAGATCCGGCAGTAAAAGTAAAGAAGGTGGTTTCAGAGAGAGTCGATGATGGGGTAGAATAATGTATTTGTTTTTTTCCTCTAGGATATCACTTTAATATCACCCAGAAACAATGGCAGAAAATCATTCCAATTAAATGGTCTTAAAAATAAGATATAAAGCAAATTCAGGTGATCTCATTCTGTCGTGTGTGTCAGAGTAGACACCACAAAACTGAGCAGAAATACTTTAAATTTAGCTGTCTTAGCATATGTGTACAAGGACTGAGAATGTGGAAATTGGATTTGCTTCACTGGAGTCAATTAAGAAGGACTCTCAACAAGGTAGGGTTGAAGTGCATTGACAGGGCACTGGGAATACTTCTGGTATTGATTGGCACTGGCTTGGGTACAAATAAAGCAAAGCATTCTGGTTTCTGACATTCATTTTCTATAACAGAGAAATTACACTAATAGATAAAATGATAATGAAAAAGGGAATGCAGAGAATAAGAGTTCTCCATGGAGATATATTCCCTTCAGATGTTAAGCTGTAGCTATGCCCTCATTATAAAAGATTTTACTGCCTAATATACAGCTCCTACTTTTTTTCCTCCTATTACACTGACCTGTGCTTATTGCTCTGTCTCCTTAACCTCTCAGAAGTTCCTTGCTTATGAGGGCAGAGCTTAATGAGGTCAGCAGTTCCTGTCACTCTATGGAAGGGCAGCACCTCAAAGCCCTACCTTCTCCTGGTAGTCAATGTCTTTGATGCTACTTAACAGGGGGATGTGTTCATTCATGTCTATTTTCCAGTTGGAGAGGATGAAACGGTTCTGCTTCATATTAGATCACCCTTTTTCCTCTGAAGTGTGTGTGGAGGTAGGAAGGACTAACAGCTACTCCTTCCCCATCCTCGAGAGAATTAGGTTTGGAAACCATACAAATGCCTTTTTTTTTTTTTCCTGATCTCTCTGACATTTATGAGAAGTTGTTTGATGATACTGGTATCATCGGTGTGCATCTTATATTTCAGTTTTGACCAGCGCAATGCACAATTTCTTCCATTTTCCTTAACAGTGCATCCAATGAACCCAAGTGCTCATCTGTCTGTCTCTGAGTATGGTCGAATGAAGCTGTATGAAATCTGTACTACAAAGGTGGCTGTTGGAAGAAGCAAGATCAGATTTTTCCCAAAATAATTTGTCCCCTAATCTCATTAGCTGTGGTGGTCTTATGCCCTGTAGCACGTCCTTTGTTTTGTGTCCTTCCTAGTCTTCTAAGTAAAATCTTTACTGCCATAATTAGAAATGTGTTATTTATGTCATGGCATATTTGTTTATGTAAGTGTTCAATCTATTAAAAAATGTTTCATGTGATGCCCTCTGATCCTAAATTCCAGAGACAAATAATGCATTTTTCCCTTTAACATTTTCTTTTTTTTTTTTTATATTGGGAGATTTCATAACTCTGTACCCTGTCTTATACATCCATTATTTCTTGCTGTGAAAACTCTTCCAGCATGCCAATCATTCTTATCACCAATCAAATAAAACCCTTCTTGCACTGAGAACCACAGCCTTTTCTCGCTCGTATCAACTCTAGCACAGAAATGTTATTTGATTCAGTGCCCTAGCTCTATATATTCACCGCTGGAAACAGAAAGGCTCAGAATGACTTTATGACTGTATTTTCATGAATGGTAATAAAAGTTGATACCTCTAATAGAACACAAACCATCATTTTCCAGAAGTACTGGAGGGAAGGAGAAGGTGCAATACTAAATCCATTTTAAGATTAAGTTTGGTGACTTTATATGACATGTTTGACTTTATTAGCAGCAAATGAGATTTGATGAATTTGCTAGTCCTATGTCTGCCTTCACTAATCTGCCATAGCACCTGACAGACACCTCACAATTTTTTGTAGTTTTCCTCAAAACATGTGTCTAAGGTAAGATGCTTTAGATACTCTTTCAATATTGCCAATTCCTATTTTAAATTGAGGATCTGAGGAACATGTGCAGGCTGTCTGCTCAAAACATCCAGCTTGGCTATGGCAAGCTATATTGACAAAACAGGTGACTATCTCCAGCAGGCCATGCCTGACTATGTACTCTGTTGCTCCAGATACTGACATGACCCATAGGTTCGGCTTCCTGTCTTGGTCTTGGACCTGCTTTGTCACCATGGCCTTGACTGGTTGGTTGGACTTTTGACTGAACCTGATTATCACCACCACACCTGCTCAGCTCACCTTACTCAAGCACTGTGTGACTGTCATTTTTGTTGGTGAGGTCACTGTCTTTGTCTTGCTGTCACTCTGGCTCCTGGCTCTTCTGATATTTAAGCACCAAGGAATCACCTGCCCCTATGTTTTAAGGGTTCCTAGGATTGATAGCCCAAGAACATACACTCTTAATCCTTTTCTGAGGTTCAGCAGCATAAAATACACTCTGATTTATGCTTAAGAAGAGTTAGAGAGACCGATCTGGATCAAAGCAATATCCCCAATCTCACACAAGTAGTCTTTGGCAGCTCAGAGACCACTCTCCTCATTTCCCAAATCCAGGGTTAGTGTCTGAATTGCTGGGATAGCCTTTCCACCTAGTTACAGCAGCTTCAAAGAGCGACCAGATTTTTAGTGTCCTTACCTGCTATTCTTCATGTACACACAGACATACAGAAGATGGTTAGATATCTGCAGGATTGAAGCAAAAAGGTGAATAATGATGCAGTTAGGGAGAATGCTAAATTGTGCAAGTCATGTATTAAATATTTATTTGGATTGTTTTAAGGATATGGGTATTAATGGCTCACTATTTTTGAAAGAATTATTTTTTTTTCATCTAACACAGGTGGGTCAATTATGTTTGATCAAGGATTAATGACTTGTAAAAAGCCAAGACTAGCCTGTTTGTCCAGGTAATTAATAGTACTTTGGATATTCTCTGAGTTTGAAGATTGGAACTAATTGTTTGAAGTTAGTTTTTCAAAAGAAGTCAGAACTGAGGTCTTTGAAGGAGTAAGTCAACACAAAGGTTAAAGTCATAAAACCAAAGACTTAGAAAGCCAGTGATGCTGTTGAACAAGTTTCAGTTCCAACACCTGGGACATATCTGAAAGTTATAAGATGATGGAAAGACTTTCGCTGGCTTAAGTGAGCTTCAAATCATGTACCAGCCAAAGACTCTTCCATGTACTTCTGTAAGTATTTTCTCTGCACACTGTGCAGTTATGAAAAGCCTTCTCTCTGTTAGCATCTCCCACAAGCATTCTTCTTATCAGCCTAATACCTACCATCTTCTAGGCACAAGGAAAATGATTTGTTTTCGTATAACCTCTTCTCACTGTAATCCTGCATCTTTCACAGTTTTTTCGCAATTTTTCAAAGAATGGTAGTCAGGTAAGCGAGCTGAAGAGTTTCTTTTGCATAGAGGTTTTAAGGCTGGCCTTGCTGCTGGTCTTGATCTGAAGCCAATTGAAGTCAACACTCCAATGACACCAATGAGTTTCAGATCAAAACCTGTAAAACAAAAGTAAACAAATGTATGTGAGCATGCAACAAAGAAGGTGATGAGGTTGGGAGTAAACAATAGTATTTCTCCTTTTTTGTGCATTGTGGGAATAGAGATTGACTTGATGAATACAGAGGAAATTAAAAGACAGTAAGGGTGGAAGAAGGAAGGATAGAAAAAAAAAGAAGGAGGGAAGAAAAAGCAAATATGGAAAGGAACATGATGGTATGAGGATAGAATCTGGAAACTGAAAGAGCAGGAAAAGATTGGGAAAGGCCAAAACAAAAAGATAACTCTAGTTACAGAATTAAAAATACATTTATATGAGATGGTAGGTGGCTTCATCTGATCACTGTCACAGATAGCATAGGCACCTACATTTGAGGTACCAATATAGATTTTATTTACAGAAAAAGAGGCCTAAAAAAGACTCCTTGGTTTTGGTTCATTTCATGCTAGAGTAGGGATTATACAGGTCAGGCAATCGTCCTTTTCCCGTGGCTGTAAAGTGGCTTTGAATTAGCCTGAAGGAGGACATTCACATTGCAGATGCATAAAGTTAGAAGCTGGATCTACTCATATTATTTATTTATCTACTTGTATTATTTATATAAAGCTTTTGAAATGTTGGAAACACAGGCAAAATATCAAGGATCTTACAGGTAACGCCATCATATTTGTTCTGAGCTGGGTGGATTTGTCTTCTTACTTTCATCTAGAGGTGCTATGTATGAAGTCCAGAGGCTCCAGTGATTGTTGGGCTCAAGAAATTGCACTGGAATCAGGAATCCTCATGGGCTTGGCTTTCACTTTTGGATAAGGCAGGAGGGGCAGCTAGAGGATACATTTAAGGACCCACTGTGCCCCACATGAGTTGCTCTGTGCGTTTGTCCCACTTGTCTATAGCTACAACAGGATGTGTACACCAGAGAAAGAGAATGACTATTCACATCAAAGAGCAGTTTTGGCCCAAGAACAATCGGGTATAAAATGCCCATGAGTATATTTATCATGGAAATTTGAAGTAGGCTAATAAAACATCAGAGGAGGAAGGGTTTGGAACAGCCCTGCAGTACAAGTACCGGGAGAAGAAAAACACCCCCAAAGCCTAATTATTTTTCAGATGGAACTTGGTACATGTATTACAGGGATCATAACATGCTTCTGCGATAACTGGGGAAGAAGCTTAGAAATCCAGGATCTGTCTTCCAGTCCAATATTCTTCGGTTCATATCTATCTGTCTTTGGAGAGAAAGGTAACACCTTTGTGGTTTCCAAGGGAAGCAGTGTAAATTCCGTTAGGAGCAGGACTGGACCAATTGTGTGAATGTAATTTGCAATATTTTTTTCCTTTCCCGTTTTCCCCATGGGTATGTCTGCATTTTCAGATCCCAGGGAAAAAAAAAAAAAAAAAAAAAGAAAGAAAAAACCCCCACCATCTCTGCCCAATGGGGACCTCCCTCATTCTCTCTTCTGATGTTTGGTTGCTAATTTGCACTTTTCATACACCCAGAAGCAAATGCCTGTTTGACACAAAATAAAACAAGATGCTTCAAGTGCTGTTTGGTTCTTTAGGAAGAAAATAATTTTTGAAAATAAAATATACTCACCAAACAACCCACCAATGCCCACTGACATTCTCCATGGTGTATCTGACAGAGGCAAAATGCAGCACAATACAGAACAAAGAGGCATTTTATATGCCTAGCAGAAATTCTTAAAAGTCTTTTTTTTCTTTTCTTTCCTGGGAAATTATCATAGCTCTAATTCTTGAAAAAAAGCCCATGCAAATACTGAGAAACTATTAGTTCTAAGGGTGGGGAAAGGAGGGGCAGAAAATAAAATAGCTTTTTCCCTTGTATTTCTTGAAATAAATAAATATAGCTTTTCCTTTTGAATTAATTTGTTTTCTTATTCTTCATCTTTTCTTCCCAGATATAGAATTATTCTTTATTTGATAGATAGCAGCCATGAGATAATTTGGGGGTTTGTTTGGGTTTTTTTTTTAATACCAGTTTGGAATCTTTGTTTTCAGAGAAGAGGCCCACTAGGCACAATTTGGGACTTGTTATTAAAGACAAACTAACATCCCCCAAAGATTTTCAAACACTTCATGCCAGAATGTGATATTTTAAAGCATTTCCCATTTCACATAATTGGATGCACGTGGCTTAGCAAGAGAAAGACAGTTTCAGCAAATACAAGAATTAATGCAATTTATTCGAGATGGTCTCACAGGAGAGATATAGATTTTATGCATAATTCTGAGGAAGATCTTCTGCATATTGCTTCAAGACCACTGACCTAAGCTAAGGTGGTTATTATAGACAAGGATGGAATTTAGAAAAAGTTGTCAAATTAGTATTCATCTTGGATCCCAAAATGAGCACAATTATCATCGTTGGGAATATGAGTTCCATCCTTATACTTTCTTGGGATGCTTAGTCAAATAATTAGTAAAACTATTTCTAATGTTTGCATAATAATGAAAAAATATCCATATACCAGGGAAAAAACCCCCACAACTGAAATGTCAAAATTCGGTCCTTCAGATTGATTGTAAATTACATCTATTTAAGACATGTTATTGTGACATTTGTTAAACTGACTTAATATTTAAAATCTACCTCTCACAAATTTGGGACCCTGAGTTTAAATCCCTATTTGACAAATCATTGAGGCCTCTGGAACATGAAAAGGAAGTTGCTTAGATGTTTAATAATCATTCTCTGTATTTATATATCTCGATCACTATGTCAAATGAGCATCTCCTGCACATTTTCTCGTTTCTCCCTTGAAAAATTCTACAGGACAAAGTAGTAGTTTTATCTTCTTTTTTTAAACAGGGAGAAAACAGAAGCATAGGTTACATAGATATGGAATCCTGTTGTTAATGTCAATGAGAGTTTCACTATTTATTTCAAGAGAACGAGCACTTCCTTTTTTTATCAATTATAGAAGTCTAAAACTATATTAGCATTTTGATACTTTGATTAAAAAGCAAGTATTTTAGCCACACAAACATTCTTCTCTTCATGCTGTGAGATATGGTTAGCCTGTATTACATGACTGGTATGCCAACTGAAAAGAAAAAAGGGTTAATTGCCTGTGAGATTTGAGAAAAAACTATGCCTTCTGTTGAGCTGTGCACAAAACTACACTCTGAGGCACCGATATTGACAGATTGTGGTGATTTTAAACATGACATTTTAATTCACTTTCAACTGCAAGTTAAATAATGGAAGATTTCATGATTTGTTTTCTATCTGTCATCATTTTTCTTGAGTCCTTTTGCAAATAAAATTGTGATAACAAGGGATTTTTCACTAGCCCAAAGACACTATTTTAAATGCTTTCTCCTGGGAGCTTTTTCCATTCCTTCTGGCATCTTGCTCATCTGGATTTCAATCCCAGTTACATCTTTACCAATTTACAGGGCTCAAAATGAACTTATTCTTTTTTTATGACCTTGTAATGGGGAGGAGAGAAGTCATTCACTGAGGAAATTCAGAAAAGGAGAGGACCTCAGCCAGTGAAACAGAAGAGACACTGTTTTGTGTGGGTCCCCTAAGGATGTGCAGAATTGCGAACCAGAACTGCTGGAGAAAACTTTCTAATGTCTCCCCAACTCATAAAGAAATATATTCTTGGTGCTTTGTATTTGGGCGGAAGGAGCTTTGGAGCCTTTAGGTGTTATCAGGTTATATACATACCAATGTAAGCAAAAAGTTTTTTCAATGAAAAAGATTTGATGAAAATAGCAAACTTCCAACAGACGGTACTAACAAATTGCTGCATTAAAATAGGAGCAAGAACACCTGTATTTGTACATAATTTTAATCTATATCCCAGCACACTGTAAACTGTAAGAATGCCCACACTATAAAAATGCCTATTCTCTTTAGACTCCTTTTCCCCAGCATTTCTTCAGTCCTGCCCTTGTTCTTCTCCTGCTCCCTCCTCAAAAAACTCTCACCACCTTCCCCTGACTGGCCATTACTGGGCTGGGTAAAAGGCAGCACATGCAATGATATTTTCCAGTTCCAGCTAAAAGTGTGTTAGTTGGCCAGCAATAAGGTTAAGCAGAATAGGATAGGATAGGATAGGATAGGATAGGATAGGATAGGATAGGATAGGATAGGATAGGATAGAATAGAATAGAATAGAATAGAATAGAATAGAATAGAATAGAATAGAATAGAATAGAATCTAATCTGCTGAACTCAGATTGAAATGTTCACTGTAATTAGGGCATTAATTTGGGTGTCTCTCCTTCAGCCAGCGGCGAATTTTCAGGACATTTGTAGTGACCTTACATTTTTCAAGAAGGATATGTTTCTGCCACTTTGGTCAAAATTGTTTGACAAATTCACAAACTGTTGGGCAGAGAGAAGGGTACAAGTGGGGAGATATTTGATAGGCAGACAAATGGAGAGTGTGACCCTATAAAACTCATGTCTTTATAAAACACATAAACCCCCAAGATATTATGAGAATCATAATATCAACAAAAAAATTGGAAAGTTGGGATACTGCTTAACAAAATTGCTTTATGGTAATACAAAGAAGAGGTATTTGGATGTTTCAACCCTACACAGACCATTTAGATCCAAATGAATGTCTTAAATTCCCCCGTTAGTAGAGCTTTCATGACTGAATGGGCAAATTTCACCCAATGCAAACATTTATATGAGTAAAACCATCTAGATTTATCATAAAATCCCAAAAGAATACAACACATAATAGTTGGTATTTTCACGTCTTTTTTCATGCTGGCAAGACTTTCAGATTTTTAAGTCATAAAGCAGCCATATTTTTTTGTATATGCTTATTACATACATATTTTCTCCAACACAGACAAAAACATGTGTAAAAATGTACATATAACCCCCCCTACACACATGTTAATTCTGTAGAAACCTGCACGGACATGAATCCTCAGTCATTTCATAGCATTCCTGACACTTGACTCCTTATTTGGCTTATGAGATTCTTCAGAAGACAGAAATAAATAACTGGTCTCTTTTAAGAACAAAGGCTGAAGTGAATATATTTAAAAGCTGCACTGTGTTTTGATGTTATTATAGCAATCAAAGTCAGAAAATCACAGTAACCAAGTAATAAAGAATGACTTCAAAGCCTAAACTGTCTTACGATGATATGACAACTGCAGCAGTTCATCTGTATTTATGCAATTTATATTATATACACATATATATTTATATTATACACAAAAGTGTATAATTTATGGCTATGTGGTTAAAATTCAGAAAAAGACATGAGGACATAAACACTAACCTACATTTGGTGTTATGCTACATGAAAGATGCGTGTGTGTGTATACATATATACATATATATATATATGTAATTATAGATCTGTAGGTCTATAATATCAATGTCTCATTGAAAATTCATCTTCACTTGTCACTTCTCTTCCTCTTCTGCACTTTTACAGTGCTAAGTCATTTCTTAGCCTTGCAATCTGCTGCTGAAGGCCCTGGAAGTCCAGTTTGAATTTCACTCAAACATCGGTAAGATGTTTGAGATTGGTGCTGGGCTGGGAAACCAGGAGTTCTGGGATCTTTAGTAGTTGGTTGCTAGTTTCCCCTTCTTTGTAACTGAGGGGATAAACTTTCTCAGCACACCAGTTCTTCAGGATAAGGGTATCACTTCAGCATATTTGTTTATCTGCAGCCAGGGGGGTTGGAACTAGATGATCTTTACGGTCCCTTCCAACCCAAACCATTCTGTGATTCTATGATTCCATGATTCATAAAGCTTGACATTTGTAGTGGCTTCATCCAATGCTAATATTACTGCTATCAAAAGATTTCCCTTGGAAAACGAATGATATTTTTTGTCTTTGTTGTGAAAGACTGTGAACATTTATAGGCATTACATGAATTTATGACAATAAAAGGAAAATTTCCAAAACCTGGAAAGCAATTAATTTAAAAGTCATTGTCATTAAAAGTGTTCCCTGATTATCAGCATTGTCTCATTTCTGAATTGTGCCATTTCCTGCAACTGGTTTCATTCCTGGGTATGGAGCCTTGAAATAGTTGGAAGATTTGCAGGTTACAATGACCCCAAAGGCGGTAGTTGGATAATATGTTGGCTTCAGCAGCAAAGCCAGATGGTGGATCTCCTGTTGTCCCAATGTACACCTGCATCATACAGTGATCGCTCATTCAGTTGTTCTTATCCAGATGCTTGTGAGACTGCTCAGTGAACTTAGCGATATCCATCTAATAAAATTGAGATATCAGCTTGAACTAATTTAAAGGTTAGGGCAAATGCAGTAGAGGAATTAATTGCTGGACATGGCTTAAAAAAAGTCTTGAGTATCAAAGGACCAGCATCTGTGTCCTTCAGACTTAGATTTGGGCAATAGGACAAACTGTCTTGCCATCAGATATTTCACAGAGAAAAGTTAAAAGTGGTAAGAAATACATGAGAGAGTTCTCCCAGCAAACTGTACAAAAGTGGGGATGGCAGAGTTGTGCTTTTTCCCAAGATGACATGTGACAGTGCAAGACTTAGGCATAGAGATAGTGCAGACTCAAAATTGCCCCCGTATCAAAAATTATTTTGATTGCTGATGTGTCACTCCAGATGTATTGCTAATTTATTTTCCTATTAATTGGGGGCAAAGCACTGACAGCTTTTCACTATTAGTTCCATCATTGTTTTATTAAATTAATAGTAATTAAGTACTTTCCAGCTTCCTGATGACTGTTAGACCCAGATATCTATGACAGGTCATTAGTTGTAGAGAAGAATGGTCAGGCACTAATATTAAGCAATGAGATTGCTTATTCATACACTGCAGAGGTTAGAATTAATAATCATGCTATATTGAATCTCATGAATAATTCATAGAGAAAAATCCAAAACAATTTGCTATGGTTAAGAGAAGAGATGTATTTTTGAGAAACAAGGGCCAAATTACCCTTTGCTTCACCTGGGTGCAATAATCAGGAATAGATTATTTGCTGGCAGGCAGAAGCAGAGGCTTGGGGAAAAGTGAATGCTGAAAGAAATTTGGGATGAGAGTAAGAAGCAAAGTTGTTACACGCTTGCTATGTGCTGCAGCAGAAAATAAATAAATAACTTAGACCAATGTTATTTTGGGAGGCATTAAATCAAAGAACCAGAGGAGATTAGCATGCTGCTATTAAGTACTCATGAGAACACACCTGAGATACCTGCTGGAGGCCTAGACTGCTTGGAAAAAAAAAAAAATAGAAATACCAAGAAAAATGAGGGTAGAAGGGATTATTAGGCACTGGAGTAAAAGCAGTTATTTGGAGATCATGTAATTATAGAATACTTCAGGAGACAGGGACATTTTTAAAGAGAACAGTGTGATTTTCTTGAATAAAATTATTTCTTGGTGGATGTGCTTATGGTTGTGGGGGGTCAGAGCCTCCCAAGTTTATCAATACTGTCTGCAACTGTGTGCACGTGGGCTGCACATTGCATCAGCTGCCTCCACGGGAAGACAAGCCCTTAGAGAAAAGGAAAAGAAATAGCAGCATGGCACCATGTCTACGCAAAGAAGTTGTGATTCTGTTCCAAAAATCTTATTGATGACTTCCTGAGCTTCTCTTTATTAAACTGGACCTGTGAACTCCTGCAGTGGAGGCCAACCTGTTGCCCAGGCATGATTTCACTGCATCTCTAGCAGCTGACCACTCCTGGGCTCACGGTGGCACAAAGCCTGCCAACTCACACGTTCTTCCCCCATGGAAGAAGCTAATTGAACGAGAACTGTTGAAAGCTTCATTGGGTCATCGGATGCTCAGCCCAGCCCTGGTTTTGCAATGGAGCTATAGGATTCTTGGGAAATCTTCATCATCTCCTGCTTGTAAGTTCTCCCCGTCTTACTGAGATCTTCTGGCTCTGAGCTGTGCAAAAGTGTTGGTGGAAGGCTCATAAGTGCAAAATACTGACAAATGGCTGAGTTAAATGGAAATATGAATAAAATAGCTATATATAATATTTGAGGGCCATCAGAAGAAACAATATTTAGGAGGGAGAGAAAAAAACAGGCAACTAGGAAACAAAAGAAAACTTAAACAACATGGGTGAATAATTTGATCAAAAGTGCTTCGCCTAATAAAAAATTGATGCATTTTAAATTAGGGGAACAAAATTTTCAAAACATAGTGTTGGGGACTTCCTTGTATTTTCAGTGGCACTAGGAACTAAAATCTCACTCTGACTTCGAGAAGAGCTCAGAAGTCAGACAGCTGTACTCTTGCACCAGTGCCTAAAGGAAGCACCTGACACAAAGTAGGTGACCTGAGCATTCCCTTGCCTTTCATGAGCAAGCAAACCGATGCACGCTGCTCAGTGTTTCAGAGACAGGCAAAACCAGTCTACACTTCTTTTTCTGCAGTGAAACCATTTACGACACTTCCCCATTCGGAAACAAATCGGCACAACACCTGGGTGGGTTGCAAAAGCTTTTTCTAAACACTGCTGTCACCATGCCTTCGCCATCCATTTGTGTATTAAGCTCCTAATTTTGAGTGCTAGCAAGAGGTTTCTCAAAGTTCACATAGTGTAATTGTTACCTAAGGCTGGGAGATTCTGCTCTGCTTTCTAGGTTTTTTAGCTGCAGATAATTTATGAGATTGCTGAGGAGGTTGAAAAATTGTTTCACCTCTCAGTTGTTCATGCTTGCATTGGTTTTACAACAGATGGGAGAGAATTTTGCAGTCGTGAATGTTTGATTCATGCCGGCCGGCTGCCTCCCATTGCTTGATGAAGGCAAAAGCCAGAAGGCTGGAGAGGAGCTTTGGTGTTTTTTAGAGCGTTGGAGCTAGTATGACATGTATATATATATATATATAGCTTTAAAGCATAAAAGTAATTCTTTAATTCAATGTTTTGTCTGCTTTTCTTATTTATATGAAGTAGCACTAGTGAAGCTGCACAGGGTATCACAGATATACATAGACCTACAGTAAGGTAACTAAGCAGGAATAGTGTTCTTGGTGTTAACTGTGTGAGACAAACCGACATCAGTTCCCAGTGACTTATCTCATTTTGGATATTTTTTCTATTACCTACCATTTTAACAATCTAGAAATTCCAAGCAGATGGCACAGATGTACATATACTGTCATAACAGAATTTTTAGGGATAAGGACATCATAGACAGTTGGATCTGGGTTTTAGTCCCTCTTTGGTGAGTAATTTCCGACACTGGTCAACTCACTTGGGACCAGGCAAGTTTTGGTCTACATTTCTGTGTCTGTCTCAGATATATCCTCACTGTCCTTACGCACCTGACTAACCAAAGAGTTTCATGTTGTAGCTGAACCTATCTAATGACTGACCCTGCTAAAGGGGAAGATCTGCCCTCAGGCCCCCGTTGCCATCAGCCTCATAGTTGTGCCATTCCTTTGTGTCATTTCTGGCATTTATCTGATCCCTCACGCAGCGTGAATACAATGCTTACTGTTGGGTTTTGGAGTTTTGGGAGGGGTCCTCTTACTTTTGTTAGGGTTCATTTTCTAAGCTTTAGCTTCTAGAGGTGATTGGTGGAGGGAAGGGATGGGATCAGGAGGGTGGCACACACAGTGCAAGGGAAGCATTTAGCCAGAGGCTGGAGATAAAGGCAGTAGAAGATGTGACTCGTGCTATTGATATAACTGTCTTACCTACAGCATGAAAACTCTGAATTATCTGATTTAGGAGCTTAGTCACCAAAATTCCCTTTCTTTTTGTGGTGAGACATCAGCACCTTAAAAAGTGGTGATTCGGATCTCAGATGGGCAGGATCTTCTTTTCCTCTCTGACTCCAAGGCAGCCTAACTGTTTAGCAGGGATGGTTAACTTCTGGGAAGCTAAACCAGAGTGAGTTGAACTCTAAACTGAGTACTTCAGTTGAAAGCCTGAAATTAGGTGGGATCTGGGCCCTTACCACCAACAGAAAGTCGCAAGGAGAGCAGGAGCTGCTAAGAAAAAGGTATTATTGTCTGCCTCCAGGAGTTTTTGTGAGAACAGTTTCGTTATGAGTAGACAGTAAAACCTATTTTTGGAGTGAGACTTGTATCTGTATCCTAAGTGATTATACACTAAACTGCTGATAAGATGAAAATTCCACTTCGTCTTTTGGGAAGAAAAAAAATTTAAAAATAAAAGCTTAATTGCCTCTAAGGAGCGTTTCAGGTAAGCTAGGCAAGGGAACACACTGGAAAGGCATTAGGTTTAGATATAATTAGGGTTTCTAATCACTTGGTGGCATCAGACCCTAGGGAATGTTGTTCCAACACACATATTTAAGGGACTTCAGGCATCTCTAGAGCAAGGACAAAATTGAACAGAGCTGTTGTAAATGCCAAGAACATCAGAATATTGAATTCAAGAGATTACAGAGGCGTTTGGGTGCTCAAATCCCTTTTTGAAATGAACCTTCAGGCTTTCTGTGCCAGAGTTCACCATCTGAAAAATGGACAGTGTCTTCCCATATTGAAGGAGAGCGGAATACCACAATGACAGTAAAATCCATATCCTTCTATAATAAGGAGTGGGAGAGGAAGAAATGGAAAGCTTTTATATCTATCTATTTATCTGTCTACTAGCTGTATTTCCATAAGCGGTCAGAATTTGCAGTTTCCTTTATGATATCTGAGAATCCCCTGTCTGGTGGGATCTTGCAAAAGCTGCCTCCTTAATGTCTCCGTATCCCATTTCCCCACTTGTAAAATAGAGATTGTAAAACTTATTTTGTCTGGCTGAGCTGATCAGACAGAAAGCACTTCAGGGCAGGGACCATCTTTTACCATAGAGGAGTACCACATAGGAAAGGTAATAAAAAAGTATCCATCCAAATTGTTTTTAATAGAAAATTGTATTTTCAACAGAGGATATGGGCGTACAAATCAATTACTGTATATTGTAGGAAAGATAATGTAAAACTTGCCCAACATTCCCTTGAGGCTCAGTTCTATGGTTACTTGATGTGAGATAGGTTATGTATTGTCATTTCTACTACCCAATTTCTCTATTTCATTTAATGAGTATGTAAAAAGCCTCCTTTTGGTACCTTTGTGAGGCTTCATTCATGCTTGCGAAACACCTTGAGCTCCTCTAATGGTGGCTGAAAAACGTGATTATTCTGACACGCAAACAATAAAAAGTTGGGGAGTAGGAATCTCCATCTCTCCCTTTAAACACATTTGACTTACAAGCTCTATAACTTTCAAACAAGATTAGCATTATCAATAAATCACCGGCTTCACAGATGAGAAACACGACAGAATGCCTTGTTGCCGAGGCATATATAATGACAATAGGTGCCTTAGCAACAGTTATAACTGCGCTGCAACAGATTGTGCCCTAAAGCAGAAAATATCCTGCACACAAGAGGTTATTCAGGTATAGAAAAAAAAAATTAAAAAGTTTAGTTATCATGGTTAATGTTTTCAGGGTAGAGAGATAAAGAGAGCAGGAGCAGGAATGGTGGGACTTGGGGAAGGGGAAAAGGGGAGGGGAGAAATTGCAAAGCTCTCAAGCTTTAAGACAGCTCAACCAGCTGTCGGGTAGCCAGGCAGAACAAAGTAGAGCACGTTTTGGGAGAAAAGCATCTCTGTTCGTAACCACAAGAGTATCTGCAGGTTCAGTGCTCTCGCACACTACAGAGTCCTGACGACACGTATCTTGTCCTGTGAGTCCCACGCTTGGTTTTCTGACAGCTCTCCCTCCTTTTCTCACACATCCTCCCTGTGTCCCAGGGCGTGCCTGGTTCTCTGGCTTGCTCCATCCGAAATCAATGAGAACCTCATCGTCTGTGTGCCAGGCATGCTCTGAAAAGCTGATTTGCCACCAGTTTTACTGGTGCAGCTCCAGGGAGCAATACAGGAGGAAAAGAGGAGAGAAAAAAAAGAAAATGAAAACATCAGAAAGGCTCACCTAATTATTCATATATAATGCTTCCAGCTCGCAAACAGCCTACTGTAAGATTTCAGAAGGTAGACAGACTCTTGAGAAACATTTAAATAGGAGGCATGGACATTTGTCAACAAAAGATGATGTTATTTCAGTTCAAATTAGGAGCTGGTACCAGCTAGTGGCCAGGGCTGGAATCAGCGGCCAGGGCTGCAGAAGGCTCTGAAGGGTGAAGGTGGGCAATGCAACGTGGACTGTGGGATGCCATAGAATCATTTAGGGTGGAAAAGACCTTTAAGATAACCAAGTCCAACCGTAAACCTAACACTGCCAAGTTCACCACTAAGCCATGTCCCTAAATGCCACATCTACACGTCTTTTAAATATCTCCGAGGATGGTGACTCCACCACTTCCCAGTTGTCCCTTCTACTTCAGCTGCCCAATTCACTTTAATTTAAAGGCAATCGTGATGCAGTGGGATAATAATTAATACTTGTACATTCAAAACAGCTCTTCCTTCCCAGTCTCATAAGTCTGCACTGGGTTCAGAGCTGGATCATGAGTAACTTCTGCACTAAGGACCATTTCCTTTCTGTTTTAATGAAACCCAGACAACATAATTTTCTACCCTTGTTAAAGCAGAATTAACAGCATTTGCAGAAGGGTAAATGTCCTCAAAATATGTCGTTACTGTGTTCTAGCACACTGATTTTTTTTTTTTTTTCCAGGAGAGGAAAGAGAACTATCTCTAAGTAGCTACAAGACATAGTATGTCCAAGACTTTGTTTTACCTCAGATTTCTTGTGTGACCTAGAGGCACCTCTTGAGACCTGGATATCAAACAAGGAAGAGGGGGCTGCTTTGTATTGCCTAAACTTTGTGGTGCCCCCCTGCTTGAATTACTGAACCGCATGAGCTCAACCTCTATGAATCCCCCTCTAGGAAACTCCATTCTGGGGTTTCTCCTTGTTTTGGAGAAAGTTGCTTCGCGTACATTGTTCCTAGGATTGTTTATCTGTTACCCCTCTCTGTGACTTCAATGTTCAAGCCAAGCATCAATTTTGCAAACTCTCATCAGTTTTAGACTTCACAAATTTTTCCGGGTTTTA
Organism: Grus americana; assembly: GCF_028858705.1. NCBI lineage: Eukaryota > Metazoa > Chordata > Aves > Gruiformes > Gruidae > Grus > Grus americana. The sequence continues at coordinate 5,277,744 of NC_072854.1, read as the reverse complement.
GCACCAAAATGGGACAGGAGGAGAGTGCTGCTACTTCATTCTAAGCCTGGAAAGAGGGAAGATTGTTCAAACTACCTCATCTTCTAAAAGGTTTCCGGGTGGTGCAATGGCACAAGCAGCCTGTAAGTCCTTCCTGTGTTTGCAGTTGTCTGTGATGAGCGAAGTCCCAGCTTGCTGCTCCAGCCAGACAGCATCACTGCTCAGGGGTGAATTTCCATTGTGAGAGGTGATGATACAGATCTGGGTATCACCGGCACAATAATAATAGCCTCCACAGGCTGCTGTATTAATTCTTCAAGTGGCATCACACAAAAAAAAGAGCAAAGCTAACACAGATAACTCCTCTGGGAAACTGGACCCTCAGGGCAGATGAGAAATTACCCTCCTCTCTGCTTTGGCATCCTACGTTGCCTGCTCTCCACAGCTCTGCGCTGTTCTGAGCTGTTTTCTCAACACATGTCATGGCAGGACGAGCAGCTGGAGATGATGGAATATACTGAATATACTAGAAAGAATCAGCCCTGATGTGAGATTGTAGCTTGGTTTTGGTTTGCGGTTTTTCTTGACTAATGCCCAGAACAGAAAGGGAATCCCAAAATGCTGTTGGGACAAGTGGCACCTGCTCCTCAAGCTGTATCTGCCTTCAAAACAAGAAGTCCTGCAGTGCTCACACAGTGAATCAATTTGATATTTTTCACAGCTGGAGCACATTGTGGGCAGCTTCCCTCAGGATTACTATTATGAGTATTTTCATTTGGAAACAGGTTTTGGATAAGACATTTTAAACTTGGAAAAAATCTTTGTCTTTATCCCCTCCGGCTGGCCTAAGCAGGGACCAGAGCTAGCCCCTTCGCCTCACTCTGTTCCCCTGAGTCAGCTTCAGTGCGTTAAAGACCTACGGCAGAGCCCAGTGAAGACAACAAATCTGCTGCAGACATTCATGGCTTTTAGATCAGAGCTTGATCACGTAAGAAAAGCCATGGGGACGCTGCAGAAGCTGCAGGTAGGTATCTGCATACAGGGACGCAGTAGGTGCTTTCTGTCACAGTGAGATGGGCACAAGAGAAATACTCTGGTTTGCTTCGTCAGCATAGTGGCTTTATGCACTTTCGAGTAATATTTCTTTTCATTATGAAGGGTGGTTTCTGAAGAGAAAGGGTTTTACCCATTAAAAGGCTTTCTTACTAACAAAGATCAAAACTTCCTACTGTAAGTTGCTATGTGTATTTCTAGAGCAATAACACGTAAAAGTTTGTTCCAAAGCATTTCAAACAGTTTTAAACAAAGCGACTGCGAAAAAAAAATAAATAATTGGGTCAGTATTAACAGTCAAAGCTGCCACATTTACTTGAGTGGCTCTGCAGTGGAGATGGCTGGGGGCTAAAAGGGTGAAGCCCATCTGGAAATTGTCCCCACTGAGAAGACTTCTGGTCTTAGAATGAAAGCTGGCTTTAGATTTGACTGAGTTATCAGCTTTAAAATAAGCAGAGAGGGTCAGATTGTGAACTTGCTTTGCTTTCCTCCAGTTATTCGCATAAAAAGTCCCACTTGCTTCAGCCTGCTCATTTCACTACCTTTTCATCAAGCTGAAGTAGGGGCTTATAGACCCCCAATTATATGCAAGTGTATCATAAGATTTTAATTTATCTTTTTTTGGTTATTCAATTTTTCCAGCTGTATATCATTAACAAGTTGAATTGGTCCCTATTGCATTTAATGCTTTAAAAATAGATTATTTTTAAATTAACAGCTTCTAATTCTTTCTTTCTTGGAAGAACATTTTTGTTCTTTGTTTATTTGTTTGTAGGAAACCAGGATTCTTAAGCAATCACTTGATTTCAAGAGCTGAGCCTTTAAGGAAAATATCAGTTTTATAAATCAATGGTAATACTATGGAAATACTATTGACTAGCTTGGCTCAAAACACCAATTCAAGTGAAAAGCTAAGGACAGGTGCATACAGAAAAACATAGAATGCAGACTCTGCTTATTTTTCACACTCTTGGAGCAATACCTGGCCCTTGGAGTAGCCCTATAGACCACTCTAAAAGAAAACACCAACCACTGAAAAGATGAGTTGATTAGGACATACAAGAGCATGGGGTAGACTCTTTCCAAGGAAAATGGTGCATGTAAAATTCAAAACTGGACCTTCTTTATTTCAGGCCAAATTATGCTCCTGTTAGAAAGATTTTTTTTTTTTTTTCCTTGCATTAACAGTCTTGCAGGAGCTTACTGAGTTGACTGCCTCGAAGGATGTATTTTATTTTTTTTTTTTCCCCCAGAAAACTCACAACTTAATCAAATCAGAACACATTTTCATTCGGTCCTTTAGAAAGGTTTCTTCAATATCTTTTCCATGCCAAATTCAGCCTCTAGCCACTTCTCTCTAGAACTGTTTAATTAAGCATTTCAGGGTTGGACGTTTTGGGTGGGTTTTTAATTACATGAAAAAGTTTCTCTCTTCTTCTTTTTTTTTTTTTTTCCTGATGCTAGTATACAACAAGCTGGTAGAAAAATTTTACAGTAAACTCTCCAGAAATCAGGCAAAAAGCAAGCAAAGCCAACTGCAGTTTACATCAACATAGATTTATTTTTCTCTTCAAGAGGGAATGAGTGTTTAGCTATGAGGTTCTGCAAAATAAATTACTGAACAGTGATCCAGGTTATCCATTTGCATAATCTGGCAGTACTCTATTAGCAGTATGAAGCTGTGCCAATTTATAGTAATTAGTGAATGAGACAGTACAGCATTGCATTGAGAAATGTTATACAGTTCTTGGTAAGGTGCAGTAAAAACATGTCCCACGGAATAGATATTTACCATTTGATATTTTCACCAGCTCCTAGTGCTCTGAATTGCAAACTAGACCTGAAAAGAGTAACTTGGTTGTTGTTTGCTATGTATTCATTTTCCCTTCCCTAAGTTTAGACTTAAATATTAATGAAGGAGAGAAAGATTAAAAAAATAAAAGCAAATCCCATCAATCCTGTTCAGCCACGCTGTGGGAATCCATCATTTTCTAGCTAGTGGCAATACAAATAATGCAATGTCTTTTTCCTCCTTGTCTTTAAGGATAGAGATACCTGAACTACCTGGAAAATAAGTAAATAAAAACAATGGAATATTCAGCTGCTTGTGTATTCCTGGCACACAGATGGAGCACATTTCTTCTTGATTAGAACAGCAAGAGTTGTCTGTCGTCTCTGCCAAGCTCCAGCTCCAACACTCAGCACTGAAAACATTCCCTTTTGATGCTTCTTTGGCCATAACTCAATCTTTCTAGTAGCAACAAGAGTTGAATAAAGGAATGTTTTTCAGTTTCCTGCTGAAATAACAAGCCTGAGGAAAAGTATTGGGCTGTGCTGAAGAAAATTCAAGAAAGAAATTTCTTGTTGGATTTAAAATGATGATTTAACCCAAGACTATTTTGGTTGGTTTGGTGGGGTTTTTTGTTTTGTTTGGGTTTTTGGGTTTTTTCACTTAGCTGTCTTTTGTAGGTGGATGTTTTCAATGATACATTGCCTGAATTTTATTTTGAAAATACTGAAACATTTTTCTGCTTTTCCAAAAAGAAACATATCATTAAAATTCCAGTGAATGCTCTTCTTATATGTAGCATTTATCTCAATTTGAGAGGCTGGTGGGGGTCCTTATTTATCTGTGCGTTTGATTTTGTGCAAAAATACACACTCAACTGAAACTGAATTTGAAAACCTGATTTAGTCTCCATGAATCAAGTCATAATTTTTATTGAATATGCTCATTCACAATCTTGGCAGATGAATGTAGGGCTCAGGGCTGCAATTCAGCAGGTTTTAAAAGCAGCCATCAGAAAGTGTCAGAGGGCCTGGTTTCAGCTGCAATAAATTAATATCGGTAGCATGCTGATTTAGATGAGCTAATAATAGATGCTGCTGAATGAATCCCAGCATATAGTTTATGGGAAACAAAGCACTTCCAAGGAAGACTTATCCTACCCTAAATAGCTGTCTTTGAATATTGTTTTGATTGCCTTAAAATTTAACGTATTTTCACTGCCTGTGCTCAGGATGAACAAAGATATTTAAGAACCTACAGTAGACTGGGGAAAAAAGGGTGAATGTCTGAAGCCCAGTGATTTCATGTTACAAACCCCAGATAAACCAGGTTATGGCCAGACTTACTTCTGTTGAGTTTCTAGGTACAGGAAGGCAGTAAAGGCAAAACCAGGTCAAAAAGCTCTGGGTTAGCCCTTGGGTTTCTTTTGATTAGCCGTCGAGCGTTGTTCCGGCGTTAATTCACCTTGCCTCTTAGATTAGATCGAGCTGCAGCAGGGCTCAGCTCTTTCAGACTGCAATGGATCAGCCGAGCGTTGCAGCTGACCCCTGATTTATGGTCACTAACAACGTTATTTCTTATCTGACGTGGTACCCATTTCACTTCTGCTAAGCCCTCTAAACCTAAAAGTTAGATTAAAGACTAAACCAGGTATCTGTTCTGCAGACACCAGAAAGAGGTCACTTCATGGAAATGGTGATTCCTCCCGTCATAAATTATGTGTTCACAAGTGGTGGGATGAATTACTCTGGAAATGTTTGTCTCTTCACCGACTATGCAGATGGCTTAGAAACCTTGTACAGATCAACTTTTATATATGCAGCATTCTGTAAAATGACCTTCATCGTGCTGTCTTCCTCACGCTAACTAGAATTTGAGGTGCCCTGAAACAAGAAAAAAAGAATTCAACAGGGAAAAGAAATAATACGTCTAAGGTCTCAGGCACATTAGAAATTAATGAATTTGCTTCATATACCATTTTAGAAATACTGAGGGGTTTTATTGGTTTTTAAAGAGCAAATAGACTCATATTCTGGTTTTCTTGAAAACTTCTGGCATACTTCCTATGTTGTATCATTTAAAAATAAGCACAACTTATTAAAAAAAATACTCCCAGTACTGTGGTTTAGTGTAAACACAATCCATGATAAAAAATGTTGAAGAATGTGAAAAGGTTTTACTGGATTACAGAAAAAGTCTTTAAGACTGCCAACTTTTCAAGAGAAGTCTCATTTTTAAGAAAAGTTGATTTCTGATGCAGAAAAACATTCATCACCCAGGTCTATTCATAAATAAACTTCATGAATAAGTGAATTATGAGTTTAGTGTTCAAATTAAAAAAAAAAAAAAATTGCTTTGGGAAAAACCTCAGTTGACAAAATTTCAGGTTTTCCAATGGAATTTTTTCAACTGTATATAACCTTTAGTTATTATTCTGTAATAAATTAACTTTAAATAGAAAAAACTACAGTATTCAGTTTTTAAAATGTTTCTTTTTTAACATTTCTGGACTTTTTGAAATATCTTTCCTACTTTGAAATCATACACCAAATTCAGTCTAAGCCAACAAATAGGCTGAGGCTGCAGAGATGCATTTTTCACTACGTAAAATATTTTCAGGAAGAAGCTCATTTTGTCTCACTCACACCTAATTTCAAAACCACTATGAAACTGCCATGATCCTAAAAAACATCTACCTGGTTATTTAGTTATGTTAGCATCACCTTCCGCATCAGAACCATCCTCTGGCTTCCTAAGGCAATAATTTAATTGTGACATTCATTGGCTACACTGGCACAGGAGAAGCTGACCAAATCCATAACATCACTCCAATGTGGACTTCAGATGTGTGATGTAAACCAGTTGTCTAAGATCCCTCTATACTTAATGAAAAGAAATAAGAAGTTCCTGAGATAATTTATTCCTTTCTAAGGTAGGTCTGTGAGACAGAGAAATCTTCTGAAGATGCCTCTTTGTTACCAATAATATGAAGGAGAGTGATCACAGCTAGCTTAATTTAAGCATCATCTTTAGGCAGCTCAGTTGAAGTGATGTGAATCCCACTTTTAGCATGGCACACATACAGAAAATAAAAAGCTGTCTTAGAATAATGTTTTGTTTGAATTTTTTTCTAAAGAGCTCTTATTCATCACGCTTTTTTGGATGTTTACATTCTTCTTCGGTTGTTTTTTTCTCATTCCACTAATGATTTTGTGTAGTGCATTTGTGCACATTAAACAATAGATCTTTATTAGGTAATTGAGTTCTATTACAGTTTTATTTATTTTTTTCAGATAGTAAGAAAGAGAAAATAAAAGATTAGTACAATACAGAATATCTATGCAAGGCAGAAGGGAAAATAATTGGTTGCTATACTTGGTTTAATCTATACAGGGATAAAACAGATAAACCCTGCATGTAAGAGGGCACCGGCAAGATTAAACACTTAATTGTGGTGATTCTGGCTTACATTACCAGGGTTAAATTCAGGGTGAGAAATTTTCCAGCCTAACACACTGGTAGGGGAAATTTTCACCTCTTTTGGAAATAAAGACCAAAGATCAGGCATTAACATCAAGATGATCCTGCCCCTCTTCTGCAACTGTGTACTGCAGTTACCTGTAGCATACCCTTTGCCAGTTCTGGAAAGAACAAGAGCAGCTATTGAGTCCCTGTATCACACTATAAGGCACTGCAAATTTTAATCAGTTGGGTTAAGAACACTTATTTTCAAAGCAGCATGTGACAACCTATCCAGAATTGCACCTCCTCGGTGATTTTTCCAGTAACCAGTTAGCACCTTTTGATTTAGCGTCTCAGTTTGTAAAACCACAGACTATTATTGTCACTGAGTGAGGCTGTTGGAGGGAGTGTTTGATTTTAAAAGGCTTTGTGCTGTCTTAGCAACTTGTTCACTACCTCAGACAATAAAGACAGGGGAGGGAAAGAATCACCAGTGAATGGAAATCCAAGCACCAAGAAGCATCACCTGATGTCCTTTCCCAAGTCCATCAGTCCCATCAGACTGAATCTATTTACATGAGCATCTATTCTTGTTTATCTTTACCTGTGGTTAGGTTTACCTTCCTTCTTTTTATCAATTTTGTCAGTCTTAAAGAATCCCAGCTTGCAGTTCCTGTGTCTCAGCTATTTCTGTGTATTAGCAAAATGATTGGTGATAATGGCTTTAAATATTCTGCTCACATAGACCATACTATGACTTTTACAAAAAAAAAAAAAAAAAAAAAAAAAAAAAGATGCATGTATTAGGTATATATATGTGTATATATATACACAGAGTCCCTAGGTAGCTTAGTTCCTATGAAGAAATATAAATGGATAGTAACTTTCTTAATCTCTTTTGTCTCAAGGAATGATACACAGTGATGGATAAAAAGAGGCAATAGACTGTGATTCAGTAGTATTATTGCTTATTTCCTCCAGCTCTTAAAATCACTGACCCTCTGCAATTGATGTTCTTCCAGTGAAGAGACGTGTCTCTATAGACTGCATGTGCGTTACTGCTCGTACAGGCTGAATTCAGCCATACCACTCCACATGGCACTTTACCTCTTGAAAAGTATGACTGTGAGGGAGAGATGGAAGAATTTGCCCCCAGATCACTGCGTGAGATTGTAATTCCCTCTTTGACAGGAAATAAAGGCTTTTCCAACTCACTGCTGGACCTACGAAGCCCATAAGTTGACAGATGTGTTTAGTTTCTAAGACAGAGTGCAATTGCTTTGAAGCTCATATGCATTCCTCCATGGGGAAGGGTGGGCCTCCTGCGTATACAAAGTCCTAGTCACAGTACCCCATGTTGTGATGAGAAGGGACCTTCCCTGACTCTCCAGTACACTGTCCACCTGCCAAGTGGCAGCAGAGACACTGTACCACACAACATCATGTGCTGGAACCCTACTGGCTTCAGGGAGATGAAATTTAGGTCCAGTGCTGAGTATGAACACCATTCAGTGGCCACGTCTTCTCATAGGGGTGATAGAAAGAAAGAGGGAGCAGGGAAGAGCTTAGGAAGAAAGAGAGCACGGAAGTGGGTAATGCTGGGGGAGAGCTGCCAGAGCAGTAAAATCTCTTGCTTCCAGGTCACTATGACTTACTGCCTCCCACTCTGTACCTAAAGCGATTCAGGGAAAGGATCATAACTCTCTCCATCACCGTCCCTTTCTTGGGCTGCTCCCAGAGAAGCATAATTACGTGCCAGCCCTTACTCAGGACTCAGCCTAAGGGCGCAATGTAGCCCACAGACACCAGCGATGGAAAAGACCTATTAGGTCCGTTTAGCCAATTCCCCGGACGTTGCAGAGGTCTTCCCTTCCTGCTACGTCCAGTCTTGCTAGCCTTGGGCATGAAGCTGTCATATAGCTGATGGGTTTGCCACTTCACAGGTTCACATGTTGCTGGGACTTCTGACACTGGGCTTCAGCAGTTTTTCAGATGTATAATAGATGATGTTTATGTGACTGCAAAGTCCCCATGACCCTCGATGTGTCAGCACGGGTAACAGCACAGTCTTTCATCTTGGGTTCAGTTGACACTACAGCACCTCACTGTAGCAGATGAGCAACAAAATAGGGTCTGTGAACAGCAGAGTTGATCTGGTACAACCTGGCCCATGCACAGGACTGGTGCAGAAGTAGTTTTACTGGGTAAAGTGGAAAAATTAGTAGTCTGTGGTAGGTGTGTGGGTATGCTGCACAGCAATAGCTGAAAGAGGTGTTTAGCCTTTGCAATGCTCCTCTGAGGACATCTTCCCCATGCAATGACACAAAGAGCAGAGAAGCTAGAATTTGTGCTGACTCAGGCCTTCAAAGTCCATATGCCACAGGAGGCTCCGTGCCCTCAAAAAAGCATGGTAACAGATTTGGGTCTGGAACCACTGCCATGGTATTTTTGCTTGGTTTTTTCTGAAGCTACAACAGTATCTATTAGTTCATGGTCCTTGCACATCTCCATAATGCTTCCCTTGTTTTTCCCTATTTAATATTCTACTCCTCTGTCCAGAAATTAGGGGAAGTAGGAGCCAAGTTTCTATCCACCTCCCACTCCTCTTGTTCCCCTTGCCTCTTGTTCCTTTGCTAGAGGCACAGCACAGCAAACAAATCACTTCTGTTACCTGCCTGGATTCAAAGTGCAAGTAGCCCCTTCAGGAGCAGTAAAACATTTTATTCCCCTGCATGGTACTTGAATTCACACTCTGTTGCTTGTAAAGCAAAAAGTTAAAAGAAATAAAGGCAAAGAATCAGTGTGTGTGTGTGTGTGTGTGTTAAAGAAAAATAAACTAAATTAAACAGGGAAAAAATTAAACAAAAAAAAAAGAAGGAGAGAGCGAGAGAGATACCTGCAGAAGGAACAGAAAAAAAAAATTGTGTGCTTTCTTAAGGATTTAAAGAATGGAACCAAGAGACTTCCAAGAGCTGAGAAAAGTGGATTTTAAAAAAATCATTCTCCTCTTTAGGATTTAAGGCTTTAGATTTTTTCTGTAAGAAATTTAAGAAGTCACGCTGCTTAAATCTTTTCAGGATTCAGGCAGGCAGTGGTGCAATATTAAGACATATGTAAGTTTAATGGGATTAATCAAGCATTCTCTCAGTGGAAGGTAGAGATGGAACCTAGACAGTTAACATAGTGAGAAGCCAAATTGTTAGATGAGTAAATCTAAGTGGGGAGAATCCCATTCCTCAGTCCTGCCTCTCTCCCTCTTTAGGGTGCCTTTGTCACTCCCTATGTGGATCTGGGAATGAACCACTTCCTACCTCACTTTCACAGCATTAAAATGGAAATAGTAGTTTCCCTTACCTTGGAGGGTTAGGGAGGGGATAAATACGTTAATTTGAAAAGGTTATGCCTGCATAAGCATGAGCACCAGGGCTAAATAGGTATCTTTAAAAGTTACCATCAGGAAGTTTAAAAAATAGTCAAGCCTTTGCAAAGTTTCCTTGTATGCTCTCTCTGCTCAGTGCTCTGAACTTGTCAGCTCCCCATTGTGGGTTACTTCTGCCATCTGAGCTGTGCTTGTCCTCGTGCCCTGCACTCTAGTTTGTACAGGCTCCAAACCCAATGAGGTCAGCACTTCAGTAGTGGTTAAAGACAACATGTCTTAGAAGCCACAAAGTCTCTTCTCTGGAAGCCTTCCTTTCTCAGAACCTCACTTCTCAGTGAGGCAGGGGCTACAGATCTCGTCTTGAACCTGCCTGGTTTCACAGATGAAGCATAGCTTCTCATAACTGGCTTTTGCATCCCACAGGTCTTGCCTCTTCCTACCTCAGAAATTTTCCCTCACAGTGCCATGATCTTTCTATGCTCTGTAGGCCAGCAAATGAGGTACAGCTGGGTGGCCTCATTTGTGGTCCACCAATGACCCATGCCTGACTCAGCGTTATGGAGTAGGAGAAAGCACATAGTGTGAATAAGCAGCTGGGCCAGAGACTGCCAGGTGGTGCCCATACTTGGAAGAGGCCCAGAGGAGGCATATTTAACACAATTACTGTATGCCCCAATTTGCCTCAGATTATTATAAAATATAGACATTATCCCAGGTCCCAACAAAAACAATTAGAGCACTATATTATCTTAGATTTTGGTCCGGGACACAGAACTTCCTTTATTTCACTTTCTTAGATTCTGGCCCTGCCGACTTACTGTTCCCAATGCCCTGGATGATGGATAGGGCGCAGGAGCCTGTGCTTTGAACCATGTAACCTGGTGGTGAGCACTGGGAGTGGGGTTATCCTCCATTGTATGATCTGGTGATGGATGCTCATCCTCAGTCCTAGGACTTTGCACCTTAACCACAATGTGACCAGACATATTGAATGTTTTCCTCTTCTTATTACATGACCTGATGAAGTATCAACAATGTAAGAAGTTCTGGAATGTCTCCTTGTCACACAAGAATGTGGGAATATCAGGCTGGTTCACTGAATCAACTGGATTTTATCCCAGCCATCATTCTATCTTTATTCCATTTGTGGAATTGTGGGTATTCAGTTGTCACTGTTTAATTTCATCAACAATTTTCTCAAACTTTTTGAGATCCATCTTGAAAACACTGGGATGCTTTTGCCCCTCCACTAGGTAGTGTTTTCCCTTGGTCTCCTAAAGTATCAGTAGAAACAAGCCCTTTGTTCCAGGAGGCTAAACAAGTCTTTTCCAATCTGTTTTACGTTAAAGACTCCTCATTCTCCTGTCTTTGGGATCCACCCTCCCTTGATTAATTACCATTTAAGTGTTCTTTGTTGAAAGATGAGTGACCAAATTTTACAAATATTTACGGGTGAGTCTCATCTGCATTTACAAAATCACCAGTATTTCTCAATCTCTACAGGAAAATTTTCTCCTGTAGTACCTGGGTATTACATATGTCCTTTGTTCACAGTTGCATTATGTTACTGGATCCAGAGTATTCTGTAAATAAACTTCATTCAAAGCTCCTTTTCCTCCTTCCTGTCATTATTTTTCCCCAAAAGTATGATCTTACATTTTGACCTTATGGATGGAAACACAACAGGCTACACTGTGGAATGCGGTACAGCGAAGAGATTTTTGTGCCAGCTCCAAACTGGAAGCATATAATAGCCAAAATCCCTTTAATTCGGTGCCACAGTTCGCCAAGCCAGCTATGTAGCTTTTAAAAGCTGTTGTCTTGGCCCAGCACAGCGTAGAGTCCCCAGCCAGTTCTGTCCCACTTGGAGATTCTCTGCCTTGTGCTATGCTGTATGTCAACCCCTGTGTGGAAGTCTTTGGGTGAAGGAAATCAGAAAATGTGGTTTTTTCTTTCTATGAAAAAAGCAAAAAGATTGAGGAAGAGAATTAAACCTCACTTTAGTAACACTGCTTGTTTGTTGTTGCCTTTATAGTTGTACCTGGAGTTGAAAACTAAGCCAGGACTGGTGGGATTATAGGAGAGAGATGCTCTCCCAGTTAATCTAGGTGCTGATCCTCAAAAGTGCATGCCATTTTACTCAGATGTAGCCATTTAAGTCAGACATTTCATGCCTGGACTTCCTCTGGGGGAAACAGGTAGAAGAGGGAAGGATTCCTCCAGACGGCAAGAGATCCACTCAAGTTTACTAGGATAGAGTGATTAAACACCCTCTGGAGCTGTCCCATTTCTTTAAGGATTAGATGATTAGTTTAGGCTAAACTAAGTGCTTCAGGACTTGGCTTAGAGTCAGCAAGCAAGCTTCAGTCTTAATTTAACCTACTGCTTAGTTATTAGCACGTTCCCTGGTATGTCTTTTGGCCTGTCCCCACTGGAATTCTCTAGATCTTTGGAGGGAGGGAGACAAACCTCATGGACTGTTTCTAATATGGACAAAAATGGATCAGGTTGGCTCCTTCCAATTTGCATAGTCTTCCAACACTATCCCAGCAAGTTTTACAGATTCACATGCCTTGATGTGCTCTTATGCTAAACCACAGAGCACATAGCACATCTTTGTTTTCGTGTTGTGAATGCACCCCTTGGGGGGCTGCAACAGAATTCTCTTATAATTTAGGAACATTTTATGTTAAACATGCACAAACTCACACACTACTAAATATGTCTTACAAGCAGAGGGCAACACAGCAGACCAGGAACAAATTAAAATCCAAGTACTCTGCAAAGAGAACATAGCTTGTGTATAACGCTTAGCTTAGAGGCCGTAGAGTTGCTTCTATTTCTGTTTTATTTAGCAATTAGAATAACAGAGTAATTTAGGGTGGAAGCAAATGTTGGGAGTCATCTGGTCCAACCCTTTGCTTCAAGCGGGTTAACTTTCAAATTTGGTATATAGATGTAGCTCAGCTTTTTGAAGGCTACGTTAGGTGAGAGGTATGCTGCTCCTAAATATTAGCAGGAACTTGGTACACACATTCTGGGCCTCACTCATTCTGGTGCTTGTAATATAAATCCAGTTGCTCAAAGCGAAAGAAAAACAGAATTAGGTCTCCTGAACGTCTCCTGACTTACTTTCAGGACACGGTGGCTACTTCTGTATTAAAAAGCAACAGTCAGTTCCATTGCTGGAACCGATCTTTCTCTACCACTGTTATTAGAAAAGCCACACGCACGCTTTTGAGTTCACGACAATAGGACTTCTTCTAAACGGTCCCCAGCATGGTTTGGGAAATAGCACAGGGACCGTTCCCAATAGTTAACTTTAGATACAGGTATTTTAATTTAAGGGGAAGAAAGTTTAATTGTGTAGGTGCAGGCCATTCCATGTTACTTAACCTCAATGCCTTCCAGCCACACTTAATTTACTTGCATAGACATAGAGTCTCTCCCTTAGAACTAACCTTTTCCTTTTTTTTTTTTCCATATAGTCTAAATGATGTCATCTCCTCTCCCTTTTTATAGTGGTAAAACCAAAACGCCTCATAGGCCATATATGGTACTGGAAAGGGTTATCATGAGGTAGCAAGCCAAAGTCTTTAGAAGAGGTTTTACCGTATTCTCCTTGCAGCACTAAGTAAAACAGTACCTGTGATAGCTCTTGCTGTGCCACATTGCTTAATCAAATTACACAGTGCTTTCATTTGCTCTAATTCTTCTTCAGTTGGAAGCTTTTTTTCCTCTGAGTAGAACATTTGCAACCTGCCTTTTTACTGTGCATGCAAAAAGTAGCATGTTTTTAACTTCTGAAAACTCATTCAAGGAGACAGCATCATTTTTGTACATGGTGTTCTCTGAGAGTGCTGCGCATCCTGCATGCTTGGTTGGTAGCAGCTTAATGCTGTCACGGTCCTCCAGGGGCTTGTCCCATGTGGTTATAATTAACTTTTAATGTCTGCCTTCAGGGCAAAACACTTAAGGGGTTAACCAGTTTTCTCCAAAAGAATGAATAGTTAAATGCTAACATACGTTTATCAATATATTCAACAATGCAGAAGAAAATATCGAGATTTTTTTCTTCTGCTCGTATCATATTTGTCTAATTCAGAGTCACTTGCCAACTTAAGAGTGGAGACTATCCCTTCAAGTCTTGTAATATAAATGTGCTTGCTACACGCTTAACACAAGCTTACTTAGTAGCTGAGTCAGTGTGAAGCTTTGTTGGACCAGGTCTCGTTGGCATTTAACCATTGCAAGCACCTGCAGTCTTACTTTCTCCCATAAGTACACATTGCATCATGCTGAGACCTAGGAGAGTGTCTTAGTACAAGGACGTGTATGACTTTGCAACTAAACCAGACAGACTTTACTTATAATGTTGCCAGAGAAATGGGGAAAGTTATTATATAAGGGTATCAGTACTTCATCAGCATCTGCATCGCTAGAGTGGGATTCAGTTCCTAAACACAGCAGTAGGGTATCCAAGGTAGCTGTTCAGTACTTAAAATGACACTAGACATCTATATTTGGGGAACTTGATCCCACCTTAAATTTCAGTGTTCACGAAGCTCCTCAAACACAGATGTCTAGTGCCATTTTAGGCGCTATGGGTTATCCTGCCAATCCAGAAGGATTCAGGGGTCCTGTAAATCCTTTGATACCCAAGAATATCTCCAATGACATCAGATCATTGCACTCAGGAAACTAAATTCTTCTCACTGAACCGAAACAGTACAATCTGGCATCTTTCTGGGGATACCTGACTGAGCTCCAAAGGAACTGTTGTGTATGTAGGTTGCAGTCTAGCACAAAAGTGTCTGGCTCTGAAGCAAGAAGCTTAGCGGGAGAGTTGCCTGGCTTCTTATTCTGTAGTCAGCACGTCTGCAGCGAGCTCTCGGCACTGCGTGGTGTGGACATGCCTCGAAGGTCTGTTCTGAGGCTGGAGTAAGCCAGTGGAAGAAAGGCCAGTGCTCTGAGCATGCTGAGTGAGCCCACGAAGGGAGACTGAACTTGTCAAGAAGCTGAAAGACTGGCAAAAAAAATTACATATTTGTCCTGCTTTGCTCCTGTATGCTTGGCTGTGATTTTTTTTTTTCCATTGATTTACAGTTCAGAAATCTTGAGACTTAAGGGAGCATAATATGGCATGAGATTGTTTCCTCTTAGATGTAACGGAAGATTAAGTCTGTGTCCTGAAGATCTCCAAATTAATTCATTATGTTCTTAAAGAAGTAACAATGGATTCAGTTGCTTTAATGACAGACACTACAACTGGGGAAATGCTTGAATAAAGCATTTATATTCTGTGGGTATTTGTCACCAGATTCTCTAAGGTATACTAAAATCAGAATATCGTAATTTAGGGATGTTCCATCCTCAACCGCCCCATCCCCTTGTGTGTCACTGACTGTCGACCATCACGTTTCGGAATTCGGATTCATCATCCCTGGTGAGTACAGCAAACTGCTGGCCCACCGCCGTGCTCTTCACCGGGAACTGCAGCAGCGAAAGCCCAGCCTGTGATATTTCACAGCCTCACTGCTCCTCAGTGGCTGAAGCTGATACCAGTCTCTGTGATCTGCAGGGGCTGAAAAGTGGGCACATTTTGCCTTGCCTGCTATGGGAGCAAAAACCGTCAGCAGTGAAACGAAGAGGATCTCCAGGCTGACAACAGCTCAAGCAACCGCAGCTAAAATCCCCAAGAGCTGAATAAGAGTTGTAGATAGAATGAAATTAATTATGTGGCCTGGTCGCTTCCCATGCATGTATATTAAATAACAAAATGCAGAATGATGATTATCCCACTTTTAGGGATGGAAAAGAACAAAGCACAAAGAAATAATCCATTTGCCCTTACATTGTTTGGCAAATTAGTAACACATGTAAGGTAAGAGCCAAGATCTCGTGAGTCATAGTCTTTCAGCTGACCACACTTTCAAGACTGCACAATGTTGTAAAGCAACATTTGCTGGCTTCAGGCTGTTAATTCTCTGCATTGTCAGCCTGTTCTATTGAGACACGACTGAGCAACATTAACTTTTATACATAGTCATTTCCCTATTGTTGACTTGATCTGATCTCAGTGGAGAGTTGCTGTCAGTATTCCTCAAAGAAAATGAGCTACGTTAAACACCTTCAACTGGTGCTCAAGCAAAAGCTTGCAATCTTCAGTCAAACATAACTGCCTTTGCAAAAGGGAAAAAATGAGGAGGAAAAGAGCCTGATACATAGCTTATTAGGGATTTCAGAAAACACTTAACACACTTGTCTGTGTATTGTCTGTCACTTCAGAATATCTTTGACTTTCAATTTACAAAGTCTGATTTACTATCCAATTCTTCTGCATGTCAAAGAGCACAACTATGAGGTAAGGCCTCATAAACCACGTCATAACGTTGTCCTCAGTGTTTTTAAGGCTCATATATATATTTATGACCAAAGAGTCAACCTTAAACAGCAGATTTCATTGACGTTAGGAGACATCTGGGGTAGCTCTCTGACAATCACTGCAATGACACGTGGTATGCACAGTTATGCAGTATAGCTCTTGGTAACTTCCAGTTAAATCATCCACTTTTAAAGAACATCTCAACTTTATGAAAGCAAAAGAAAGTAATATATATCTTTTCCACTTTCCTCTCCCCTCAGTATTACAAGAAACTAAACCCCACTGTGTCAGCCCAGACCATATGTTCTTCTAAATCAGTCTCCTTTTCCAACAGTGTTGGAGTAGGTGGACACCATAAGAGTGAGGTCCCAAACCACATCCAGAAATAACAGAATTATCTTTCTTTTGACTCACTTATGCTCTTTTATAAGTCTGTAGCTATTAAACATTTTTCATGCAATCATGTAATTCTTCAAACTCTTCCATAACAGACAAAGTTAATGTTTTTGAAAACTGTCAAATGATAACAGATTTGAAGTTATCTATATTGCTGTTAATAAATTATATTAATTATAATTAGCACACTTTTATTAAAGCAGGCTTGGAGAAGCTATGTATGTATAACCCAAAAGACAATTTTTATTTAGAAACTCTGATTTATGTTGGGAGTAGGGAGGGATGTAGCTAAGTTTCACGGTATATATATGACCAAACCGTGCCATCAGGCTGCAGAGCGATTATGGACTTGGTATTGCTGTAAATGAAAAATATGTTCACAAGTGGATTGAAATGGTCAAATATAGATAACTGCATCATGGACACCTCTATCTGAGCTAATCATCTACACTGCCTTTTATAGACAGTGGAGAAAAAATGACATACCTCAGTCTTTCCTACCCCTTAACTTATGCTTTTCCTTGACCCTAAGTTACAGACAACCCTTAAATCCCTGCAACCGTTAGATGCAATTGAAACCTGATTCTTCTTCAGTACTCTCGCCTTACCCAATATCAGCTGTACGGAAGATAGGCACTTAGTCTGAGATACTGTGTACATGTTGATTTTCAGTGGAGAAAGAAGTGTTTCCACAGGATTGTGGAAAACCATTGCAAGACTGGTGTGATGAATGGCCTCCTTGTGATTCTTCTCTCTCTCTCTCTTGCCTATAGAAAAACCACAGACCACTGGTTAGACGTGACTGTTACCTTCAGGTGGTTACATTTAGGTAAGATTAATTATTCCTCTCTGATATCCACACAGCACCCAGCCACCTCTGAAGATTTCACAGTCAGTCGAGGTATATTTACAAGTCAGGCTACTGATTTATAACCAATAATTTACAATATATTAAAATAAAAATCTGATGAAAACTTCACTGTCCCCCTGCTGAAACACAAAAAAAGGACAAGTTCCTATCTTCTGTTAATAAAATATGCTCACTTCTTACTGCCTCTCTTTAGCTATATTAACCACTCGCCTGAATATAGGTTAATCTGAGGTAAAGAAAATGTTGGGGTTTTTTTTATTTTTTAATTTTCATGGACTTTGAGTGGGTCCATAAAAAGAATGTTCCAAAATGTATTTTAAATACATTTATAATTTTAGCCATATCTTCAGCTTCCCTAAATTATCGTACTTCTCCAGAAATCAATAGAATTCTGTATTTCAACTAATTGAAGATCTATCTCTTTATTTTTTCCATTTTAGGGAATTTGGGAGCTTTTCTCTTTTTCATATTAATATTATTTTTTTGTTTTTGGTTAAATCTTTTCACCAGTGTGAACATCTGAGCCTAGTAAAAATACACATGAGAAACAGACTCATCAGTGAATGCTATCAAGTTAAATTATAATAGTATCAAGCAATATTCTATTCTTAGTTTCAAAATTGTTTATCTTCTTTTCCCCTTTTGGAAACGTGATCTTAACTAATAGTTATTGTGCACGCTCTTCAAGTTTTTTGTATCTTTTCTTCGGGGAATACCCAGGGGAAAAGAAATCGCAGAGTTTAAAAGCTGTTTCAACTTTTAGCAATTAAGCTCTGGTGAGCGTTGCAAGAATATTTAATGCTCTACTGCTCTATCTGAAGAGGATCTGGAGACTTACGAGGAATTACAAGAACATGATTTACAAAACATAAAGCTCACGTTGTCAAAGCATCCTCTGAAACGCTTTCAGATGAGAAAGTTTTTCCAGCGTTTCATTAGAAACAGGCAGCGGAGAGAGTCTCACGGCATTAAGGCATTTTTGGTTTGTTTTGTTTTTTTGCTCCTATACTTAGGAGTAACTTGTTGGCTTTTTTCCACCTCGTGCTCGATCTCGCAGATGAGCATTAGAGAGAATTTGGAAATGGAAGGCCTTTCTGTCTGCAGCTAGCAGGGTCAATTCAGTGTGGCAGCTGCGAGCGGGTGACATAGACTTATATTGACACAACCCACTTTTTGCTGCAGAATCACAAAGCGAAAGCACCCGGGGCTCTTCTGCCTTTTTCAATAAGATACGAATTTTTGTCTTCCTTGTATTAAGCAGAGATCTGTCATCTTGACTTGTACACTAAATGGTCCATTCTGACTGCCTTGTTTGTGTCCAATCCCAGCCAGGATCTAGAAACATGTGTTAACATTCGGCATGTTTGGGGGCAAGCGGGAAGGGCCTGAGGCTAGACTCCCTGATGTCTGCTGGAGGGTAGTCAATAATCATTAGCCCTTCAAGTGGTAGATGCCCAATATAAACTGTATTTATTTATTTAAAAAATCTTTACTTTAAGCCACAGGGAAAGGCATTTTAGAGAACGCGGCTCCCCTGAAGTAACGAAGTGGTAATAAAGACGTAGTGCCATGTAAGTGAAATTCTGACTTATTGGGAGGGAGCATGGCTTTTTAGCACTGTGTCATCAGCCAGAGCAATGGGAAACTATTAAAAGTAATTAGCCCATGCATGTCTGTCACTTAAGTTTATCCCTGTGGTGATAAAGAAGTGTGATTTGCCCCAAGTCTTTTCTGATTGCCAACATCTCAGCGTTCGCCACAGAGCTAAACCTGCGGCAATGGGGGAAGTTCTAATGTTCATTATAGTCAACACGAGGTAAATGAAGCTGGGCTTTTTAATTTTATTTTTGATGGAGTTCAAAGAAACCAAGTTTGTACTAATTAGATATTCAGAGAAACTGTGAATCTTCTCATCTAACTGTGACTGTTTATGTGTGGATAAGTGTCAGTGGCAGGCCAAACATTGCTGTCATTTATATTTCCACCCATCTTGGCATGAGTGGAGTAGAATGGTGTTGATGGAGCGACTTATATAGCACACTTGTTTCTATTTCTATGTTTTTCTGCTGCACATATATATCAGAATATTGAAGTGCCAGAAAAAAAATTCCAATAGAAGGGAGTGAACATGTAAGATAGCATTCAGTGCACCTAACTTTTGAAGTCCAAAAGTGGGAAATTAGTCTTGCCCCTTGCAGATGATGTAAAGAACCAGGTACCTCCAGAGGGCAATTCAGTACATCCTAAAGTAAATGGAATGGGTTGCCCCCTTGAGGTGTCTACTGATGTCCTTTGGCTATGGAGAGATCTTTGATCTCTAGCTGAGATCAGTTACCCCACTTTCATACAGCTGAAATCATGTGAGAAGATTCCCAGTGGAAAAATGGAAGGACTCCCATACCGATCAGGTCCAAATTAACCTAGTTTATCATCAGCCAAATCAGTTTATCACTGGTATCAATCGTTTCAGAGAAAAAGAGCTCCAGCAATAGGAACTACGGATTCTTCTATTTATATTTTGATATTATGATGTTGTCTACCAATATTTACAGCTTTAAACATTGAGTTGTCAAAGCCAGTAATCTTTTCAAATTTTTTTGAATTGTTTGCATGGCATCTGTGATGTGAGTTCATCATTTTTAAGGCATTCAGCAATATATTTAGTTCAACAAGCCTGCCTGTAAGTGTGTCTCAGTGAAGCCACAGGGATTATGCACATGCCCAGGTTATTTGCTGAACTGGGGCATTAATCTTTAATATTATTGCTTTGGTTGTCCAGCTGGATGAACTGTCTGCAATTAGTTACCCTAAAATAACTGCATATGCACTGACAGATTCAATATCCTCTCTAATAAATTGGAAAGATAGGTCCTAGGTTGAGAGCTACCGATAAGCCGCTGGCAAAATGACCTAGGAAGGGAAGGCAGGCTTATTTGACAGTAGGTTTCATGATATTCTCGCTTTAATGCCATAGTTCTTCTGAACAAGTCTCATGTTTAACAAGACTTGGTGTGTAGTGTAGCAGGTTTTTTTCACATATGGCAGATGAGCATTGACACATGTAGACCTGTGCATATCCAGAGGTGGCATATCTCGTTTAGCTTGTAGTCGTGTTGGAAGGACCAGCTTTAAAATTGTCCTGAATATTTCCCAGCTTTCCATCTCACGCTTTAACATACAAGCTACACAAAAAAGTTATTGTTAAATGATCCATATTAAGTCTATAAAAAACACTAAAGCCTTTGCCATGACCTTATTCAAAATGCCTTCCTTCATCTGTCCTGTGGTACAGCCTATTGTGGTGGTGCCTTCAGGAAAGGTGTTGGAAGAAATGCTTGCTTTCCTGTAGGATTTTCCACCTAAATAGCCAATTGTTCAAACTGTGAGAAAAGGCATGGGAAGATCAAGAATATGCCTCCACTGGAATCTGAAAGGGAACTTATGGGGAGAAAAGTAAAAGCACTTCTCACTGTAACTCTGGATGAGGTGCATTAGGCACCACCTATGGCTTACAGCACACAGGTCTGCGCCAGTGTGTCCAGACCTGTGCTGGTACTCACACCTTGTGCTTTAAACCTCACTCACAAACATCTCTCTACTCAGTCCTCTGAACTGCAATGGAGACACATCACGGGAGTTTGAATGTGTGGTGGGTTGATCCTGGCTGGAGGCCAGGTGCCCACCAAAGCTGCTCTGTCACTGTCCTCCTCAGCTGGACAGGGGAGAGAAAATACAACAAAAGTCTCGTGGGTTGAGATAAGGACAGCGCGAGATCACTCAGCAATTACTGTCAGGGGCAAAAGAGACTTGAATTGGGGAAATTAGTTTAATTTATTACCAGTCAAACCAGAGCAGGGTAAGGAGAAATAAACCCAAATCTTAAAAACACCTCCCCCACCCCTCCCTTCTTCCCAGGCTCAACTTCACTCCCAATTTCTCTACCCCCTCCCTGCCAGCAGCACAGGGGGACGGGGAATGGGGGTTGTGGTCAGTTCATCACACGGTGTCTCTGCCGCTCCTTCCTCCTCAGGGGGAGGGATCCTCACACTCTGCCCCTGCTCCAGCACAGGGTCCCTCCCACGGCAGAGAGTCCTCCATTAACTTCTCCAATGTGAGTCCTTCCCACGGGCTGCAGTTCTTCACCAACTGCTCCAGCGTGGGTCTCTCCCACAGGGTGCAGACCTTCAGGAGCAAACTGCTCCAGTGTGGATCTCCCACGGGGTCACAAGTCCTGCCAGCAAACCTGCTCTGGCGTGGGCTCCTCTCTCCATGGGGCCACAGGTCCTGCCAGGAGCCTGCTCCAGTGTGGGCTTCCCACGGCGTCACAGCCTCCTTCAGGTGCCTCCACCTGCTCTGGCATGGGGTCCTCCATGGGCTGCAGGTGGAATCTCTACACCCCCTCATCCTTCCTCCATGGGCTGCAGGGGGACAGCCTGCCTCACCATGGTCTTCTCCAGGGGCTGCAGGGGGATCTCTGCTCTGGAGCCTGGAGCGCCTCCTCCCCCTCCATCTGCACTGACCTCAGCATCTGCAGAGTTGTTCCTCTCAGATCTTCTTACTCCTCTCTCTGGCTGCAATTGTTCCTGTTTTGTTTTTTTTGGTTGGTTGGTTGGTTGGGTGGGTTTTTTTGTTTTTGTTTTTTCCCTTCTTAACTCTGTTATCCCACAGGCACTACCACTGTTGCTGATGGGCTCGGCCTTGGCCAGTGGTGGGTCCGTCTTGGAGCCAGCTGGCATCGGCTCATGGGGGAAGCTTCTCGCAGCTTCTCACAGAATCTACCCCTGCAGCCCCCCTGCTATCAAAATCTTGCCATGCAAATCCAATAAAATCTGCTATTTTAATTTTAAAGTAGTGAAATGTCAACATCCATTCCAAGTTCATCATTAAGGTTACCTCCATAGTCAAACAGAGAAGTTACATATTTTTAGAAGGTTACACAACAAATCCTATAAAGGTCCTTCTTATAGATTAGAGATCCAGAAGAATTAATAATGATTTTAGAATGCCATTTTATACCTATCTGCTTTTTCCCACAGTCTTTTTATTGTTTTCCAATAATTTTGGTTTGTTTGGTTGGGGTTTTTTTTTTCAGAAATAGGTTAATATTAATCTACTTTTTCAAAACTTCAACAATTTAATTCTTTTCATTACATAAACTTGTTGTTTTATTATTTTGACATAGTGTTTCTCCCTCCTGTTCACAGAGAAAAAAAATCCATTCTTTCACAGATTTATGACTGCAGCTGATCATGATTCTGCAACATTCTCTCTATCCCTCTCCTATTTTCTTCATTGATCCACTACCTTACTCAGTATTTACTGTTACATTTCAAATTTACCCAGTTGTCAGTTCAATTTTTATATTATTCTGAATGCCTCCATCTCCCTCTTTCCTTGCAAAGACCAGTTCTTAGACTGTCACATGCAACATCAATTTTCTTCTTTTTTTTTTCTTCTGGGCTGTTGAAATTCTTTTGGGAAAATCTAATGATGCTTAAGGTTATGTCATGATGAGATTTTTTTCCCCTTCTTGTCCTTGTCTAGAACCAACCGTGCATTTTACCTACATCTAACTGCCATCTCATCTGGGAGGAAAGCTAACCCCTTACAGAGACACCTCCAGAGCAGAAATATTGTCTCACACATCTACTTTAAGATACAATGAGTTGCTTCTGGAAGTTTCTTTTTCCATGCACTGTAGATGGAACCTTGAGAATTCTCTTACACATGTGGGTTTTAGCTGTTTTAGGTGAGGTGAATCTCATCTGCCTTTACTTCTTTTATCTGCTCTGCAGACAATGGGCTGTAAGAATGATTGGAAAAGAAAGGCATGAATGTCCTTGGGAAATGCACCTTTGGAACGTTTCTGAACTGGACATCACCTACCAGGGACTTTGGATTTCTTTTCATGTATTGATTTAATCTGTTTTATGTGTCACTTACTATTTATTCTCAATTAGTTGTGTCCCTTTCACCTGTCTGATGCAAAAAAAAAAAAGGGAGACTTTTTAAAATTATTATTCTGAATTACTTCATTGTGACCAAGCTAATCCTCCATTACATCATGACCGTTCTTGGGAGCCATATCAGTGTCAGCCAAGGGGAATATTAAACATAACAAAGACCACTTTTCAGAAAGTTCAGAATGCCTACCTGCAGCTAGTCAGGTATTGCCAAAATGGTTCAAAGTACCTCCCCAAACCACTAATAAGGTTTTGTTAAAATGTGATTGTAAATTTTAGTTAGCTTGAGTTAACTTCGATAATGCAGTACCTCTGTTAAATTTCTCTTTCAAACATTCCCTTAATTGCCACTTGCAACTCATTGGAAACTAGCTAGATAGACCTATAGACAGACAGATGGACAGACTGACCGACCAGGTCCTCAGATCACCTATAAGGTTTCTAAACAGTACGTTACAGGACTTTAGGCAGGAATCAGCTGCTTCACTTCCAGATGAGTGGATTTCAATAGTCTCTTTTGGTCTAGGAAGCATGGGTTCTGACTATTCTACTTTGGCAAATAATTTAAAGAAATGCACGGAAATGAATACAGTAGAATATTTATCATTTTTATTCTAGTTTTATTGAGTAGTCTTTTCTTTAAGGTGCTTAGGACTTGTATTTTGTGCATTTCCAAGGTGAAAGTAAAGCCTGACAAATGATAATTTCCTCAGCAGAGTGCAGCTCAGAGGTCTCAGTCAGAAAGAAGCAAGAGCTCTGCAAATCATCAGATGTTGCTAAGGTTTGAATAAACTTGTTTGCTACATCCGTTCAGTTTCCTACCCAGAGAATCCCTCCCTGCTTTTCTAGCTATCTCCTTCTCTGAACCCCTGGAGCAGGAAGATTCTGCCTTAAAGCTATCGGGATTAATTATAACTAACTAATACCAACTTTCTATTTACCCACACTGTTTCACAAAGGTTTATAGCACACCTGAAACAATCCCCAAACGTGTGCACATTTATTATTTAGGAACTCTTCCTCAGATTATAATTTTAGTTCTCCTGCTCACTGTAAAAATGTCTGCAAAAATAAGGGGTGGGGGTGTAAAAAGTCAGGAGAAACATCCCAGAAGAAAAGTCCCACTGGCTCTAGGGCAGACTGAAAAAAATCCAAGTAGTGCTTATTTTAAATTTTTTGGACAAAATTGTTTCTTATTTTTCTTGGTTTCATGGATTTTATTTTTTTTAAAAATAAAATATCCTAAACTCCTGAACTTGTTAATTCAGCATGTTGAGTTTGAGTTTTTTCAGAGAAATTATTTAGGAGAAAAAGGAAGCTGTTCTTTATGGAAGACCTTTTTTTTTTTCTTCCCCCCTGTAGAAAACAAGAAAAAGGCCCATCTACCCTTGTGCTTCTCCTTTCATAGTCAACTAATTTTCCACTCTACATTTCCTGGCTCTCTACCAGTTTCTATTTCTCAGCCTTACTTCCCAGGGTGTGTTGCTATCTGCCTGACGCTGAAGGCATCCAACAGGATCTAGGCTGGCGAGAGGTATGGGATGGGACTCATTTCAACAAGAGTCACCTGGTGCCTGCTATCCCTTTACAGATAACAGAGAGAAATAAGTATTTCCAAGGAGTAATTTATCAGTCCTAAACTCTAAAGCAGATCAGATGTATTGTGCAATTAAAGTCAGCTTCTCTACTGATGATGAAGAGAGGTGAGAATAACTAACTGACATCTATAGGTCCATTTATATGGCTAAGCACAGGTGCTGGCTTTTTCCCAACTTCTCTCTATGCTAAAGGATGACATGGCAGGGTGTGGGACCTCATATTCAACTGCTCCATCTAGAATATCGGGCAACTGGAAACAGAGGTTGCACATCACCAGTACAGCACCTATCAAGGTCATCCATGAGTCATACTGTTATTTCATGGTGGAGACAAAACATTCTTCCCTTCAAGGTGGTCAGTCTGGCACAGTATGCTTTCTGATCTGCCAGAACTGCTGCATCACACACTGCTGGAGGACTGAGTGGTCCAGAAGCCTGTATCATGCCATTCCAGAGCACAAATTACAGAATAACCTCTTCCAGAGGTAAATTTTCTTATGAATTCTTTGAGGAGTTAAGATACGTTTTGGGCCAGGAGGCTTTGTAATTTGTACTCAATACTAGTTCAGACCTGCTATGGAACAGATGATCATATACCCTTCACAACAAATTTAAGACTATATTACCTCATTTATGCATGTATCCCTATGACTGCGCCTTGAAAACTGGGATCATTTTATCTGACCCCTGGGTTACACCTGTTTTATTCAAATAGATGAGAAAACAACACACTTCTTTCTTTTATTTTGGTGAGTGTAGAACAGACATCCAATTACTTGATAATATAGGACAGACAAACTATATTTCAAGCATCAGACTCTATCATCCACCTTCTTTTCTATCCTGAGTTTCTCTCCTAAAGCAATAGTTGAATGTGAATTCACTCAGTGTCATTTTCCAGCCAAACTGTAGTTACATCCATATCATCACGTGTTTCTTATACTCACATGCCCCCAGCTTTTCCATTCTCCTTCCCAAATGCCTTGCCCTTGTACTTAAACAACTTAATAAGCCCATGTTTTCAGTTGATTCTGCGCTGCAGTAAAGGCTATACATTCAAGCTGTTCTAGTTGCTTTCTACTGTAAATGCATTCTTCCTCTTTATCTGTGTTATCTCTTCATTAAATATGTATCTTTCTACTGGAGTTTTTAATCACCACAGGGATCTATTCCATTTCCATGTGAATGATTTGTTCTTTTTTTGTGCAAAGAGGAAAACACACTTTTAATGTAGAGAGTACGCTACATGTTGTACGACTGATTACATCTTTCCCCTACCTCACCCTCTTTGTACATAAATGTACTCACGTCACACATTTCCACTGCTGAAAGGACAAAAACTTCAAAATGGCTAGCAGAAGACATGCTTAACAGATGCTTTTCCAGTATCTCAACCCTTGCTTCCCTCTGTACCATGAATTAAAATATTAATCATAGCAAGCTCTTTAAATCTGAGTGTCTGCATTTAAAAAGAAGTGAGTTTAGCATACAAGAAAATAAGGCACTAGCTGTTGTAGCACAAGTCGGGCATGTGTTATCCACAGCCTGGGAGAGAGGACAGCACCCATATGGCCCTGCCAGTGTACACATGCCCTGGGTGCTGTAGAATTTAGGGTGGGGTAAGGCTCTCCAAAGGGTGACAGACTTTGTCTTAAGATGGAGTGAGTGATCTTCTGGAGGTGTTTTTATCTCTCAGTTGACTAAGACCTCAACCAGACAATTGGCTGAATGTTAATTTCTTTATAGTTGCAGTTAAATGGGATGAATCTGACCTTTGTGTTTTCCTTTACCCCAAGGCTCAGTGACCCTTACTAAGGGCAATAAGTAGCTAGTAGCTAAAAGACCAGTGTTTATGCTGGAGTAAATTCTTGTTAGCCTGAAGCTCTAGTCAACTCTGATTCTTGGTTATCTATTCTCATGATATAAAATCAAAAAACACTGTCCTTTTTGGGATCAACAAACATGTCACAGTAAAGTATACGAAAAATAAAACCTCTGCCTCCTCAGAGACTTGGAGAAATTTAAAATATTTCTTGATGTGGTTTGTTTGTGGGTCACAGCTTTCCTATGGGCCTGATCCAACAACTAATTATGATCTGTGGCTCTAAGGCTTTCCTAAACAAATAACTTATTTGTGGGAAAGGAGAGGCTGTATGAAGATAAATGAGATAGACTTTCTGTGGCATTTAGTCATTGGATAAAGCTAATACTCCAGGGAAGGGATGTGAGGAAAAGGAAAAAAATTCCTTTAGGTATTTTAAGGCCTTTTTTATCTTTGCCTGGATGAAAAGACAAAGAGCAACGTCCTGATCCTGCCTCAGCTCTCATGTCTTGTTTGCATCTGCATTGGAGGCTTGGTGTGACGCTCATCTTACTAAATTTCAGCCTTCTGAAAATTAGGTATCATCTGACCTAAGCTTGGCAACTATTTTCTGTTTGTACAGGGAAATTTCCAGTGGGTTAACCATCCCACCCAAAGCTTCCTCTGAGTTCTGCAGTTTACAGAAGCTCACTTGCAAACTGGGAATATTTGAATTTTGGAACAAATTCAGCCCCTAAGCTGGATGCAGTTTTCTAGAGAGTGGGAAGAGTTGAATAGCAGGACAAATTCAGGGGATGTAAATGATTTACTTTTTTAAATGAAACTAGATTCTCCCTCCCCCCAAAGAAAAAAGTTTTAAAATTAATTCAGATTCCAGGATAAATTTCATTGGTCAAGTCAACTGAAGATGGGACAATCTTGGTAGCCTCTTTTGGACACTCCATGATGTTGTTTATGACATTAAAGATTTCCTCTTAATTCTCTCACATTATGAACATTGTCTCCAACTAGCTCAAAACTTGTGAGTTCATTAGTGTGGTGAGTGCCACGAAAGTTTGTGTTTGTTCATTTAACTAATTTGCAGTACCCTAAATTAAAAAGGTAATTGACTGGAACAATTGAGTTAACATTTTTATTTAGGGACATTAATCAAAAGAATCTCTTCTAGCTTTTATTCTGTGAAAGTCATAATCTATTTGCCTTAATTAGTAATTAAGATAATATCTTATACCTACCCCTGATGCTTTAGCACTGACTGATTAGTTGCTGGGTAAAAAGATCAGGGAGTATGAAGTTACTCAAAGTTACATTTAAAAAAAAAAAAAATCTTAATTTAATGATTGCTTGATTTTGGTTTTATTTAACATTTGTTTGAAGGCTTGATTTAACCTTTCCCTATCTGGCATTATTTAACCTTTCACTTTTATGAACAATTAAAGGCAAATGAAAATAAGCCCTTCCAAAAATGGAAGAATCTACTGAGGCCAAAGGGAACATCATCATTTTGCAAAAGAAAAAAATATTTACCTTAAGGCTACTTAAACACTCAATTTACCAAATTACCCCTGTTTAGTGTAATGGAATAAATGGCATGCATAGAGGATTGCTGTTGGCAGGATATCATTAGAGCTAAAAAGGTAATGGGCCCTGAATAATGCCCCAAGGAGCCCTGGATACTGCAAGCTGAAGCTGAGTGACCATCTATCAGAAGTTAGAGGGGAGAACAGACGCACAGTAAAAGAAAACCAAAAGCTGAGCTTAAAATTTTGTTGCTTTGCAGGGGAGATCTTATCCATGACTTAAAGATTACCATGATATTTTGCTGCCCATGGAAGTCAACAGTAAACTCTGAGTAGTTTTAGTAGTATGGGATTTAGCGTTATGGGATGGTGTTACACAGAAAAGTATTTATGAATGGAATTCTTTTCTTTAGCTGTAAATGCTTAGATGTGAGTTAGTAGTTCTACGCTGTCTTTGTAGTCAACGGGAAGAAATAACCATTTCCATAGTGCAATTGATCTCATGTAGACACCTAAAATAGGTCAGATGATCACCCAGCACCACCACCAAGTGCTTTGTTTGTTATTGACTTTAAAGTTAGGTGAATGAATCCTAGTCAGCATGATTATGGAGTGGGAGAAAATTGTCTTGAGGCAGAGGGTATGAAAAAAGCCTTTGGACAACGCAAGTTTTAAGAACTCAATGTTGCGTGGATCTTGTCTTGAACTTATATGCAGAGACTGAGTCTATGAATTATAATGCCCGAATTGGTTGGGCAAGAGTGATGGTGGAACTGACTAAAAGAGAACTCTTTACCTTTGCCTGCAGGACCTCCCTACCACCTCTTGTCTTCTACAGCATGCGGAGTACTACTGCCCTGTTGTCACTGAGCTCAGGACTTAGGTGTCATCTTTGACAAGGACATGTCTATAGGGTAGACATCTTTCTACAGAGTATGTGAAAG
Source organism: Grus americana (assembly GCF_028858705.1). Classification (NCBI taxonomy): domain Eukaryota; kingdom Metazoa; phylum Chordata; class Aves; order Gruiformes; family Gruidae; genus Grus; species Grus americana. The sequence continues at coordinate 5,248,583 of NC_072854.1, read as the reverse complement.
ACAGATCTATCCCATCCACCTACACACCTGAAAGTCTCCACTGGAAATCCATCATTGCATTTCTTAATTGTTGTTTCTCTCCTCTTCACAAATACAATCTTGCACTGCCAAAATGTGACCAGAAACAACCTGCAAAGATCATTTTTCCCAGTTTTCCATTGGATTATGTCATGTCAGCATTCATATTGTCTCACTGACTCTCCCTTTTCTTTTACAAATTGTGGGTTTGGGTGTTTTGGGGTTTTTTTTGCTCTATTTGTATTCTTTCATTTGGAAACAGGAGTTTAATTACTGCTTCACATTTGGCTGTAATTATAATTGATTTGGGGTTTAGCAACAGAACCAAGAAAGAGGATGAGAAGAAGAGGAAGTTCAATTTCACTGAAGATCTCATTTTATTTGAAGTAAAAATCTACACAATTACATGAACTATTCCATCCGATGCTAAAGGCAATTTTAGGTACTTGTTAAAAAAAAAAAAAAAAAAAAAAGTTTGATTCACAATATTGCCATAGAAGTAGGCTACCCTATATAAGGAAAGACATTCACTTTAGATCTGAAAAATCACTTCAGTTCCTCTCTTTCACACACAGGGGTTTGAACCCTCATCCTTTACTTGGTAAGAGTGCCTTCATCATCAGTGTGGAACACACCCCGGGGTGGAATGCTTTCAGTCATTCCTGTTGGTGCTATTTCTCTTTGCATAAATAATGAAACATGCACTGGAGCATAGACTGAAACACAGCTGTCCTACCTCCCAAGTGATTGTCCAAACACCAGGACAGAGAGTCCTGAATATTTAAATATTTTAAACAAAGTATAATCACTATGATAAGCAAGTATGGGTGGTTACCCCAGAATATTATAGAATATTGTGATGAGTGTAGGTTCATATCCATGCAAGTACTGTCAGCAAATGAACTGGGTCCTAACTGTTGCTGTGTTATGTAAAAGACATTGTGAAGCCCTGCTGCTGCTTTGAATCTGGCATTCTGTTTAGACTGTCCTGGTTTTGGCTGATATGGAGTTAATTTTCTTCCTAGCAGCTGGTGTAGTGCTGTGTTTTGGATTTAGGATGAGAATAATGTTGATAACACACTAATATTTTAGTTGTTGCCAAGCAGTCAAGGACTTTTCCGCTTCTCATACTGGCCTGCCAATGAGAAGGTGAGGGACACCCAAGAAGTTGGGAGGGGACACAGCCAGGACAGCTGACCCAAACTGGCCAAAGGGATATTCCATATCATATGACGTCATGTCCCGTATATAACTGGGGGGCTGGTCAGGAACGAGGGCGGCTCGGGAACTAGCTGAGCACCAGCTTCAGGTGGTGAGCAATTGTGCTCAGCATCACTTGCTTTGTATATTCTATTATTATTGTTGTTGTTGTTGTTGTTATTGTTGCTATTAGTATCTTCCTTTTCTGTCCTATTAAACTGTATTTATCTCAACCCATGAGTTTTACCTTTTTTTCTTTTTGATTCTCTCCCCCATCCCACTTGGGGGGAGGGAGAGTGAGCGAACGGCTGTGTGGTTGGTTTATCTGCCTGCCGGCTTAAACCATGGCATAGCCACAAGTGTTCTAGACAGTTTTGGAATAGGCAAAATTTTTCCACTTTTTCAAAATATTTGAGTATTTAATTACTTAGTTGTAAATATATATTATTATTATATATTATATTATATATTATTATATTATTATATTATATAGGTAATACTTAAGTATTTAGCCAAAATAATAATATTCTAAGTATATTTCTCACCCCAGATATCACCATTCTCCTATTAATACTTACATTCTCTATGTACTATAAGACTGAAAGTTCTACTGTTGCTGTGATTTCTTTTCTCCCTTTTTTATACACTCAGAATTAAACTCACCTCTAGATTTTAAGCTCACTTCTAGATTTAGGGTGAAAGAGGAATTTTCTTTTGTTAACCTTCCACTGTGCTCTGGGAAATTGTCCTCATTTTGAGAACCGTTGTCTAAAAAAAATCCTCATTGCCAGAGAGCTATAGGACAAAGCCTTGGACTTCTATTTTCCAGGAACTTGCCATTGCTCTGGGTATTTTACTGCATCTCTTAAGTTTGCTATTAGGCGTCAGAGGATATTTTGTGATTTGTGATGTGTTTTTCCCTAAGGAGAGCAGGTTCTGTGGAGTTTTGGGAGATGGATTTGCGGGTCTTTCCCGAGTCTATGTTCTTACAATCATGTAAGGGACAGAGTTTGCAGCTGGCTGAGTTTAAAAACCACCCTGCTAAACCCCTCAGCAAGGGATCATGCCAAATACGAAGCAAACACCATGACAAATGACAAGGAGCCCCACTCCATCACTATGTCCATCCTCAGCTGACAGGAGAGGAGCTGGGCCAGGAGAGTTGAAGGGAGGGAGAGAGTCAGGCCAAGGCCAGAAATGGGGCACTGTCAGAGCTCATTAACGTCACAGCGACTATGAGAAGCAATATGTTATTTAGACAAGCCCTGGGGCTAGCCTAATTGACAGCGTTGAGCTCAAAGCCACCTTTACTCCCTGTCCAGTAGTGTTCTGCATCATTATAAAATTTATCTCTCTTGATATACCCCTGTGAGGAACAGACTGGCTACCCCATTTTAAAAACAGGTATAGAAATAGCAAACAATTTGACTTATGACACACAGGACATCTATATCCAAGCCAGCAACTGAATCCAGATCACCTGTTTTTTAGACTGACATATTTACAGCCAAGACCATATTTTTTCACATATTAGACATGTTTTAGAAATATTAAGCAAATTAATATTGCATGGGTTAGCAACAGATTAACAGAATGATAAAAAAATCAAAAAGCAATCCTGGAGTCTTCACATTCACATTGAGCCTACTTAAATAAGTGCTTTGATGATCATCTCTGAACATAAAAAGAATTCAGCTTGCATCCTAAACATAGACATGCAAAATCTAGCCTCCTTTCTCTCTTTCTTGCTTCACATTAAGAGGTTCTGTTTCTTAAACAGAAATTATTGATTTCATATTCAGACTAAGTTGTCTTCTTTCCAGAGATGTCCCAGATTTCAGATGGATTGATCAACAAAAATGATGAAGTTCAAAATTTTAGTCAGGAAAGGGAAAAGACTCTTACCGCCTTGCAAAAGAGTCACAGCTAGCCAATGTGTAGGATATACACCACTCATTTCCCCTTTAAACTGGATCTAAACTACTGCCAAAGACAAAATTAAAAATTTTAAAAAATAATTTTTGAATGCTATTTTTCATAGTTTGTTTTTAAACACACACTGCTAAACCTCAGAGAGGTTTTTATCTAAAAGAAAAAGCTAAATGTCATCTAGCCTTTTTCTGTCAGCAGCTCACAATGTGCTTATTGAATGCTGATCCAGCCAAAAAGGACAGCTTAGTAGGAAAAAAATCTGCGTTCATGTGTATTAAAAGTGAAAGAAAGCAAAATCTTAACCTAAAAACATTCTTTCAAATTTGACAGTCAATAAGTCATGAAAAATCAAAGCAAAGACGCTTCTATAGTTTAAGATGATGTAAAGCCGAATCAGTTTAAGTATTTGGAAGGATTTTAAAAGCTAAGTGTTGTGGGCCATCAATGTTAGACATCAAAGCATGCAAAAAAAAAAGAATAATCAAGATCTGAAAGTTCATTTTGGGTTTTCTTAAGGTTAAAAATGCAAAACTACTTTAAATACAAGTAAAAATATTTGACAATCTATAAAGAAGATCGTAGTGATATTACATCTGATGAAATCGGTACAGACAACAAACAGTCTTTGATGGAAAATGTAGAAAAAATTACAAAAGTTTCTTTTGATGTGAAAGCACAAAGGTTCGCCCTGCAAGTAAAGAAATAAAATAAATATTGAGCCTTTTGTAAAGCAAACGTGCTGTACAAATAAGAGCATACATTCTATTCTTGTAAGTGTTATGAAAAAGAATAAATATAAGGAAGGTAAATCAAAGAAGTAAAAATAGATGCAAATGGTCTTATACAGACAGGTAACAGGTTGAAATATACCATGGTCTGCATAACTATATGGTGGAAAGGCACATTTGATTGGTCTATATGAATTTCCATCCATTTATCTATCTATCTGTCCTATTTCATAACTTCTATTATTGCAACTAAAGAGAACATTTATTCAGTCTCAGAAGAACTTTTGAGTCATTGAGTTCTTTCCATCCCAGATTGAGAGAAACCCTATTTTTTTACATTACAAACGGTGAGATCTGACCCAAACATTAAGCAAACTGATTCATATTAATATATTTGAGTTCTTATTTTGATTTTAGCTTTTTATTATTTTTTTTTCTACATTTCAAAGCAAAGACCTACTTCAAACAAAAAAAAATCATTAAGGTCTTCCTTTTATGCATGTTAGAAAGGACCATTTTGACATTTCAGAAATGTCTTTCCAAACTTAGAATAGGAAATTAATCCAAATCAACCCTTTATTATAAAGCAGTGTTAATTTGATGATGTACAGGTATTTAAAAACTTTAACTAGAAGAAAATGTCTTTGCAAACCTCCCAAGTATCTTATAACATTTTAACCAAGAATGATATCTAGGGTCCTGAAATGACCCTCAATATCCCTGTCTTTCTCATGGCTTGTTAAGAAGGACCTCAAGACTTCAATCCCACTACTCTAAATGCACAGTGACTTTTCCTAAACAGCAGCCAGTTTGGGGAAATGTCTTTTTTAGGGTAACATTAATAGAACTGAGAGACCATCGAGACAAAGAACAGGTTAGACTGTGCAGGATGTTGAACTTTGTATTCCAACCTTGAGGAGATTAAAACTTGATCATCACCTACGATAACTCATATTGCCATTTCCTGGAGACTGGAAAATAAGGGCACGTTTTGATCTGTGTATATCACCTACTTCTGAAATAGCTGGAGTTGTGGGCTGTGTTGACAGTCACAGCTATCCTGATGAACCTCTATCTTGAACACCTACAGATGGAATGAACGCCCCTTCAGAGACCCGGGGAAGAAAAAAAAGCACTCTGCATTGACAGACAGGTGGTTGTATGGGGATACGAACCTTGGTTTAAAACAACAGGCAGTGCATCGGTGCTGCGCATTAACTTTTGGGAAGGTTGGGTAGCCAAAATGCCCCATCTACCCTCTGGTACGGAAGCCACCCTGCGTTCAAGAGATGTTTGTGGTTCCACTTTCTGCTGTTCAGTGCAGCTCTCTTTGTGAGCTTTCTAATGTTTAGTAAGAGAGAACAGATTAAGCCAAGTGCAGAGATAATGAAATATAAATTAGTAGGTTTGCCAGCCTTTATCCACAGCACTGTCAGAGTGTATTATCTGGTATATCTAGTTCAGAGCAGTCAGTTAAATTTCCCCTTATCAGAAACTGAGTGTGAAGTGTGGTAATGTTGCTAAGTGCAGAACAAAAATCTCTCTTTTTTTGCATCCCATGACTGCTCCAGGCAACATTCTTGGAAACCTCTGAGTAGGAAGGAAAAGAAGACCCTGAGATATATACACTGTGACAAGCCAGGAGGCTAAGCTCTACCGGTAAACCGTCCTGTGAGCGGCAGTCGCCTGTGGCTGTGACATTACCACACTTTGCTCAGCTTCAGAAAGGGAAATTTAACTGACGACTGCTATGAACTGAAGCCACAGCCTAAACCAGATAATACACCCTGACAATACTGTCAGGCAAAAAAGGCTGTGTTCCCATTGATTTCATCGCATTGGAGACATATTACCCAGGGCTGTGTATGTTTGAGGGTATATGTGAACACTGTGGGAATATCAAAGGGAAAGACACACTGATTTGGGCAGAAACAGGCCTTGCAGAGATAAATCCCCAAAGCGCGCTGACTGAAATATATATTATTTGGTGAAGCAGGCATGGCAAAGATATTGATCGTAATTATAACTTAATCCTCAATCTACATCTGATGTACCCCGCTGGGTTTGTTTAAAGGAGTGCAAAGCAGGGAAAATAATATTTCTTGCATTTCGGGGTTGTTTCTGAAGGATTGGAAGTCCAGTTTGTCTGCATTTCCAGCAGGATACAAACATCAATGACAGACAAATCTCAAAAGGTTCAGAGCATGGGTTCAGCTCAGAAAGGCTCCATGTTTCTCTTAGTCTCTTGGGCCTTGGACTAGAGATGCTGCATAAACAGGTTTTGTGATCATATGAAAAAAGATAAATATCTAGTGTCACAATATATATTCTAAAAAAGTTATGAAAAGTTTTGAAACAAAAATGGTTCTCATACTTTAGAACGTAGGCCAGCCTCTAATTATTTGGCTTACAAGAAAACGTCTCTGATGTTGAAAAGATGGTAATCGGTTCCATGTTTTCATTAACTTTTGTTAACCTTTATCTAGCACTTGGCTTCTTGCAAACTGTAGACCTCAATGTCTGTAGTAAAATGCTACTTCTTAAATTTTTATTGCTTCATTCACATCCATATTTTCTTTAGCTTCAAGAAACGTAAGAAAAAGTCACATGATCCTTTTTCTCCACTCCTTGCTCTGACCAGAGCTTTGGAGTATAAGTGGGGAAAGTAAGTTGAAAATGCATGGTTTAGAATATCAAATAAAGTGTTTTGTCATAAAAATACCAAGGGTTCCAGAAGATGAAGACTTACGATTTCATGGAGTCTTGATCTACAGGTCTGTTGGACTGCTGGTGTCAAATTTTCCTTGAGGACTTAGTTGAGAACTTCTAGAAACTTCTGGGTGGCAGGGTATGAAGCTTTCTCTGTTTACAGTGATAAGTACATTCAGTGCCCATCCTCTTGCAACACAATGTATTGCAAAATTGGAATGAGCTTGTCGTGAACAGCTGAGTTGTTCTTAAGACTATCAGAAGAAGGTGACCAAGTCTCATGGCTTTTAATCTGTGCTTATCAATGTAGGGAATCCTTTGAAAAAGGGAGGGCAGGGTGGAAGTTCATTGGTCAAACAAATTATTATTTATTGCACCTTTCATAGTGGGATTGTTTATCAAAAATATAAAGCAGGAAATAACAGACCCCACTTCATGTAAAAGATGTGTTTGGAACATTTGCAATTAAGTCACTCTTCATTTCACTGTCGTGCTATCTAGCTGCATACACCGTCTTTCTCTCATTCTTAAGAATTCAACAGCTTCAACCCCAGCACTCTGCAAAAGCCATAAATTAGGAGCCAAGATGAAGTGATGTTTCATTTGAAATGTTTCATGCCGGTTTGCAGCTTCCAAATTAGCATGAAACAGCACCAGAGGAAACAGAGGGATTCTCCTGCATTGTACAAAGAGCTATGTGAACTTTTGAAATGCCTGAGATCTCATTACTGACAACATTTTGACCTCAGATTTTTCATGTGCTGACCTGGAGGCTGCCTTTAGAAGTAGAAATGCAGATTCCCCGTTCAGCATGACTGCATGGGTTTATCAAGCCAGATGATTTTTTTTCAAATGCAAAGCAACAGTATGTGGCTTCCAAAACGGAGGAAAAGTAATTAAAAATGATAGATAAGAAAGTAGGATGAATAAGCGATCAGCTAGGAAAAAGGCAGACAGAATGCAATCCTTTCCGGGGTGCTTTTGGTAAGCTTTTATGTTTTGTTGCTAAGCCTGTTGAATCCCATCCAGAGATCTGGGATTAAAAGCTCTACAGAGGCTTAAAGTACCAAACAAAAAGCAGAGAAAGAGCAAGATCTACTCGTCTTCTGAAGCTACCTCTTGTTACTCCTGTGACCCAGTTTTATTGGGAATGCTACTCAGCAGCAAAAAGAAAAAAAATATCTGAGAGCAAATATTAAGGAAAATTTTTCTGTTTAGTTGGAAAAGAAATGAAGTATAACATTTGGGTCCCCCTGAAGCCAAAAAGAGATTCACTGCTAATGTCAACAGAGCCAGAGGTTCACCACAATACAAAACCTTTTTAAAATTTCAACTCATTATTTTAAGAGAGACTTTAAGTCAAAGTTTAGGGAATAATACTGCATTCTTGCTGTTTGGGTCCCAGAAAAGACTAAGTAGTTTGGGAATGTTTCTTTCAAAAGAGAGCCTGGAGACAACTCTGTGTGTGTCCCACTATTTAAGGGATGGTAGGTTGCACCAGTTAAAGATCTTGCCAGTTGAACGCATTTTTCACCCAGTCTCTCTCCATTCAGTTGAAATGTAATGGAATAAATTCAGGAATTCTGCAGGGATTGAACAAGTGTGAAAACTCTCAAGGGAACAGCAAAGAACTTTCTTTGCAGAGCAAGGACGGAGTCACTGTCAGCACAGCAACAGGTCAGTCTGGGCTTGTAATTCAACGCAGATTTTTAGCTTCTCACCACCCCTGGAGGTATTTAAAAGATGTGTAGATGTGGTGCTTAGGGACATGGTTTAGTGGTGGACTTGGCAGTGCTAGGTTAATGGTTGGACTTGATGATCTTAAATCTCTTTTCCAACCTAAATGATTCTATGATTCTATGACAAGACTTGTGAGTTCAACACTTACCACCAATCCCCTTGTTCCTTTATGGGATTGTTGTATTCCATTGCAAGAAAATAATGCTACAAGCAATTTCTTCTCTCAATGTCATTTTCATTCCAGTTTGATCCACGCTGGAAATTAGCTGGATGGTGTTGTTTAAACTGTTTTTAAAATACATAGTGTAAAAACCTCACCTTCAGACTCAGCAAGATTTCCCTAACCGACTATGACTGAATGGAAAATTCTGCCACCCTGATTAAACTTATATGTAGAGGTGAATAAAATATAAAAGAGGTCTTGAGCATCATCTTTTATTTAGTGTCTTGTCCGATAAGTATGATCATACTTTTAAGGATCACAGTATATTTTTAGACACCTTGTAAAGCACTCAAGCTTTTGCTTAGAGTACTAAGAGTGTATGGTTTAATAAGCCAGTTGACAGAACATTAGTGACATCAAAGCAATGGAAAAAACTCTGTTTGCTTTCTCTTCCTTTCATCTGACTTTAAAATACAGTGCAATCAACAGGATTAAGAGAGAAAAACACACATACACATGCAAACCAAGTGCATATGATGAATAATATGTGATGAACTGTTTGAAAATAATGCAGATTTTCAGGAAACCAAGATATTCCTCTCCCTCTAAATGCACATAAGATTTTATGCAAGCCCACTGTTTGAATTTATTTGTATGTTGTAATTTATCATGGGGTTTCTTGGAGATATCAATTGATGCCATCTGGGTGTTGTGTAGACAGTAAAAGTACATGATATTTCTCCTTCCTTCCAGCATTAACTCCCAGTTTGTTGGGGTTGCTCTTGAAGAGAGAAAATATCCCAGTTTCTATGTCTAACGTCAGACTAGAACCTCAGGAGAGACGGTAGGTGGTTATATCCATCGGGTCCCATCTGACACAGACACTATACCTGGGACACATCTCACCCAACTTAAAATGTCTGCAGAGCTGGTCTCCCACAGTACCCAGCAAAGCCAACACAGAGGAATGGGCACTTCTAGCAAGTAATTCATCTGACCTCCCTGAGACACTTATTTGGAATGAGCTGCACTAATTCCTAAAAGTGCGGGTTTTTTCCTCCATTTTTCTCTTTCTCCTTTCTTTCTACAGGGAGTTTAGAGCATATGGTTATAGGTATCTGCATTGTACATGATGAAAGTTAGATTATACAAATTGGTTGCATTTCTAAATAGGCTACTCAACATCTCAAACCTTTTCACATAACTGATTGTCCTCAGAACCATCTAGTGTCAGATGAGACCATGATACTCTCTCTTGGACTTTTCACTCATCAGAGAAGATCTCATAATACAAAGAGACCTCCAAGCTAATTGCAAGAAAATCACAACTGATAAGCCCCAAACTAGATCTGAGTCATTGAAATACTTTGTACATGACCACCTCCTACTGGCTGCCTAAAATGATTCATTAAAGAGGAAGATTCACTCTCAGAACATCAGTGGGACTACGAATTTAGCACAAAGGTTATGTGTCAGTTAAATTTGTTAGTCACTTTAGCAATGATCTAGTTATGCGAAAACCTTTCAGAGGCTGCAACTTTGTACCTTCCCCCTTTGGTTCTGCAAAGGATGGGGAGAACAATGTTCTCCTATGTCACAAATGTTCATATAGTTATGTTTGCTAAGAAGTTATAACACAGGAATGATATATGAACGACCCCCCAGATATTTAAATTCAGGATGCCTCTGGTTCGAGGTATCGACCACTTAGTGTTATTCCACTCAACAGCAGTACTTTTACCATTACTTTACTTCAGCTTGTCCCAGTAAAAAATTTACTTACATTGTTATAATTTGAGTTATTTATAAAGCACTATCTGGTCATTAGCACATGATCATTAGGGCTTCACCTGCAGGTCTTGAGACCTGTTGTTAATGGGAGAACAGTATCTTTGAAAAAGAGTGCCTTTCCTATTCACACGTTGCGTATCATCTCTCTGCTGTTCCAATACTTTGCACAAAGTGGTAGAACAGCAGGATTTCCGAATTCACTGGTAAGCCAAGTGCTCATATCTATGTTACTTTCCATAGAAAACACTTAGAATACACTCAGCTGCGAATGTAAAGCCAAAGCTGAACAGTGAATTCTCCTTAAGGCCTGATTTTCCAGGCAGTTTTTTGCCTATGGAGATGTTTCAGCATTAATTTTGATCATATTCTCTTTCACACCCTCTATCTAAGGTACTAAAAAGGGAATTCACAGGAATTTGTAAGGTGCCATAAGCAATGTTCTCAGAAGTGTAAAAGAAATGAATACGATAATAGCTTTCAAACTAACTTCTCCTCAATGTGTTTAGTTCACTGGGTGTTAAAGAACATTTAGTAACAGTTTAAACGAGTCAAATGAGGATGCAATAAGAATTCATCAGGTAAGGCACTATCCAAACTGAACGTTATACCCTATTTGTGCGTGCTGTAAAGGTTTCTCTCCCCTCTTGACCTGTTCAGATGAAAGCTAGCTGGCTTCTTTAAAGAACATTTTTCAGGGACCTTTATCAGAGCACTGGAAAAGATGGGATTGATGCTTTTTCTTTTTTTTTTCCCCTCCCTTTTTTTCTATCTTTTTAAGCCGACTGTTTAATACCTCAGCCCACTCTGCATAATGGAAGCCATCAGGCTTCTGCTGGAAGATTCTTTCTTAGCAAGGGCAGCACATTGGGCATGTCCACTGCTGGGAGTACATTTCAAATCAGGTAAATCCTATTCTTTCTGGCATTAATAGGTTAGTCCCATTCAGAAGTGGATTACAGCAGATGTTGCGTATCCTCCTAGTTCTTGGTGCATAAGTTCAGGGTGTATGGGTAATGTCATGAACTGGCTGCAAAGTTTGCACTTGTTTCAGCATTTATCCTTGATATAACATCCCCTTATGGAAAATTGAAAACAAAATTTGCTCCAGAATTTTTAAGTGCTTCAAATTGAACAATGAATTTTCTTTCCTCCATAGGATTTAACATAATCTTTCGCAGGAGGTTGTTCTCCATGCTGATGCATATGTTTTCAGTGTGAATTCCATTAAATTCCTGGATGGAACATTTCCAGGTGTGGATTTTTTTTGTTCTACCCCTACTTAACGCCTTAAGACTGTCGCGGATAGAAACAGCTGGTGTTTGAACTGCCTTACAAAGATGTAGGTATCTCAAGAACCCTTTTTTTTAAGGCTAGAGCCATTATTCTATTCTAACATATCATATTATTGATAAGTATCAATTGATAAGTATTGATAAGTATCGCCCTTCAATAATAGCTAACATGGCAGATTTACTGATTAGTCTAATTTACTTGAATATGTTGCACAAATATATTTTATAAACTTATTTATTTCAATGCGTTACCCACAGCAGGGCATGAAAGGAGAGAGAAGGATGGTAAAATGTGGGATAAATAACTGGAATTTGTGAGTAGAATGAATGGATGACGCTGCAGCTCTCACTTGGTTTGGTTGGGTTTTTTCAACACACAGAGACATCACTTCTTCAAGTCACATGCTGGAGGTTTCACCTGGCGCACGTGCTCAGACAGAGCACTCCTTGCCTAGAGAGAATCTTCTGGAGTCATATGAGGTAGCCTGTTTCCTGCTGTTGTTACAGTAGTGCAACCTTTCTCCTAACCTGTGACCTCAGGCACAGACATAGCTGCCCAGTCTCATCAACTGTGTGCAGACAGGGTTAACAGGACGCATGAGGTCATTGAGCAGGGAAGCTTTTGAGGTCCTGTGTTGCCATTGTATACGATACTGAACAAGCTGTGGTGGGGCATGAGGAGGGACCATCAGGTGGGACCTTCTTACTCGAGGAATATATTCCAGGAATGTGACATATTAAATATGAAAATGTCTCAAACTGGTGGGATGCATGGAAGCTCATTATCACTACAAGAAAACTGACAAGCAATAAATAACACTGTCAGATTGTCGTGGTTTAACCGCAGCCAGCAACTAGGCACCACACAGCCGCTCCCTCACTCGTTCCACAGCAGGATGGGAGGGAAGAGATAAGAACAGTGGGTTGAGATAAGAACAATTTAATAATGGAAACAAAATACAATAATAGTAATAATAATAACAATAGCAATCATAATAATAATTTTAAAAATTGTAATGAAAAGGAAAATAACAACAAGAGATAAAAAACCCCAAAGAAGACAATTGATGTAAATTAAAAAAAATTGCTCACCAACAACCAACCAATGCCCAGCCAGTCCTTGAGCAGCAGCCAGCCAGGCCAACCTGCCCCCTAGTTTTATTGCTGAGTGTGATGTCATATGGTATGGAATATCTCTTTGGTCAGTTGAGATCAGCTGTCCCAGCTGTGTCCCCCTCACAACTTCTTGTGCACCTCCAGCCTACTCGCTGGTGGGGTGGTGTGAGGAGCAGAAAAGGCCTTGGCTCTGTGTAAGCACTGCTCAGCAATAACAAAAACATCCCTGTGTCATCAACACTGCTTTGGTCACAAATCCAAAACATAGTCCCATACTAGCTACTATGAAGAAAATTAACTCTACCTCAGCCAAACCCACCACATTCTCCACCCCTTATTCCATACCATTTACGTCATGCTCAGGTACCACACTATCAAATATGCCCTCCTTAACCACCACCCTTCACATCCTTTAACACAATAGAGTTATCATTCCCTTAGTTTATGGACCACCTCTGTGAAATGTCTGTAAAGTGTTCATAAGTCGCTACAAATGCTCACAGAATGTCCACTGAGTTCATTTAGCCCATGACTGGGCTCCATCTGTTATGGTGGTCACTCAGGACAGGAGAGGTGGTGTGTTGCGTGGAATTACTGGGCACCAAAGCCAGCTCAGGTCGGGTCACTGCTGCACATGCACTGCTTCTTGTAAGGCTTGTCCTCCATCTGTTCAGGTCATTCCTGCTACAGTAATTTCTGTAACATGCAACTCCAGTCCTGGGTTATAACAATTTTAAGGTATTTCCATAACAATCTCCTCCCCTGGTCCCTTTGGGCCAGACCATCAGGTTTAACATTTCTATGAACTCCTCCCCTTGCTCCTAGCCTGACTAGCAGCAAGGGGTTCCTGCTATAGTAATTCCCCTAACATGCAACTTCAATGGATTATTTTCACCCAGGATTAAATCACCTTGAGGTACACCTTGGACTCCCCCATCCTTCTACATTACCCATCTGTGACTTGTCATGTAGGACTCCACACAGCAGCTTTCCACCTTTGACGTTTTCCCATAATATGACAGGATCCATCTGCAAATAGAGCATATTGCTTTTCATTTTCTGGTAATTTATTATACGGAGGGGCCTCTTCAGCACGAGTCACCTCCTCTGGTGACACTCCAAAGTTTTGGCCCTCTGGCCAGTCCGTGATCACTTCCAGGATTCCCAGGTGGTCAGGGTTTCCCATTCAAGCCCATACATTATCTGTGCAACCCACTTTCTCCATGTAGCATTGCTTGCATGATGCGTAGAGGGGAGTCGCCCTTGAAACATCCAGCTGAGCATAGGCAATCGAGGTGTGAAGAGGAGTACCAACTACTTCTGAAGTGGCACGGATTCCTTCATATGCTGCTAGCATTTCTTTTTCAGCTGGACTGTAACAGGCTTCAGATCATCTATATCCCCAGCTCCAAAACCCTAGAGATTGACTTTAAGTCTCTCCAGGCACTTTCTGCTAGAGGCTCCAAGTTGGGGCCATTATCCCTGGCTGAGGGGTAAAGTACGTTTTTCACATCTTCTCCTGTCTGGACTGGCCCAAGTGCTATTGGATGAACTATCTCCTGTTAAATTTGTCCAAAGGCTTGCTGCTGCTTAGGACCCCATTCAAAGCCATTCTTCTTCCAGGTCACTTGATAGAGAAGGCTTATGACCAGACTATAAACTGGAATATGCATTCTCAAACATGTCGTACCACCCACGACCCTACTCTGGCAGAGCCTGGATCATATTCCTAAATTGCTTGTTAACCTTAGAAAAAAACAAAGCAATATTCCTAAGAAATACCAATAGAAGTATTTTAACTACCCAAAGATGTTCAAGATACTGAGAAGTTTTTGTAATATCACAGAAGAAGGTAGCAAAGGTGCCATTCTGTATTTCCTCAAAAAAACCACCTCTCAGAGGAAGAAATATAACTGTTAATTGTCTCCATGAGATGGTACCCAAGGTACGGTTATGGCTTCAGGACAAAGCCCAAATACCAGATTAAGTGCAAGGTCAGTGTTTTAACAACAAATCTCCCAGGCAAAACAACACTAATCACTACAGAGCACAGCAAACTGCAAAAGCCAACAGGAATCTTTAACATGTACAGCAAAGAAAAGAGCATGGCGTGATCAGATAAACTAGTATTGAGAACAGATGAATCAATATCGTGACCTGCAACTCTTAACAGATATAATTCCCTTCTAAAATGCTCTGGTCAATATCTTATTATCTCAAACCCTTCGAGCTCCATGTTGCGTGCCAAAAAGGACTGTTGTGGTTTAACCCCAGCCGGCAACTAAGCGCCATTCAGCTGCTTGTGCGCTCCCCTCCAGCAGGATGAGTTGAAGAGAATAGGAAGGGTAAGTGAGAAAACTTGTGGGTTTAGACAAGAACAGTTTAATATTTGAAATATAATAATAAAACCCAAGACAGACAAGTGATGCAAATGAAAAGCAATTGCTCACTACCAACCAACCAATGCCCAGCCAGTCCTTGAGCAGCGGTCCCCCAGGCCAACCTGCCCCCTAGTTTTATTGCTGAGTATGATGTCATACGGTATGGAATATCCCTTTGGTCAGTTGGGGTCAGCTGTCCCAGCTGTGTCCCCGCCCAACTTTTTGTGCACCCCTACTCATTGGTGGGGTGGTGTGAGGAGCAGAAAAGGCCTTGGCTCTGGGTAAGCACTGCTCAGCAATAACAAAAACATCCCTGTGTTATCAACATTGTTTCCAGCACAAATCCAAAACCTAGCCCCATACTAGCTACTATATAAAAAAATAACTCTACTCCAGCCAAAACCAGCAAAAAAATTGTTTTGATTATTTAAGGTAAACAATAATACTGAACTTCAAGAAGGCCTGGGCCTTCTTGATCTGTGCTTTGAGTAACATGGGCAGGTGACATTAATTCTTGACACCTGAAATCTTAGAAGAAATAATTCAAAATATTCATATAATATATTACTACTAAGTCAACAGTGAAGGGAAAAGGCCCACACACTACGGGGGGGTGGGGGTGGGGAATGATGCAAACCTGCAATGTGCAGAAGCCAGGAAGCACAAGGAATGAGAAAATATTATGGGAAGAAATGTAATGCCATCACTTAGGAACATGTTCTCAAAATTCACCATCTCAGTCATCAAGCATAGTGTTTTTTTGTTTTGAGCAACCACACTATACTACAATGTGTAAGAGCATAAATTCATCAAATTTCATCTTAAAAGCTCATCATCAAGAGTAGAAAGGATTTTTACATATTTTATTGCAAATTTCAATCAGAGCAGTAGGAAGAGTTGATGGTAGAATCCTATAGGTGATCTTTCCCACTCATTTATGTTGTTAGGTGCTTTTTTTTTTTTTTTTCATAATGTGCTTCTGGGACCGTGACTCTTTAGCTACATCTATTTAAAGTAAACCGTATAGCTGAAAGGCCCTCTCTGATTTTAAGATCACCTGGTACAGTCTGGCCCTATTCATGAACAAAACTTTCTTGCTTCCCCATATAGGTCGGCCACAGAAAAACTCTCTGTTGAGAACAGTCCATGAACCATACTAGCTCTGTGAATGGAAATTTCATAGCATGGTGTTGCCCAAAAAGCATATTGTTCCAACAATATGGGTAATTGAATTCCATGTTCTCATCTCCTGTCACAGCTAAGTTTGCTAGTATTCTTGTAGCCCTGATTTCCTGGACAATCACCTTTTGATTAACAGCGTAGTGATTAAACCATTCATTTAAACCAGTCGTCTTCTCAAAGTCGACCATGGGTTTCTCTGACTGGCAAGTTATTAAGAATAAATGAGCAGTATCAGCTCCTCTGGTGCTTCATGTACGTGTCCAAAACAGGGAGACTACCATGGAGATTTCTGGGGGGATGAAGGTACCAAAACCAGGAACCAGGTCTAGTGTGATAGCTTTGCTAAATTTCCACCTCTCTTTGTAGGCTTTCAGATTCAACCAGTCTAACCCCACAAACTTATACATATTTAAATATATGAGGAACTTAGGCTCTTCATCTTGATAGGCTTATTAAGCTTAATGTTGAACTTAATATTTTGGCTGTGAAGTTTCTGAAGATGTACTGTGGATATCAGCCCAAGATTTAGAAAAAAACACTGAACTGTGATACTAAAATATGAGCAAAATAGTCCATATTTTCTGAGTTTCAGGGCCACCCAACTAAGCAAATTACAGTTGATTTCTGAGCCACCAATGAAGCATTTAATCTTCACTTAAGAAAGACAAATCAAAGAAGCCTTAAAGACTTTCCCTGAGTTGTACTTATGACAGACAAGGAAAACATATGACCATACACCAAACATCTGCATATTATTTGAGTCTGAAAATAACACAAACACCTTTGTACATGTAACAGTGGAGGGATACAGACGGATAAATACTAAGGCACATCTTGGTAATCTTACAGGTCTTCAGGCTTTATGCGTTCCCTTTGCAACCTATTAGTGATCTGTCTACTAATATTAAATAAGCTCCTTTAAGGAATTTTCCCTAGATTGGTTTGAATCAGAAACTCTGAGGTTTGAAACAGATACTTCTTCATTTCAGTTAAAATAAAGTAGTATTTCTACTGAAATCTCAGTTTGAGAAAACTTGTACATCTGTGCCTAAACTGCAGCTAGGCTGGGCACTCTGGCAAACAAGATGAGGTTGTTGACTTAGGACAAAATACTCTTAATCTGGAGGAGGAAAAAAAGCAAACAGGCCATAGACTGCTACTCAACTCTTGGGCAAATACTGACACTTTTGCATGGGATTTTAATCACAGACATCTCTTAAAGTCCACAGGAATATTCCTCTTGGAGAAAAAATGCGGGACATTTCTGGTCTTAGACTACGGACAATTCTGTTGAACTCAAGTGAGAATGAACCATGTGTTTTAGTAAATTAGAAAGGTAGTGGTTTGAAATATATCATTGTACTTTAAGATTCCTATTTTAATCATGATTTAAAAATGCAAGCAAAACTCCTTGGTTCAACTGTCATTTTGAATGCTCTTCCCCAATCACTCTTATTTTCCAAAGAAAAGAATTCTGATTTTATTGGTTAGGCTTAGCTACTAGAACACAGAATTTAAGGTAATTTAGTTCTTGGTACTTTCTGGTACCTCAGGGGATACACTAAAATGTTATTCATTTATTTAAATAAATATATAGCTTCACATACGTGTATTCAGCCTTTTCATTACCTTGGAAAACAGTGAATGAAGTCTTACTTACTTACTAGATAGCGACTAACATTTTACTCACGATTTGTACCAAGTGTGTTTGTAGAGGTACTGGGATTCAGATGAAAATACACAACATCAACAGCATAGAATTGCTCTCGTTAGTGAAATATCCCCCTCTCTTCTTCCTGCTTCCAGCTGTTTAAATCAACACTGAAAACTGCACTTGGAACAATGCCAGATGACTCGGATGAACAAACTGCGGAATTAAAGTATAATTCTTAGAAGCGGAAAGAAGAGGTAATTAAGCAAAAAGCTTTCCAAACAACAGAAAGGAAGAATATTTACCTTTGGCAAATTAATAAGTAATTCTACACATGTCATTTTAAAGTCTGAAATTTATTTAAACCCTGACCAGACAAATATTTATGTTCTTGTTCAGCTTTAGTTAACTTTGACAGTAAAGACAAAGGTGTGTGTTCTTATTTTCTCCATCAGAGTCACTGGTAACATGAATACATTAGGTAATCTATTGAGCTATATTTTATAATGTGTAATCTAAAAAGTTGTACTTTTAAAATATTTTAACAATTCCCCATTCTGTTCCTGACTATGTAAGAAGACTGACTTGCTAACACCGATTTATAGAATCATAGAATCATAGAATCATAGGATCATTGAATCATAGACTGGTTTGGGTTGGAAGGGACCTCACAGCCCATCCAGTTCCAGCTCCCTGCCATGGGCAGGGACACCCTCCACTAGCCCAGGTTGCCCAAAGCCCCATCCAACCTGGCCTTGAACACTGCCAGGGAGCCAGGGGCAGCCACAGCTCCTCTGGGCAACCTGTGCCAGGGCCTCACCACCCTCACCAGGAAGGATTTCTTCCTAATCTCTAATCTAAATCTACCGTCTTTCAGTTTAAGGTCATTAACCCTTGTCCTATCACTACATGCTTTTGTAAAAAGTCCCTCTCCAGCTTTCGGCTGGCGATAATTAATTTTATTCTACATATTATTCTTAAGTTATTGAAATTATACCATTACATCACAAATGTTTGCTCTGAAACATTTTTTTTCTTAATCCCAGTATCATCTTAAGCAGGAGTTAAATTGTTTTTTTATAAATAATGTCTTTAAAGTGAAATTGTCATAGTGATTTTTAAAATTTTTAAAACACTTCAGCACAAATGGATGTTTGTTCGAAGTGTTTCTAATTTCTTTCATAGAACGGGATCCTACAGTTGAAACATTAGAAAAATTGGTTTTGGTTTGGATTTTTTTTTTTTTTAATTGTTTAGCTACTTTTAGGACTGCGCTTGGTTTTGAGGGCCTGTAATATTGTAGAACATATCTTCTTTTCTGATGCTGGACCAGTCTCCCAGACAGGAGTGGGAGCAAGGAGTGCTCTGGAGAAACTCTGAGCCTTGCTTCAGTGGCTCCTGGGATTCAGGTGAGATCTGATGTGCTGTGGGATCCCTTCTGGGCTATGGATGACTTTTGTTCCCTTTCCGTAACAAAGCCATCCCTTCTCCACTATTCCTTCTCCTTTCTTTCTCTCTTTCTTCATTCCCTTTTCTTTTTCCACTTTAAAGACTCTTTTTCAGTTACGAGTATGGTGGGTTTCTCTAAGTGTTCGTAAACAGAAAATAACAAAGTCCATACCACTCTGTGGATAATGCAGACAGGTATTATACAGTCTGACTGATTTATTTATATAGGGCTATTGATTTTCTCCTTCTCTCCATGAACCAGAAGGTGGCATCTGATTACTGGCTTGTAAATTAGCATGTCTTCTATCTTCACTGCATCGGCCAACTTTAGTGATTTCTTTTCTTTACATATCTACCAACATGAACTCAAACAAAAAAATGCCCAGCTGTCGACATTCTTCAGTCAAACACATATTTATATGTATTATTGTTAACCAGTTCCATTTATTATTGTAATATTTAACCTTCTGTTGAACTGTTTTGTTTTAAGGGTCTGAACTCACTGTGCATTTATTGATAGGTTCAGCAACACAATCCAGGAGCTTGACATTATCATTCCCATTCTCCAGACTGGAAAATGAAGGCAAAAGAGGTCCAAAGGCCTCCTTCAGAGGCAGACAGAAATGTTTTGATAACCCAGTAGATTTCCTTCCTCTCACTCATGGACCTTCAGCTACAAGATCAGTTGAACCTGGTAGACTATTTTATAAAATTATGCACTTTTTAGACTCCTCTGCGTCACTTCCTTAAGTGTCTGACATTAGTTTCTATGGTATTCAGACTTCAGTGAGCAATTAGTGTTTGGGATTCAATTCATTATGATGAAGATGAGTAAGCATTCCGTGTCCCCGGTGTAGCTGATCCACAAATGAGATTCATGCCAATCTGTCAATTGTTTCTGTCAATCTGTAAATGTTTGGATCTTTTCAACCAAACAGGTCTTGCTTTTAACCCCAAAGCTGTCTGGTTTGATACCCTTTGTACTGAGTAAAAACCACTTCTCATAAATGATTGTCATAATATCAGAGATGGGATTTTTGTAAGAGTAAAAATATAAAATGTTGGATTTCCTTATCAGGAAAAGCTGGGCAGAGGTGTAAAGAGAGTTCTCCGTGGAACCTGATAATACAAAGGTTGACAAGGCCTACGTTTCAAATATGTGATTGCTAATTGTCAGGATTCAGATGCTTGTGACATTTTGGCCTCAATTATCAGAGGCTCTTTGCTGTCAGAGGGTCCTTTCCCTGACAGAAAGCGTTTGCTATAGTTTTTATATACCACAGGCAAGATCTGCTTGCACAAGTTAAGAGGACAAGCTGTACTCTAGGCAGCTGGAAATGCTAATAGATGATGCATAGACACTCCTGTTTCTCCTTAATCCCACAGGCAGAGCTTGAGCCATGAAAGATCATTTAGCAAATGTATGGAAAGCTGGACAAAGACAAAGAGTTTCATGGGTAATCCAAAAGACCAACCTTCATCTCCAGGGAAGGAGCAGGAATTACTGGTGCAGGTTGTGAATCTGAGCATTGCAAGGTGACAGGAACATGGTGAAACAGCAGTCAAGGCTGGAAGATGGGAACTGACAGGAGTGAGCTGTTCAAAATCAAAAAGAATATAGTTAAAAGTGATGGGATACTGATTTATTTAATGCAACAGTAAAGAAACAAGAAGGAATATCTTGGGTGAAAGGGAAGCTGTCTGGGTCAAAATCACACAGGGGAAGAAAGATGAAAGACTTATCGGCGCAGTAATTCTTGAAATCCCTTATAGATTGTCAAGAGGAGCTATGTGAATGCAGAGAGATTTTTGAGATGATTTCATACACATAGTGTTTTATATAAACATACATGTACATATACTTACAGACATAAATAAATATATATATATTACATTGCAGCATGGTTATAAATTATATGATCTATACATTTCCAAGATTAAAATGTTATTATAAACTAAATCATTATGAAGAAGTTCTAGCTCCCAGATGAAAGCTAGAGAACAAAAAAAAAACCTTACCAATAAGATTCAGTTACTCCTTTTAGAGCTGACACATTTCTCTGACAAATTCAATGAGCAAACATGTGGCAGATCAGGTTTGGATTAGGCTTTGCCAAATAACGAGGATGCTGTAAAATGCAGATCCATTCGGAAGGATATGCACCTCTGAGCAAGGAGGACGCACTGGACCTGGTGGTGGTCGAGGTAAACTGTTCACCTTCTTACCTTTGTGTTCATGCCATCTTCTCAACTTTTTTTTTTCCTTACTTCATATGAATCTTTTTACATTGCTTTATTTCCTTTTCTAGTTCTCAGTTGGTTTGACTTTTGCAATTCTGATTTTATTTTCTATGAGGCATCCTTTTACATTGGTCAACATCTTTTAAATCAATTTATATTTCTGATCTTGTCTCTGATATACTCGAGAATACTCAAGAATTTGGGGGGGGGAGATAAATAAAATATGCCATGAAATATAAGACCTACTGCTTTTCTAGGCAAATAAGGCTCAGTGGATAGAAAGGGTCCATTAGAAATTTAGGGAAATAGAAGGGTTTTAGTCATGAAAGCAGTGAAGAAGAGCCTTCAAATAGGAGAATTAGGAGGAGAAATTACTCTCAGCTCTCAGGATGGAGTTTATTGTGCTTATCAAAATTATTTTCTGATATCAGCATTTACAGTAATAAAAAAGTAGTAATTCAGAAAGACTTTTCTGTCCTGCATTTTGCAAAAAGGAGCAGAAAGAATGAGATTCATCTTGCATCCTGTTAAATGTCTACAGAACAAACACCTGCAGATAAAACCACACCAGACTCCATCACAGTCAATGGGGAGGCAAACAGCCAGTTTGGAGCCTGATGTCACGTCTCTCTTAGAAATCTAATTTTAGAATAAATTGGCTACTTAGGAAGCTCTACAACTAGCTTAGACATAGGTGTCTGTCTTTGGTTTTAGTATCCAAAGATACCACATCGTAAACGAGAGAAATGAGTCTGCTTATGGATTACAAGATAGCGGCCACCACTTTGCGGTTTGAAAAAGAAAGCGTGTGTGTGTGCGTGTGCACGTGTGTGTGCGTGTGCATGTGTGTGTGCGCGTGCCTATCCATTAACACATCTGTGTGCACAGATAGATATGTGTCTACAGCTTCCGCAAATGAATCCAAGGGGGAAAAAATATATATGAGCATGTAACTACTTTGTTATATCCCTTCCACCTTCTGCTACTGCAGTGTTATACGAAGCTTTTATTTATAAAAGGTAGTAATTTTGTTCTAACATGCAGAACACCTGGCTCCCCAGAATATCATTATGGAGAAGGAATGGTTTTATTGTTTTATGATTGTTGCTCTCAAAAAACCAATAAGAACAGTGAATGTGTTAACTGATACCTAATTGTATTTCTATGGCTGGTTTGACAGAATAAAACAGCAGAACCTTCTGGAAGCAATTAAAGGTATTAATAAAATGGATTTCTGTGCACGTTTATTGCTGATCATAGCACAGAACACATGAGCACACAGTATACATGAAAATTACATTATTAAGCTGCATGAAGTGTTCTCATATTTTACCTGGACTTCACGGTTTGCTGTTTTGACCAGGGAAACAAAAATGGAGAAAATGGAAAAGCTGGTTCAATCACATAAATTAATAAAGAATGAAATCACTAGACTCTCTTCTTTCCACAGTTGCCAGGCCTTGGGCCAAACTTACCCCTGACATAAGTTTCGTAAGGCCAATCACAGCAGGGAATCTGGGATCTACTGCTTTCCTCTTTGGCCATGTTATTAACTGGTTTACGTTGTTTGGCAGATGGAGCTTATCCACGGTCACAAGAAATAAGCACAAATGATTGGGTTTCTATGTTAAGTACAAACACATTTCATTTTCAGTGAAGATTAACAGGTATCCTGAATCATCTGAAGCACAGAAATGCACTTACTGGACTATAATTATTCCAGATCTACAAATTCCTGCAGCCCTTACCCAGTCACTTCCATCCAGCAGTACTCACCTTTGAGAGAGGAGCTTCTGCTTAGAGATTTTCTCAGAACAACAGAGGAGCGTGTGTGTTTGGATGCGTACATGCCCGTACAAGTTGAAGAAAGAGGTAGAGTTTTTCTATCCAGAAAAATATCCAGCCTAATTGTGGAAGTTAAACCTACTCCTTTAAAACATTTCCATACTGTGAGCCTTTTACAGCTGCAAATAGATTAAAGGGGTGTTTAAAGGTATAGCATTAAATGAGTACAAACAACTGTTTTACGTAAGTTGCCTGGGGTACATCAGTAGCCTTCTAAATGATCAAAAGGTATAGCTGGAGGCAAGGTCCAAAACCACCTGCTTATATAAAAGACTTTTATATGAGGTAGCTGATATCATACATTTACATTGATCTTCCTTTAAACACTGTAATGAAATCAGCATCAAAATTATGTTACAGTAATGTTGTACCTACCTTAAAGAGACGGGAGCAGGATGAGTACAGCTCCATCCTTGAATTGCCCCATGTGCAGCTGCGCTGGGATCATGTATTACACCTGCATCTGTCTGCGGGTCGGCAGGGCTAAGCTGTCTTAAGCTTTTTTAAACTGATTTTGACATTGATTCAGCAAAGCTCTGAGGAACATTCTTCACTTTAAGCATGTGAGCAGTTCCACCCAGCTCCATGGAGGACTTCAGCCCTCCCTTAGCACTTTGCTGAATGGGTTTAGGTCCAGCCGTGAGCACGGGTGTTTCGCTGAATGAGACCCAGACCTGCTAGAGACACCTTGCCATCACTGCTTTGCTGGACTAGGGCATTTTTAAGCAGAATTAAGAGCATAAATTCATTCAGAAACAACTGACTTTTTTTCTTCGAAGTGTGGCACTTACAAAAACCTCACACTTAATCACGTAAAGTATTTCACAGTTCCGCATACCTTAACAATGCAAGAAGCTTCAGTTTTCTAAGGAAAGATAAATCACGCTAATGCTATCTGCAGCAGGATTATTCTCTGTGCATCGGTCATATTATTTTCTCAAGCTTTACCTTTCGAATCAGTTCAACATATCTTGATATTTGTAACGTCCACACTCCCAAGCAAAGGTGGTCCTTGAAAGAATAGTCAGTATTTATGCAATCGGTACCATAAAATACTTCTTAGGCAAGGTAAATATTGTGATACAGCAATAACTGCGTATCAGTGCGGCTATTTGTACCCACTCCTGCCGTAATAAAGAGGTGCTAACAGTATAGCACAAATAGAAAGTATTATATGGTCATGACTAAAAGCAAGGCAGAAAAAGTAGGCAATAAAATCTGAAGTTGGAATAATTTCTTTACATCAACTCCTATGGGATTTGAGGATGGCTCACTAGCGTGGAAGCATCCACACTAGAGAACAAGCTAGAAGAGATGAATTTCATCTCATGAGGCCACCGTTAGCAAAACCAAGAGTATCTTTCTGTTGCTTGTCTACCAAGAGAAGTTTTAAACCAGCAACTGACTGTAAGTGCTCATGACATGGCTTCTCTAAGCAGTACTTTAATAAAACTGCAGCCCTGCTTCATTGTTTGCAGGATTGGGGGCCCATCTGTGCCTACAAAGCAAGTAGCCAGATATTTCTTTCTTACAATATTGCTGACATGTTTCTTAGCTATGGCACATAAAAAATAAAAACCTGAACTCAAACTTGGACCAGATTGATTTTCCTTGCTAAAATATGGCAATGTAACTGATTTTTCCTCCTTAGAAAATGAAATATTTAGTTAACTTGGGGGGGGGGGGAGAAAAGGAAAAAAAAAAAGAAAAAAAAAACACAAGGAAAAGTCCAAAAAGAAACCTGAAAACTTGAAAGGACATTGATCAAGTCCTTCTCCCCCATGAACACATGCACAATAGAAAGCTTTTAAAGTGCCCTTATTGTCAGGATACTGACCTTGTTTAAGAAAGAAAATGACATCTTTGTGTTCTGCGTTTATTCCCTAACTGGGTAACTTCCATTCAAAAACAGGGGAAAAAAAAGAAGGAAAAAAAAGAAAAAAAAAAGCTTTTTTTTGAGATTTGTAATACTTAAACCATATTGCTTATAAAAAGATGGAAGATCCCACAATTATGTGCATTACTTTTACAGAGAAAAGTGTTTACAAAGTCTAGGGAAAAGACAAAAAAAAAAAAAAAAACAACCCACAGCCAACCTCAGGGTTTAAAAGCCTTTTTCAAGATATCATTTTTCTCTCCAAGGCGCTGAGCTGGCGTCGATAAAAGACCTCTCTTTGAGAATAAAATGCAAAAAGCCAAAACAGTTTTCCATTTTAGAGGAAGCTTTTCAGTGTGTTTGCCACCAGTTCAGTGAGTTCTTCCCCTCTCTAGATTGTCAATATAGGAACGCTAACTATATTTTTAAAAAGATAAAAACCAAAAAATTGTGTTATTTGGGCTAGTGTATAAAGACTGCAAAATTCTTGATAAAGTTAGGCTAAAAGACACCAAGATAAAGTCTGTGAGGCAATGACATGGAGATACTTTGAGACAGAGAAACCAAAGGCAAGAGGGAGAGGTCCTGTAGACAGCACTGCCAGATGAACATGGTGAATGTGGGAAGATGTGAATCTGGCTTGTAATTTTTTTCTTCCAAGTTCAGCAAGGCTGATGTGGTGCAGAGTGTAACACAACCTGCAGGGGAAAGGGCCTGAACAGGTCATTTTGCTAATGAAACTATGAAGGGAACCCATCCATGTCTACCTTGGTTCAAGCCTGTTTTGAAGCTCAGCTCATCTCCAAGCTCTGCATTTACAAGAGAACAGGTACTGAGCACAGACACAGACTGAGCTGTGGAGCAACCGGTTTCTTAGGAAAGGCTGTGGGCACATTCAAACAATTGGCACACCATGCGACGACATTGCATCTTGTTGGACTCAATGATCATTATAGATCCAACTGAACTACTCTGTCCTGTCCTGTCCTGTCCTATCCTATTCTAGTACAACAAGATCAACGAGGGGAAGAGGAGGGGGAGAAAACACCCTGTAGCTTTGTCCTCCAGCACCTATACTGAGCTTTGTAAGGCAACACAGAGGCTTTGACTACCTCTATATTAATAAAATAAACAAATTTAGGGTACAGAGTCAAGTAGTAGCATGTATTTTGTGAAAACTGTAATATGGGCTCTGGCACAGTTAGCACTGACCCAGTAGCTCCCAATCATGGACTACGGGTCTAGTCCAGCCATCCTGCCCAACAGCCAGTTTGGGTGCTACCTTCTGAGGAAGAGAATTACCTGTGTCTCATAGGGACCAGCTGGTTGCTAGTACAGATGTGGATCACCTGCCTACGCTTGCTCTTGAGCAGAGTCTAGAGATGTAATTCTTGGAGTCACAATGCTTGCTCTGGGCTTTATCAGCACACTGCAATTACATGTTGTCTCATCGTCCAGGCAAGGATGAAGAAGGGTTTTGTTCCTTCAGGTGAACAAAGGTCAGTATTGGCAATTTTGAGGCCAACTACAGAAAAGAACTTCGGAGTCCAGAAGATTATTTCATTTTTTAATATTTCCTTTCTTCTCTCTTTTTTTTTTTTTATCATAGGTCCTGTCTGTATGGGATCACTGAGAACAGTCGTCTCATTTATTCATTTTTCTCTAATTCTCTAGTTTCACCACCTAGCAGAGTTTTTCTTTCTCTCTTACCCTTTTCCCTTGGGAGGGCTTCTTCCAAAAAACAGGATGTGAATAGTCAAGTTCTTAGGGAATTTTGGCTTTACTTTTAGTGGTTTACCAAGTTGTCCATAGCACTTATTTAATAAAACTGTTTTGGAATGTATGAGGCAGGAGACTGTGTTCACATTGCTCATGTTACCTGATGGTGCAAAAAAACCACTAAACCAAACGACCTACAATACATTAATAAATAAGTACATATAAGCTAAATAAATACAATTTCTCTCCAAACCAGCAGCTATTGGAACAGCCATATTCTAAGCGTTGTTCTGATTGCTACAACCTTAATTCAGAGGTTTGGCTAGAAACATGTGGCATACATGATGAGGTATACAAAAGGCAAACAGAAAAATAAAAAAAATCAGGCACTGATATAATTTCATGCTCTCAGATAATTAATTTAATTTAATAAAGGTACACAAATATATATCAATCCCCAATGGCCCTTTCCTAGACACTAGCAAGCAGATTCTTTCTAAGCATCTTGTAGTTTTTAGGAAATGTCTGCGAGGGATGCATCTGTTTCTAATTCACCATCAGATTTCTATAAAAAATGACTAAGATTAAAATAGAGTGCAACTCATTAAAACTCAGGGATAAATTAAAAGAGCCTGAATGAAAAGCTTCCTTGTAACAAAATACAAAGAACCAGGGAGCACAGTGTTTCTTTGAAGTAGGCACGTTGGTGGAAAGACCACTCTGCATAGGGCAATGAATTTCCAAGTCCAGAATCTGCAGTTACTCCTGACCGAATGGCACATGAACTTTAATAACAACTGTTGGAGATGGTCGCATGAAGAATGTTGAGCCAGCACATGTCATCTGTCATCTTTCTGCCAACGAATGCTGAATTCACCATCTCCCTTTGTGATACAGGATATAGGAGACCAAAGTAAATACCTGTTGTCAACACCTGGAACTAAAAAGACCACCTGCCAGGATTGATTGGCATGACTCGCCTTTAACAAAAGCTGCCTCAAAAAGACTACAGGACAGAGACAGGCAGGCAGAGTTCAGAAGGAACTTAAATAGCACCACATGCTCCCCACGACAGCTTTATCTGAATCCTGCTCAAAGACACCTCCCCTTGCTTTTTAATTCACAAGTTGCTGATGTCTTCAGAAGTGGAAAAAGAAAGGAAGAGAAGAAAGGAAATAGTTTTTCCTCTGCTTTCTCCAGGAATAACACACCATCTATTTGGCTTTGGTTTTGGATAACGATAGCTGTAATTTCAGAATCATGATTTAGTTCTATTGTCTGGCCGAATATTGTTAGACATTTCACACAAACATGAGCTTCAGTTGAAGAGTACAGTGTCTAGAAAAATACGTTGTATTTAGCGGTCTGACAGTCTTGCAGAGGCCATGTCCTTGACTAGATTTTTCCCCCTAACTTGAAGATGTTTCTGCCAAAAGAAACACACCAGGAGATTCTGACTTTCAACAGGAGCGTGGGTACCAGTTCTCTTGTCCTGTATTTTGTCATCTGCAAGAGAGCAAGATAACAAGGTAGCTTGCAGCCTGATATCACCTGCCTCCCACTGAGGCCTTTCTCAGAGTACCACGACTCCCGGCTCCTGACCCTGCTGCATGCCATTTGAAATCTGCTCACAACATATCTTCTACACTTATGCCACAGCTTGCTGAACCCTGAAATATCATTAAATCTGTGTATGGCCATAAGTGCATCAAGTGCGTCATATTCAATTTCCTACTGGCTGTGACCTGGCATTATCCGTGTTTCTGAAAACTGCTGCCATGTAATAACAGCAAGTGTTTCTACATTCTGGGCTCTGATGCAAGTAATGACGTAAAGGGATGGTGTGTCTTTATTGGGATTGCTGAAACTGAAAAGAACAGGAGCTACTGATGAAGTAAAGAAGTTTTGATAAACGTTCTCATAAGGTCAAGTTGTTGGATAACCAATGTGGAAAAATGCATCTGCAGATGACCGTCATACTGTCTACTGACTGCTGAAAACCAGAATGATGAGATACTTGAGTCTTTATCCATCTGTGACACAATAAACTTGGGGGTCCCAGGAAACAAGTCTAGGAAGGAACAAATAGACGTTGGAGCTCTAGAACTTCCTCAGGATGGCGTCACAAAAGCATACAACTACCAGCCATCCTAAAGTGTCCAACACCCATCCTTTCTTGAGTGGAGATATCTGAGAAGGAGATAGATAAAATTTCAAGGTTCAAGATGAAGATACCCATTCCACTCAGTCACTTGAGTGACTCACATTGCTGAGAATGCTTGCTCAGAATCAAGCTTCTTACTAAGATCGCGATGAATAAAATTAAAAAAAAAAATATAGGGTAAAAATATTTGACATAACAGCCCAGTGGTTCGATTAGTATTGTGAAAGGCAGAAGACCTTGTCTGTAGGCTTTCCTTGAGTTATGGGGTGGTTATGACAGCAGTTTCCACATCCAACCAGAATTTTCTCATTATTGTGATATTCTATAGATAGATCTCTACATTTTCTACAGCACCACTGCTCAAGACTGGCAAGATTCATGGGACCATGAGGAGAGAAGACAGAGATGTACAGTTCAGGCACTTGGCTGGAAGGAGGAAGCTTTGGTTTCTTCCTTTTGCAGTGTTTATGGTTTGCAGAAAATAACTATCTAACACTAAAGAAACATCATTTTTTTAATACCTTCTATCTGTCTCAGAAATTTACATCATAAGTATGGACACTTAATTCTGCCTCTTCCTACATAACTAAAAAAAAAAAATCAAGATTTTAGGTGCTCACTTCAACACCCTAAGCCCTATGTCAAACACCTTAGTTCACAGATAAAAAACCAAGAAATATTTTCCTTCTGTGCAGCTATTGCACCCCAAAGCTGTTTGGCTTGCAAAGTTTTTGGGAACAGATATTCTCGTTAGGTGCTTTTAGAGCCAAATACATGCGGTAAGTGGACTGTAATACTGAGGAAAATGTTATTTACATAACCAGGACAGATTACTGATATCTATATAAGATATTATTTCTTTTTAAGAGTAATTTTGGCTTTTTATCTCCCAATCAATATGTTTTTTTCCTCTTTAAAACAATTTGAATTTCCAAGCAAATACTTTCAGTCTTTCAGAGCAGGAATTTTTTTTTTTTTTATCAAATCCTAAGATTATATTGGTAAGCTTACAGTATCTAGCAACCATTTTTATTATTATTCTTTTCTTGTACTTATATCCAGAACTGAGAAATACACTGAACACCAATGGGTATGTTTTATGGATCTCCACACACAAAAAAAAAAAAAAAAAAAAAGAAAAACAGCATAAGAGAGCCCCAGCGAAAGCAATGAAAACATTTTCCTTTCAAAGCTTTTATTTGGTTGCTAGGAAAATATTTATGAAATGTAGTTTAATGCATTTGCTGAAAATTAACACAGAGATGCATTTGCAGCTAATTAACCTATTCTCAAAGAAAGCAATTGGGAAATGCTTGATTAATGTTTAAGGCATAAGATACACACAAAAAATGTAGGCAAAACTTCATCATGGCACCCAGGAGACCACTGTGTGACACAATCTAGAGTCTGTGTGTAGCTCACTCTCCACAGGAACTAATTTTGAAGCGCCAGAATGCTGTGAATTGTCTGTAAAACACTGTAGAAGAAACTCAGCGTAGAACAGAAGGCATGCTTTCCTTAGGAAGAATGCTGATAAAATTTTAATGAAGTAACATGTTGTCATGGGGATTTGTTGCTATTCATTAATTCATTGTGCTTTTCCCCCATAGTTTTGCTGAAGTTGAGTGACAAATTGTCAAGTAGCAGTCTTAGAGGTTTAAAGTTTCTCATTGATAATCTAACTTTGCTGGCAAATTGTTTTAAAGCATCCAGTGCTTATGGAATAAGCCTTCTGAGGTATTAGGGGGTTAGACTCATCGGTGTGGGGAGAGTCAGGGGATGGGTTTTCTCTACCATCTTCCCTTGACCACCTCACTAGCAGTCTGACTGTAACATCCCCCTCCCAGACACGAGTCCTAACACGTCTGAATATCTTCAGACACGCTCGTATTATCAGCATGCTCATCTTTTAAAAAACAAAACAACTGACCTGAAAAATGTGTGTCCTTACCTACTGAGGGTGGGATGCAGAGACTGCCCTGAAGCCTGGGGTGGATATTGCTGTTCTCCAAGTTACTGGTATAAAATAACTTTATTTTGTGGTTCGGGCACTTGGGTGTGAAATCTGTGGTGATGCTGCTGCAGTTTGTTTGCAGAGGGGAATGTCGTGGTCTAACCCCAGCCAGCAGCTGAGCACCACACAGCCACTCGCTCGCTGCCCACACCTGGTGGGATGGGGGAGAGAACTGGAAGAGCAAAAGTGAGAAAACTCATGGGTTGGGATAAAGACAGTTTAATAGGTAAAGCAAAAGCCACGCACGCAAGCAAAGCAAAATAAGGAATTCGTTCCCCACTTCCCATGGGCAGGCAGG
Organism: Grus americana; assembly: GCF_028858705.1. Classification (NCBI taxonomy): domain Eukaryota; kingdom Metazoa; phylum Chordata; class Aves; order Gruiformes; family Gruidae; genus Grus; species Grus americana. The sequence continues at coordinate 5,217,074 of NC_072854.1, read as the reverse complement.
TGTTCAGCCATCTCCAGGAAAGCAGGGCTCCATCACACGTAACATTAACTTGGAAAGACAAACGCCATCACTCCATACATCCCCCTCTTCCTTCTTCTTCCCCCCCAGCTTTATGTGCTGAGAATGACGTCATATGGTATGGAATATCCCTTTGGTCATTGGGGTCAGCTGTCCCAGCTGTGTCCCCTCCCAGCTTCTTGTGCACCCCCAGCTACTCGCTGGTGGGGGGGTATGAGGAGCAGAAAAGGCCTTGGCTCTGGGTAAGCACTGCTCAGCAATAACAAAAACTTCTCTACATAATCAAACCTGCTTTCAGCACAAATCCAAAACACAGCCCCATACTAGCTACTGTGAAGAAAATTAACTCTATCCCAGCCACCACCAGCACAGGGAATTATGAAAACAACTCCCATCAGGCTGCTGAGTGACTGTGGAAATCTCTGTTTACCAGCAGGCAAGTACATAAACCAGCCAAAAAAGTTTTTCTTGACTGACATTTCAACAGCAGCAGGTGTCATATTCAGAGCATAAAATGGAGAGAAACATGGAGAAAAAAGAAGTTTAGTGGCCTTCATTTGGGAACACATGTTGACTCATTCACGGCTTTGGCTCTTGGGAGCCGAGCATCATTTCCTTGTGCTATGTATATTTCCACATCAGAGTATGCCTTCTGTCTTCGCAAATATTCATCCCCAGCACAGACTTTTTTAGTCTTTGATGGCAAGACAATGTTTCTATATATAAGAAGTTACCCTAACCTACCTGAATGCTATGGAGAATGACAAGAACCAGCTGTTTCAGCTGGTTTTAGTTGGATCGGTTGTTTCTCGTTTAGGTTATTCCAAAGGTTTGAGTTTTTTTCTGTGTAAGGCAAATACTTTCAAGGTTTTCAGGACTAAGATGGTTTAAATTTTGCACAATGAACTGATATTCACATAGCCACACATTGCTGAGGTACGATATTTTCATGGGCTGGCTTCCAGCTGTTTTCCAGGTTTGAAATAGCTAGGGTCTAATACCAGACACGACCATGAAAAGTCCTGGACAATGGATTTTAATTCTCCACTAATATAGTTAAGAATGCAGGTGGTGATTTTAAACAGACACTTTGAGGTATCTCTCTTTTCCCAGACTTTTCCGAAATGTCAGTAGTGGATGTGCATATTTCAGTCATGTAGGGGATATGTACGAGACAAAATTATTTGATGGATAGCATGATCTACTATGATCCACTACATTCAGTTGTTCCCATGGTAGCACCCATGGTTTTGAAACACCCACAAACAAAAGAACTTTTCCTTCCAAGGTTCACCAAAAATTTCTCCTTTCCATTTCTGTGCTAGTGTCCAGGATAAACCTTCCGAACCACCACAAACACTAGAGCTCTAAATTGTTCAGTCTACTAGAAGCAGTCTTAAAACAATGCCTTAAAATTTTAAATTTCATATCAGCTGTGTTTCATCAGACTTTATCCCAACACTGTGTTGGCTGGCCTATTCCCACACTGTTTTGCTGGAAATGAGAAAACTGAGTATGTAAGTTTAAAAGAAGTTACCTCAATGGTGACAAACATCTGTCGAGTGAATTCACCCATCTCCCAACCCGTGCTTTTCTGAAGAGCTGTCAGGTGGCAGAAAATTTGAACCGTTTACTGCTGCTGCGGTACCACATCTCAACCAGAGAAACTAAAGGTGTAAAAGACTCTCACTGGTACCCATGCCATCGTCCAGTCTTGCTGTGGCTTACTTGGAAACAGGATGACTCCAGGCATTTAGTTTGTCTGTGTTACTTCATTTCTTCTGACATTTTTTCTCACTTCAGCACAGTTAGAGTAAACCTGTGATTGAGAAACAATAGGAAAAAACAGATTCAGGAAATTTTAAAAATATTATAGCTCTAATTATGAGGATGTTAAGAGCCAAATATTTGTACTGTCAGTTAATTGGTGCAGTCATAGATCAGTGCAACTTTACACCAAGTGAGAATCCAGGGCAGAGCCTGCTTTGTTAGTATTAAGTGGGGAGTTAAGCCAAATTATCCCGATACACACTGGATCAGAATCAAGCCTCCTGTGATCCTCCACCTAGATTTTCTTTGCTGTCTAGCCTTCTGCATCTAAATCCCCTTTTAAACACACTTGCCTTTCATTTCAGTAGGACCTTACCATAATTTGCACTTTAATTCTACCTTTTGCTAAATGATCTTAATGTCCTTTACAGGCGTTAATTGATTAAGGCTCTGTCTGCTCTTAAGAGTGGATGCTTTTATCCTCAGTTTATCCAGGGGGATATTGAAACATATCCAAGTCAAGTAACAAGCTCAAGGTCACAGGAGCGGGGGGGGGCGTGAAAGAAACTGGGAATCGAACCTCCACGCCTGGATCTGCTGTGCTGCAAACTCTGCACTCAATCGTGCTCATCATCCTGTGTGTGCACGCAGGTCTGGATCTGGCAAGTTTTAGTGAAGCCTTGCAGTGAGATATAATTAATTTGTTATGAATGCCTATAAATAAAATAAATGCTGAAATGATCCACACTTCTCTGTTGTCAAAAGCATCCCCATCTCTCACAATCCCTACTCACTGGCTGCTGACATTATTTCTTGGTTATTGGATGACAGTTCAGTGCCTTGAGTGTTCCTCTCGCTGTAGGGTTAGTAGGATAATTGACAAACCACAGGGACCAGATCCCTGGATTAGGATGACCGGACTGTCAAAACAGCCATGACAAACTCTCACATCAACTTCTACTGCAAGTCAAGTCTATGAGGAAAAAATGCACCTTGGCAGGGCCAGAAGGGGAGTCTTTAGTTTAAATCTTTTCCCACTGCACAAAAAGCTACAGGAGAGGGAGGAGAGAGCATGGATCTTTCTGTTTAATTCATAGAAAACTCTGTTACAGAAAGTCACAATTAATTAGACTACTTGAGTAAACATTTTGGGGTCCTATTGTGTTTGCTTAATGTGTTTACCGGAATGCCTGACAGATGTCACTTCTGTTTCTTATTAGAGACTGACAAATGGCTGTGCAGTCTGTGCGCGTGAATGCGTGGAGGGAACGCACCCTCGTGCACGCGCGCGCACAAATCGGCTGACTTTTGTGAGGTTAATATTAGCATTTAAAAGTTATGGCTATTATTTGAATGAAGTAGTGTTTACGTAGGAACTTTAGCAATTTAAAGCATTATTGAAAGATCATTATTATTACTGAATGATATCTTCAGGGTTGGGGTTTTTTTTCCCATTTAAATTTTTAAAAAGAACACTTGAAACAATAGTCAAATCATTTGCTTTACTTCATGTCACTTTTAACATTTCTCTTAGATTTTCAGAAATTCAGTCACACATCTTTGAAATGACAGCTAAAGTAGCATCTGTTTATGAAAAAAAGAAGTGTTCTCTGTATGAAAATCTATATTGCAAATTGTTAAATGAAAATTAAAATGCAAATACAGAGGAACTTTATTTACTTAGTTCTGCAAGTTACACTTGGGATTGGGACACCTAGGATTAGAAATATTCAATTATTTTTAAAATATAAAACTTAAAAATTGTTCTTCAAGCACCTCTTGGGCTTTGGAGTATGATCAAATGGTTTTAGAATAGTTAATCAGTTTGTGGGGGTTTTTATTGAGAGTCACATTTTAGAAAGAAAAGTGAAGTTAGAAAAAAAGATTCCACAAGCATTTCTTTACTTAATGTCACAGAATGCAAAAGAACAGCTATAGTATTGAGGATGAGAAACTAAAGATAACTGTAGGAGGAAATGACATTTTCTACATGAAAAATAATATGACAATTCCCAGAATTATGTGTTTTGTTTTGTTTTTCTCTGAGCAGCAACAAAGTTTTCCGGTAGGGGAAAAGAATTATCTCCTGAAGCTGACTGTTGTTCATTCAGATGCAAAATGCCCTCAGATTTCTGGAGGCACATATTTTTAATTTAAGACTTCTCTAATTTTTATATGTTTTTTAGCTACACAGCAGAGTCCAGTTATGGGAGTCTTTAAAGACGGTTCCTGTTCTATCCTTTGATTAAAGAAGGTACATATCCATGTGCACAATCAAGTTTATTCATGTGGTTTCAGAAAAATCTGCAAAGGAAAAATAGAACTAGAATTATCGTTTTTCCTCATGGTGCATAATATGAATGTCAAATACATCTAGACCTTTTGAAAAATTTCCTGATATATGGCCAAATGACTCTTTAGCTGCTGACAGGACTCTGGAAAGAAAACCATATATGAGGGATTCAAGTTATACCATCTTCTAGAATCACTTTTAACACTCCTGAGTTGAATGAGATTTCATTAGCTTCAGGGAAAGTTTGCTGAAGTCCTGTGTTGTAGGAGTAGAGTCTCCTTCACTGAGCGCGCCAAATAAAAAGTTTATTTTTGGCCTTAGGCCAGTCCTGCCTATTACCTGTGAAACTCAGTATCAGTGGGAAGTTTGAACAAAACCTCCTTTCTTTGTCCAGCCTGCTGGTTCCTGTACTAACATTGCTCTTCTCGGTGTGGTAAAGCAAATTTGGCAGTAGGGGAGAGGAGTCAGCAACCTGTAGTCATGGTTTTATGTTAGACCAGCTGGATCCTTGCTTACGGTAGACATTAAAGGATGTTATCACAATATGTCTCCATCATTTTCAAGATTAGAATTAGTTCAGAATTAAGATTCAAAAGGGTAAAGCAAGCTGGAAGTATTCAGGATTTGCAGATTTGCATGTATCAGCCTTTAAAGGGTTTGCAGGGAAGCAACCTATCAACAGGAAAGCGCAAGATAGAAAAGCAGATTTTTAGGAAGATTGAAGCGGATATTGCAACAATCTGAAGTGGAATGAAACACCAAGGTAAAGTAAAACCTGACCTTCAAACTGTGAAACTTGCCCCAGATTTGTTTTTCAGTTCCAGGAAAAAATATGTAATTACCTGGAAACTTACTTTTCTTGTTTATTATCTTCAACAACATGCCTGATAGGCACATATCAGTGTTGCAAGTTTCTAGCCTACTTATATACAAGAAAGTCTTAAAACTTTGTAAGAAAGTCTGATCTCACTACATTTTCAGCCATAACTGAATGGAAGGGAAATTAGTGGCATTCTCTTCCTCCAACAAAATCTGAGATATTCTGGTCACCTCATACCTTAAAAATGCACCATATCAAAATAAAAATGTTAAGCAGTTTTTGTCTAAAATAAAGTAATTCCAAGAGAAAAATCTAGAAGTTTCCTTTTGGAGATGATTATTTGAAATGTATCATTGTTTTTCCAAATCCCCCTTTTTTTTTTTTCCCCTGTACAAAACAAATCTGTGAAACTGAATTAAATTCATAAGACCTTTGGTTCTCACAACTGCACTGTAATATCATAGAATCATAGAATCGTTTTGGTTGGAAAAGTCATTTAAGATCATCAAATCCAATTGTTAACCTAGTACTGCCAAGTCCACCACTAAACCATGTCCCTAAGCACCACATCTACACGTCTTTTAAATATCTCCAGGGATGGTGACTCAATCACTTCCCTGGGCAGCCTGTTCCAGTGATTGACAACCCTTTGGGTGAAGAAATTTTTCCTAATATTCAAACTAAACCTTCCCTGGCACAACTTGAGGCCATTTTCTCTTGTCCTATCGCTTGTTACTTGGGAGAAGAGACCGACCTCCACCTGGCCACAACCTCCTTGCAGGTAGTTGTAGAGGGCGACAAGATCTCTCCTCAGCCTCCTCTTCTCCAGGCTAAACAACCCCAGTTCCCTCAGCCGCTCCTCATAAGACTTGTGCTCCAGACCCTTCACCAGCTTTGTTGCCCTTCTCTGGACACACTCCAGCACCTCAATGTCCTTCCTGTAGTGAGGGGCCCAAAACTGAACACAGAACTCGAGGTGCGGCCTCACCAGTGCCGAGTACAGGGGGACGATCACTGCCCTGGTCCTGCTGGCCACACTATTCCTGATACGAGCCAGGATGCTGTTGGCCTTCTTGGCCACCTGGGCTCATGTTCAACCACACTGCTGGCTCATGTTCAGCTGGCTGTTGGCCAACACCCCCAGGTCCTTTTCCACTGGGCAGCTTTCCAGCCACTCTTCCCCAAGCCTGTACCATTGCCTGGGGCTGTTGTGACCCAAGTGCAGGACCTGGCACTTGGCCTTGTTGAACCTCATACAGTGGCCTTGGCCCTTCCTGCCCTCAAGCAGATCAACACTCCCACCCAAAGAGATATGAGATATTAAAAAATATTTACAGTAGGAAACTTAAAATATCAAAAAGCTTGTTTCAAAGGGATAATTTGAGCTTTGTAGCTAACTTCTATACTCTGATTCAACATTTCTGATTTAAGTAATTGTATATGATTGGAAAAATGATAGTGCTGCCAAATTCACATGGGATACAAGCAAATTTGCCACATAAAAGAATGACATTATTCAACATGGCAGAAATTGCAGAGCTAGAGTTTGAATAATTTTTCTGTTAAATGCTACAAGCTGGTCTGGGTTAAGGCTTCCTACAATATAGTAGAATTGGAAGTATCATGCTAGGAGCAATTTTTCACCTGTTTTATTTCTTGTCTATACTTTTGCAGCAGTGTTCTTCATTACTGAGTTCCTAATATAACCTTCTATTAACAACCAAATTATAACTCTCCAAGTTGGACTACATACAGTGATATCACATATTCTTGATCCTTCCTGTGCTTTTTGCAATTAGCAACACATTCAGAGACTTACCAGGTAGCTGTCAAGGAACGACAAGCTGGTGGAATTGCAGACACCCTGATTTCAGGAACTGATGAACCTGCTGCTAATAACAGTCATCAGTGACAACCCATCTCAGCATTAGTTCACTTCTTACCAATGTGTTGCACCAGCAGAGTGTAAGCCATCAAAGCAACAGCAAAACTTCTTCCTTCAACAAAGACCTTCTTATGCTTGCAGCATTGAGAGGAGGTGACTTTCCTGAACTTTTTGGTAAGAAAAAGTCAGTGCAGTGCTAAGAATACTGGGAAGTAATTAACTGGATAATCTTCTGAACAAAATCTAAATAGGAATAAATATTTAATATGTTGAAAACATAAACACTCCCAAGAAGACTGAAGTTCCTTACCCATTTGAATACAAGAAACCCACATGGACATTATGAAGAAACAGGGCACAGTCCTCATATGGTATAAATCAGAATAACGTTAATTAATTTTGTGTTTCTGGAAGGAAGGAAGCAATCAATCAATCAAGCAACATTTTGTGTGAAAACTATTTTCCATTTATAACAGCAGCCCTGCGTTTTTGGAAATTCACCCTCAAACTAGGATCACTTTTTCACAGTATGACTTGAGTTTTTTAATGAAGAGCAGACATTGAAGGGACGTTAGTCAAAAGCATCTGACCCAACTTATATTTCCCTCCTTGTCCCATCTGAGCTGAAATATTTATAGCTGAACAAGGTTGAAGGTGGCTCGAGGTGTGATTTGTAACCTACAAGAAACCTGTCCATACCCACTGGCTGATTCAAAGAGGTATATAAACTTGCAAATACCTATAGCTAAAGGATCTTTTAGTTCAGACACCGAAGAATCCAGTTTTTATTTGGTAGAGATTTGGGATAAATTGTGAGGTCAGCAGTGTTTCTGTATCTGGTCTTCATTTGGCGAGGCCAGAGCCATAAACTTGAATTTCTTTTCATTTTTCACCTCAGTGTCTTAGAAGCAGGATCAGAATTATGCACAGAAAAAATAATAATTGCACACACAAATTGCACAGACTTAAAAACCAACAATATATTTGTTTTTAAAAGGAATTTAAAAAAAATGCCATGAATTCCATCTCAAGATTCAAGCCTGAATATAGTGGATATCTCTGACTCTTGTTCCAGCAATTAATTACATGCATTTGTTGAGATCTGTCAAGAAGCCAAAATGGGATGAATGAGGAGGACCCCCATTAGGTTCCCACTGGTAGCCCATAAGGTCCTGTCTTCAGCCTGGGTATTGTAGGCAGTGCTTTGGTAGCATTGCACAGGATCTCAGGGACCTTGTCTAGCAGAAGTCAATAGAAATTTCCCATTAGAAGTCATTTACTTCTAATAGAAGTAATTATGCTGGATATGTAAACTGCCAGCCCAACAGAGAGTTGGAGCAAATGCTTACCTTCCTGCAGAGTACAGGTCAGTTGAGGTAATTTGCTAGCTACCTTAGGTTTAAAACCATGTGACTTCAAGGTCAGATGGGGACATTTGTCTGAATCTGCTTCTGGTCTTTGATTGCATTTATTAGGTATATCAATCATGCATTTTCTGGAATACTTGTGATTCTTGCGCTCAGTATCTAGCTGGTAGAAATCATACCTTGTGTGATAATGGAACGGAGGTTGTAAATGTGCATATGTTTTTCCACGCTTGTGTTTTTGCTGTCTCGGCCACACTTATTCTGGTGTTTTTCACTCTTTACTGAGCCTGGTGAGAAGTCAGTCTAAGAAAGTGGTTACCTTTTTGAGCGTGTTCGTAGGGGTGATACAATCTCCCTTGAAAGAGCTCAGCTTGGCCCAAAAAGTGAGGACTCACTGGACCAACTAGGAAGAAAATCCTTCATTGGAAGGGATCACACCTGAAGTGCTCTCTTTGCTCTACTGAGTTTTTCCCTTCTCCACACCTGCAAATACGCTCAACAAACCCCAAAATGGAGTCTGCAGTGGCCTCTGAGAAAACACGTCCCCACCTAGCCCAAGGAGAGATCTTTTGCACAAAGGCAAATTGTCACCTTGCTGCATCTTCCACTGGTGACTTCCAACCAGTAGTACTTGAAACCATTATTACTGTTGAGACTGGCTTGTTTATTACAACGCTAAGGAATCAAGTTTGGAAACACCCAGCAATGGAGAAGTAATATTTACTGTTAAAGATGGTGCAGTGAATTAAAAAGGCAGCTACCATTTGGAATAGCACTAACACAGGCATTTTCCTTTTCTGAAAGTTTTTCTTCTCTACTGTTCCTCCTGCTAAGTGCCTGCAGTGTGTCTCAGCACGGGAGTCCATAAGGCACAGGTTATCTCACCGCTCTCAGCAGAATTATTTTTATTCAGAACGATCACTTGCAGCAGTGAACTCTGAGTGTCACTTACAAGGAAATCCAGTCATAATTGAAAGGGTATATGAAATTAAAACTTAAATCAGTAAGTACCACAAAAACCCAAAAAAATCTAGTTATGTTTGTGCAATTTATATCTATTTATATCTAGCTATAGTTCTACACACTCTAACTTATATGTAACCAAGCAGAGAGTAATTAAGACATATGCAGACATTTATAATATCAAAAAATTTTCCTTGCTAACTGTTTGTACTGTATGCTTATAAGCTTTAGTTATGTTTTGAACAACCAGTGAGTTAAAACTGCAAATACCTACAGATCTGAGTCTGCCTTGAGCAGCCTTTTTGGTTCTGATTCCTGACCTACTTTAGAGGTTTTATTTATTTTCTTGCTGAAGGTAGCACCCAGTTTTTCAAAACAAGAAATGCTGAGCTGGAGAAATATTCCTACACAATAAGTTAGTTTGAGAGCAGTCAGTAACTGTAAACTATATACATCCTGGGAATGAAGGATTGTATCAAACCAAGGGCCAATAATTTTATTTCTCTAGGTAAATATACAGGGACTTGAGCTGGATTGTACGGGGAGAAACACAGGCAAAGGAGGAGGAAGGAAAGGATGAGACCAGGAGAGCGGTAGCTCACCCACTATGACTTCACATTGCCAGCTGTATGGCCTGACGTGTGATGCCAACACCGCCGCAGGATCAGTTTCCATAATGGCCACTGCGGCCCATCAAAGGCAGAGGGTGGATGACTGAGGGCACTAGGTGAGAGAGCATGAAATCCAGATCCAAGTCTCAAGACACCGTTAACTTGCTTTGCAATCTTAACCACTGCTGGGTGCTTTTATTACCTCCCTGAGATGTGCCTGTCTTTCCCATCCTTTCAGTCAAATAACAATGTCTAAAGTTTCTAGGGATTGTATATAGCACAAAAGAAATTTATTCTTTGAGTATACCATAATAAAAAATATTTTTTTTTTTTTATGTGATACAGATGCTGCCACTGTTGTATGTGCACAGAAATCACATTACATGGCACCAGGTAAAGCAGCTCCTCATCAATGACTTTCTCTTTCACTGGACTTTCTTCCATCACCTGTCATCTTAAAGTAGTGTGTGCTATATTCAGAAGTCAGAATCGATAGAAACAAGGAAAATATATATGTCCCTTAGGCCCACTCACTGCTAATTTCAATGACTATACAACATCTGAACGCTACAGTGACAGGATTTCAGACAGCTGATTAGACAGACTTTCTGCAATAGTAATGTAAAATAAAATGCTATTGTAGTTAACATATAATTTTCTGGAGATCAGGGCTTTGCATAGAAAACATTGATATGAATATGTGTTATTTAATTTAATATTTATCAGGTTATATAGGGAAAATAGACCATCTCCAGCAAAAGTGGAATGCCTGCAGTTCTATAAAGGGGAAAAAATCTAGCAGATTTCCAAATAAAAATTCAAATAGGCTTTAACTTTTACAGCTTTGAGTGCCAATAGGTAGATTAAAAGTTAGCTTGAAAAAATGCCTGAGGGAGCAAACAGTTGCTTAATGAGGATACATGGAATGAAATTAAAATGCAGCCTTAATAAAGATAAATTCAAAATGTAATGTTAGCAAAGTCATATTATTTAAATCACATTTCCATCTATAAAGTGACTACATTTGGTCTATCTGGAAAAACAGAATGAAGAAAACATACACAAACCCTCTAACGATCTCCCAAATCTCAAAAGTTGACTTCAAAATTATGGAATAGGATTTAGCCCACAGAGAATAAGAATGGTTACATACAGTGCAGAAAACCTCGTTTCAACTTAGCGAATCTTCAAAGCTGTCTTCCCAAAAGGGCTGGATGTGCATGTTTTGGCTAGTGAGACACAGATTAGTTTTACTAAATATTAACAAGCCTTTCCTATGCGCTTTAATACTTGTTACATTCTCACACTGTTTTCCTTAGCAGTTAGAGCGTCTTATTGATCTGACACAGGTATTTCACTACACAGTCACAGTGACACCGAACACACAGACGTTAAAAATAAGACCTGCCAGACTCAGAGCTACGTTGACAGACACATACTTCAGCAGCAGCATGTACTCCATCAGACATAGCTCTCATTCAGCTCAGCTCTATGACCCTATCATCTACAATATTGCACTGAGCTGCGCTAACATATTGTCCGTGATCTTCTCCAGTCCCAATGTGAGTGAATACACCTCCTGTGTACTGACTCCGAGGGAGCAGAATTAGCCCCTTGCTGCACTTGTTTGAAACTCTGATGGAATATATGAAACCTATCCTCTCCTGTCCTGTATCTCCCCAAACCCCCATCGTGCCAGCAGTTACCTGAGAACAGATTTCCTGCTGGGTTAATTACCTTTAATTGTGACGCTTACCTTTACCAGCCTTCTACCAACCTGATATGAATGCAGATAGGAGAGACAATAATTGTAATGGTGCCAGAGACTTATTAAACAAAAACTTCATTGTAGACCTTCCTCTGCTTCCAGTAAAGTCTGTAATGAAGTTCTCATTGCCTTCAACAAGAAAAGGTGTGTAATGAGTGATGAAATTTTTACTTTGTGAGATCCCCAGTGCTCCTTAATCGTTGCTCTGCAGTATTTGCATACTTTGGGGTGTGATCCATGTTTGTTGGTTTTTTTTTTTCCCTCTTTTCTTAATTTGCTTTGTTTTGTACTCAAAGAATTTAGCTGATTAAACATTTAGTATAATTCTGTTGAAAGGAATAGGACTTAGACACCCTAATATGTCACTGATTTCTTAAGAAAGTAAGCACGATCATCTCAGACCAGGAAAATATCCACCCATCGTTCTTCAGCTGTGTCCACTTGGAGATATATACCAAGGAATACGAGAAAGAAAACATGAGTGATCCGTCCCACGATACATTCTTGCAGCCTCCAGCCATTATTGGTGAAGATTAATTTTTAACTTAGGTTTTCAACTGAAGTACCATTAATTTACCTCATTCCTCTTTGAACATGTTTACAACAGCCTACGGTAGCGAGCTCCTCGGTTTAACTGTGCAGTGTGAAAAAGGTATTATTTATTTCTTTTAAACTTGCTGCCTGATAATCTCTTTGTCTGTCCCTTCCTTCATTTGTTATAGCAATGAATAAGCACGCTCTGTTCACCTTGTCCATGCTATCAATTTATTTATCACACCCCTTCCCAATCACTTTTCCACATGGAGGAGTCCTAACCAAGGAAAACTGAATGTTTTCCCTACCTCTGATCACTTTTGAGAACTTTTCTTTGTACCATTTCTGGGGATGGCAGGTTGTAATTGAAAGAGTATTAACTGCATCTTTTATTCAAAGTAGGGGTTTATACAATCATATGCTGTCTTTAATTTTGATTTCCCAAATAATTCCTACATTTTTGAAGGAACTGACCGTGACTGTGCAGGGAGTGAAGTAAGGAAAAGGGAACCTAACTCATGGCTGTTTGGCAAGCGCCCTTATTCCTCAACTGCTCTGCTTCCTCAGGTGCCAATTATAATTCTAGAAATAGTTTTGGGGCTGTATAAGGTGGAAGTTCAGTGCAGGGTGTCACACTCAGTCCTAATAAGAACATGGTATATCCAAGCCTGCCACACCCTGACGAATATCCCATTACATGATACGGTTGAAGCAAGTCTTCATCCTACATTTGAAGTGACGTTTCTTATATAAGGAGCTGGTTGTAAGATCGAGAAAAATCGCTGAGAACAATTCACTGTATAGTAAAACCCTTCTCACATAGCTGAGACAGCCTTTAGCACAACAGCGTGCAGCATGTACTGCTCCGAGGCTTATTAGAATTCTGGTGAACAAGCTTCTACAATTATGATTTGATTTTAATTAGTTTAGATATTAGCAGAATAGGTCCCAGCAGTCTTTAAATGTCACTGAGTTTCCCAGAAGGCCAAGGGTGTCTCAGCCATCTTTCTTGCTTTGTCCAAAGGGCCTCCGGGAAACCAAGAAAAAGCCAAGAAATATCAAAGACTCCAGTATACTGTGGTCACCCACACTAATCAGCATTGGGTCTGTTAAGTGTCTCTTTGACTTACATTAGCAAACCTTTTAAAAGAAGCACATTTTAATAATTTCCTGAAATTACCCACTAAGGGCATATGTAACATTTAGCACGTTATTATATACACTGCAATGAGGTTCATCAATCAATCACAACAGAGTGCAATGTGCATGTTTTAAGCTACTGCACAGAAGAGACTGTTGTTGTTGAGAACTTTTCAAAACACATTGGTACAGGTCTACTGGGGTGGTAATTAATTAGGAAGAAGGTGACCGGTGCCATTGTGCACTGGGAAAATATTACCAGGTTGATTCCGACTGTGGAACAGCTTTTTTGTTAGCTGAAGCAGTTGATTTGCTTTTGTGAAGCTCGGAGATTGAAGGGTCCTTGAGGATTCTGAAGGCCTTGACTGTTGTTCAAGTCAGTCCTTTAGCTTTGAGAAGAAGAAGAAAGAAATGTAGAGCTAAAAAAGTTAGAGCATAACTCTGTGGAGGGAATTTAGTACGCAAAACAGTGTGCCAAATATTATTTTTGTCATTATAAAATTAAAATTAGTTGCTAGACTTAAAAATGTCCCCAGTAGATTATTAATCTAAGGTTCAAGAAGGCTAAGTGAGACTCAGCTCCAAACTCAGCTGTCTGAAAGTGCACTGAGGGTCAAAACTCTCATTATTACAGGAGACTCTGGCTCATATTGGTTCTCTAAACAAAGGAAATTGTGCTTTTTGAGTTCCACTGGATTATTGAACACTTCTGCTCAGAGCTGCCGGGTACGACACAGGAGATGCATAAAACCTGCTCCCTTCTGGAGGGGCATCTAAAGGTTAGGTAAGACACTATACAGCAGTGCAAATGACTATACATGTCTGTGCTAAAGGAATTTAATTGCTATCATAATATCCAGCCTGTTCTCCAATACACTGTATGTAACAATCTTAGAGATACTGTCTGTGCTGTCTATAGCTCAAATTTCCCACGCACTTGATTTTTGGAGTAGCCACTCACCCTACATATTGGTGAAGAGGTTGCAAGTCGGCGGACTGAGTACAAGCAGCCTGTCAAATCAAGATTACTGAGACATACTAAATTCTGTAGACAGTAACATGCCAAGGAATAAGACATTAATATAATCTCTGGCCATCAAAAATATCAAGTAGAAGTAAGAGCTGATTTGATGTGAGTCAGCTCCCTACCTGAATTGTTAGCATGAGCAAAGCTGTAAGGTTACATACATAAATGTTTGTGACGTACCTCCCATCCTGTGACGAGAAGAACTATATAACTACCCCAAGGAATAAGGGGGGAAATATTCTTTGGGGTGGCAAAGCTGTTCCCATCTAGAGTCCCTCTTTTCCTTAGCCCTGAAGCCAAGGTTGGCAATGTTCACACTAACTTGCCTCTGGATCTCTGTGGGGCTGTGTGTGGAGTGCCTATAGTTCCAAGACATACACTTATCTTCTGTATGAATTTTTCTTTTTTCAGTCAAAAGTGTTCACCCCCATATGTTTTCTTGGCATGAAACTAAGAAATGCTTTGTGTGCGCAACAGAAAGGCGTGCAGCAATCTTTGAGGTCGCAAAGCCTACCGTGATATACTGGAGTACCACATACGGATTGAAGTCAAACCGTAGCATTTTGGTCCACATACCCATGAGGTATGGGATGACATGTCCTATTACCAAGACATGTTTAGGCTCTGTCTGGAAGATTTCTTATTGGTACACACCACAACTATGACAGAGAACATGCCAGCAGTAAAGCCGGAGCAATGACAAGCAGTTGGGTATGTGCGATCACTCTCTGTCCTGTTTCATTTAGCGTCAGTGGTAACTATGAAAAGCTGCCCATTGGCATCAAAGAAATGTAGCCACTCAGGCATTGATAATTTGCCAGCCAGCAAACACCTAGAAATTTTTAACTGGGGCAGAGAGGGAAGGCTTTGTGAAATTGCAACACTCCCACATAGGAGGTGGATAGCAGAGAAGGGTATTACAGGCCAAACAGTCTCGACATGGGGAATTTTACTTAATTTAACTTACTGCCAATTAACACAAACTTTTCATTACTGAAGAAAAACCTAGGGAAACATTTTCTCTTCCCCTTACTCAGGCTGAACTTCAGTCAACACCTCTTTTCCCCTCTCTAGTTTCATACCTCCCTTTTTTTGATGTGTGTTACACTTAGCCTGTCCCAATTCTTCTGGTGATGTGCTGAGTGGCGAAGGAGGTTGAGGTCATGCTCGTAGTGGAGTCTAGCTCTTTGCCAACTGTATCCTGGACTGCATCAAAAGCAGTGTGACCAGCAGGTCAAGGGAGGGGATTCTGCCCCTCTGCTCCACTCTGATGAGACCCCACCTGCAGTACTGCATCCAGTTTTGGGGCCCCAGTACAAGACCCACATGGACATGTTGGAGTCAGTCCAGAGGAGGCCACCACGATCATTAGAGGGCTGGAGCATCTCTCCTATGAAGACAGGCTGAGAGAGTTGGGCTTGTTCAGCCTGGAGAAGAGAAGGCTCCAGGGAGACCTTATAGCACCTTCCAGTACCTGAAGAGGCCTACAGGAAAGCTGGAGAGGGACTGTTCACAAGGACAAGTAGTGACAGGACAAGGGGTAATGGGTTTAAGCTGAAGGAGGGTAGATTTATGTGAGATACAAGGTAAAAAATTCTTCACTGTGAGGGTGGTGAGACACTGGAACAGGTTGCCCAGAGATGTTGTAGATGCCCCTTCCCTGGAAGTGTTCAAGGCCAGGTTGGATGGGGCTTGGGGCAACCTGGTCTAGTGGAGGGCGTCCCTGCCCATGGCAGGGGGTTGGAACTAGATAGGCTTTAAGGTCCCTTCCAACCCAAACCATTCTATGATTCTATGATTCTTACTCATTTTCCTCCGCTCCAGCATGGGTCCTTCATAGCCCGCTGTCCTTCAGGGGTGTTTCTGCCCCTGGGTGCAATAAAACAGGAGATCTGTGCGCTGTTCTTTCTGCCCTAAAGCAGTTTCTGGGCCTTAAGCCACCAATACTCCAAACCTCGTTCTTGGAAGGATCTGTGGCTTATGCAGTTTAGCTGAGACTGCATGTGTGTATGCTTTCACATGTCTATCAGTATCTCCCTAATGACTTTTTAACATATTTGTCATTGTCAACATAATTTGAGAGATTGACAACTCTTTCAATGACATCAAATTCCCAGAAATGTCACTGGCTAGCTCAGTAAAGGAGAAAAACCTTTTTTTTTTTTTTGTGATTCCATTGAGAGACAGCTGCTGTATGAACTCAACATATGATTATTAGCAAATCTGCAGAGAAGGGTCACTACATACACCAGCAGTGGATACAGTTTATTAGACATCAGAAAGTCCAAACTCATAACTTCAAACCATAAGAAACCAAGTTTCATTATTTCCACTGTTCTTGAAAGTGGAAGTAGTTGGTTAATATCTTCTCGTGTGGATGAGGTTCTCCAGGGTCATATTCTGTAGCACAGTTATTCTGAGTTAACTGGGAACAGAATTTCTTTCCTTCTGACTCTATTTCCTCTTGTAACACAGATGAAAGATTGTTTCTGTTACATATTGAAATGCCTTGGGTTTAGCCGCTATGTTACCCCAAACCTGACAGATTAGTTATACTGTGTTTATATATCCACGCTTACTTCAATGGTGTAGAATTTGACTTTATCTTAACAACCTTATAACAGGGTAATGCCTCAGATTCTGAAGTACTTTCTTTTGATTTGCAAGTAGAAAATTATGCAAGAAGAGAATTAACCTGCACCGTGTAAGAACGGCGGTTCTTTATACCAAATCCTCTGGCCTATTTCCCAGTACTTGCTCAGGGCTTCCTCTTTGTTTACATATATAGACTGGATTCTGGCTTGAGGCATTGCACAGCTGATCAAGGGCTGTGCAGAAGTTGGGTATCCTTTTGATTAGCTCAGGCAGGTGTTGCGTGAGAGTTACCTCGAACTTCCAGTACTCCCTTTACTTTGTTCTCATTTGTGTGTATTCATGGAGCAACATACTTTGGACTCGTGGTTTTGGGAGAATGCTGCCAACCGTCCAGCACCCACAAATCTGTGTTATAAAACATAACATAAAATACAAAGGTAAAGAAACTTCAGCTCTTCACCAGTTCTCCTCAAGTTATGTCCTCTCTTATCCCTTGCCTACTCTGAGCTCGAAGAGAAGGCAGCCCAAGGTCTGAGCCGAACAGGTAGCGTTTCCAAAGGCTGCTTGGATCTGGCTTTTCCTGGGGTTCAGCTGAAGCCTATGTTCATCTATGAACAAACTGTGTTCACATGGCACCATTTAGTCGGACAGATGCCACCAAAATCGTGTAATTAGCTCTGTTCTGACTTCTAGAAAAGAATATTTGCTCCTGAAGCTACAGGGCTGGCGTGTCAGAAGCAACAAGAAATCAGTCTTCAGCACAAGTCTTTCTTCTCTTGTTCTTTTCAGTCACTCTCAGCTTTTGTCTAAGTGAAGATATTTGATAGAGAGAGGAAAAGCAACTCAGATATGTTACATTAAAGAGCCTATCACTGACAGTGTTTTATATTTAATTACACCTTTGATTCCTGTTTGAGAATAGCTATAAGGCATCTATTGTTTACAGTCACCTCTGTCTCATTAACAGCAGGAAAACTTTCTCTTTTTTTTTTTTTTCCCACTGGCATTTTTTTGCTACTGTGAAATGAATGGTGGATCAAGTCTGACAATTCTGGAAGTTTAACGTATATGAGATTTTTTTTTTTTTTTTTTTTTAAAGGATCATTCAGCTATATCTTCTACCAGAATTTACATTCCAAAGAAATAATTTATCAAAAACAACAGATTTACCTTTTCTGTTCTTCTGTACAGAAGCTAAAAATACTGTTACCACTCATCCAGCCTGCTTAACAACTGGAAATCTTACCCCCTATATGACAGATATCTTGTTTATTAAACAGAGAACTCTTCAACTATGCACAACAGTTATGTAAACAGTTTAATTGCACAGGAAGATTTTTACAAGGGTGGGAGGATCACATAAAAGTATGAAAATCAGGAAAAGAAATTCATTTACTAGAAAAGGTTAAAAGACTATCATTTATTTATCTAAGATTTTGTGATACATAAAAGTATCATAAAAAAGATACAGATTAAGGTCTAATATGCTTGTGAGAAAGATACATTTAAGAAGACGGTGATGCGCAGCCACAGAAACATAATCACAGATAACGAAGCATCTGAAAATGCCCCTGCAAATATTTTCTATGTAAAATGTCATTTATTTTCATTTTAAGAAGGGAATACAGTCGACTATAAGCATACATAATTGTAATTGTAAACACATAATTAGAAACTGTAACAATGAGTTCAGCTTTAAGAAACCACATCTGCTCCCCAAGTTATTGTTTGCTACTAGAATTCTCCCTTCTGTATATTCCTAAACAAAGAAGGCCAGGCTCGTTCTCTGTCCTTGAGAGCATCTGGGAGGAGACAGCTTGCATCCATATGCTTAGACACTCTTCCTCCTGAAAACAGAGTGGCTGCATCCCACCTGCTGCTTGGAAATGGTTCCTATGTTGTGTTAACCCCTGAAAAATGTTCAGATGCTGTCTGCATGGGTGCTAGCTAACAAGGACCAAAACCGTGGCTGGGATTTAGACAAGTCAGGATGATCGCAGGATGGCACCCAAGCCTCCTTCCTTGTTCCTCCTTGTGGGAGGGACTGGTAGATAAATAGGGCTTGGGAAGGAAGAACTGGATGGAAGGATCAGTTCAGAACGAGCTGATTATACGTACAGGGAACTGAAGAAGTCACTGTAGAAACATGAATATCAGCTAAGCAGTATGCAGAAAAGGGAGAGAAGATAGGGTCACCAGAGATCCCAGAGTGGACACTAGAGCCCTGAAATACATCCTAGCCCACAGACATCTTCTTCAGTACCCTGTTGTGGTCAAAATTTTAGAAATGGGATATGTAATTTTTCTTGTCCCCTTTCTCAAGCCAACATGTAGAGAAATATACATAGTATGCATGCCAACATCACGGCAGGAGAGTTAGAGATGAGCCATGGCATCAAACCTTATTCTAGACTATAAAACTCAGTGCAGAAAAATACATCCTCTCAAGTGATCTCTGCCACATCACATGGTTGGTGGCTGGTAAATGTTCCCTCCAGCCTATTCCCCTTTCCTGACCCCAAAAAACCACTGAACTGAAAAATGTCATTCTTTTGTCCTCACCTTTCTTCTCCTATATTGACATCCTTGTATTCTCAGCCCCATCTTTCAGCATGCTGTACTATGAACAGGTATATTAGGAGTCAAACAGTGTATTTAGATAAGTTATAAAGATTCCTGCTCATCGCAAGGAGTGAGCATGGGAACCTCATAGTGATTTTGCTTCTTTTCTCGTTCAGAAGTAGGAGTTTGACTGACTTACACCTTTCTCAGAACTCATTCATAATGTGTCTCTGTGTTTTCTTAAGGGAGCTTTAGCTATCCCTTCTCTTTGGATGTCTATTAAGACTGTTCTTCCTGGGTCTCTCTTTGTGGAAATTGCATCTGTGGGTTACTTTGCCCTACTTCACAGCTACAAGAGCAGCAATCCCAGTTACCCATAAATAAAAGGAAAAACAAGAAATGTTAAACTGCTGTTCACTGTGCCTCAGCTAGACCTTTCCTTGCAAAGGGGCAATGGGAATACTTATTTTTCCAGTGTTACGCTGTCAGAAGGAACACTCAGGCAGAGTGCAATGCTATGCTGCTTATAAAAGCCTTTATTCACAGATGAGGGGTTTTTGGTTTGTTTCTTTTTCTTTTCTTCTTTTTTCCTTTATTTCTTTTTAAAAAAAAAAAAAAATGTTTAAGGTCTTATTATGCCCTGGTATGGTGCACTAAAGCCCCACAAAGAATTACAGCCATAATCATCTGAGGCAGTCAAAGTATCCAGATAGTATCTGCTAAGTAAAGCAGGATAAATCCAGCAGGGCTCAGTTAGCAAAGGGCTCAGTGGATTAGGCTTGACGCTCGGTTCACAGGGCTTGGAAAGTTAACAAACACCTGGCACTTTCTTTAGAAACTCAAAAAAGAAAAAAAAAAAAAAAAGAAAAAAGAAAAGAAAAAGTAACGTCCTATCTAAATGTTCCCTTCTCCACATCACACCTTCCCCTCCATAGACTAATTGTTTTTCCTGAAAACTCCCTTCAAGCAGTTCCCCTTTGCATAGCTTCACCCCACGCAGCCACTTAACTATTTTTGCTTTCAGGATGGAATGGGAGGAAGGTGAGAAAATGCAGCATCTATAAAGGCAATGAAGTGCGTGGAAGACAGTCCTAAGACACTCCTCTAGCTACTTGGCCATGCAGGCAACATCACTTCATCTTTATTGGCCTTTCATGTCACTGTGGTATCAATAAAAACAAGGAAAGCATGACTTCCAACCTGTGTTCTGTTAGGTTTGAACTCAGACTAGAGAGTTTTCCAGTGGTATGTGAACAATGCCAGCAAATACTGTGATAAATAATATTAAACTGGTGAGGCTGTGGGGCATGAAGAAGGCACTATCGGTATCACTCCGTGAAAAAGCTTGAGAAGGAGTAGGGGTAGGGAGGCTCCGTTTCCATGTGTCACTCCATCATTCTGAGATTTTTTGGTTAAACTATGTTACATTTCTTGGATGAGGGGGGTAGGAAATGTATTATTTCAAAATCTGACAAGGAGCATCAAAACATTTCCAAACATGATTTTAGTGTGAAAAAACTAAAACTCAGCCTGGGATGGCTGAGTAGTGAAGCTGGTCACACCCACACACGCACACACACAAAAAAAACCCCAAAAACCAACCAAAAAGAAGGGTTTCTTGCTTTCTTGATAGAAGTGACTCCTTTCTGACCAAATATCTCCTTTGTGAAGTGACAAACCTGAACTGGGTAACAAGAGAAAGAAGGTGACAGAGTGCTCAGCTGCTGCTGAGGGGTCTGGTGATGCATTAGTCCATGAGCTTTGGCACACCCTTTTTCCTCTCCTGGACAGGACCTCTCTATGAAACTTTTAACCCATTTGAGCATTTCAACACATTTTCCCATTTATTCCAATGAAGAAACCAACCCCCTCCTCCATTATAAGAATCCTTGCATGAGAACAACTAAGTAAACGCAAAGAAGCAGGATTTCAAAAGAAAATAGCCTGCTTTTCCCTAGGAGCATACATGAAAAACAAGGATCTCTCCATCCAGACTTACTCTATTTTCTCCTGTTCTTTGAGGCAGTTCACCTCTTGGGCTTGGGAACACGCATTCCCAGAGCTTCAAATACTCTTTCACTGATAAGGGCCTCCAAGCTCACAGATCTACTTATACTGCTGCCACTAAAGATCTAGAAGATTAACCCAATTCTGAAGTTGCCTATTACAAATCACTCTCAAAGAATATAGGAGATATTTGGAACAAAATTTTTGTTAGTGGGAAGAGCAGAGAAACTTAAACGAACAAAGCCAGACAGTAATTCCACCTTTAATTCAACTACTACTTATAAATCTCCTCTGATTAAAGATAATTCCAGCATTTTAAAGATCAAAGTCTTGCTGGCTGCTTGATTGGGTTTTAAATTCTGATTTTATATTCTACTAAACTATACACCATGAAAAAAAAAAAAAAAGAAGAAATCAGCATGTGTCACACTGAGGGATACTATTTCATTTAGCAGTAGGGAATGAGAATTGCCTTTAGATTTCTTCTGTTACAATGATCTGTCTTATGACATCAATGACAGAAGATACAGTTTTCAATCAAGGACTTGCCATGATAAAAATTTTTGAGGGAGGCATATTGCAAAGGGTATTTTGGGGTGCTTTGTATGAGACCCTTTAAAGATATATTTCCAAGATGGGGTGCTTACAATCCCCTGAAAATGAGGACCTGTTGAGATGTCATAACTTGAAACATCTGAAAGCTCCAGCTACACTTGAAAATCTCATCTGTGTCTGTAGCATCCTGTCATTCTGATACGTGCACTATTTTGAGAGGGTTTTTTGGAAAAGAGAAACTAATTCTAGAACTTTGCTATACCATTTTCATTACCCTGCTGTACAATGTGAATATTTTCAAGCTTTTCCCTTTTTCTTTATAGCGAAAGTTTTAGGAAGTTTATATAAATTAATAAAATCCAAGGCTCTATGAAGCCAATCTTGCTTTGAACACGCTTTTATTGATCTTTCAGGTAAATCTGCTGTGAATGTTATGAGCCAAACCCAGATCACCAACTTCAAACAGAATTGGCGGTACCTGTAGAGAGTTTTCCCTGGCAGACAAGCTTTCACTAAAGCCAGCAGAGCAGAGGTGAGGATAAAAAACTTGCTTAATAAACATTTCAGATGTATTGCAGGTTGAGTGATTTAAGGTAGCTTAAACTATCCCTTTTGTATTGTGGAGGATGTCATTTTTATAGCATATAGATCTCAGTCATACACTAATAATTAGGTATGTTCAAATGGAGAGAGCAGTTTAAATTACCTATGCTTATGTAGCTTTTATTTGGCTCATTAGAAAACTACAGCTTCTTTCCCCCCATTTTCTGAAGTGACAGTAGTTGTAAAAGTCATACCATTTTTCATTATTGTGAGAGAGAGGGAAAGACTGACTCGTGTCTGCTGTTTCGTGAAACGCTGTTCCCTAAAGTCTGCATTCAAAACCCACTGGAGTTAATTGAAAGTATCCTAATGCTTCTGAAGGCTTTTAGACCAAACCTTAGAAGGACAAACTGGAAAATCAAGTTCTTGAGTGGTTCCTTCTTTTCTTTATTTCTTCCCACCCCCCTTGTGGTTTTGTTTCTAAATGGCAAAGTTGATTCAAAGGGACAGATTCAGGAACACTGCCCTGCAGTGAGGGTGGCAGGTATTGAATAGGACTACCGAAAGCTGATTTACAGCTGAGACATCAAGTGCTCTCTTCTTCCATTCAGTTACAGAGTATTAAGGAAATTACTTCTAATGTGTTAATCATAGAATCACTGAATGGTTTGGGTTGGAAGGGACCTCAAAGCCCATCTAGTTCCAACCCCCTGCCATGGGCAGGGACACCCTCCACTAGACCAGGTTGCCCAAAGCCCCATCCAACCTGGCCTTGAACACTGCCAGGGAGCCAGGGGCAGCCACAGCTTCTCTGGGCAACCTGTGCCAGTGCCCCACCACCCTCATCATAAAACATTTCTACCTTATATCTAATCTGAATCTCCCCTCTTTTAGTTTAAAGCCATTCCCCCTTGTCCTGTCACTCCATGCCCTTCTAAGCAGTCCCTCTCCAGCTTTCCTGTAGGCCCTTTCAATACTGGAAGGCTGCTGTAAGGTCTCTCTGGAGCCTTCTCTTCTCCAGACAGCTGAAAACTAAACCAATCTCATTATGTATTTTATGAACACATATGGGTGACAGGGCTCACACTATCTTAGCATTCTCTCTGTAAAACATATTACAGTAATCAAGTCCAAATGGACTTCATAGAGGTTTGGGGGTTTTTTGTTTGTTTTGTTTGGGGTTTTTTTGTTTGGTCGTGGGGTTTTTTTGCAATTCTGGGCTCAAAACTCCAGAAAATGGAAGGCTTAGTTAGAATGTGGACAGCTGACACAGATTTGTGGTTTATCACAATATTACTAGGATTCATGGAGGTTCACCTGAATGCTCAGCAAATTTTCCAAATCCAATTAACCAAAGGGACCATTTCCTATGTAATAAAAATGATGAGTGTGATAACAACTCTTTCACAGCTTGAACTATCACTTAAACTAAGGATGAGTGAGCCAGCTTGGCTATAAAGAAAAATAAATGGTCATGCTTGCCATTTACACTATACTCACTTCATCCCATGCTGGAAGCATAGTTGAGCAATTTCTATTATTGTTCAACAATTGCAGTGTAGCAATTGGTACCTGAAAATAATTTATGTTCACAGCGACAGAGGATATGAAATATCCGTAGTGTAAATGAGAATTAAAATAGTCTGAAATAAATACAGGTCTGAATGGGTGCAAGAGTTTTATTAACGATCAGAGCTGTATCTGGTTATGCAAAGTCTAACTTATTTCCCTGTGGTGTGTCTGTCTGTGCATATGTACACATAAATGTACTCATTATTGTACTGTACCAACAATGATCATTCCAGAGCAGATTTCCATTATAGTAGAGGAGGAGAAAGTTGGGGTTCAAATTATTGCAGCCTGAACTGTCAAAAAAGGTAGGAAGAGGAAGAGGAAGGGGAAGGGGAAGGGGAAGGGGAAGGGGAAGGGGAAGGGAGGGGAGGGGAGGGGAGGGGAGGGTAGGGGAGGGGAGGGGAGGGGAGGGGAGGGGAGGGGAGGGAAGGGAAGGGAAGGGAAGGGAAGGGAAGGGAAGGGAAGGGAAGGGAAGGGAAGGGAAGGGAAGGGAAGGGAAGGGAAGGGAAGGGAAGGGAAGGGAAGGGAAGGGAAGGGAAGGGAAGGGAAGGGAAGGGAAGGGAAGGGAAGGGAAGGGAAGGGAAGGGAAGGGAAGGGAAGGGAAGGGAAGGGAAGGGAAGGGAAGGGAAGGGAAGGGAAGGGAAGGGAAGGGAAGGGAAGGGAAGGGAAGGGAGCACAAGGTTATCTGCAAACTGAGGGTAGCCACGTTGTTTATCTAATTTTATTTTTGGGTGAATAGGGTGAACTGGAAAGGACTGAATAAGCAGAAAGACCAGAGAAAAGCTAGAGAAGGATGGAAGATGTGATAAGCACCCAGCAAAGAAGAAAGAGAAGTAAAAGGGACATTGCTTCCTACCTGTGTGTGATGCTAGAAGGGACAGGTTCCAACTCTCCAGAGTGGAAGAATATGGAAAAATAGACACAAAACTAAAGGGAAGCTCTTTTATTATGTTTAGAAATAACACTGAGGCTTCTAAGGTGCATCCTTTATTACCTTCCCCTTCCACAAGAGCAAGGTAGATAATATCCTCTGTGGGAAACTTACTGAGTTTCTCAGGGACTATTCCAGAGTAGGAGACAAAATGTAAAGCAGGAAAAAAAATTGTCCTTGTGTATCTCAGGAAATCCTTGAAATAAAGGGTCAGGAGACCTAGATGTAAAAGCTGCCTCTTTAGTTCAAGGCAACAAACAGCCAGGAATCCTGAAACAACGGTTCTCATTGTATGACAGAAACCTTGACAGCAAAAATGCAGTTTCTATACAAATTCTGAGAGAGAAGTTAAATGACAGGAAGTGCCTGGTTTTGTAAAGTCTGACACTCTTGATTCTGAATGTTGATAATTATGACAAAGATGCACAGAAATAAAACGATGTTCCTGCAGCAAACTCAACTGTGAACTGTCAGCTGTGTACCAGTAATGAGAAAGATGTGTTTTAACACTGGGAATGTCTGCGTGTGATGTGGGTAAGAGCGAAGATCCAACAGTTTTGGTGTTATTTCCCATGGTGGTTTTCCTCAGAGAAAATGCTGAGGAGCCACTGAACAAGGGGAGTTATCTTGGATTCACCTGTACGTTAAAGCATAGGAATTTAGTTGGGGAGCTAGGGGGGCATAGCCCGGATTAAATGTGGAAAATGTTGCAGCTAAAAGCTGAGACAGTTTATCAAATTGAGATTTCATAAAGTTATCAGTCTTCATTTGATTTATATAATATCCTGTTTTAGAGAACAGAGTTGTTGTAATCAAATTTGCAATGGAAATATGACTGGTAACAATGTGATTTGGAGGGTGATACTGGTGTTAACTTGGTCAAGGAAGTATCGGTCACACAGAAATTAAAACACCTGGGTTAAAAAAGGTTAACTAAAATAAAATAAAATAAAAATAAACCAATAGCAATCTAGAGACAGGGAAACCAAATAAAATTAAAGGAAAAAAGTCTAATTTCCCAAATAAGCACTGATTTTATTAGATAACATAAGCCACAGTCTGCTGTAAACAACGTCCCCTTTCCCATAAGCGTCATTATCTAAAACACCACAGGCTCCAAATATTGAAGAAATCACTAGCAGTATCAGGGCCCAGTCTCATAACCTTTAGAAAAATATCTAGTTCTATGGAGACGCTGCAAATGTGACAAAAGAAAGGATCTCTTGATGCCACTTTTAACAGTAAATGACACTATTATACTTCAAGATAGACACGAGGCCCCAAGTCAACATTATTTCAGAGATGAATTACTGAGAAGAGCGCTACAAACCTGTCTTACTCCAAACAGAAATTAAGGTGACAGGGTACTCACGGGACTGAGGCAAGTTAAAAGGAACTGTGTTGCAACACTAAAGTTAAAGCTGACTCTTTTAATTTCACATTCTTTACGTTACAAAGAAGAAGAAAAAAAAAAAAACAACAAAAAACCCCTGCATCCCATTTTAGATTGTACCGCTCACGTTGAACTGAGTATGTTTAAACAAGTGCATACGTGAAAAGCCCTCTCCAAACCAGACTAGTGCAAAACGTGATGTACTCGAAAAGGAGATTCAATCACTAGTCCGTGCTCTAAGCGGCATGTCAACATCTCATGAGAAAAAGATGTAAAGCCCCAAATTCACATATTCAGGAGAGAACCTTTTGAAAAGCAACCATTCGAAACTGCCAACAAACTGAAGACAAAATGAGATTTGATAGAGGTGACAGAGCCTACAGCATCAGATTAGCTCTTTATTTGTCACAGCGAGCAAAAGACGTGGCGTTCGGTCTGACAGACTCACTCGTGACCTTTATTCTGCCAAGCCAAATGAGAGGGAGGACTTTGAATGCAATTTTGCATCCTGGAACTGTTGCTTAGGAAGCTTGTAAACAGTGATTTGAATAGAAGATGAAAAATCTGAGCACTGAGACTTCATACTGAGTTGTCACTTCTCCGCTTCACCATTTGCCATGTGCTGTGTTTAGACAGAGGTTCAGTCGTCAGCTTGCAGAGGAGCGTTTGGAAGACAAAAAGCCCACCACGTCCGGACGACTCTTGAGTATGAGGTTGCAGCTGGGTAACATCACACATTGTAATTCTCGTTTCTCTTTCCTACCCACTCTTTCCCTCCTGCTCTCTGTAACTCCAGTGCAAAGTGTGCTATTGAAAATTTTACCACTCAGTTCACACAGGGCCGTCATGGCAAGAGGTGAGGAGAAATACTGGGTAGGTAGAAAAGCCTTATTCCATGACGGCTATCAAGATCTCCTGTTATTTGTATCTATTTGCATAGTGCCAGATGCTGATCCACACAGTTATTCACTTCTAACTGTTCCATTTTCCTACAAAATGTGATGATTTCTTCTGAAATATTATGCTGTAACCCACAAAAGCCCAGCATTTGAGCAGCATGGGTAGGGAGAACAGCTTGGGACAATAACATCAGCCATCTCTAAGGAGGCTAGTCTCACTCCAGAAAAAGGTCCTAGCAATGATTGCTTATTTTATATTTTATTTTATTTTATTTTATTTTATTTTATTTTATTTTATTCACCACTGACCAAGCACTGCAAGGCAATTTGTTCAATTTCTGTATCTGATACTCACACAGAAGAGAACAGTGGCAGGCAAAGGCAAGGATTAAGAAAATCTGGCTGTGCCTCTACTGCTTGATTGCTCGTGCTGCTTAACTGATATCACAGTTTCTGGTGTAGTTTTGGTTCCAGCTAGTACCCTGTAACTCATCTATCTTTGAAAGTTAAAAACAGGGCCCAGACACAGTTTTTATCTGGCTCTCCTACATCCTCCTAAAAAATCCTGGCCACTGATCCAAAATAACTCAAAATATAATTCCTAACACTGAGAACTATTTACATGTGTATTTTTTTAGAATTCAAATTTCAAACTTTTGTTCTTGTCTCGGCTTTGCTAGTTTTAGTTCTCTACTGTGTTATTACTGAGTCTAGTAGACTAGTCTTTACTTGGGCTTTGGGGTTCCCTTTTTCCTCTCTTTCAAACATTATGGAGCCAATCTGATTCAGCTCAATAGAACCAGAAGTTAAAGAAGTTCAAGCTGCAGTGAGTTTCACTCTATATATTCGCTGCCCACTTGACCATGGCCTGGAATACCCATGACTGACTCAGCGTTCTCTGAGGTCTCTCCTCCCTCCTGTGTGCTGAGATGTGGATCCACAAGTATGTGCCTGTAATATGTCACCTCAAGTCTCTGTCCCATGACAAATACAGAAACAAATTCATATTGTTTCGGAAACATCACTCTCCTTAGCTTCTTCTCCCAAATGGTCAAATCATACCAATGGGAGAAAATGTAACAGAGAGATTAAGGAACAAAAAATTATGAGTAAAAGGAGAAGCAGTTCAAGGATGTGGAACATTTCTGCTCAGTTCACTCTTTTTTTGTATATCTCAAAATGCTGATGATCTGCATGCATTCTCTTACTCAGATTTCTATCCATAGCATTTCTCACTTGAGTCATTTCTTTTCATAGAATCATAGAATCATAGAATCATAGAATGGTTTGGGTTGGAAGGGACCTTAAAGATCATCTAGTTCCAACCCCCCTGCCATGGGCAGGGACACCCTCCACTAGCCCAGGTTGCCCAAAGCCCCATCCAACCTGGCCTTGAACACTGCCAGGGATGGGGCATCCACAGCTTCTCTGGGCAACCTGTTCCAGTGCCTCACCACCCTCACAGGGAAGGATATCTAATCTAAATCTCCCCTCTTTTAGCTTAAAGCCATTCCCCCTTGTCCTATCACTCCATGCCCTTGTAAACAGTCCCTCTCCAGCTTTCCTGTTGGCCCCTTCAGGTACTGGAAGGTGCTGTAAGGTCTCCCTTTCCTGCTATTTGTTTTCTTGCTTGTGTCCTCCTGTCAGTGAGGACAGACCAAGCCACTCTCAAGCCAGACCTTGCCCTTGGAGTAGCCTCTGCAGTATACCTCTGTATGTTACACAGGGACATTTTTTTTCCCCATTTGATTCCAAATGATTTAGACAAATCTCAAGATTCTCACATTTCACCAAAAAACCTACAGGCCCAATATGCTTTGGGTTAGATGCTTCTTTTCTTTGTACTGTTAAGAAAAGAAAAGTGAAGCTTTTTTATATCATCAGATGCAAATTCTGCCAACTAGCTGAAAATACTTCTAACATATTTATTTATATGTAGAAACTACTAAGATTTTCAAATGCTTTATGGCCAGTCTGTCTTTGTTCCTATTTAAGATATGAAAACCATATTATTTAAACTTCCTACCATTTTCTATTCTGTTGCCTAACTGGGAGATGGTTAATGTTTGTAGGATTTCCTTTGTAAGGTTATTCAGTTCTGCCCAGTTCCACTCTGTTACTCACCCCAATAAATATGTTACTCTATTAATGCAGTGGATATTTTTTTCACTGAATTATATGAGGTTTATGACTGATGTGAGTATGGAAAAAGACTAGTTGCATTTGCCTGCACTACAGTAAACTACTTACTGTAGATCTAATTGAGCTAATAATGTCTGCTGGGATGGAGAGCAATAATATTATAATCCTGGCAGTAGAAAAGAAAGCACAGTCTGAAAAATCTACCCAGAAATAAATATTTGGGTGGTTAATGTGTACAACACCGCTTTGACGCAATGGTATTGCTAGCAATATGCAAACTACCTTGGGAAAGTACCTTGGGATTTAATCACACCGTGATGTACATCTTTGGCAAACCCTGCCTTAGCTCCTTGAAGTCAGTCCTAGATTTAGGAATGTCATAGATTGAACTCCTGGACGTGAACATGCTTTGATTGTTTTGGCCAAATGACAACCACATAATAGGCCCCCTTCTCAAAATTTGTTACCTGTCTAGGTTCAGACCAATAACCTGGGGGCAAAAGGCTTCATCCTATTACTAATGTCTTGATTCATTACTTGACAGAGTAGAAGTTTTGAGATGCTGCCTGTTTGAATACGAAGCAGAAAGGCCAATAATGCTACTGAGACATGTCTTTTGATGCCATCAATCTGTTTGCATTCTTGCTGCCCTAAGATCCTGCCCATGCAGGGACTAAGAGAAACTTTGTGGGGTGTTCAATGCCCTCTCATCTCCTAGAATTTGCAGCTGGGATCCATTTCACCAAACAATGCACATTTATTGACAGGTAGTCTGACAGCTTTTTAAAGCTGCTTGGCAGCTTGTTTTTAGCAACATGTTGTCATGTTCAGTATTATCACATTTCTCTTAGATTTGCGTGATACTAAAAGGCCAAACCTCCAAGGCATCAATATGGGGTGCAAAGCAGCACTAGCCCTAAGACACCCAGGAAAATACATCTTAGGGGTTCATTGATTTTTCTTCTAAAAATTTATAGTTACTAACTTTCCAGCCCTGTCAAGGACAAGCATCTTAACAGTTGTTTCCCAAGCAGTTGCTTTAAGTCGGATTTTATTTTGTTTTTCTTTTACCTTAAGCTTGCAGTTGTCTAAGGCAACTAAGCCAAACGATGTTCACGAAACTCTTCAAACATCTATGAACTGCTATTCAGACCACTTTCCAGGAAACTTAAGAAAGAGTAAGGCACCTTTGTTGCAGTGTGATGTGTTAGTCAAACTATCTACTGCTCAGGAATACAACTGATTGTAGTCAGTGGGGAGTCATTGCAGAGCTTAAGTTCAGCACCTGCAGTAGGTTACAGATGCAGCTCTTCTCCGTTGACAGAGAGGGATTCAGAGCCTGTCAGTAATCAAAATTGAGACACCATAACAGGCAGCAAAATATTTTGTGGTGTTTAAATGGGTGACTAGAACTAGTTTTGTTTGATTCTTGCTGGTTTTACATTGGGGTCAAGCAAAGTGCTGTGTAGTAAGGACTAATATCTAGAGTCCGTAGGTTCTTATTAATTCTTCTGTAAATTAAATGTGCTAGTTTTGGAGAAAGATTTGCAGGCCTTTACAGGTTGTCTTTTAGAGAATAAAATATAAATTCTACAATATATATCCTCCAAAACTGAGCTCTTGGTAATGCCTGTAACATTAAATAAATTGTTCAGTGAAGAGATTCTCATGTTGGCACTAGCAGAGAGGCTGTGTTCTGCATGGGCTTTCATAAGTTGTACCCTCCAATAACCTCAGCTGTAAACAGCCAAGACAGTACAAAATAAATTTGGTCCAGTTCAAAACACACACACACACACACAAAAAAGCAAAAAAAAAGCAAAAAAAAAGCAAAAAAAAGCTGCCTCTATTCCCAGCTTATGTGCCTGTCCTTCAGAGTTATATCAGCAGCAATAACTGCTCCCACTACATGTTGTGTCCAGAAGAGGAGAAACAACTGGAAGGTCCCAGCAGCAGCTGGCATGTAACAATGATTGAATTCCAGATGGATCTAAAAAACTAGTGATACCTCCTGGGAAACTTTGAAAAACATCTTACTTTGCAATGATCCTGTTCACATCACACTCATTTTAAATATTTCTTTTCCTTTGTTCTTGGCACAGAAGGAACAGATGAGCTCATGAGAAATAATTCCATTTTGAGAGACCAGCCCCTGATAATAAAGGCAGAGAGAAGAAATAGGACAGGGAGAATTGCCGCTCTGGTGTGATTGCAGACATCAGCTGTTCATTTGTGCTGTTCGCTTGTGCTGTTTCTGTAGCTAAATATTTTTAAAGGATTTTACCAGAGACATAGGATAAAATAGGTTAAAAACAACCTTTGCAGCAGCTCACTTGGTCCAGTCCCCTCATCAGAGCAGGGTCAAATTAGATCAGGTAGTTCAGGTCCTTGTTTGACTGTCTCTAAGGATGAGATTTCACAGTCTCTCTGGATTCTTGATCCAATGTTTGACCACTTGCATGGTAGAAAAAATTTCTTAACTCCTAGCTGCAGTTTCTTTTGTTGCAGCTCATGTCTGTTGCCTCTCACCCTATCAACTGTGCACATCCAAAAAGTCTAGCTGATCTTCTCCATGCCCTTTGGAGGCAACAAGAAGATCTCTCCTTAACCCTTTCTTCTTATTGTTGAACAAACCTTGTTGTGCTGGTATATCATGTGCTCTAATTCCCTAACAGTCCTCATGGATCTCTCGTGCACTTGCTGCAGTATATCAATGCCTGCCTTGGTCTGAGGAGCACAGAGCTGGATACTGTTTCCCTGTGAGTCCACACCTGAAGTATTTTCAGTTTTCTCAACCTGCTCTCTTCACTCAAGCTGATGTAGCCCCCTGTGCAGGTCACTGAAAGAACATGCCCATGTGGATTCATACTCAACTAGCAAGGACCAGCTGTTCCACAAGGGAGGACAAGCCAGGAGTTAAGGGTGACCCCAGCACAGACAGTATCCCCACTGACGGTGTCATTCTGAACATGCCAGGTAGTGCTCTGTGCTGGAAACGGGATCTGTGAACAGCCCCAGATACTGTGAGGGGATGAACCAGGTCCGTGGCCCCTCCAGGGAGCCCAGTCAGGAACCAAACAGAAAAAGGCAAGAGACAGAGCTGAAGAGAAGGTTACAGTATAGGTCCAAAGTCCATCCAGAAGGCATGGTCAGAGGCAGAACTGGAGAACAGCGTATCTACAGCTTAGCTCAGGCAGGGACTGAACCACAGGTCTGAGTTGAAATGGGACTGCTAGGTCCATGGGCAAAAGGGGTAGGGGTTCCAGGTGAGGCTGTTCTGGGACATTCAGACCTACCTGTGCCCTCATGACCCTGACGCTGAGATCTTTCTGAAAAGAAGCCTTGTGACCAATTGCCCATTTCTCCTTTTTTCTTTTCTAAGCTCTGAAAAGCAAAGCTCCTATCTGTCTGGAAAAGAACTTGGCCCTGTGGGTGTAAGTACAGTCTTTACTCACAGTGTCCTGCAAACTGAAACTCAGCAATGACTTGGAAGGAACTTGGAGAAGGGTGGGAAGGACAGTTCGTACCCTATTCATGTATAGTCTCACTTTTTTACAGCCAGACTCGTCTCCTGGTAAATGGATAAAATACTCCTGAAGTGTTCAAAATGCTTTTATTGAGAAAGATAACAATTCTATGTCATGCCTCAGGTGCCTGAAGGACTCAAGGAGTATTTTTTTCCTGAGTATACCATTAACCAGATATATTTGGGGTTGGCTGGTTTCTTTTTCTCAGCCTTCCTCAGAGACATGAGTGATGATGTTGCTCAGTACTCAAAGGTGGCACAGACAATTCGTGTTCTTTCACGGTCAGAGTACTCAATGGATTCAGGAAAGAATTTTCCACTTAGGTCTGACGGGTAAAGATCTGGATTTTGTGGGTGTAGTAGGTTGCCTTTCACTGCTAGGGTGCAATTAGGGTGCAATTTATCTTCAAATGTAAAGTGAGAAAAGCACATCCAATTGATTGCCATGCTTTGCAACCTTAGGTTTTGGTCACACCTTGGCTTCCCTTTTTTTCTGCCAATGACACACAACTGACAAACCATGAAATTTAAATGCTTTGACTAACTCAAATCCAGGGTATGATATTGGGTAACACTGAGTGCCCAATGATAGACAGAAGGTCAAAATTTAGTAGGATCCCTTGTGGTTTTATACTTTATGCAATGAAAACCATTAACTCATTTTGCAATATTGAAAGATGATGGCCTCTGGCATATTAATCCTTCAAATAACTCTGACTTATAGCCCCTTTGGCTATAAAGCCTTATACTTTTCCTCCAATACCATAGAATCGGAAAATGCACTTAGCCTGAAAGTTTCTAGATTAACTACGAAGGAGAAATAGACTTGACGTGTAGGATTGTTCATGCTGTAATATCACAGCACTGGAAATACTCCTGCCAAGCTTGAATAAAAATTGTTAAAGTGTTATTTTTCATTAATTTTATTTGAGAAAGCTCATGAGATGATACAATTACGGAATGTCTGAGGGCTTATCAATGCAAAGCCAGGCAGCTAATTAAACCCCACTTTTGGGGGGCCATCTAGTTTTAAAAACAGCTTGTTAAATGGCCCTCCATAGTTCCCATGCTGTTTATATCTCAGAAATTAATTTGCTAGCCACATAAATGAATAGAGAAGACAATACATTTAATAATTAGACAGTTAAACTTGGGTGAGATGTCATGACTGTGTCATCACTCACTGAAAAGCAGGTCTCTTAAAATCACATGCAGATAGGAGCTGTAAAACAATGGTTAATTATTCTAAAGGAGGACTGATACCAACTATATTCCTTGAAGAAACATACTTGACAGTTTTGTGGTAGGAGCACTAACAGCAGATTTTCTGTCAATTAGAAAAGGTTACTGCAGTTCATCTGGTTTAGATAGCATCGAATATCTCCGTGTTTAAGCTAACTTGCCTCATTTAGAAAAATAAAATAAATATTTAAAATCTTCATCTAAATTTTCCTAGAGAGAATATCCATCAAAATCTTCACTGCAAAGGTTAATTCCTCTCACTATTAAAATACATCAGTCTTCTGCTCAGCCTGAATTTGTCCAGCTTAAATTGTATTTTGTATTGCTTGCACTCACACTGATTTCGTGACAATTCAGCAATACTGTTGCATGACAGACAATCATGTCCAGCGCATGTCAAGGCCTGTCATAATTGTGTCATGTTCTACCGTAATACAATAGTAATTCTATCTTGTTGTATTATTTCTGAAATGATTAACTGCAGCTATGACTGAACTATTCTATTTTATTTTTTTGTAAACACGTGTCTCTTCTTTGCGCTATAAAGAAACAATCTGACACTTTGTCATCTTAAATAAGAACAGAAAGCATGTATTCACCACATTAATTGGAGAAAAAGTCGATCTCAGTATTCAGAGACACGAAACTAGATATTTAAAGTAGCAGCTTCTCTATTAACTGTTGATATAATTTGGGACTTCCAGTGAAGTAAACAGTACACTGAAGTTACAGCACTCCTGAGAAGATGGACTCACAGTTTTGATGATTGTTTTTTGGCAAGGTTTTGTGTTGTGTTTATATGAGTCACAGTCAAAGAACAGTATTTATTTTGAGTCAGAGAAAGAGCTGCTGAGCTCTGATGAAATATGCATTACAGTATATACTTGATATTCACTCGTATTTTTTGCTATTGTTGCTGTCAGGTTTTCCTGGAGCAAGGACACATCTAACAGAACCACGGAACAATAGACTGCTTCAGCAGTCAGAGTGTAGATGCCTTTGAAGAAAAGTCTATGGGTAAGGTCTAGGTAATTTCACCAGATCACCTCGATTTCCCTCTGTTATATCAAGTATGAAGATGTACAGATCACTACCGGTAGCATGCCAGTGCCTCATGACCTGGCCTAGTGTCTCCTGTAGGTGCAGAAAAGAAGAGAATAAAGAATTCATGATTTTTGGACTCTACTTCTGAGGGACCATGTGAGCAAGGAAGCCATCTGTAAGTTTTTTCTCCAAGGTCTGTTTTGAGAATACTAAGAGCTAACAAACATTTCTAATGCACGTTCACTCCTCGGCTGATGAAGTCCCATCAACAGATATGCAATATGAGCTTTGGAATTTGGCCAGTCTGTAACTATTAGGGGACTGCAGTGCCCAGAGAAATAGCTCACCTGACTGTATGTAAAAGCTGACGGTCTGTGGCCACAGCTGGAGAGCTTGCATAGAAATAGGGGACTGAGAATAAGATGGTCCAGAGCCAGCTTTGCTTTGCAACCTAGGGTAGAAGTCTTCTAGGGGCAGCAAAATGGAGGTGAAGGGAGTGGGTATGGATTTGCTGACACTTTTTGCTTTGCCAGAACAGGCAGGTGCCAGCAGTTTAGAAAGTATGAGCTGCACAACCAGGAATTTTTGCTTCTTTTTGCACAAAAATTTGCACGTTATTTGCACAGAAATAATGTGTTTCTCCCTGCTCCGGCTGTGGAGAACATTTCTGTATAGAGTTGGTGGCTGCTTATACAGAAGACAAAAACTCTGAGAAACTATGTCACCACTTCCATCCCACAGTAGCTGGATTAGGAAGTCCAGCTCAGGAGAGCTCTTGCCTCATTCATCCTCCCAGGAATGTTGTTTGGGCTGATCCTTGGAGTTCCAAAATTCAGTTTATACTTCACTGCCAAGGGACCCTGAATTTATTCTGAAATAGTTGTTAGGATTATGAGTGCTTCCATCCTGACACAGAGAAAACTAATTAGGCTACTGGGTGCTCCTAAAATAGATACGTTAATGGGCTTTCCAAAGCTAGGTGTTGATTGCAGCTGCTCAGTTGAGATCTTTATCGTTGGCATTATGGTCACCAGCTAGAGGTACCCTACCCTATACATCCCAGAGACTTTTCACGTCCTCTCTTTGTATGACTAACCCACAGTGTAAGAAAGATGGGCGCTGTCTGTGCCAGCATTGTTGTATCCTTCATCCCTGGTGTGCTGGCCTCGGTTTTACTTTTTTGGTTAGGTGCCCCAAGACATTCCTGTTGCATCACATTTTAATCGAAGAACTGGTTTCATTTGACTGCGATGCAAACAATTTGACCATTGAGAATGAAGAACTTGATTTACCGGGGAGGGTTGCCCACCTTTGTCTGTCAATGGAAATATGATTTGAAGACTTGGTAATGCAGTCTTCTGTAACACACTGGCATGGAGCAGCAAACTCCTTGAATGCTTGAACAGTTGGTGTAGATGTCTGCTCTGACATGAAATGCAGTGGCTTTTCTTCCTGAGAAAAAAAAAAGAACAATTTAGAAATTCTTCCATACATATGTTGACAAAGTTTGCGAACTCTGATGATAATTCTTAACACCACCAACTCAGTTTCATCATCTGAAATAAATTTGCTTTTGAATTAAAGCAATGCAAATATCCTTTTTCTTGGATGTAGAGTATGTGGCTGCATATACATGTAATCTATCATAATCAGATGTACTGGCAGATTTGATCATGTTAATGTCTGCCAAACTAGTAATGATTCCTTCGCTATTTTTAAACCTCTGTCATACCTTGCTTTCCAAATTCAGTTCTTTTCATGACCTAGAGGATCAGAAGCTGAAATGAGATGCAGGCAGCAACTACAGAATACCTCTGACAGCCTTTCAGCTCTTGCCTGATTCAGGAAACAAACTTAGGCTAGGAAAATATTCCTTTTCTCTTTGAACATCACTGCCTTTTTAATTTGAAGGTTGAAAGCCTTAAGGAAACTTATTTTTCTGTTTGGGTTCTGGATCACAAAGGCCACTTTCAGATTCAGCTTCAGAGATAATTTAAACGGGGACACGTGTTCTTCCCACACGGCTTTGGAACTCCCCTTGACATGCCAATTTATTATTCAGCACTCTGAGTCATGCACTGCTTGCTCTCTCACCCCATTTACTAAAGAACAACTTAAAGACCATAGTAACATTAAAATCTTCACATTATAACAAATAAGAAGTCTATTATTTATAACTCCAGGATTAGATGCTGGATCTCACTGTGAAACAGAAAATTTATCCCATAGAGTGAGGCAGAGTTCCCATTTCTAGCCCTCCAGTGACTCTAATGCATTTGAAAGGTGTGACATGTCTGATGCTGAAAATCTTTCATTTGCCGAAGGACTGAATCTTGCCTTTGGAGCAAACTTTACCTTTCAGGAAGAAGGAAAAGACTTTATTGTGACTGGCTGAATTAAAAGGAGAACTAGGGCACCAGAGAGCTGAAGCTCTAGACTGAGTCCTGTGGAAACGGATCCACGAGCAAAGGTTTGTGAGGAGGTCACAGGTAAATGATAAATTGATTTTTTAATAGTTCCATCATTCATTACCTTCGCAACATTTCCGCATTAATGTGTACCTGGCTTTCTGAAATAACTGAAGGAGTTGGATGATGAAATAGTGTGCTTTATTGGGTTTTACAGGCAGCAAAGCTGGATCGCACATGTCCTTCTCTTTCAATGACTTTGCTTTATTTTCTCCATGTTTTTGGTTCTAACAGGAAACCGTAATTTCTCTGAACCAGAGACTTTCTGTTCAGGTATGTCAAACCTGTTTAATCTTGTCAAGGCTTTCAATGAAACCAGAGGTTTCTTGTGTGATTATTTATCATACAATAGATAATAATATCTAATTGTAACACTGATGATTACTCTCTTTTGTTTTCCAATATACCTCTAGGAAAATGTCATTTATAGGGAAAAATTGGAGTAGTTTGACTGCATATTCTGTGCCAAAACAAATAAATGTTAGTTTTTCAATTTAAAATATTTTTGTCTTCTTTTTGCAGAAGAAGATAACATCAGGCATGGCAGGGAGCTCTCATTAGGTGCAAAGGTATTAAAGGTTTGAAAGTGCTTCATTGTTTTAAAATTATTAAACCAAATTTTTTTTTTTTTACTCTGGAAAACAAGAATACCTATGCCAACCCATGGGGATCTGTCAAACTACCTGACCTGAAACTATCTCAACCATTTCTGTTGGACCATATTTTAGAAAGGCATCCAAGTCTGAATAATGACGGCATTAGGATGGGGCAGAGACCTCAGCGCATGCCACCTTGAGGAGTTTCTCCTGACTTTACAGTGGCCTCTCTGTTATGCAGGCAACAAAGCCTGAAAGGCTGCTCCTCACAGTCCTAAGGAAAGCAAGTGAGGCCCTTTCCAATTAATTGTGATCATTGCTGAAAGTTTTTTAGGAGCACAGAATGGGCTTGCAACTTTAAAAAAAAAAAAAAAAAAAAAGAGGGTGGGGGGAGAGCGGAGAGGGGGGGAAAAAAGCCCTGCTGCCAAATTGTGATTTAAACTGAGATTGGCATCAGCAGACATTTCCACATCAGCCTGTAGCACATCTGGTCCAGACCAAACAAATAGAAGATTTATTCTGTCAGTGAGATCATTTAGCATTCCTTTTTATGCTTCAGAAAGAGCCTGTACCTGTCAGTCACCAAAGCACTAGGCTTTTGGTGGCTGGGCTCTGTTGCTCTTTCTGACTAGCCTTGATCTGAGACTTCTAAGAAGGCTTGTGTTCACCCGCTCCACCTGGGAGACCGGTACCCATGCCAAGTTCATTTCCATAGTCTTATAAAAATCTCCTGGAGGATTTCAAACATCTGCTCATAAGTAAAGAAACATTGTCTTGAGATATAACAATAATATAAAGGGCAACTGAACCTTCCTTGCAAATAAAACTGAGCTAATAAATTATTTTGTTTCAACAGTTTTATACAATTCAAACAAAAACCCGAATAGAGCTAAACAGGCACAAACACATGAAAAATCAGGTATGGAGGGTTTTCTTCTAATACCTTCAGATACTTTTTTTTTTATTTTGGTCAAGAAGTTCTTTTGTTTTGTTTTGCTTTCTGAGCACTTGATGCTAATTATTGAAAGGAAGAGCTTATGAAAATAGATGGATGACACTATTGTTTTAACAGCAATAATTTGTCATCTTTTCCTAGCACATTTCAAGAAAGTTTATAAATATTAAATAACCAAGTCTCAGTGCAAACACGCAGCGGAGTCCCTCCCCTTTGTCAGGTATGTCAGCAGTACAAACTATGAACTCGCCTCCTCACCCAACAG
Organism: Grus americana; assembly: GCF_028858705.1. NCBI lineage: Eukaryota > Metazoa > Chordata > Aves > Gruiformes > Gruidae > Grus > Grus americana. The sequence goes on along the minus strand of NC_072854.1, from coordinate 5,177,583 downwards.
AAAATGGAGCCACTTCAAACATGGAACGTGTCAGCTGTTAAACAGGTTTGACAATGCACTGCAACATTCTGAACAGGACCTGAAGGCACCTGAAGGAGCTGAGGGACATTAAGACATGCAAAATGCAATTACCTGCACTGGAATTTGAGTGTGATCCTAGAATTAAAGTCCATTATTAATGATAAAGGGTCCAGACAATTTTACTACAGTCAGAATGGGACAGGACCTCTCTTTTGCATCTTTGCCTAATTGTAGGAATGTGAATATAAGAGATGCATGGAGAATGGGGGAAAATAGCACTCTTTTGACTTTTTTATATTTGAAAATTAGTGATGTGGTCGATGCCCTCAAGCCTGTCAGCGTTTAAGTGGTATCTGGACAATGTCCTTAATAACGTGCTTTAACTTTTGGTCAGCCTTGAATTGTTCAGGCAGTTGGACTACATGACCATTGCAGGTCCTTTCCAACTGAAATATTCTATTCTATTCTATTCTATTCTATTCTATTCTATTCTATTCTATTCTACTCTACTCTACTCTACTCTACTCTACTCTACTCTACTCTACTCTACTCCACTCCACTCCACTCCACTCCACTCCACTCTACTCTACTCTACTCTACTCCTATGTATGCATAATTTATTTTTAAGCCATTAAAAAATCAGAGCTTAAGACTTGAGTAATGTATTGTTTAAATTAACAACTGGGTGCACAAGGGTGTCCAAAGGTGCCTCTATCACAGTCTTCTGCTCATGAACTTGTTCCGTGTTCTCCATTGCCTGGACAGATCGTTCCTTTGTGGGTTCCTTAAGGAATTCCAACAAGCATGATATTGAACCTCAAATTCTTATACAAACCCTTAGCTATAAGCATATGAATGCACCAATATTGCTTTATTTACTTGAAGTCTGTTGTAATGATTAACTTCTAGGAACCACTCGTTTACCCCTATTAACAGGCATGGGGATGTGGTTGTTTAATGAGTAATTTCAAGGGATAATGTTCACTCTATTAAGAGTTTTTCTTGCTGTTATGCCACTGTTACAGACAACATTAATATTTGAATTTGAAAATTATTCCCTCACTCAAAACATTTCAGCTCTTCCTTAAAAAATACCTGCTTAAAAAGAACAGAAAAAGGCTTAATTTGGAAGTGAATTCACTATCATTAGGATGTAGAGGTTGTCATTCAAACAGGCTGACTTCTTTCTAGAAATGTTTATCTCTGCAAACTCCCTCAGCAGTTAGTAACAGGATGAAAAATGTTCCCTTGGGGTTAAGATTCATGACAAGGGCCAAACTGTGAGTGCCCTGACGAGCCTGCTGGAAGAGCCAATGTCTTTCTTTCCACTGTTTATGAAGAAACACTAAAGAGATTTTCTTCTTGAGCTAAGATCAACACTAGCCTAGATGTCTTCTGTCCTGGTTTCAGCTGAGAGGGTTCATTTTCTTCATAGTAGCTAGTACGGGGATATGCTTTGGATTTGTGCTGGAAACAGCGTTGATAATATAGAGATGTTTTTGTTCTATGGACTTATTGTAGAGCAGTGCTTACACAGAGCCAAGGCATTTTCTTCTCCTCACACCGCCCTGCCAGCGGGATGGCTGGGGGTGCACAAGAAGTTCGGAGGAGACACAGACAGGACAGGTGACCCAAACTGACCAAAGGGATATTCCATACCATGTGACGTCATGCTCAGTGTATAAGGAGCTTGGGGGGGCGGCGGCTCTCGGAGTGATGGCATTTGTCTTCCCAAGTAGCCATTACGTGTGATGGAGCCCTGCTTTCCTGGAGATGGCTGAACACCTGCCTGCCCATGGGAAGTGGTGAATGAATTCCTTGGTTTGCTTTGCTTGTGCATGCAGCTTTTGTTTTACCTACTAAACTGTCTTTATCTCAACCCACGAGTTTTCTCACTTTTAGTCTTCCAATTCTCTCCCCCATCCCGATGGGGGGGGGAGTGAGTGGCTGTGTGGTGCTTAGCTGTCGGCTGGGGTAAAACCACGACATCTTCCCAAAAGGTGTGGAATAAACTTGCTCTATGATTTTTTTATGTTTTGTTATGAAGCATTGTCAGAGAGGAGGCTGGAGTGCACAGACACAGTACTGATGCTCTGACGCAGTACTGATGCTGTGAGGGTCTCACAGAAGCTCAGCCCAAGTCATGGGCCTGCTGCAGAGAGTGATTTGCTCACTTCAGCAGCCTGTGTAATGCAGGACGTCAGAGGAGACAGTCACAGTCCTCCCTGCAGCCCTTAACAGTCTATCTGTGAAGCCATTAAAGCAAAAATTATAGAAACGGAATTCTACTTTCCATTGTTTTTTGATAGGCAGGTTCCCAGCTCTCACTCCATCACTTTTCTCATGCATTATGGACATGAGCTATGTTATCTATTTTAGACTTGTCCAAGCTGGAGAATCATTCTTAGCTAAGAAGAGCAGCAGTATTAATCTGTTCAATAATGAACAATGATGTGATATAATTGATTGCTTTTCCAGCTCAGCCCTCCTAATCTCAGGATGCAGTGTCAAAGCCATAAAGGAAGACAGTTGTTCCTCCTACGGACTAAATCTTGCAGTGCAAAATCGGTAGCCATGTGAGCTCTCTGAAGGATGGTGGCTAAAAAAGTAAGAGTCAAGGAATAAGGAAATGATGAGAGGAAAGAACAGCTCTTCGCAAAAGAGAAGGGTGTAAAGAAGAAAGGAAGAAGGGGAATGAAAGGGAGAGAGAAATGGAAGGTTCAATACATGGGATCATTGCACAAACCCACTGCAATTGTACTAGGAGCAAAAATTGTGGTAAAATGGCTTTGGGGGAGCTTAAAGGTGATGTTAATCCTCTCCCTGGTTCCAGCAGTGTATTGTCATTACCTGAAAATCACACAAGCATCAACAGTTGTAAAATGTGTGTCTTGAGATTTTGAATTATATCAGTTAAATAAGCACAGAACCAACCTATATATATTTACAATGCTTAGTCATCTCAGCAGCTGAGCTGAGCTTCTTATGGATCTCTTTGGACTTTGTTTTGAAAACATGACTGTAGAAGTGACTAGACTAGACCAGGCTAGAACTAAAGAGGTGGCTAAGAGCTCCTTGTCTGCCATGGGAACTAAAAACAATGTTTTGCCTGCCTTGCAATAACTGAGATAGATAAAGGAAATCCTCTGCGGATGACAACCATTTGGAGTAGAGGATTTATTTTTCTTTTTCTTTTTCTTTTTTTTTTTTAATTTTCTGCACAACCAAGAAATTGAACCCTCAAGTAGGGTCACATCATGGATTCCTCCCCAGGGTGGCACAATAGCCCATCAGTTTTCAGAAGTGCTCCTTGCCCTGATTTGAAGTAAGGAAAGGAGATGTTTTAGGCCAGCTGTGACCCAGGAATCTTGGCATGAATAAATCAGCCAAATCATTTGAATTGTGGGCCAGTCATCTATCTGCAAGTTCAGCCTCATGACTGGCTCTTATTCCACTCATGTGCACCTTCCCACCTGGACTTATGTGGAGAAAAATATCTGAGCAGAGCTGTGCAACCTGCAAGGAATGCGTTGTCCTTCCTGCAATTATTTCACATCAAGTCAGTAAGACCATAACTTGGCTCTCAATATTCCTATTGTGCCAGGCTGCCTCTTCCACAGAGAGGTCTTTGCAGTACCATCTTTTCATTTTGCCATGTTGAGTGGACATGAAGGTTGTAACCCTGTGACACTTGTTCAAGATTCCCCTGGAGGTCAAAATACCCAGGCTATGTACCCAAGACCTAAATCAAAGTGACCTGATCTTCAAAAGCACTGAACTCTGAATAACTTTAAGAAGAGGTCAACTTCTCTGAAAACTAGTTTTCTTTGATTTAAGGGCCTAATTATGGATCTAGCAGCCCAATAGTAAGCATCTATGTGAAAATGTTCAAAACTAGCTAGGGGATTTAGCTACTGAGATCACATTAATTTCAGCACCTTTGAAAATATCTGCCCCAGGTTTGAAAAAGTAGATTTATAACTTGATTTTTTTTTCCTTTTCCCCTTTTACTGCTAATTATTCTTAGCTCAACCCTTTTTTAAAAACCATACAGCATTTTGGAAGCTTGCATTAATTCATACAGTACCTCTACACATGGTTCTTTGCTGTTTCTTTCTTGTAGTTTTCACTGTGACATATGGTTATTATTGTTATTGCTTTTCTCTCCATTTTTCCTATCTGCCACCCTTATCCACACAGTAAATTCTGTTGCACTCCATCCCAACTGCTTCGCTATTTGTTTTGATAATGGCAACAGGTTTTGGTCCTATGCTAACAAGAATTGTGGCTTGTTACTTTCCCAGAGAAACACTTCTTCTATTGTTCCCATCACCTATTCTTTCTTTTAGTGACAATAGTCATGCTCCCCTTTGGTATAAAGATGCTCAAACAAAGTTTTCTGACTCCAATTATCATTATTTGCAAAGGTTTGTTTTTTGGCTTCAGTAACCACTCGAATTTTCATACGTGTCCCAACCTATATGTGTGGAAGAACAGGAAAAAGGAGCAGAGACTTGAAGTGGAGGAAATGCACCGCAGGTTAGCAAATAATTGACTTACCCATGGATCATTGCTTATCACGGCTCTGCTGTTGGATTCTTCATTATCCTCTGGTTTTTCCTTAGACGTGCATAGCAATCAATAGTCACATATGACATGACATGTTGAAGCTGGCTTATTCCCCTGTTGTGGCATTTAATAAACATGATTATAACTAGCCTGTGCAGCAACTCATACAGCATGAGCTGCTGATAGTCTGCAACAATTTATCGAAGGATGACATGTAAAACAAACTGGACCAATAAAAATTCCCCCTTCTCAAAAACTGTGCGATGTTTCATTTATTTCTGTACCGTCCAAGACTGAAATTTCTATAGACTCCTGAAATTTTCTGTGCCTGTGGTAACCCTTGTTATGTAACATTAGGACAGGACTCTGCCCACGCACCAGAAATGCAAGACAGGGACCCAAAGAGACTCGGGAACAACTCTACAGTTTCTAAGCAAGACACCATTATTCCCTCCAAACAAGCTAACTAGCAAAATGATTGACTTGACCCCCGTGACAAAATTTAATATTTTATATTGCAAAGTTGCTGGCACTAGTAAAAAAACCCAAAACTAAATGAAAAAAATATACATATATTTTAGAGCTTTTTAAGATAGTTTGAGGGGACCATATACTTGTATGGAAACTGAAGAATCATCAGGTTTTATTCTTCCAGTTTTTCCTAATTTTCTGCTCTTGTTTCTTCTGTTCAAATTTCCAAAATGTACAGCGAATTAGCACACATAAATGGCAATCACTTAAGGGACTTGGCTCCTAAGTCCTCATTATCTTCAGAAATATGTTACAGTGGTGGTGGAAGCCTGTCTAATTTCATACCAATTTGCTTCCAGCCATGATTTTCTGATATACACCCCAGTGATCAAACAAGGGACTAACAAAATAAATTTATGAACTTTTACAACCACAGGTACAATTTAAGAGGAATAATTCTCCAATAGCGTATTCCTCATTAGTCCTACTATTAAGACAGCTTTTCTCAATTTTTCCTTGGATCGCAGGCACCTGAACTTTGTCCGTTTTGGTAATTTGAACACCATCAGATCCTAGATACAGGCACTGGAACTTTATTAAGTTATCTTCTCAGTATAACGGCCAAGAAATTTTTTACCTGGGCGAACTAGCACAATGCTATGCAATATTTAAGCACAGTTTCTGAAGCAACACAGGCCAGGGACCATTCCCAACAGGCATTTTGAGGGATGCTATAATATTTTAACTGCTAAAAGAATTTAGTAGTATGGACATATCCAGTCTTTTGGCCTATGGGCCAGAAAACTGTAACTGGCTGTGTAGTTTACCAATACAGATGTAGTTGTGTTGCCTCTTGAATTCCTATGTGAAATTCCTTATTTCTTTATATTCTTCTGGTGTCCTAGGCAGCATTGGATCTCAGCCATGAATGCTGCACTGAATGCCTCATTGGCATAGGAAAGCTGTGAAAAATGCAGTTTTCTGTTGAAAGGCTATCAGTACCAGTCAGTACAATTTCCAGTATAACTCAGTAAAATGAGTTGAGTAATTATGCATCGGGACATCACCTTTTGCCTACTCCAATCATAATCTGAGTCCATGGCATATTTTATAGAAGTGATGGCTTGTTTGTTCAGTTAAACTCCAAGGAGTAGAACTAACAGCCTCTCAATCTGAGTTGCTGTAACTCAAGCCAAACTTGGGTTTACAGTACAAAACTTGACAATATAAAAAATGTTAAGGTCTGTAAAAGAGGAGAAGGAGACTCTGTAACAGAAACATGCATACACATATACTTAGATTCATATCTGCAAACAAAAGTACATTTACTTCTCTTTCAACTTTTTCAAAGCCCTCAGTTCCAATCTCCAGCTTTTGTTCCAGAACCCTCTGAAGTCACTAAACTATAAATGGAGCTGTGAAAACTCAATAAACTGGGAGAAGTGCCTGAATTTTGCTTATCTACTTTAAGGGGTTTCAAGAAATATATAGATACTCCATAAAAGCACAGTGAAATTGTGTTGACGAAGGTGTCAAAATATGTACATACAGGGAGGGATAGCTTGATACAAATTTAGACTTAAAATGGTTTATTTTCCTGAGGTTGGAATCTGCCAGAACGTTCACTTATCTGTCGTGTATCTGTGATGTTGAATACATTTTACAAGAGCAAGAAAGCAATTCAGCAAAGATTGCAAGAGAGACTAAAGTAAGTGTCATCTAGGAATGACTTCTTAGCCATGGGTCATGGGAGAACTTATCAATATAATACAAGAAAACATCAGAAACATCAGCAATTTTTAATGTGAGATAAAAGGAGCTTTGCATAAATGCAAGGCGAGGAATTCTTAGAGAAAGAAGAAAAGTGCATACAAACAACCCAGCAGGATACAAAATATATCTGTAATGAGTTTGCAGAATCATATAATAAATGTACAGCTGTATAGGATCATAGACTAATGCAGGTTAGAAGGGTCCTCAGGAAGTCTCCAGTCAAATCTCCTGCTCAAAGCAGGGACAACTGTAGCTCAGGGCTTGATCAGGGCAGCTGTTCAAAACCTCTGAGGAGGGACACTGCACATCACTTTGACCAACCTCTTCCATTGTTTGACTGTCCTCATGGTGGACCTTGCAAGTCCTTATGTCTTGTCTGAATATCTCTGTTTCAGCTTATATCCTCTGCCTCTTGTCCTCCTGTCATGCACTACTATGAGGAGCATGGCTCTGTCTCCTTGATACCCCCTCCAGACTTGCTGAAGGGCTGTTGCTAGCTCTCCCCATTCCCCCAGCTACCCAGAGCCATATCTTCTCCCAGCTAAACAAGCCCATTCCCCCAGCCTCTCCTTATGGGGCAAGTGCTCCAGTGATGATCATCTTGGTGGCCTTCCATTGAAGTCAGGGTACTTTATCCATGTCTTTCCTATATTGCAGGACCCAGAACTGGACACAGTATACCACATGTGATCTAATAGTAATGGATGATTTGAACAGGAACATTGCAGTCAGCAAACTAAAAAAAAAAAAAGACAATCTCAAACCACTGTCAATATACCTTTGAGGAAAAAAGACTCTCCCAAACTTACTGCAATTACCATTGGGGAATATAAGGAGAGGAAATTTCAAGCGAGAGCTGGAAATGGTGATGCTCATCCTATTCCTGGCTCATTCAATGGCCAAGTAGGGAAATGCAAGCAAGTTGTTACCCATCTGTGCCTCAAAGTAAAATGGGCTGGAACAGAAAAGTTTTCAAGCAGGAAACATAGAGTAACATATGTTTATCCAGAGCATCTTACACCATGTGAGTAAATAGATTCTACTTTCTACTACAGCTTTCAATGAGCCATATCATTTTTAACTCATTGTCTACCTGCATATTTAGTGACCAGAAATCTCCGAAAAATTCAGATTTGTTCTGAAAGCTAGGCTGCGACCTCCTTGGAGTACTTACTTTCTCCAGTTATGTCTTTATATACGTATACTGCTGCAGACCCTAATCTCTTTGATAGTCTCCTTCTTTATTAGGCATTTTTAGATTACTAATATAGTCCTTTCTGACACAGGGAACTCAGTGCAAAGACTGTAGGAAGATGATGTAATAGATGTTGCTTGAAAGTTGCTTCTGGTTTAATATTAGTATTGAACTAAACTTTTTGAAAATGCATTATAACAGCCCAGCTTAATTTCTTTAAATCATGCACCTCTCTTGACACAAAAAACCCAGCTGTACATATAAAGCTAATTCAATTCATTACTACCATAGCTTCCAAGCCATTTAATCACTGAACTTTTTATAAACAGAGAAAATTAATTTTTTTTTTTTTTTTTTTTTTTTTTAGAATTAAAGGATTCTTCAGAAGATCTGTATTTAGTTAGTAGCAAAGATTTGAAATTGGATAGGGGATTGCCTATTGCATCAGAAGCGTGTCTTGTGATAACAAACACTCAAGTTTAGTGATTATAAGACCTTTAAAAATGTGTATTAGCTCACACTCTTGAGACATTTTAGCATTTAGGCAGGTAAATACTCATGGCCAGAGGGAGCAGATAGTCCCCTGTGAACAGGACTCTGAAATAGGTATCTACATAGAAGGCTTTTTAAAAGTATGGTGAGTACCACTCTCTAATACTTGATGGAAAGAAATGAGTACTTTAGGGTGATTTTTTTTCCAATATATATGTACAATGGGATGAAGAAACAGTGGGAGTGAAATCCCTCTGCGCTCAGATTTCAAGTTACCTCTGTGCGATTGTCTCAATGTGCGTTCTTTGTACATGTGCATTGTAATAATCTCATTCCAAAGGACTGTCATTTTAAATAGTTCAGTTCTTCCATAAATATAAGGTAAATAGTTCAAACACTCATTGTTCATTTTCACGCCATTTTAAATTTTCCCAAAAAGTTCAGTGAGTCTTGGGTTTTCATGTTAAGATCCCATCTGGACATGCTAATCCAAAGTATTCTCCTAATAAAAGGAATTTTCTCACTAGGTTTAGGTCTATCCTCATTCACTCTGTTGTAAATCCATAAAAACGCCATTAAAGCTACACAAATCACCGAGATTGTAAAATTAATGTAATACTGATCAAAGATCGAGTCATCTACTCACATTAGAGTCCATTTGGATTTACACCAGTGTGATCCCAGGGGAAGATGGTAGCTCCTTACTTTTTTTGTCCTTTCTCCCTTCTTTCACTCAAACTCTGACGATGACTTCTTCCTCAGCTGGCTCCCAGGAGTCAACTGGTCTTTCTCTGCCTTCCCCCAGCTCATGTGAGCTGTTTTTTCCCTTGTATACAATTCTTAGAACATTTCATCCTTTTCACTTTCTAAATGGAAATGCTAAATTTTCCACAGAGGAGGTGCCCTGGGGGGGAGTTTTGCTCACACCCAAGAACGGATGTCAGTTAATATTTGGACATGATTAATTAACAGTAAACCCTAAGGCAAACTTTGCTGTTATGAAAATAAGACAATATTCCAGATTACATGAGCGGCTGCCTATATGACAAAGTTACCCAGATGCTCTGAAATCAACAAAGATTTGTCACAGATATAAAGGCAGTTATTATTTTATGAATTTCATGTTCAGACGAATTACTTGTGTCCCTCTTAGACATTATAGGAACGACCTAGGGATAAACCATTATTTGAATTACCTCTCAGACATTTTCAAGCACTAGTATAAAGTTTTCTGATTTTGCAGAAAATTATTTGGGGCTCATATTCTTTTCCTAGTCAGCAGCTAATTGGGACTTTACCATAAAAGTGGAAGGCCAACCTTACTATGCAGTGTATGTAAATCTTGGATTACATTTGCAGCTCCCTCTTAGATGGAAGACAACCTCTGTTTGACAGATAGAGCTGAAACACACCATGGGTCAGCTTGAGAAACAAAAAATATTTTTTCCAGATGAAACTAAAGTAGGTCATTGTGTAGGCAAATTCGAGTCACACATATTTCATCAGAGTGCAGATGCTGGGATAACTAAATGAGCTCCAACACTAAAGGGCTGAAAATCACACCAGTAGGAAGGCAGATAGAGAGGTGCTATTGAATGTGTAATGGCAGATATGGTCAGAACCTTAATTTTAAGTCTTATCCAAAAGATATGGGAAAAGGCTGGACAGCTCTTCATGATCACAGAAAATTGCGTACTTGGTTTGCTTCATAAAATAAGGCTGCCAGTTTTTTTTCTGCTATGGAACATTACAGACTCTCTCCCAAGGCAGTAAATCAGTATCTGAAAATCTTCTATCACTGTTATTCAGGTGTTTTCTTCTACCTCAGGCTTAGGTCTAGATGTATTTGGGGACATTGTGAAATTGCGTCTTCTGATTATGAGGCAAAAACTTCATTGTGAGATCAACTAAAACTTCTGTTTGTTTTGTGTTAACTTTTCAACAGAAGAATTTGAGAAAATAAAAAAGTAACTCTTTGTAGAACACAGAAACTAGAGCCTTAGGAAAGTCTGAAGCCAGAACAATGCAGTCAAATAGCACAGAAAAGTAGGCTTTCAAAATCCAATTCCTCTTCGAAGTTCTGCAAATAAATTTTTGTTCCCCCATTTAAAAAACAAACAAACAAACAAAACCCCCCACAGTTTTGGTAAGGTGTTGCAAATGCACTTGGATCAAAGAATTACCCATTCTACGCCCGTAACCCTAAACCTCTAAACCAACCTGACAAAGGCAAAGAATGAGTTAAAAACCAACTGAAATTTCAATCCCAATCCTTATCAATCTGTTGATTTAATTATCACTGATTAATAACAGCTTTTCAATTCTGACATGAACATTTGTCCTTTTTTTTATTGTATCATGGCTCCATCTCTAATGATAAATTCATTCAATAATGGTTCGTGAGCTTTTATTTTTGCAGATTCTGGATTCTTATAATAAGTGAGCAGAAGAAAATTCAACCAGAGAAAGTTAATTTTCCTCTGGGAAATACTCAGTTGATATAATTTCTCTCCAATTTCTTAATCCTACCATTGAAATGTGCTAAGGTCAGCTCAGGGCAAAATGTAATAGAGGATCACTTTGCAATACTCCCAAATGTAAAATCTTTGAGGCTATATCCCAGAAGTATACTCAGATTCCTCGTACAAGTAATGGTAAGTGCCAGTTGTGTACACATAGTAGAGAAGCTTAGAGGACATAGTAGAGACCAAAGGGCTCCTTCAGTTTATGCATATCCTTTTTAACCTACATGAAAGAGTATGACTCACTGCTAATTACTCGTTTGAGTTTCCCACCAATATACTGAGAGCTGAGACAGGCTGTACCGTGGTATGTGGAGCAGCACAGATACCTGAGGGACAAGGACTGGCTCCACTAGCATAAGATCTCGAACATGGTAGGATAGGTGTGAATAGGATAGGAAGTGAATCAGGTGGAGTTTAATATCGTTATTAGGGACTTCAATTATAAAATGGAGAGTAGAGTAGAGTAGAGTGACTCCAGTTGAGAGGGCTGCAAGTGTGCCAGAGGAAAGGATTAGAAGTCAAAATTATCATCACAGCTTTCTTTCAATAAGCCCAAGTGCAAAGTTCTACAGTTACACAGTAAAAAATTAATTGTGCTGGCACAGAATGGGAGATGTTTGAGAAGCCAGCACTTCTGCAAAATACTACCTACATACTACAGGAACAGTAACTCGTCTCTGTCATTCTGTTTCAAAGAGTTCACTGTCAGGCTGGGAGGTACAAAGCAGATTTCTAAAACAAGTCATATAATTTCACTGTACTCTGAGGCTTCAGCTGGTCAATGTACATCAATAAAGATAGCAAGTGGGTCTAGAGGGAAGTAAAAGATATCCTTAGAGATACAGAAAATGTAATAATGGGGAAAGATTGAAAAGATGAGAAAGATTCAATTAAATTGGAGGCAAGAGATGCAGCTGTTCCTGAAAGATTTCTGAAGCTGGTCCAAGAAGTATATAGGTTCACAGAAGTCTTTTAAAAGATTAAAATACAATAACAGAGAAAACATTTGCAGAGACTTTTGCAATACCATGATGGGCAAAAGAAACCTGATACCCTGTCTCATGGAAACTGCAAACCTTGAATTCTCCAGCTATCTGGACTAGCGGTCCTGAGAAACTCTCCTTCCCACAGGAGGGATGAATATCTTGTAAGAGACTTCTTCATACTGGGCTTTTTATGTTCTACCAAAAAGTATGAGTACTTGTGCTAGGCAATTTTTGTCCAGTATTTTAGACATATAGATGCAAATTATTATTACAACTGAACATGTGAAGCAGACTTGAAAATAACAAAGACAATCACACTTTTAATAACTAATACGTCTGTAGTTGTTGTTTGTGTTCAGAATGTTACTTGGAAAGGATCAAGAAGGAAAAGAAAAAAAAAAAAAAGACTATTTAGGAACCCAATTACAGAATGTAAAACTTCTATCTTGGAATTCATGGATGCAAATAAACAAAAAAAGGCCTTAAAGACCACTAAAGAATGGTCATGATTTGAAACTTGTAAGATTTTCATCTGTTGCATAACGTGGCTTCCAGCAATGAACCTCACCGAATCAAATCAACTTAAAGTTTGTGCTACAAATCCATGTCACTTCAGAGAGAGACTAAGCGAGAGAAAGTGCACTAGAGAAAGAGAAACAGAAAAAGAAAGCGCACCCCATATGGAGTTTATACCAAATTATTGAAAAATATGTTGAAAAATCATTGAAAAATCAGTTACATTCAGTGATGTCAGTCATGAATGCTGGAAGAATATGATATGAGAGAGAAAAAAATTGAGCGGGTAACTAACAGGTGCATTGAGAATGGTTGCAGATACTTATAAATAGACATTAACTCAGTAATGTCTAACAACACCTGGTAAATAAAAAAAAAACAAAAAACAAAAAACAAAAAAACACCTAGCTTTTCTAGAGATGGGAGGATGTTTAATTTAGGAGTTAGCACAGCCCATTGCACAGTCAGAAGTACCAGGAGAGGATATTCAGTAAGGGTAGAATCAGGCAGATTTTAGGGTGAGCATTGTGTGCTTTATTCTATTAATGGTTTATGGGAGAAAAAAAAAAAAACTGTAGGTGGTGTCACATTATATAAGCAAAAGAGAAAACAGGCTACATACAGATGATGGAAAAACATCCTTCATTGCATTGCCAGCTATTTCTACACCAAGCCCCAGAAACACAACCTGCCTCTGAAGGAGGGACAGGACACCCCTCCCAGGAGCAGCAGTCAATTCTCCCTTCCCTTCCCATTCCTCCAGCCAGATACCGAGCAAGCCTGACTCCCCACAGCTCCCTTCCTTATTTCTTCATCTTCCTTATTTCTTTATCTTTCCCCCTCTTTTTCTCTGTGATTTCCTGTAGCAGCACTGGTACTGCCTCACTTCTGTAACCGGTAAGCAACAAGATTCAATTTTGCTCCCACTTCTGAGAAGGCCATCGTGATGTACGCGGCTGGGATTCTCAAAATACCCAAGCAGAAGAGCATCAGGTCTGCTTGCTTTGGAGTCTCTGCTAATCTCAGTTTATTGCCTGCTCCAATGCTTTGTTTACACAGTCCTTTTGCTGTTCCCTGCCTCCCTTACAAATGTTGTTTTGACATCATGGTCACCAGGTGCCCCATCACCCCCTTCCATCAACAGACACTTGTGCAGCAGATGGTACAAATGGGTTGGCAATAATTTAGTGCCTCGGCGTTGGATTGCCTTGTCTGTAATGTGCTTGTAATGGTGCCTAGACAGGGTTAACGACAGTAGCAGGGAAAGAAATAAAAAAAAAACCTGTAAGGATGCACTTTCAGAGAAGCAAGTAGCTCCTCCATGAGCCAGACCCTCCACTGAAAATATCTGTTCCTAAGAACCATGAGCTGTATTCTGTAGCAATAGAAGTTTATTTTAGAAAGGTAACTTCAGTTTAATCACATTAAAAATGTCAAGATTTCCCTTATCTCCTTTGATCATCACCAGTCCAATGACTGATTATATTTTTTGCCTTACATTGCAAGAGTATGGTTAGTTTAGCTATGATGCTCTAAGGATAGAAATTAAATAAGGTTAGCAAGGGGTGGTATCTTTCATTAGACCAACAAATGATTCTCTATGTGTTACATACCTACTGGGACACTGAAATGTATGGTTATAATTATAACCTAATGCTAAATGCTGAAGTCTTTTATTCTCTAGTCGAGTCGGTGCTACAAAATGTGATAGCACAGTCAGGATTTTTCATATAAGCCCTTATAGAGTCCGAGGTCAATTCAATGTGAATTATCGCAGAGGGGTATTTGCGTGCAGGGTTCCAATATTGTGTTCAATAACCTACAGGAATATGTAGATTGCGCAAGGAGTTAGAAATGAGTCATTAGTTCCTTTACTCTGCTGACTTCTTACTCTTTGAATAAATCACTTGAACTATTTTCATCCATTTTGCTGCTTCTAAATTGGAGATAATATTCCTGTCCCAGGGGTACCGTAATGATTAATTAATCACTTCAAGTCACTTGGGATTTGAAAAGGTGTGCGTGTGTGTATATGTAACTTCACATATGCAGAATATATATAAATATTTCCTTTACTTTGTATGTTAGGTATAAAGGATGTCGTTCTAGAATCAGGACTGAAATTTTTGAACAAGTATAATCAAAAAACCCCTGTCTTGGGAATTCAGGCTGTCAAATTCAAATGACAGTCATACTTCCCAGCTCCAAATTATCTCCAGATATAAAGTTCTCTCTCTTTGCTTGAAATCATTTCCCTCAGAAGACTCAAGAAGCTGAAGTTATTGATACTGCAGAAATTTCACATTACTTTCCTTTTCCAGCATGATATGGAGTTATTTGTATTCTACTTTGTGGGGCTTTGTCAGACATTGTATATTATACTGCAGTCTGGACCACTGAGAGGTACAACGTAGCTCCTGCCATTGCTACTAGGAGGGCAAGAAAAAAGAGAGACAAATAAAGAAAAAGAGTTTTATTTTAAACAACAATAAATATGGATGCATTCAGGCTTCCTAAACAGCAACACTAACCTTCAGTACTCTGTAGTACCACAGACAAGATTGGGCAAATGATCGCTAAAAAACTGATCAGTTGTTCAGAGCTGTTTTCTGGGCCAATATCTGCAATCATAAGACTATTGTGCGAAAATGAGGCAGTTCTGCAAATTTATTCCAGATTTCATCTTAGAATAAGGAAAAGAAACAAATAAAATGTGAATAAAATGTTGTAAGGTCTTTTATTTTTTCCTAAACTAAGGGGTTTAGCTTCTTAAAGGATGTGGAAAGCTTGCCTGTTCTATGAACATCAGTGTGATTGAGTCAAAAAGTAGCAATATTTTGTTTGCTACCTTTTGCTTTTAAGCTGGAGCTGCATGGATTTTGCCTTTAGTGGAAGGGAAATATATACTAGATAGAGCCTTGGCATATATTTCCAGCTCAGCCTCAAATTCTCTCATGATCTTGGGTGTTTTAAATCCATTGTGGCTCAACTCCCCATATGTTGATCAAAGCTAATAATATTCCCTTTCCCCTGTCCTTTCACTGTTTCATAGAATCATTGAATCATAGAATCACAGACTGGTTTGGGTTGGAAGGGACCTCAAAGATCATCTAGTTCCAACCCCCTGCCATGGGCAGGGACACCCTCCCCTAGACCACGTTGCCCAAAGCCCCATCCAACCTGTTTCTTTTGTCTAGACTGGGTACAGTCAGTTAATAATTTCCAAGTAAAATAGTTTTCTACCAGATTCACCAGAACTATCAAATTTTGAAGAAACGTGTCCATTCTGCTGAAGTGTTTGACACAGAAACCAGACGGGCAGGATTTGCACCCGGATGTCCAGCTGCACCTCTTTGGCAAAGCAGGTCTCCTCGGGCAAACACGTTCCAAACCTCTGGGATGAGCCACTTTTTATAGAGTCACCACTTTTACAGCTAATCACATACATAAAAATCCAGAGTAATAAACTCCCAGGTCCCTTCAAGGGCTCTTGCTGCAGCTTTCCTTACCTGGCATGGGCAGATTTCCAGAATTCCAGCTGCTTTTGTGGTTCCTCTCACTGGCTGCCTATTGCACAGGCAGGTCAGCTAGTCATCTCCTGCACTTCCCAGAAGGTCAGTTCCCACCGTGACCTGGAGACCCTGGAAACGTGTTTGCCTTAAGAAATATTCAAGTCTAGTCAGCCTTGTAAACACAGGAGCATCCTTCCTCTTCAAAAACTTCTATTATTTTCATTATTTCTGTTACATTCTGCCTAATAATGCTGCATAAGGCTGAATAATGATAATTCTTAGAAATATTTCCCATGTTAAAGCAGAGCAAGAAATCAGAATCTGGCAAATGTTTGGGAACTGGAACTTTGAATTATAAAATAGGTGTAACCAAAAAAATTGAAATAGCTAGAATGATTTGATGGACTTTCTAGTTACAAAATGCTTCTACTTTCAGTGGAGTATTCTTTAAAAAAAAAAAAAAAAAGGCATTTTGTAGAAAAAAACAAGGTCCTGCCTCTTGACTAGACATTTTGATTCAGTTCTCATGGTGATTTTGAAAAATTACATAAATATATTCTTAGGTAAAGAAATAAAATGTTAGTGGGCAGGAAAAGGTCTATTCTGCAAAGATTAGTGAAAAACAGGTACAAACGTTACTCTCTGGCTGCTCTTCTGCTAAAAACACACATTTAAAGAAGATGTGCAGAAGTTTTACAACAGAAGGGACTAAGAAGTCCTTTGCCTTCCTTCTCCTTTTTCTTTTTTTTAGTTTGATTTCCCTGTACGCCACTTTTAAAGGTGGTCTCAAGTTTGTGTATGCGTGTATGGCTGTATATAATGACATATGAATAACATCTCAATTAGATATGTGTTGTAATGGGCTCATTACTGTAAATATACGTGACTGGCCTCTGTTCTGCTACAGAACTGAAGTTAATCAGATAAACTTCAAAGGGCAAACTGAAGGATTATGCCTTACCTCATGGGGAAACAATCCTTCCTTTGAAGTACCTGTTGGCATCCAGAAAGTTCTGTCAAGTTATCAATACCTTTTAACTACCTTGGGGTAGTTTTCTACCTTTGTCCTCTGAGGTAAAAAGCCTTCCTTTTCCTCTCATGTAAATATTCTGTTTAGCCCAATGAGATCTGGAACTCCAGTTGGTGCCCTGGGTACCATCACCACAGCCAGAATCAACCGGTCATCAAACATTTTCTTTTTAATATACCAAGAGATGTAATTTGGTTCTTCATAAGTTATACAAACGTAGCTAGAAAATAACAATGATATTAGGAAGGCTTCAAGTTCCAGCTTACGAGGTGCCCATACAAGTGTTAACCAGGGTTATCCTTGTTAATTCAGAATAATTTTTTTCTGCATATATAAACATTTACTCAGTTCAATGATTAAATAACATTTCAGAGCTAAATAATATGCCTACATTTTACTGCTACCAGCAGAGAAGTCAGGCATTCTCTCCTCTGTTTATTTAACAGCAAACCACTGTTATTTGCAAAACAAAAAAGCAACACAGTAAGAACATTGAGATCCTTTTTTTTTTTTTTTTTTTAACTGCTCAGACTAAACTACACAAAACCAGCCAGTCATTTCTTCCCTGCCAACTGATTATGCAGCCATGTTGTTTGAAAGCTTGCATAATTTACATTAGCATGCCTAAGATCTCAGGTGACTATGCCTTTGAGGCCAGCATGATAGCCCCAGTGGACCAAGATTTGATATTCTTCCCAATATCTGACCCTTTTTTCCTTGTTAATTATAGGCAGACTTCCCTGGCCTGTGCCCGGATCTGCACCTGTTTCCCATCTCTGAGCAGCTGCTAATTAGGTTGCAAATGGTGGGGCTGGGCAAAGCCGGCCACACATGCTTCAGCAGTCTATTGATCAGATCGGCGTGCCATGCATATGACAATTATTACCTTCTGAACCCGATTCCCACAATAAACGCTGCTCGCAGACACCACATTGTATGGAAATTAAAAAATTGTATCACTTCTTGTACTGCTGAAATGTAACGATGCTGCTCCTGTGGAATAATGGACAGCAGAGGATGGATTTTGGATTCAAAACCCCCTTGCACAGGGAGAACTAATGAATTTCTTGAGTTATGTATATTTAACATGGAGGTGTGCCTCCAACGGAGCATCTAAAAATGTGGTAATGTTACAGTGACAGTTTTTAATGTTTTTCTCAAAGTCATGTAGTTGTCTTTTTGGTCTCAGCACAAAGCAACTTCTGAATCTCATCTTGAAAATGGAGCTGTGGATGGTACTAAAAAACATTATGCAGAAATAACCCTAAAAATATTTTGATTAGTACTTTTTGCACTGAAACTCAGAAAAAAATCACATATGTAAGAATATTGGACTCAGTATAGCATTATAGGAGTAACTGGTGATATCAGCTGAAGAAACAACTTTGTCATTTAAAATGAGGAAATAATGGTGAAAAGAGTTGCATCTAATGTGGAAAGTTAAAATGTAAGTTAGGTGTATGTTTCTCTCAGTTATAAACGGCATTCAGACATTCATCTCAGATGTAGACTGCTGTGCTGTACATATCTCAGGTTGGATAAGATTAATCTCACACAAAGAATGGCACATAAATAAATGCCTCAAACTTCCCCAGTCTTGTCCAAAGACAGCAGGTTGATGATACCATCATGCTAATCTGGGATCAATGCACTTTCCTCTAGGATAAAGCACATGGCATGGGTGTCCTTCCTGAGCCTTTCAGATTGACCTCTAGCTATACATTTCTCCATGGAGTAGAATTCAGTTTGAGATTAAAGCAACTGAATTTAGGTGTCTACATAAGCATATTTATGCCAGCTAGCTCAGCTTCTGTTATACTCAATGGAAACCTAGTCAATACAGTCCAGGGAGGACAGTTTAGCTGTCAGTTTGCTTAAATATAAGAATTTACCACCATCTGAAATACATTAGAATATCTGAGACATTTACGTGGATCTGGCAAATGTGATGTCAATATTACGTGATTCTCATGTTATTCTGGAGGAAGAATTGGAAAACTAGTGGGTATTTCAAATGGCTCTGGATGTGTCTAGGTACAGACCCCTATTCACCGATTATTTACTGACTATAACAGGAGCTCAGGTGCCTGGGGCACATCTAGATAACCTGTATGAACACACCTAAACTTAGTTATCTTCATCTGGAGCTGAATACTAATGCATAAGCAGGGTTATTGTTTAAATGTTGGTGTTTAATTCTGAATAAGATACTCTAGAGTATCCAAAGGATACGTAAGAGATTAATACCTTTCTGGAACAGCAGCTGGGGATCAAGTAAAATGCTTCACAGAATCTAAAGTTCCATTACACATTAAAAGCATTGAATGCTGCTCTACAGCAGCTGGATTTATTTGCCTAAAGACAGGTTTCTACTTCAATTTGAGGCACCCTAAGATAGCGTGCCTGACCTTTAGCTACTGTCCAGAGTCTTCTGTGGATTCTGTGCAGTATCTGCCAGCCCCATGGGACTGTGCTAAATACCCTGGGGCACTTGAAATGGAACTAGACACCTCATTTTAGGGAACTGAATCCAACCCTACATCTAGTATTGCTTTGTGGAAAAGGTCTTGAGAATAATAGTCACTGTCAAGTTGCTTCACCCCAACTGAACCGGAATGGATTGTCACAAGGACAGAAGCAGCAACATCTCAAAACTAAGGGCTAACTCTGTAGCAATATTCAGCAATTTAAGCTAAAATTAAAAAGTGGCAATGTCTCTAGTCCTCAAAGAAAAAGGGAATGATATTAAAAGCACACAAATGCTAATTTATTTGCACCCCTCATAATGAACTTTTTTCTTTTTTTAAATTTCGGGGGGGGGGGGCGGGGGCAGGGGGGAATGTATTGTACTACCAGCCCAAACAGCATAAGAGTATGAATGTTTCAGAGCAGCTGAAAGAGGATGTAGTCATGGAAAGAGTTAGACAACTCCATCCCATTCCAAGACATGTCTAAAGTGGGTGGGATAAATTATCCATAAATTGTATAGAAATCCTCTTGGCTTTTTCACACTACATGCCCAGCTTTTGGAAACATAAAAATATGATAATTACTCCAAAATTTTACAGATAGATAGGGAAAATGTGATATAGAGAAGTTAAATTGACTTGCTTGAGCAGGTATGAAGGGTCTCTGCAAGTCTGGAATGGATTCCAAATGTATCTTAGTCTCCTAGATCCTGTATGCAATCTACTGCACCATTCTTCCACCTAGCTGGGGACATATATAATTCCATGTGGTCACAATCATAAATTTTAGTGGATTTTCTACTGTGGTCAAGGAATCATCATTACCAACATATGACAGAACCTCCTCCATGGTTCTAGATCTTAAATTCAAGAAAGCAAAATCAAATACTAAATAATATTAAATTATTTGTTAAATGGTTACATCAGCAAGAGCAAGAGGAAGTGGTCTGCAATAGTCTGAGAAACTCGTGTGTCTGCCCAATCTTACATCAACTTACCATGAAGAATGTACCCATCACCTGCAAACTGAGACACCTGAAGTCCAAAGAATTTTTTGCCAAAGGAAATATTGTGAAGCAATTTTGCATAGAATGCAGAATAAATCAGAGATTTACATAAACAGAAAATCATGTGAAACTCACCCTATAAATAATTCACTATGAATTATTTGCTTGTCTGAGGATCTGCGGGCTAGATTCCTAGTTGGTGTAAATCTACATCATTCTGTTGGCTTCAGTGAAGCTATGCTGATTTACACCAGCTGTGTAACTGACCGAATGTGTTGATGAAGAAAATTTCATCAGCATAATAGGACAGGATATGCTTTGAAAAAAAAAAAAAAAAAAAGACTGACATGCAGTGGAAACAGTAACAAAACAGTTCACCAGCTGTTCACAATCTTAATACGTCTGTGGATGCTGCAAACTAGATAGAAACCCCTTTGTGCAGGCTAATAGTGTGCTAGGAAGCTGCAGCAGGTGAAAACACAATAATCATCTTCCCATTTTTCAGGAAATAATGATCTGAAACAATAGTTGGCAGCTTAACTCTTGTCAGACTGTTGTTTTACAAAATCCAGCATTTCCTCTACTTTGAATTTGTATTAGCAGAGGATGAATCATTGATGCTGCCGGATCTCCTCATTTTTCATATACAGCAGAATGAATTATTTTCATATATCATGTCATGAGCTTTCTCTATTTTTACATTTTCCCACTGCAGTTGAATCAAAGTGAATATTTCATAGGGATTCCTTTTCTGTAGGGTTTGACCATAAATCAGATTTGCTGCAATCTATCTGCAGAGGTGACCTGTTTTCTCAAAGCTAACACGGCAAAAAAAGCCAACCAAAAAAAAACCCAACTAAATAAATCCTAACCAAAGTAGTCTTTTAATTACAGATACACACTAATGAATATCTTAGAAATTGGCATAACTTACCTTTTATTAAATGTTTAAATACTTAAAAATGTTGCATAGAGTTAGCTTTAATATTTTGGACAGGCTTGGGATATAGTCTGTCTCAAGCCAAGGGAAAAAGGAAGCAGAAAAGGTAGTGGATAAATTTGCATCAACACATGAGTGGATATGAGTGGTTATGTTATAGTTAAGTGCGTTATGAAAGATTTAGAAAACTGGTCTTGGCTTTAGGCTTAAAGTAATTAGCAATTTTTGCATATATGAATCAGTGGAGATTCTGAATCTAACTTTAGGGGCATTAAAGTTTTTAATACAATCTCTTAGCCCGTGTTCAGAGGCAATGGAGTAAGGCACATCAGGGGATCAGTAAGTACCTGATATAATAAAGCAGTACTTGTACCCTTGCACTTCAGTGAATTGATTCTTCTAGGACTGAATCAGATTAAAACCCCAAATGTGGAAGCTGACCAAGATCTGAACTTACTGGCAGATTCTAATTATTAGGCCAAGGGGATTCAGGAAAACGATTTGAAAAGAGAGAACAAATAAGATGAAATGAGAATAAAATTACTGCTCCTTTTTAGGTTTAAGCTTGTTCAAGTCTGAATGATATGATGGATTGTGATAGCAAGGAGCTGGACTTGATGACCAATATCATGTTCTTGGGATTGCTGATCCAATGAGCAGGAAAAACATCTATGATTTCCAGTTGGTCAGATTTTTTCTTTCTTTCTTTTGTTCCTCACTGCCTCAAAGTGTGTCGCCATTATTTCCTCTTTGTCTTTTAGGGAGAATAATTTATGGTTAAGTATCTCTAGTTATCCCTTCCTAAGATCACCTACGAAAACTGCATTTAGGAGTTCCTGAGTTAAAAACACTAGTGTACTTCTTGGTCTAGAAAATTTGGTCACAGTTATCCAAATCAATAAAATATTCAGAAACCTTCTGCATAGTCCATCAGAAGATACAAATCCATCCTCTCAGATTATCCTCTGGGCTGTGAAAGTGATAAAATGTTAGTTTTGAACATAGAGGTGTTTAATCATGACACTAAAAAAGCAAAATCCTTGGATGGAAGCAGAAACATTCTACAAATATCAATTCATCTCAGTAAGGATCTCGTGACTTAGCTGATCCATCATACAGCACAAATAACAAAGCACAAAGATTTGCTGACAAATTAAGTATGTTTGTGAATAACTCATGAGCAAACGCACACACAGATTAATGTACTGAATATATTTTTTCCTCTGAATTGCTATCTAGTCCTTCTTTTCTCTGATTGTTTTATTATTCTACTTCACTTTCACAGTAGATGAGCACAGACAGCGACCCAGTCTGTGAGTAAAGCACAGATGCTTATGGTGGGATACCAACAAAATTTGTGCACCTAATTCTAAATCAGTCATTATCAGATCTTGTCTCCATTTATTAAAGTTTCTCAGGTGCTTAACACTTAGGATCTGGAACTCTGAATGGATTCAGTCTCAACGTACCAGATCTTCTTGGGCACCCTGCTCTTCTGCAGGTTCCTCCAGGATCACAAAGTGGTGTTCTTTCATTTCTATCAAGAAAGAAACTTAAGCCAATGAGGAAATCCAGCACGCTTACTGGATCAGGTTTTGATGAAACACAGCAGCCATTGTACTCTTAAAATCCAGCAGCCTCAAGTGGTTTCTATATTTTTCCCAATTCAGCTGTGCAGTGTGTAAATTTACTGTCCCTAACCACTGGTAGGAGTTCAAACTTTTTATGGAATCATCTCAAAATCCCTAATGAACTTCAGGCAAAATTAGAGGTGTTAATTTAAACATTTTTTCCTCTCCCCATCCCAGCCAAGTGTCTGAACAAATATAGAGAGCTAGCATCTTTCTTAAGCTTGCTCTTTGTCTCAGTTATTCCTTAATTCTTTTGTGACAGGTAGAATGGCTTTGCTAGAAGAACTGAGGAATTGCCTCCAAAAGAGGCTATTAGGCATTGCTTAATTAGATAATGTTAGAAAAATGGGCAGAGGAGGAAACAAAAATGGATCTCTTACTTCTTGGACACAATATTTAATCTTCGAGGGAGAGAAAACAGCAGTGTAAGCTCTTTCAGCTGTGTTTTGAATACACGTTACGAAGAAATATCTTGGAATCAATCTTCTTGTAGAGACAATTGAGGAGAGTCCAAAGAAACATCCTATAGAAATACCAAAACATATGTTAAAGTTTCAGTATTTTTCTGTGAGGGTCAGAACTGTAACATTTTCTTCCCATTAGCGTTTCCTGTGTACTACCCCTAGAAAACAACTTCTCCTGCATGCTGACTTCCCTAGGAAGATCCCAATCCTTGCCAGTGAGCTTCTTGAAAGAGCAGAGTGCCTCTGAAAGATATAGGTACCAACAGATACAAGAGTTGAAATCCTTTCTTTGAATATTTGCTTTAAATGCACTGAAATAGTACTGACAGCCAGAGGGTTAAAAGACCATATTTATTGATTTGCTTCTTTCCCCTTTAGCAGTCCAATTGGTTGTAACTATTTGGGCACCAATTCACCAAGCATCATACATGTTTGAACCCATGCCAGTATTTAAACACAGTAATACATGAGCTGTACACCAAAGCAGGGACAGGAAGGCTCCAGGGAGACCTAACTGCGGCCTTCCACTACCTAAAGGGGCCTACAGGAAAGCTGGTGAGGGACTGTTTACAAGGGCTAGGACAAGGGGGAATGGGTTTAAGCTAAAAGAGGGTAGATTTAGATTAGACGTTAAGAAGAAATTCCTCCCTGTGAGGATGGTGAGACCCTGGCACAGGGTGCCCAGAGAAGCTGTGGATGCCCCATCCCTGGCAGTGTTCAAGGCCAGGCTGGATGGGGCTTTGGGCAACGTGGGCTAGTGGAGGGTGTCCCTGCCCATGGCAGGGGGGTTGGAACTAGATGGGCTTTGAGGTCTCTTCCAACCCAAACCATTCTATGATTCTATGATTCTATGAAGGGAGAGAAGGTGAGAGCCTATGCAACTTCTTAGTGAAGCATTAATTATGTCTCTCCTGTAACATGCCTTCTCTGGGTCACTTTCTTTTGCCACCTTTACCTGTGTGCAAAGATGTATGCAAATACACAGAACAGATACAGCTTAAAAATAAAAAGCAGTTATCTGTTGCTTAAATAAACACAAAAGGTAGCTGAGATTAATGAGTTGTGAGTCTTAAGTACTGGTATGCTCACCATCCCCAATAAGACACTCAAACTGATCAGTCAAAGGGTAAAACGATCAGCCTTCTTGATGTTCCTGGGTGGTTTTCTATTTTTTCCTTTATCATTTTATGCTGTCCTCTGCTGTCATTTTCCCTCCTGAATACTTGAGCTTCTTCCTATCTCCATTTCAACAATGTTACCTCTGTTTGCAATTTTACTTTTCCTTTCTTGTATGATCCTACTCAACATACTTTTTTACAGATTTATTTTTCTGAGATTTTTAGATTATAGGTGGAAGTAGTCTCTGCAGTAGATGAGTTTACTTGTTATTACCAAGGAATATTAATAAAAATTATATCTTGATTAAATCAATCTGTTTAATTTTAATCTGTGATTCTGTGATTCTGTAATTTTCAGGTGCAGCTAAACAGATTCCCAAGTTTTTTGCTCGAGAGCAGTGACATGGGAATGCTACTAAACACCTTTTAAAACATGATCATTTATGACACACTCAGAGAAAGAAGAGCACATGGTGTTGTGTGCAAACCTTGGTGAAAACATACATTTGGACTTGTCTGAATATAAAGAAAAAAAATGGGTTTACTCTTTTTAAATAACCCTGGTCATGGGCACTCAGCAAGGCATAAACAGAGGCCAAGAAATCATTATGTATGATTATACGGTCTAAGTACAAGTCCCATAAATCCTGTGTTATACCAAATGATGCTAGCCACAGGAATTACTCCCTACATGACTAAGCTCCCCTTTTAGTCAACAGCTATCTCCATTTAGCTAGCAGAAAATCTCCCAAGAACCTCTTGAAGATGGCTTCACTTGCATAACCACATTAGAGTTGCCCAAGGGTATCTGAGACATCCGTGTGGTCTTGGTGGGTGTAGTACAGGACCTGCAGGAGAGCCATGATCTGGAAAAACAAGATTGTGGGAGATAACCTCAGTCATCTCAACGAGCACTAGATAAACATTTTTAGGCAAATGAACTATATTGACTGAATTTCCATTACGAATAGTGGGAGTTTAGACATGCATTACCTATGCAAACACCTACAGTGCAAACACCAAAATTTACGTGTATCAATCTTGAACTGAAACATATCTCAGGTAATTAATATGAAGTAGACAGTGAGTAGTCAGCTGGCTAAACACGAGCATTTAGTGCCATTTGGGATACCCTAAAGTATTCCACCTGGACTCCAACTGCAACTCTTAGGTCTCATATGGCACTAGGAACTACAGCATGTGTGGGCTATTAAACCGAGCCACTAAATTTTAGATGGCTAAAATTAGGTTAGATGAATCCTGCTTTCAGGGCCTCAGGATGCTACTTTTAAATCTTCTACACCCTATTAATCTGACACCTAAAGGCTAAGACTGGGAATAAAAATTATGCCCTTCATAGGCTTCTAAATGCAAGGGATACATTATTACTCCTCAATAGGAACTAAGGCCTGAGGATATTTTACATCCTGAAGTCTTACAAAGGCATTCAGTGTATGAGTTTCTGTAAGCATGAAATGTTGCATCCAGACAAACATGATTTATAACATCTTTAGGTCTCTCAGAGAGGCGTAAGCTTGGTCAATGGTGAGGCAGACTATTTATTCATAGATGGTACTACTTAAAATCGGTCATCATCATTTTTGCATGGTTGTAGTGGTATACTTTCAAAGATTATTCAAACTCTCATCAAGGTCTGATGCTACTTTTTGAAGAATAATTTATTAGCTGAAGACTTTCGAACATTTTCCACTACTTCAGATTTCTGCAAAACTTCCATTAAAATATACTGGCTAAATTGCATTTTGCTCCCAATAGCCTGTCTGGTTCCCATATCCTGCTGCATTTCCACTTCTGGATTTTGTGAGAAAACCAAGCAAAGAAAAGCTTGGACAAATAAAGAGGGGATAAATGAGCAACAGCTAGATCCAGTAGATTACTGAGCAGTTCAGTATGAGAAGAACTAAAACTCCCTTCTGCTGCTGCTGCTGCCGTAGTACCATAACCAACATTCTAGCTATGTACAAAGTAATAATGACTGACATATTGATGCCTAGGAAACATTTAAAATCAAAGGCAGGCCCCTTTTCTCAAAGTTCTTGTTTGTATTAATGTTCTGTGCATTAATATTTTGGCTATATATTTTTCTTTTCTTATTAAATATCTTCAGTGATAAGTCCTTGACAATGAAATAGGTTACCTATTCCAAAGCAAGTTTTTCTTAAAACCTTGTTGTTTGTTTACCATTCCTAGAAGGGAATAAGACTTCTTGACATGACATCATGCTTCTAACAGCCACAATGCTGCTGCGTTTAAGTGAGGATCCTTAAAAGATTCTCTTGGTTTAATAATATTATTTTATTTTCTAACTTAGAGGCATAAGGTCACAATAACTGGACATCTTTGGCCTTAGCTGTACAGATCCAGGACAGGACTCAGGGTGAAATAAAGGACACAATTCAGTTCAACTGAATCATATGTCTAGGTCAGGTATCATCACCCAAAGCTTCTTTATGCTCAAAGGAAACAAATAGGTGTTTCCAACTGTAAATCATCTGATAGACCTTGGATTTTTTTTTTTTTTTTTGTTTCAGGATGACATGAACCACTCTCTAGAGGCAAAAAAATAATTTAAGAGTGACTTCTTAGCACCCTTTGCTGTTAAACTACAGGTGGCTGAGAGTGTATTTCTGAAGTTACCTAAGAAAACCTTGTCTCCAAGAAATTAAAAATTTACCCAGCACCATGCTGAAGATAAAGAATAAAGTCTCTATGTCTTCTGATTATTATATTTAGACACCAAATCCAGGGGTTCCAGTGCTTTCCAAGATGTATCACATACAAAATCCCTCCAGCTTTCCCTTTAAATCTCTATTTCATTGCTATAACCACAAATAATACTCTCTGCATTCCTGTCAGTTACAGTGAAGGCACAGGTCTCTGCATTTTCTTCCCAATTACTCCACCTTCTATATCCTCCCCTTGCTTATGTAATCCATTTAGTTCCCCTACCCTTATCTTCAGGGAATCTTGGTATTATTTTTATACAATGTATTCTTGTAATTTTGACTCTGCTATGGTATCACAGCAGTGTAGGAAACTAAATATATCCTCTAGGTAGTTCGGGCATTTGGAAAAAACCAAGATGTTCTAAGTCAGAATACAGACTGAAGCTGTATCTGAATCAAAAATCCAAGTCTTTAAAGTAAAAATCTTATTAAGGGCTATTAAACAGTTCATTGTTAAAGAATGAAAATGTTTTTATCATTTTAATTTCCAATCATTTCATTTAGACTATTGCATTATATTAAAACAATAAGTATTTATGATGTATTTTACATTGTGCTAAAATGATCTGCATGACTAAAATGCAGCATTTGAATATAGTGTAAATATTTTTTAAAATAGATAAGATCAGAATGATAATGGAAGAGAAAATAGATATACTCCTTCCCCCTTCTTCCACATTCCTTTGCATGGATATCAAAAATTACAATATTAGCAAACTATGGGACTGGGAATGAAAAAGTGATGTTTCATTTTTTTTCTTTCTTTGCAGACCTGTTCCTCCTGTCAACACGACCTGCTTATGACTGCCTAATCCATGAATCAAAAGGCACAGAAATAAAGCATAAAAAGACAATGTTTTCCTCAAGCACTTCACCGAGTAGCTGAGCTTGACTGGTTACAAATCTGTAAATACTGCAGCTGAACCGGCACTTGATGGAAGCCATGGTGGTAAGAAACTCCTCAGTGTTCTTTAAGAAAAGAAGAAAATGAGAAAGGATGATGGAAAGAGACACAAAGAAAAAAGAAATCTCAGCTTAGAGTCTGTTAAAGTGTGAGTCACTCAGTTGTGTTACCTTGTGCATTAATGAGCAAAACTCTCTACAAATTCTATTACCTTCTGATTAATTTTTGCCATTTCCCAGACATCCAATCTTAATCTGGTACACTAGCGGATGTGGAACTCCTATTTCACTCCGGAGCCCTCTACTCTTCCAGTATGTTAAGAAAATCACTGGGACAACTGCTTCCTTTATTTTTCTTGAAGTACGGGACACTTACCAGGAGATACAACTAAACATTTGCCCGTGCACAGACACTTTCACAGACCAGAAATTCTTTATTCAGTTGACTCCATGCGAGAACTCAAAATACAGCCACCCCTAATATGAACAGAAGTCAAAATGGGTTCTACCAACAAGGAGTAAACAAGGAACAGAAAATGTACTTTTCATAGTTAGGCAAACATTGTGCCAACTTATCTAATTAATGGCAGTGCATTATTCTACAAAATATTTAATCTCCAATTCAAAACCTATTGTGACATTTCTAGATCATTTTGGAGAGGATCAGGTTAGATTATAGTTTTGCTTTAGAATCTGCAAATCTAGATGCTACTACAACACCTCCCTGTCACAAGTAGAATCGCTCTACAAGAGAACGGGAACCATCGGTATTGTGTGAACTACATGAGCCATCCATACTGATAGCTTAAACTGGGAATTCAGGTAAACCTGGGAAAAGAGCAAATATGTTAGCAATAATATTAGTGACTGATTGCTTTATACTGAAATAAAGCCTTGAAAGTAGCATTCTTTGATTATATAAAAAAAGAAAATAGTTTAAAACTTATAACGAAATCTCATCAACTTCATTGGGTCCACTTGTATGCGTGCAGGTTTGCCTGTGTGGAATGCCACACATATTTATGCAAACTTTAATCCTGTTCTCTGTGGGTTTCTATACCTCCCTCATCCCAAAATTCTCTCAGAGGCTTCCAAGGTGTGGCAATAACTGGTGAGTAGAACGTAGCACATGCAGGTTGCTCTCTCACTGTCTCTTGCAGAAGAGAATTTTTTGAGCAGAAAAGTGTTTCATTTCGTCCAGAACTTAGCTATAGACTTTTCCTTTTTTTCTTTTTTTTTTTCAATCTACACACTACTTTGAAAGCGACATAGTTTCATATCAACAAAGTGTTTTATGAAAGGTCTTCTGAGGTCATTGAGCAGCATATGGACTTCATTTTTCATGGTCACTAGTTACATGTGGGCAGAGTTGCTCTAATTACAACTGTGAAGTGCTTTTTTCCTCAGTACTGAAATCTTATGCTTCAAGTAATGTTGTCAGGCACGTATATGGCACAGGAAGAGGAGACAATGAGCTCAACAACATCTGTTGGGGCTGCCCTCTACTTTGTCCATGCCATGAAGCAAACCCCCTTCTGCAGGACAGCCCTGAAGGCTCCCTTCCAGCCAGCAACTCCATACGATCGTATCAAGCATGTGATGTCCAGAACTGTGTAAACATTTCTGTGGTGCTAGGCTGTAAATGTGGGAGGTACAGGTTTGGCTTCAAGGGAGTAGAACCTGTTGTCAACTATCTAAGACTTGCCTGGTCTGTATTTTTTACTTTAAGGTAGCTCTTAGAAACATCTTTGTGCTGAGTACTCTATTGTTATGGACAATAGGATTGTCTTTAACTATGTAAAAGCTTCCTGGTTTTAGCCGTAAAAGTCTACAACGGTCATCAGTATTTCTTCTACAGGCAATGGAGAAAGAAAGAAAGAGCTTTTCAGAGTGTGATTCATCCTATTCTAATAGCTATATCTAAAATGGATAGAATGAATCGGTCTCTGGAGATGCCTGACTCTCGACTGCAGAAAAAGTCATGACTGATTTAGAATAGATGTCTAACTTTTAGACGATTTCATTTAGGCAAGTTGACTACCACCTAAATTTAGCTGCCCTAACTCAAAGGCTTTTTATACATGCAGAAAAGACCAATAAAGAAAGTAGCATGTCTTCATTTCACAGGCAGGAAAGCACATGGTAAAGAGGGTATCATTTCCATGTGCACTTCAGTGACACAGGAACCCAAACTTCAGAATATTTAGATGCTTGCAAAAATGGGTCCAGTAAGATCAAATAACTTGCATAAAGTCACACACAAAGTCTATGTACAGACGTGAACTGAAGCCAGCTCTCCAGGGTCCCAAGCCACTGCTCAACCTCAAAACCACCCATCCTTCCTTTATCAGTCTCATGACCTGAGTAAACATCACTGTGAGGGTCCTTTTCTTTTTTAAGGAAAAGCTGTGCAGGTCTCTGAAGTTAAGCAAGTTTCTTCTGCTTTACACATTTAAATTAAAATCTATTTAAGAAAAAAACTACAAGACATAGTGCAATTTTAAAGTCATTTGGCAAACTGATTCTGTCAAGAAAGCTTAGTTTCATTCTGTTTGCTTGCAACAGCTTTTTTTTTCCATAACTCTGCTGTTCTTGTTCTTTTAATACATTTGGGAGGCCTGTCAAGGCCTATCCACTCTCTAAATAGCTTTGCAGATTAAATTTTTAACTCTACTCTCTTCATGCAGATGTATATTTCTGACAAAGAATTGCACTGACATGTCATCTCCCATCTTTCTCACAAGAGAGGAAATAGCTACGTGCCAGTACTGTTCGAAACCCTGACTCTTCCCAGCAAACAATAAAATAAAATAATTATAATTATAAAACCCTGCATCAAGAAAACCTACTTCTTCTTTATTTGAACCTTCACTACACTAATTTCATTTGTCATAGCAGTTTTGGGCTTTTTTCTTCTTCACCTTCAGCAACACTTGCAACCAACTAATGAGAAACTGGGGAATATGGGGCAGAAGAAAAATGGGTTTTGTTGATTTTCTTGCTGCTACAGGCGCACCTGAACTTCTAACCAAAGACAGTACAGTACACCCAGCCTAACCTTCAACTCTTGTTTTCACTTGGAAACATTTTTTCATATACTTTTTTTTTTTTTACACATAAATACCAATAAAATCCTACTCCACTGCAGATGCCCTGCCTAGGGAAAAGGTGAAGGAGTCATAGGAGTGAAGGTTTTTCTGATTTACTAGATCACGAGTGCTCGGTTAAGGACTTTTCAATAACAGTTTTTACTAGAAGGGGGCAATAGACAGTAAAGCCAAACTGAATTTCAGTGTACAGAATCCATCCCTGGATTAGGTATGTAAATTAAATGGGTCTTCAATGTGTCGTTGCAGTTTGTCATCTTAGGTTCAGTTTCCTTCTCCCCACAGAATCAATTGCATGTAAATAGGTCGTTGCTTATGCATAAGTCATCGCTTATGAATTCTTATTATCAAACACTTCTTTGGGACTCAAGATGCTTTTCTGAGATAAATATAGAGCAGAAATGGATGAGCATGGAAGAAAAAATACTGGTAAAGATAATGGGAGATCTCTGGGGTAACTTCACTGCATCTACTACAAATGCCCATTAAAGACTCTGAGCATTTATGGTCATAAATACTTACTCAAGGTGTGGAGAAATCAACAGGAATACTTCATGAACCAAGATTATTAAAAAATAATGGAGGTTGCACTTTCTGGGAGCTGTTATATGACAGAATTGTTACTTTGACAACAATTGAGAAATGCCAGTTTTTGTCACCTAGGGTATTTTCGTATTTCTGTGCAGTGCTGGAGACAGGAATTGGGCAGGGTACTTCCTCTTCTCATTTTATTATTGTGTACCTAGCTTGTGTTTCACATTTAGAGGTTCAGGTTAAAATTTATTCTTATAATTGGAATGCTAAGACAATTTTTTCCATTGGTCACACTGGAAAATTTTCATTTTTAATTTTATTTTATGTTATATTATTTGCAGGCAGGAGGGAAGTGTCTTCTTTTAGCACAGGGAATGTCATGCTTCCTAGGATTATCACATAATTTTAATGAACAAATTCCCTGCTGTTGTAGAGTTACTGGCTTTTAGTAACGTTCTTACTCTCACTTGTTCACTTTCTCATATTATGGCTGAAAATTTTGGTCATGCAGAGCAATCTGTATAACAAATACCTCCTATTTGCTATAAAGTATGAGAAAGTGTCTTAAACCCAACAGTGTATGACAGGCTGCACACCTGACTTTGTGGTTTCTTCTAAACAAGACACCTCTTACACAGTTGCCCAGTTCTTCAGGAGAGGAAACACCTGGGCCTTTGCAGTCCAATATTGTGATCTTGGCCTTGGTTTTTTCTGACGTCACCCACGGTTGTTCTGTACATGGTGGCATTTGTGTTTTAATAAAGAAAATGGTTTCAGAATTGAAGACTGTGACATCAGGTATGTTGTAAAAGACAGAAATGTCATCCAAACTGTAGTAAAATAGAAATTCAATTTATAAATATAAAAATGTGTAGACACAAATTTAATTAGTCCTACTTACTTTGCTATAAAGTATTAGCATTTAAATTCTTATGAGTAAGAATAGTAAAATTTTTAAAAATGAAGTTAAATCTGTGTCAGATAAAAATATGGAAGAAAATCCTTTTGTTTTGATATTTTTACATACTTTCACACAGAGTCTTTACTAAATGTCACTTCTACATGATTAAAAGTAATCATTAAAGCAAATCATTAACTGCAAAGCTTTAACAGTTTGCCATTAATAGTAAAGTAAGTATTTTCGATGTGCGGGCCTAAAGTTAAGTTAAACACTCTGGAAATTATCTAGATGTTTAGCTGCTAGACTATCCACTCTGTTCTGAAAATGTTGGTGCGGATCCCCCTCTTCTATAGCGTTTTTGGCAAATTGCTCCTCTCTCCTGAGGTTCTGGGTTGTTCCTATTGCTCAGAATCAAGTAAACCTTCTACAGGATTTAGGGAGTGTTTGTTATGAATTCAATAAGAGCAAGTTTTTGTCACAGAATTTGAATGAGGTAAAAATAATAACAGTAATTCATTTTGAAGTAGTTTCCTTTTTGCTTGTAGTATGCTGCCATGCTTGTATTTTTTCTTTTTAGAAGAGATCTTACTGAGAACTCTTACGCTAGCGTGTTTTTATCACTCTGAATGGACATAAGCAATTTGGTACTGGATGGAAGTGATACTTGTTCAGGCCTCGCCCATCAAAAAACAAACAAACAAAAAAAGCTTAACATTAACATTAGGATCACGGTTGAATTTCAAACAGCGGTCACAGAAAAGCTCCGTTACCCTTTTACACGTGGAAATTGAGCTAAGGAAAGGAAAAAGCCCAAATCCTCAGGGTTATTGATTGTTAAATATCTAAAAATCTTTTGAAGCTCTGGCTTTCAATGGCTTAAATGACCCACTCAATAAGTCTGTGGGAAACTGAGGAACTGAGACAAAACACTTCACATAGGATCATTGCTCCCTCAGCCGCTCAACTTGGTTTCTGACATTAGGTTTTGAAGTGATTGAGTTCATTGCTCCACTGATTACTGCGTGTGACCATCTGCTAGAAAGAAGTAAAGGTTTTCAGTGCTCTCTGTCTGGAAACAGGAGTCGGATATTTTTTTCAGACCCAAGTACAAGCATTTGTTAACGTTGTACCGGAATTTGGTATGGAAAGTACTTCTTGTGTGTGCTTTTGAGCTCATCCCGGCCTGTAAAAGATGTTAATACTCTCCGAAAATAAAGTAGCACATTAAAGAAGGAGGGAAAAAAATCCATTTTTATAGAATCATAGAATCGTTTAGGTTGGGAAAGAGCTTTACAAGTCCACCACTAAACTATGTCCTTAAGCACCACATCTACACATCTTTCAAATTCCTCCAGGGGTGGTGACTCAACCACTTCCCTGGGCAGCCTGTTGCAATACTTGATAACCCTTTCGGTGAAGAAATTTTTCCTGAAACACCCAAAACAGTCCAGATCCTGAATGATGGACATTAGAAATAAAAAAAAAATATTTATTACTGGGCAGTAACTCTGCATTGTTCTGCTGTAGTCCTCAGTCCTTTGTTTAACCTCTGAGAGGTGTTGAAATATGTTGTGATTTGATGTGTGGTTGGGGAGGGAGGCTGAAGTAAACAAGGCTTTCTGTAGTAGAGCTTCTGAGCCAGTTGTGATAGAAAAGAGAATTAAAGAACGGAGTTAAAAGGTGTTACTGGTAATTGAAATACTCAGCTTTTTTTTTTTTTTTCTGATTCATCTGCTACCATGAAGCAGGTGAAGACTTTAAACCACAGCTCAAGAGTGAACTTGACAATTTGTTGAAAAAGTGTTACATTTGAAAAAGCATCCAAATCTGTTTTGCTTTTACTCACATCTTCCTTAAGGAATTTCAGTACAGAGCATAAGGTCTGTCAGAAAAATATTTTAGAGAAATAAATCTATCAAGAGCAAAATAGTTGCAATATGAGAAAAAAAAAATTGCATTTGCAAAATACCCTTCTATTTCTCATTTTCTGCACCCATTTCAGTTCAAGGGATTTCAATTCCACATAAAAGCTGACAACATTTAAAGCACTAAAACCAGGTTATTTTCATTGTTTCCCTCATTTCTGGAAATCCTGGAGGGCTCATTGCTCATGGAAGTTCAAGTGATCCTGTAGATCGGTTGTGGTCAGCACGGTACAGACACACACACTTAGAAATCCCTGTCTGTAAATCCAATATCTTCAATAAAAAGGCCCTGCTAAACAGAAAAGAAAAAGGAGGAGTGAAATCACACCCCTCTGAAAACTGGTGGTTCCACTGCGTCACAACAGGACAGTCGAATGACATAGGAGGTCTAACTAAGAGTGGAAAGGTTTTCTCATAGCATGAGGATTTCAGGGTACAACCTACTAATTTATTTACTAATGAGCTAATTTTAACTTTTCTGCGTGAAGCTGTAATAACTACCAGAGAAGAACTGAGGGATCCAGG
Organism: Grus americana; assembly: GCF_028858705.1. Classification (NCBI taxonomy): domain Eukaryota; kingdom Metazoa; phylum Chordata; class Aves; order Gruiformes; family Gruidae; genus Grus; species Grus americana. The sequence continues at coordinate 5,142,223 of NC_072854.1, read as the reverse complement.
TAGCAATTTTGGCAGATTAAAAAAAAAGTGAAGGTTTCCATCTTTTTCATTCTTGGTGTGTTATTTAAAAAGTTCTTCTGCATTTCCTTTTCAGAGGGGCTGTCAGTTCACCTTTGAGAGAGATGCAATTGCTGCTATGTCACCTCTTATGAAAGGTTTCAGCCTGATAAATGATAGCAAAGCAGATCTGCACAAACAGCTGTACACTACGCTTTGCCTGTGTTAGTTATACTCTTTATGGCACTTGTAAATTAAGGAACAGAATGATACAGATGAATATTAAACAAAAATGCTGTTACATTTGACATGTTCCCCGCACCCATTTGGTTTTCACTTGATTTCTGCCTCTTCAGACCTCTTCCATGTCAGACCACCTTGTTCCGTACTATTTCCCTTTTCACAAATATTGATCTCCATTGATCTGGACCATAGTAATTAAATATTTTCTCCAAGACATGAATATTTCTGTTTCCACCATGACCTTCCTCCTCTGTGCAAGTGTTTTAGGCAAGAAATCTTCTGCTCCCTTTTTGGTGCAAACTTGACCTCTGTTGTCTTAGTTGGAAAATGCACTTGATTTCTAACAAGAGCTTTTCAAAATGTAACACTGCTGATTTGTTGGATAATGAAATCCAAATTGTTCCACAAAAAAAGGTGCAATTATACAGCGTGTAATACACAAATAAATTGACTTAATGTTACATTATAATGAAAACTGTGCAAAATCCTCTACACAAGCACAATAAAATAATAAAAAGTAATAGAACAGGTAATAGATGTAAAATAAATGCTAAAAAAGTAGTTCAAATCATTTTCATACCAGTCAAAAGATACTGAGAAGGGCGCATCCAATCACAATAAAACACCAGAATGAAACACTTCTAAATAGTAATATAAATTTTTGTGGACACTTCATGTCCCATGATGTGGAATTGACATATAGTTTGATTTTCTTTTTCCTAATGTAAGCCACAGTTTTACAGTCCTAGTGAAAACATTTTATTGCTGGGGATGTATTAGACATGGTTCATTTCCCTTCTCAGTATGGCTTTAATTTTCCACATCCATGGCTTGACACAGACCCAAACACCAGAAGATGGTTGTCTGCTATAAAGTGTTTGGTTTTCTTTGATTGCTTTACAATTTAATCTATAGTTCATTCCATTAACCCTTTCCATTTTAATGCCACAAGTCTTCCCCCTCTCCTTAATATAAAGATAAACTTCCCCCGAAACATTTACACTCTTGTGTCCAGAGGATTACAAAGAGAACGGGAAGGAGAGCGGTACTGGGGGGACGAGCAGCCTCTTTCTTCGTTAACTTCCCAATGGCCATATGCAATCGGCGAAACAATTGAATGCACCACAGCAACAGGGTTTTCCCTTCTGTTTTCATAATACATTCATAATTATTCATTCATTTGGTTTGGTCATATTCATACCAACGCACAGAGCCAAGAAAGTGCCACTGTCATTCTAACTTTCTCCTCAATCCCTGCTCTTCAGGGGGGGAAAGAAAAAAAAAAAAACAAACCCCACGTTCCCCGTCTGCAGTGTTGTCACATCCGATATCCCGTTCCTTCCGGCAGAGAACGTGTATCTGGGAGGGTCACCAGATCAGCCTGTGCCTCGGGGCTCCTCGCCTAAAGTACAAAAGACTCGACTCAACTCACGTTAGTCATCTAGGTGGCCTATCGGTGGTGACGGACTGCCAGCTCGGTCTGTGGGCTAGCCGTGATAACTGCCTTGAAATGCTAAGTGCTTAATTAAGGACCTTTCATATCAGTTATTGAGGGCTCCATCTCCCATAGCCCAGGGCATTGTACTTTACAGAGGACTCCCCAGAGCCACCGCCAACTTTATTGCAGTGACAAGTTAAAAAAAAAAAAAAAAGAAAAAAAAGGAAAGAAAGAAAAGAAACAAGTGGTTTTAATCCTCTTGCAAGCTCCCAAAATCTAAATACAAGCAGACAGCTGAGCCAACATCATGATCCCCTACTAAAAATACATTTTTTTTTTACTGTTTATGAGAATATTGCTTGCTTGTGTTTTGGGTAAGGTATGGAGTCATCCCTGACAAGATGATCAGACCACTTGTGTTAATCCACAGTGATATTTTACAGTGTCTTTTCCCTTCCCCGAGAACGCTCTGTACCAGCTGAAGGGATATATTTATTTAAAAGCAGAAAAAACAGATGTTTGTGGCTAAACCTTCTATAATTAATATTTGCTTTTCATAAACAGCAGATCCACTTCTATCAAGGAAGGCAAGAAACATTTCACAACCAACTAAGTCGCTGAGGTTTGGAAAGAAATACCTTTTGTTTCTGTCTGCGGTAGAAGAGCCCTGCATAAGAGCGATCAGTTCCGCTTTTGATTACTCGTGAGAGTATCTATCAGCAGTAACTCCGCAGAAGTCATTAAAGTTACATCGCTGTGAAACCACCATCAGAGTCAGACCCGCAGCTTTCATTCAGGAGGTTTGTAGATGGGTTAAACACAATGGATAAATTTCTTATTCTACACCAATTTCATTATCCTTACACAGCAGTGTAAGACAAGTTCAGAATCAGGAAAAAGGACAAAATGTTGCTCCCAGTTCCTTTAGCACCAAATCGAGGAGCACCCATAATGTAATCCTAGGTGGAACTAGAATTGACAAGATTAAGCATTATAATAAGAGGCCTAATTGCCATCTCCTTACCCCCAGCGTAACGCAGCTGGGGAGATGGACCGAGTGAAAAACCAAAGCAATCAAAACCTGAATAAGGCCCAAAAAGCTGGGCAGGAAGAGCATTCTCTGCGAGTTAAACTTCAGTTTGTAGAGTCTCTTGGGACCTCCTGACCCTGCAGTTGGGCTGGTCCAGGTGCTACAGGCTGGACAGAAGCTCATGAAGACATCCGACGGGATGCACCGCTCCTATGTCCCAGCGAGGAACGTGTGTGCGATGTTGCAAGGCAGACATAGCCAAGCCCCTTGCCACCATCCCCAGGAAGCCAAGCAGGTACAAACAGCAAAGCAGCCAAATCAAAACATCCAGCACACGTAGGCTGACAATTCTTCTTTTCATACCTTTTCTCCATTATCCCTTCTTCTACTTCTCTTTTTTTTTAATCAACTCACTTTGAGTTCTTTGATGTACCTGCAGCTCTGCACCTCCTTAGTTGCCAACTGATGTGGAAGCACTGAGTATCCAGTGACACCAATATGATGTATTTTTAAAATGCAAATGACACGTATTTAAAGTAAAATGACGCTTCTTAAACTTAACTAGAGTAATATATTATCAGCACAACTGCATAATAATTTGGGAGCTACAGGATCTTCTTCCTCGGTCTGTATATATTTTAATACAGACCAAGGTTTGTATTTTATATTTAAATTTAAATATGGTATCCTGAATGTACTAAATATATATTTGGTATATGGTACTGTATATACTATATTTAGTAAACTAAATTTAAATATAATATACACAGTTTATAATATTTTATAAATAGCTTATGAATAGTGGGAATGAAAAAAAATAGACCGAGTTTATCCTGGGGCTTGCATAGGTTTCCACTAAGAGTTTAGGCAGGATTTAGGTCGCAAAGATCAGTGTTATCTGAGATATACATTACTTACTGCATCTAGGAGAGAGATCCTGCAGTCTTGTTCATATGAAATATTCTCATACTCCTTCTACACTTCACAGTCTCCAAATAAAGGAGAAAAGATTAAACCTATTGCTAGCTCATTGTGGTGAGATCCTTTGAAATGAAAAAAGCTGTATAAATGGAAGATGTGATTGCTTCTTTATCTGAATTTGTAATTAAAGTCACTTCTTTTTCAAGGCAGAAATCAGGGAGCCTTCTCCTTGTGTACAGTTTTTCATGCCTAATTTAGCAGATTATATTTCTCCCACATCCTGTGACAGTTAAATAAAGAGGCGTAGGAAATATCTCTAAAATCATTTAAGGTTCTTCATAAAAGAAAAAAAAAAAAGATGACATGCTGAAACACACAATATATACCCAGAAAATGGGAATATTAGGGCTATTGTTGAATTTCCGAGACCAGGTTACCGGGAAAATTATTGATGATTCCGACCTTGAGCATCTGTGCTCACTCAACAGTGTGATACCGACAATTATTAACTACAAAACTGTTGTAGCGGGGTAAGAGTAAATAAGCTATCACCACGGAGCTGCACGCGAGAGCCGCATTCCTTCGGACCGTATTTTACTGCAGCAAGCTCCACCTGATGACAGCTACAATCAACAGTGGCTCCAGGCAGCTGCTTTGCTGCGGGCCACATTCAATTATGTCCGCCTGCATTAGTCCCTGGCGAAGCTGTCACCTTCCAGCCTGTGAAGTGATAGCATGAAGAGTCTCCTGAAGTCTCTGCAGTTCTGCCTTCAGTTCGGGGAGCAAGGGGAAGCGACGTGAAGAGGAAAAAAAAAAAAAAAAAGAAAAAAAAAAGACCATTAGCACTGTGACTGCTTGCAGCGTTCGTTTTGCTCGTGGAGTGGGGGGAAAAAAAAAAAAAGGAAAAAAAAAAAGCTTAGGTGAGCTGGATTCGGAAAGTTGTCTGGTGTTGGATAATTGCAGATTTTTTTTTTCGTAAAAACTTTTTTTTTTCCCCTGCAGGGTTGGGGGGCAGGAGCAGAAGCTGTTCCCTTTCCTGGATTGTCGGAGTTACTCAGCCTTCTGGAGAGTGGCTCAGACCGGGCTTCCAGCAGCTTGGAGCTGGGCAGTGTATCGCCTTTTTACAATACTTTCCCAAGCAATCCCATGGCATTTCGGGAGGTAGAAACTCCGGAAGGAGCCTTAGGTTTTAGCTGTTCAGCATCTCCTCCCCTAGAACAGCTTCACAAAGCCTCCTGCGGGCAGGTGGGAAAGCTCATGGACCGTGGGGGGGATTTTGAGACAGAGGAGAGGAGTTTTCACCACCAGGTGAGCCAGCTCATGGTGGGACCAAGGCAGCCTGACGGGGAAACGAGTGACTTCTCCATGCCACCAGCCCTAGACCTCTCCATCTCCAGCACTGAGCCTGCAGGCTGGTTGTGTCAGCCCCACGTCTGTACCACACGAACCCAAAGGTAGATGTTACACAGGATTTGCGTTTTCTTCTCCCGCTGCTGCTGCTTTGATGTGGGCTGTGCAGTTTTCCAAGCCAGCGGGTAGCTGTGCTCATGTGCGGGACCTTCCAGAAAAACCTGAGCTCCTTCTGCCCAGATTTTTCACATCTCAGCTTTCAGAGGTACAATAGCACTAACATTGATAATAGAATATAGTAATAGTTTTGCAATAGAGATATCTAGTGTGTATGCACTTGTGGTGATAATGCACTAACATGATTTACTGGTAATACTGAAGAGATAAATAATCAAGTGGCAGTCCACATGGCTGGAAATAATCTTCCTTAAATGAAATGAAAACAAAACAGGTGAGTTTTTTCCCCTTTAAGAAAGACAATATAAGCCATAAAACAGCTTTTTTTTTTTTTTCCCCCACAGCCATCCAACTTACAATCATCCATCAGCCTGATGTATTTGATTAAGATTCTTTGTATTTCATTTCAAAACATTGTTCTGCCTCTCTGCATATTTTCCTTCATCAAAGAAGACAAATCCACTGCATTATAACTCAGCTTTTAGGCAGCTGTTTTCAAAACTGCTTAATTCCTTCATACAGATTACCGAATAGTATAACGGGGTGAACTCCTGACATACAACCTACTCCCTAAAAGATCTGCTGGAGCTCTTACTGTCCTCTTTGAGAAATGTTACTTGGGACTGTAACATCCTTATAATATTTATTAATCAGGTATTAGCCCTTTTTCAATTATTAATACAAGTAAACCTTAATACGAAACATGCCTGGAAATGACTTGCAGTTGAGCTGTTAAAGAAGACGTGTTTTCCTGCACTGCTGTTCTCCTTGCAGCCGAGGGATGGCACAGGAAAGAAGCTGGGTTTCACTAACGTGCCTCTGCCTATGAAGGTTTACTGTTGTGTGCCTTAGTTTCCCTATCTTAAAAAAGAAATGGTAGCACGTCTGTTCTGCACTACTGTTGAAAAAAAAAACCTCTACTCTTTCCTTTCTGAGAAATGTCAAAGAAGTCCAATCTCATTCCACGCAATCTCGCAGGCAGAGAAACCTTCCCCTTCGCAGATTTTTAAAAGTGAATCATAACCATTTGCCTCAGTGCAGCAAAATAAAACTCTAAAAGTCCTACTAAGCCCAAAAAAAGCTGCACAAGGAACAGATTGAGCAAGTGCACCTGGGGATAAATGCATTATGGACTTAGATCCATTATCACACCTCTTCTCGTCACAGCCACTATCCGAACCCCACAGGAAATCATTCATTGAGACGCGGAATGTCATTTTAGTTGTAGCATTAATTTCCCAGCTGCTGGTAAAGATATATTGTGCCCCTTCATTGCGTATAAAAGAAAATGAGCACAACTCCATTTGATAACTTCGCTACTGGATGTAGGTTTTATTAAGGGCCAAGATCTCTGTAGTGTAAATGTTGGTAACGTGCATGTTTCGTTCTAAAGATGGGCCTTTTGATTTTATTGTCTCTCCAAGCAGTGAATAACATGCATTGACATGCCGATGAGGAGGTTCCAAATGAAGAATATGGCCATAACTAAAATGATATTATTCTGTCCCCTCGAGGGAAGGTTTTGCTCTCAAATCCCAGCAGGAGGCACTTGTGATAAAACTCAATTTGGGACATTATCCTCCTCATGTTTATTTACTTTTCCCCTTTTTTATATATACAATCAATATGAAAATGGAGCCAAATGTATGTAATACTACATAAAACCAACTGTTTTCTCCCTCTCTCTTTTTCTTTATGCAGCAGATTGAATCCTAAAAGCTTTTACCAATCTGAGCACCGTGGAGCCAGGTTTTTTTCTCCTGCAATAGTGCAGATAAAACGCAGAAAATATACTTGGTGGCAGTGACTGTTCTTTAGTTTGATTCGGTTGGCCTATTTTAGATACCTGAGTTAAGAGGAAACCTATAACAACCGAGAGAGTTTATTTATTTCCACTGATTACTCAGAGACACTATAAAGAGTACCACAGATTTATAATTCTATCCTGTAAATGTTTGAATTTGGTGAGATGAATCCTCATCCTATTGTCCAAGGGACTTGTGTTCTTGGAGGACAAGACCTGGAGCTGCAGTCCATAGAAACTACAAGCATCTGTTATTAGTAGATATTCCTAATATCTACTATTATGGTTTTGTCTAGATGAAAGAAACCACATCTCCCCATCTGGCTGGGGTTCATTCCGTTAGTGTAGATGAAATTGGTCTCAGCTCTGTGGTACTCTGCCAGTCTGGTTCTCTCAGCTACCACTTTAAGCAGATATTTAGAAACAGAAATTAGTTCATGCCCAAATATAAGCATTACCGTAGAGAAACGTGCCCTCTGAAGTGTACAGTTTACTTTTTTTCAAGGCAAATAGCTGGATATTTTACAAAGTTCGTTGTAAATGTGCCTCTAAGTTTTGCTTTTGTCTTTGCCTGATCAGTCTTCATTGCTGAAATCCTGGGAACCCTGATCTTGACCATAGACCTGTGTAACTAAGTCCCGATGAGGTATCTGTGTCAGATACATGCAGAGCTACAACAAGCTTCAGTGTCCTAAACAAAGGTTTTATTTTTGCAGTGAATTTAAGGCAATCTAAGGATGTTTTGAAAGAGGAGATTCCATGCTAACCACCAGCTCTCAACAGTCTCCACTGTGGCATCACAGAGCTCCTGAAATATCAGAATCAGGGTATCAGAAAAATAGTTCTTCCGAATACAGAAGAGATAAAAAAACCCCATAATTTTCATCTGGTGCCTTTGCGATCCACCTGATCACTCAGCCACACGATTGCCAATTCAGGGGAAGGAAAAGGAACAGGAGAATTGCTCCAGCATTGCTTCTGAAGGAATTGCTCCCTTAATTAGTTGCGTGGACTTGGACTAGATTGATTTGTGCTCATCATTAAACCATGGTGTTAGAAACAATTCAGAGTAGAGGTCTCTTCCATTATTCAGTCTTTCTATGAAAAAAAAAAAAAAAACCACAAACCCTTCAGAAAAATCAGAGTCAAGTCAATGGGAATAGTTTAAGCCAACATCATAAGAATGTTGTGAGCTCTCCACTTTCCAGAGGAGGACAGAGGAACAAGTCAAAAACATTTATCACTACATGGCTGGAAATTGTGATAATGTGACGTGGCATTATAAACTCCCTTCCTTTCCAAAGTCTGAACAATGTCCATTTTTAATCTTCTACCTTTACAACTCTTTACACTGAAGTAGAAACATAGCCTAGCAAGAGGAAGAAGCAACAGATACTCTGTGTGGTATATAGATGACCATACTGAAAGAGTACACCTGGAACTGTAGCTAATGAAGAAGATCCTTTCACTTAGCCAAGCTCTATATTTACTAATAAATCAGTATTAAACCACCAGACTGGCCCAGGAACTACCTGGTCATTAAGACTTTCATGATGCATTAGGTAAAAAAACAGATGTATTAACATAACTTCATGCACCAAAATGCCTATGCAGATACATGGCTATCGTTGGGAGCTCAGCTACCCGTACCTAAGTTAGAATAAATGTCTAACAGGGTAAGGATCATTCTCTCTAAATGTATATATGTACTAATAACAACATTTCAGAACAATTATCTCATAATTAAAAATTGTGGTTTGCTCACAGTGAAGGGACACACCCTTGGGAGATGGATCCATCACTTCATTTCTGTCCCCTTTCCAGGAGTCAGGGTCCTGGATTCCCTGTGGCTTGAGGACATCTTCATTCTTGAGTGTTGAGTGGTAATCTTCAGAAATGGGGATGGTTTCTTTTTGAGAACGTCTGCTGATTAGGGCACTTCCGTGAAATGGAGGAAAGGTGGTTTAGGATCCTCTCCTGCCAGAGAGGATGTAGAACCCTGGCTGTTTGCTTTCTGAATTTAAGTAGTTCTTTGTCTAAAACTGAAAAAGCACAAAGGAGAGGTCAGGCAGCAATCTCCCAGAAGACCAGACATGTTGGTTACTGCTGGTGTTAGGTTCCTACATGAAGAGAGAGCAGAAAAGTGGATAGCAGGAGGGGGTTTCTGCTAGTGATGTACGTGAAATTCAGGTGTCTAAATCCCCAAATGAGGAAAATTTAGATCAACTGAATCAACTTCTCAATATTCAACGGTAAATTTTTCTCAATGCTTAATTGTAACTGGGTCCCCAAAGTGCCTCAATGCTGACAGAATTCAGCAAGTCAATACCTATACGGCTCTTGGGATGCACAAATTAAACCTTCTTCCACCTGTCTCCCCTGAGGTTCTTGCTTTAGTAGCTGTTCTTAGAGGACATCTGTGAGGCTGGTTTATATTCAAAATATGGTCACACCTTCTCCTCCCTGTCCAGGGGTCCCCTGCTTTTGACAAGTTAAACAGGGAGATGTTAGCCAAATTCCCTCCAGAAGAAGCAGGGACTAAACCCAAGTTTTCCAAGTATGAAGTAGATGCTTTTAAGGTGTGATTCCTCTGGTCCATACTGGAAGAGCATTCTTCTTTCTCTGAACTATAAAGGGACTCTCAGGTGACTCATTCTCACATAGAAACTTGCACAACAGATGTCCAGATTAGCTTGGATTGGTCCCATACATACTAATTTATGACTAACATGTAAATGCTCCAGTGACCATCTTTAATGTCATCTCTTTCCTTTCCCCCACATTTCCTACCCTAAAGCATTTTCTTGTCCCCGCTTCAGGAAGTGAGAATGGTTCCTTTCACTGCAGTTTTGCTTTTCCTCCCTATGTTGGGTTTGTGTGGCAAGGTTGGGGGGGGGGGGCGGCTACAGGGGTGGCTTCTGTGAGAAGCTGCCAGAAGCTTCGCCTGTGTCCAACAGAGCCAATGCCAGCCGGCTCCAAGATGGACCCACCGCACGGTGCTCCCTGGTTTGCTCTGCTGCTGGCACTATTGAAAAATGTTGTCCGCTGGACAATGTAGCCTGTGCTGATATAGAATCAACCCCTTTTAGAAATTTCAGTTGATAGCACCTTGACACCTAATTCATCAAATCACCTCATTCTGGAAATGCCAATATGTCCTGGTGCTTGGGGGATTGATTGGGAAGGTGGGAGTGGTGATACCCTGTGCCCTCATAGACACAAGAGCTATACCCCATATTCTGAGTGAATATCCTTAGCCCAGGGCTTCTAGGTAGAAGCATCATATCCTTTTCCAATGGAGTCTTGTGAGAGAGTGCCCCTCACTCCAGAAGGGTTATGGATGGCTGATTCCGATTAGCCAGAGCACCCAGCCCATGAACTTCCCAGAGCACCATGACGATGAAAGCTAAGCTCCTCTTCACATTCCCGTCTGGCTGCTGATGGCAGTCCTTGATCAGAAGGTTGGTTCCCATTCTCCATCCATTATGTGCCCTAGTTCCCTGACACAGATGTGTTTCACAGGCAGCCAAGACAAGCTCATGGCTTGTTGCTGTCAGAGATGCATGGCCACCTCCCTGCTTCAACTTCCCTTTCTTCTCCCTGTGTTCATCCCCAAGCCCAGTGTTGTAATCCTTCTTTCCCATCAGTTTTCAACACTGCTTGCCCAATTGCACAGCCAGACAGTTCACCTCACTAATCTAATGAGAATTGGCTTCGTTTTGGATGGCCCCACCCCTGGAAGTGTTCAAGGCCAGGTTGGATGGGGCTTTGGGCAACCTGGTCTAGTGGAGGGTGTCCCTGCCCATGGCAGGGGGATTGCAACTAGATGATCTTTGAGGTCCCTTCCAACCCAAACCATTCTATGATTCTATGATTCTAGTTAGTTTGCAGCCTTTCAAGAAGCTTGAGTTGGTATTATCATGTTGTGAGATGTACATAAAGCCTGGCTCAAGGTGAATGAGAGAGGGAACAGCTCTTAATCCTTTCAGTTGCAATGAACAGTTAATCCAGTTCAAACTGCCTGTGAAATGATCCCTTAAACTATTCTGGGGATGTCTAGCTGAGATCATAAGGATGCTCTGTGATAGAGCAGGGAGCTGACTCTCTGCTGTTCAAGCTCTAAACTAAAAATTAAACCACTGATCTTCCTTTCTTTTTCATGAGCTTAGTGCCTCTTCATGAGAGATGTTTGCCATTTTTTGCAGCTTTCCATGCTGGACAAACTGTGCTGAGTTAAACAAACCTGTTTTAATCCAACCATCAGAAATGTATGAGAGCCCCCAATACAGGCACTGAAACGGGTTCATCAGTGTTGCTCAGCATGTCTGGAGATCGCATGCACCATGAGGAACAGTTTCCTATTCAATATCCATCTTAGTTCTTTCTCCTTTTTGACATTCCCATCCTTTGCTCAGATTTCTGCCCTCACTTACATGGAGGACTGAGGTGTTTGTAAAGCAGTTTGCAGTGCAGAATGTCAAAATTAACTTGCTTTGGTGTTGGTCTTCCACAGTAAACCAAGCTAGAAATTGGTTAGTGGTGCATAATCATTCTCGGACTGGGGCAGGTTGTGGACAAAGCCCACCACAATACCTGGAAACAGAACACCTCTTTTCCTGAGTCGTCCTCACTTACCCAGATCTTTAACATGGGTGAACTGGTGGGAACTTGCACCAGGGAGTTTTCAGTAACCTAATTGAGTCTGAAGTGCTGTATTTAACCAGATTCAGCAACTTTAGTGGAGAAAAAGCCTTAAAATCTTGGAGGAGCTGGAAAAGTGAGTTCTGAGTCTCCTCACATTGTGTGTTAGGAACAGCACCACTAAATGCACATCAGTTACCTGGGAATGTGAGAGTCCTGTAGCGAGAGCTGCACTTTGATAAAGCTTCTGCAAATGAAAATAGAGGCAGTTTGGGGCCAGGTATTTTGCTTACAGGGAAATAATTTAATCTTCTAGTTTAGGACTGGGGATCCCTCGTTTCAGTTTCTTGACATCTCCAGTGGTTTGGGGCAAAATATCCAGGCTCAGCTACTCACATCTATGGGATTGCTTGGACTCCAGTCATTTCATTGGGAGTTGCAGGTCTTTGTGTTTCCACACTTTGGTTGCCTTAGCTCCCCAAATATAAAACTAGACATAACAATACTTCCTACCTCCTTGGGCTGTTTGGAGAAAAATCCTGAACAGACTGAGGTGCTTACACGTTTAGTACAGACATACAAGCCCCTAAGATAAGCAGCTAGTATAAAGCGTCAAAGTACATATGCTTGATTTCTACAGCCTTGCAGGCATTTGCACCTGCACAAAATGAGTGCCAAATAAAATAAAACTCAGAGTAATATAATTTGTGTACACTTTTTCCAAAGACAAATGACTACACAAGCTGCGAAGCACTGACACTTGAAAATATAGGCACATCTCAATATCCAGGAGCCCTGTGTTTACAAATGTTGATTATAAACATATCTGAAGACTCAGACCAAAATAAAGAAGATTTTATTTTCCTCTTAGGTAGACGTTTTTCTTAAGGGGGATGTGAGCAAAACCTTAATTTTATTTTGCTAATTACTTTTGAGGACACTCAAGCTTCTGTGTCCCTTTTTACAATATATGTTCATGGTAGCTACTCTTCCATTAATTATCCCAATAGGAATAAATATTCTCAACATAATAGCATCATATTGTAGTACATCAGGGAAAGAGAATATTTTTTTCTGTATTTATGAGTGACAAAAAGAAAAAAACCCTGAGAAAAGTCACATTATTGCGTCTTCTTTAACTAGTGCCCCCTCTTGTGGTACTTTGGCAGCAATACCAAACCCCAAAATCTCTTTTCCTAAGATGAGAAAAATACAAGGTATAATATAGGTTCGTTTCAGAGGTGTTTTAAATACAAGGTATAGTAAGGTAGATGAAATGGTATTAGATGCATAATCAAGAGGAGATCTATCAGCTACCAATGTTAGAGAAAAGAATAATGTTCAGGGGACATGGTAGAGAGGATGTAACAGATAGGAGAACATGATGTGCGTAGCTGTTAAAATCATTACTTTTTTTTTCTGAACCGGACTTCTTGCTCGTGAACAGCTAGCTGACATTTTAGATACAACTTTTTTGAATACACAGCTCATTTGAGCACCCTATCTCTCCTTTCTGTCTTCATTTTCCCTCTTATCTCTCCTGACCATCTTTTTTCTTAGTTTCTGTTTCATCTGTAGCACTAGTTCTGCAGTTTCTCTGCTCTCCAACTTTTTTTTTCCTTTGTTATTATCTCCACAAGCCACACAGACACCTCGGGTCCAAAACAATGTCCTTATGTTTGGGGGGTTTTTTTGTCTTGTTTACGACCCCCAGCTTGCCTTTTCATAACCACTTTTGAAGGACTCTCTGCTGATGCAGCATTGATTTTTCTTTCAGATTAATTGTATTTGTGCTTGCAGGAGCAGGTGGAAAAATAACCCCAAAAAGATCATTTTGAACAGCGACTTGCAGGATTCTTCATGGAGAAGTTTTAAGCCAGTAGATGTATCTCGTTCTACAGGGATCTCTGTCAACTTCTCTTTTTATGCATTTAATGTTCTTCCCTAGCGATAGCCTAAGGGTGCTTTCACTAAACAATTAATGTAAGGCATCTCCTGGGAACCTAATGGGTATTTAGCAATAAGTTCACTTCCAGTGAATTGTATAATGTGATATTTTGACAATGGATATAGTAAGGTTCTTGAAAGGTGAAGTTTTCTCCAAAGAAGCAATAAAATATCTAACAGAACTTCTGATAGCATTTTGTGGGGTGGGGTAGGATAGAGAGTGGGTCAGAGGGAGTAGGTAATTTAGCAGAGTGTTATGTGCTGTTGTACAGTATGTTCTTTAATTTTAGTGTCACCCTGTAATAATGTTCACTTTCACTAATACAATGTACAAGTCGTAATCTATTAGCGAAAATAAAATTTGCTGTGACATTTGATATGAAAGCCGCTAGCAATGAAGGATGTAGTACTGCAAGTGATATTTGTATTATGTTAATAAAAAATGATATTAACATATGAAACTAATACTAGGCAAGGAAAAGCGTTTAATATTAAGGCTTGAAATGCAGAAAGTAACACGAAATCTCCAATCCGGTCTGATCACTCTGTGTTCAGAATCACACTCACTGAGAACACTGTAGGCTGTAAGTAAGTTTTTTTGAAGGTAATTTTTAATTGTTATTAAAAATAATGCCAAGAGTTATCACAACAATATTTTAGTATTTTAATCCAGCCATGTAAGTATAGAAGGTGTCGTTTTAAATAGAAAATATTATAGGGCATGCATTCAGAATTGGATATTTCCCTACTAGAATTATTCTCACTGCTTAATTTAAATAAAACTAAAACGTCAAAGCTATGGTGTAGGATTTTGTGGCATTTATCTGTAATGTGACAGCTTGCAAACTGCAAAATACGTACAGCAGCTTAGAACTGTGTGTGTAACGTTTTTCCTGAGACAGTCATCTATAGGGTACAGCACGATATGATTTCATAAAAAAGAAGTTGCATGCAGGAATGTACATAAAATCAGCTTTGCTGTTTCTGTTTACTGACTTGAAGAGGAACAGGTTGGGGGGTTTGTTTTATTATTGTTCTTTTTTCTAAGAAAACTGTATTATAGCAGAACCGCATAAATTTGAGTCTATGATACATTTCTACCACACACACACATACATAAAACCAGACAAACAGAATGAACAGGAGATAGATTTGAAAGGAAGAGGGACAATATTTTTACATAATTTCAAATGTGATTTTAAAAAGCAAACTTAAAGTTTTACTTTAACCTTTCGTTGTTCTCATGCACAAAATAAGGAACGTGCTAGAAACTGTGAAACTACAAGAAACACAGCAAAAGCAAGAAAAAAGTTCTCTTAACCCAGTTAACCCATTTAACCCAATCTTACTGATTATACCTTTCCTTTTGCTAATGAATTTAAAAATAAGAATTATTGATCAAGATGAACTGTATTCACTGATTCGCTGCAGATTTTCAGTTATGATGTACTATTGATTTTGTTTTCCTTCTAAAACTGAATTTTGAAAGGTAATTGTACTCAGGGTGCAGTCTACATAATACCTACCATCAATAGCATACAGCAAATGGCTCTAGAAGTGCTTTATTTCACAGGGTGGTGTCTGCTCTTCTCAGGCTTTATGGTAAAATTATGCTCATTATCATATTTTTTAAATCTTTTTTTTTTTTGTCAAATATGGGAAACAATATGTTAAGATTTAACAAGGGCATTTTTAAGCAAAGAAGGCATGCAGGTTCTCTTTTCTTATTTTTTAAAAGGAGTAATTGCCATTAAAACCAATGACAAATCTAGTATTTAACATTCATTCCATAAAAAAGCAATAAAATCTAGCTTACATATGTATATTTTTGTGCTTTATTAAGTTTTCAAAATCCGATAGTAAACCGTAGTCTTACAGCAACCCTCATACCAATCTCCAAGCTTCTGAAGCTGATCTGAATTATTGCTAAACTAATATACAGTCAAAATAACAGTAAGCACGACAGAAGATGCAGCAGGGGAAAATAACTGCAGAGGCTTTTTCGTGAGCTAGGTATGTGGTTATTAAAATAGCACCCTTATAGCACCTGTTCAATAAATGTAGCCTAAGGATTTCCAAGTAATGAATTTTAATAGCTGCAACTGTAAATAAACAGTCATTACCTTCGATGAAAAATGTCAGATTCTCTGCTGATGGAAATTGGTGTAGTTCCGTTAACATCACAGAACAGTACTGATTTACACATCCCAACAAATTTGGCCCATTTCTCTTAAAAGCCCGGTTCTATTTGCAGGACAGAATGCAGGAGAGTTGCCCTTTGCAATATAAACATTTCTCAGGATGATCAGGCTGATTTATCAGCTTAGCATTACAATGCATTGCCTTAATGTTCAGAGAGATGACTGCAATATTAATCTATGTGCTAAATACAAGTATAAATGACAATTTATGCCCAGAGCCTTAAACCGGTGCATATATATCCAACTTCAGCCACTTGACCTTAACGATCTACTCAGAACTTCACACGAAGCATTCGTAGCCTTATGCAATAACAGATCCTTAGCTGTTTATTTTTATAGCGGCAGAGCGTAATCGGAGTTCATCAGGGTAAAGATGGAGTGTCTTAACTGAGGTCTGTAGGATTGCTCAGGATTCGTACCTGAACATTTCAGTTAGCATCTGGCCTTTGGGGTCTGCATTTCAATGCAGGCTGCTTAGCAATATGGGGCTTGCTGTTCAGAAAGTATTTGACTGCGGAGACGGAACAGAGAGACTTTTGTGCTTAAAATAATCTTATTGAACTTATTTTAAAATCGTCACACGTTATTCTTTCTTCCTCCTTCCTTCCTTATTCCCTAGCAAGCGCTAAAGCCAAAATAGAGCCAAGGTGGACTTCAGACCTATTGCAGCCCACACCTACCAGCCTTTGGGTTCACTCAACCAACATCCAATGTTGTCCAAAGCTCTTCTTCGTGGCTGCTCCCCAGAGTGTTCCCACCTTCATTTTTATTTGAGTCTCACTGAGTCTTTATTCTGATTCTCTCAGAAATTAGGCAGAAATATGTCCAAATTCCCTCACTTATCTACAAACCTAATAACTTGGAAAGCCACTTTACTGAGAGGACTCAAAACTCCATATCTCTCTGGAGAACACTCAAAAATGTCAGCAACGATGAAGGAGTGAGCTGGGTGCAGGGCGCGGTGCAGAAAACACTCCCCTCTGACTGATGTCGAAGGGAAATATGAATGGAAACCACTTCGGTGGGGCTGGAAGGACTGCGAGCAAGAGGGGGCATAGCTGAACACTCCCAGAAAAGGAGGACCTGGGTTCTGGTCAACTGATACTATCTGTACCTTGTCAGTCAACCTTTTGGTATTATACTTATCAAAGCATCAAAGTGAGGCCCAAAGTCAGCAATTCTTTTTTTGAGAGGAAGCTGGTTTGTTGGGGATCGTATGACTAATAATTTTGTAAACTTTACATGTCAATTTCTTTTGGAATGCGTCTGCTTTCTGTTGGATAACTAAAAGATGTTTCCATTAGAAATAAAAAATTAAAAAAAATAAAGCCCTTAATTAAGAATACTCTGCTTTTCCTCTATTTTTTTGAACAGAAGTTACACTCTCTATGGAAAGTACTAAGTAATTTTCTTGCTTATGATAATAATGCTCTTATAATTTTCCTTTACTACACAATGGAGTTAGAGATATTGCTGAGCAATGCTTTTATTGTTCTTGCAGGAAGCTGAACACTGTATGTGGAATATTCCGTTTAACTGCCAAGCTAATCAAAACCAAGTTATCAGTTATTCAAACCAAACCCATGTTCCACTCTGTCCATTTTTATCACTAATTAAGTGCTTAAAAGAAAAAGAAGCATTACTGGAGTTAAAATAAAGAAATACATTGCTGCAGCTTATAAGGAGCAGGAAGAGTGATACAAATAGGCTGTCAGTATTATTTTCTCTTTTTCCCTTACATTGGGAAAGTAAAAAAATTTTGCAGATGAAATTTCTGCTTATTGAGCATATCCATCTGTGATTTATTTTTAAAAGACAGATGAACTACTTTCTCTATTAAAGACACTGCAAATTCCTCACTGTTACTGACTGCAAGTTGCCCTTTTTGAGGCAACAGCATCACTTACAAGAACATACTGCGAAGCTATTTTCTCATCTTATGAAAAATATGGGAAATTTTTAAGCTAGCTACTTCCTATTAGGACTCGTACTTCTGATGTATGCCTTCTTGTCATAATGTGGCACAAAAATTTAATCTAGTGTGATAACTCTAAGTAAATATGTGATTCTTGACTGTAAAACCAGTTAAAACCAGTTTGAATGTTTATACTAATAAATTATAAATTTATTAATACATGTTTTAATTTACTAATAAAGAAAAGCATAGATAAACAGAGGTTCAAAATTAATGGAAAATTACAAAATAAAAGATGCCAAACATAAAAGGTAGTGAGAAAATGGGACCCAGGTTTTTTCTAGTTAAGACCTGAAAATGCACTCTTATGCAGGGTGTTTTTCCGAAAAACAGCCTTCTCAAGCTCGTAGCAATAAAAGCCTTCGTGCTTTAATGGAAAATGTAAAAATAAATCTGAATGCCTTCCTAACTAAGCTGCTTTACAATTAAATCTGCTTCTTTTTCCTTTTGAAGTCATTGAAGACTTTTTTGAGTTTCCAGAGGGAAATGTCCCACCTTCGGTTAACCAAGGCATCAGATCACTTACTTGAAACATGGGAAGAAAAATTCAAACACCTGGGCTGACTCAGGCGGTGCAGAGACAGCCTGGGTCTCCCCTGTCCCAGGCGAATGCCTTAGCCCTGGGCTATTGGCTGTTCTCCAGCACGCCTATAGCTGGACAGAAATTCTCTCTTGCACCTGAGAAACCTTTCCCAAAGCAAGACATGTTGACAAAGTTATTTTCCTAGAACGTTGGGGGAGTTTTGTTGTTAATGACAAATCATCATTTTCTTAATAACCGTTCTAACTAGCTCTGCTATCCATTGTGCCTGCAGCTAAGCATATATTTAAGTTTTTCCAAACTGTGATGAAAAACGACGGCAGTCAGGGCCCTGGTAGCGACGTCTATGCATTGTGAGTAATCTCATTGCCTTTAATGGTGCATGCAAATTTTCACATGACCAAAGGCTTAATGAGTTATGACTTACACTTTACAAGTAAAAGTCCATCCCGTGATAGGTCCAGTTGTCCTAGCTCTTAGGCTAACAGCAAACACTCCAAGAGTGGTGTCAACAAAGGCTAACGCTACCCTACAGCACTTGGTTCTGTTAGGTCAGAGGAGAAAAATATGCTCTTCTGGAGGGGTTTCTCCTTAATCGCTCCCTGCAGGATCCTGTTTCTCTCCTTCTTTTCCCTGTCTATAGGGTAGCTCAGAGATATCCACCTCTTCAGGCCAAAATTAGCCTTTGTGAATCCTCCCCTGCAGATCTGTTTAGATGCACACACATACATGAACAGAAATGCTTTTGCTACGTAAAACCCTGAGAACACCAAGCTACTTTGCTTTGCTCCACCTGTTGTCCTCCCAAAAAACTTTACTAGTGACAGTGTAAAGGCAACTGTTACTGGGTCACGTTGACTGCCACTTAATCAAGTTCACTTTGGCTAAGCCAAACTGTGTCTTATTGCCTGTTGTATAACATAGCAAGAACTGACCTGATGACTCAGGCAGTGTTGATAAACATCTTTTGCAGGAGGTACCAGTCAAACATGGGATCTATTTCTTCCTATATATGTTGATAAATTGATTAAATACCTCAAATCCTATAAATTGTGTTCTTATCCCTCTGATGGCTGCAGCATGAGAGAAGACCCAAAATAAGATACGTTTTCCAAAGACTTAAAATAAATATGACACTAATATCTTTGACAAAGACAAAATGCACACAATATCCCTGAAATAACATGCAAAAAAAAATATTCCATTAGTTGTTGAGCCTTCTATAGTGAAGATCCCCTCTAAATCTGGTCTGGGAGAAATATAGATAGATAGACAGGTAGCTAGATAACATACTTAGAGGTAAAGATGGATTATTTTTCCAGTTGTCAAGCCCACATAATCAGTTTTAGGATCCGAAAGTCAACCCATGCTCTTTCCATCTCATGCATCATCAGAAGTGACATGGTTTCTGAAATTGCAATTGCTGGCTGGAGTCAGTGGGCAGCTTGCCACTAACTTTATTGGAAACTGGACCAACTCTAGTTCACAGCCCAGTTCACGACACTGGTGCCAGCCCACAGTCTCAGAAGTTGGGTCTGCAGGACTAACTGGAATCAGAAGCATTCAACTTCAAGAAGGGGGTTTGGCTCAGAAAAATAAGAAGAGGCATGAAAAAGTTGTTGTTATAATCTACTCAATTCCTAACCAGGACCGTGACTCATGAAAAGGAGATTTCAGTTCTCCCATCCTGCTTGCCCTCCCTCCCAGAGGTATGTCCTCACAGCACTAATAAAATGGCCAGATACATGTGGTATCTCACAGGTCAGAAAACTCTTTTTGAAACTAGTAGGGTGTCTTTTTTTTCCCCTCCTCTCCCAATAGCAAGTACAAACTCCTGTTCACCTTCATTACTTCACTTTCCTCTCTGAGATCTCTGCAAAGCGTAGCAGGTTACCAGGGTGCCAAGAGCTGTCACCAAGGACAGCTGCAGAAGTGGCTCATCTGAAACCAATTTCTCTTAACATCCTTCCCGAATTCGCAGGGATGGTGCTGCTGTCATTATCCTTCCTAGTGATCGCTCTTGTTTGCATCTATGACAACATGACATTTGAGGGGACTAAAGACGCGAGTCAGCTTGTGGTTAAACCAGTTTATCGCTTCCTATGTAGACAGGGAGCTGACGGACCAGATCAGTAATGCTACACATATGTCATTGTGCACAACACAGGAAACATTTCTCAAAAATTGTTTTGTGAAATTTGAAATGTTAATAAAAAAGAAAAATACGTTATGATCATTTTGCATCCCTTGTGGTAATCCCATGTATGTAAACTGCTTCTCACAGAATGCATACAAGTATGTTTTTGTGAGCCTGCAGGTAGCCCACCCAAAATATTAAAAAAATATTCTTGAGAATAAGAACTGCCTGCATAAATCTGTATTGAGTCACTCAGCAATTTGTGCAATGCTTATAAAAAGTCATTAGCTATTGATTGGTGATATTTTGTGTTGAAGGATACAGTCAATGGATTTAGGGAAAAATCCCAAGCTGCTCAAAATAAATCAGGAGTCTGCGAAGGTTGGAGTGTTTCTTCTCCGCTTCCCAAAGCTGCTGTGTCATACAACGGGTTCCTGCAATGAACATACGTGTTCTGAGTACAAAATTACATAGCACAAGTGAAACTGAAACATGAAGGGCAGATCTAAGCATAACGAAATTAACTTCAGATTAAATACTTCCAGGGTTATATTGCTCATCAACGTGCCTAATTCAGTAAGAATACTGAACTCCGAGGAGATATTCACTCCATAGTAAGTGTGATTTCTGGGGGTCATGAATTTCTCAGTGCCTACAAAGGCGATGTTGAAGGCTAGCTTAGCCTTAATACCCACCTTGTAGATTCCCGGATTTAAGTGACATGACTCTGATAGTTACAGCTTTACACTTTATGAGAGCTTTATGAAAGTTAGTTGTGCTATATAAGTAAATAAGTAAATAAAGAAATAAATACGCGAACTCAACTTGGCACAATCACATTTTTTGGTTCTTTCACTGCTGCCTTGTCTTCATGTTTATCTGTTTAAAACTGTTCTATTTCATCACATAATTTTGTCTGTGGAGGAAGATTGTTTAAGAGAAAAGACTTATATGAGGACACTGTATGAACAGGTCTCTTTGCCGTCTCCCAACAACTTTGAACCCATCAACCAATTTCAGTGAGAAGCTTGATATTAGTCTACAGATCTCAAAGTCATTAAACCCAATAACTTTCGTAACTCTGAGTGACTGTACTCCACAAGAAGACCTTAACAAGATTACTTTTTCATTAAACATCAGAGAATCCAACCAGAAGTTTTCATTCCCTAATTTGGCACTTGGTTAAACTCTGCTCTATTTTGCTTGTCTAGAGAACTCTGCAGAATAAATAATTTGTTGTTGGGGCAGGTTATGAGTCCCATACAGCTAATATCTGCCTCTGACCAGCACAGTAGAGCAAAGATAACCTTTTAATTCCTTATACAGCAGTTTCTGCAAAAGCAGGTATCAAGATTTATGGGCTAACGATTCTCTTAAATAAGCTTTTTTTGCTCCTGGAAGCAATAGTGACCACTGCCATGGCTGTTCTAAGTAACAGCAGGGAATGACTTTCCCAGTTCTTTGGGACTTTTGATCCCAGATACATTTTTTTGCCGATCAGCTCCACTTGAATTACTCTACTGAATGACCTTGGACTGGCTTTTCAGGCATTGCTTCATTTGATAATAAAGTATGTGGTTTCTTGTGTTGAAGGTGGCTATTAGGCAGAAACTTTTTTTTGGTTTTTTTTCAGAAGTACTCTTCTGGTATGGCCATACAAACCAGGCTACCCAGTTTCACAAGTAGATTCGGACAAGGAGGGTAGGATGCACTGTGTGTGTTAAGGCTGGAAAGGGGCATGGAGTTTAAATACAGAACCAGAAAGAAAGACTATCGGAAAATGAGAAGTAGGTAATCAGGAAGATGCTATATGTAGGCAATTCCGTTACTTTAATCTAAAAAGACCATGATTAAAGGCCAGAAGGGACTACTGTGAAAATTTAGCTTTACCTCCAATGAACTTCAGGGAACTTTATTTTTTGTTGGAGTTTAGTCAAAATTGTTGCAATTGGTACACATGTTTGCAGAACATCAGGGTAAATCAAGCTTGATATGAAGATTCCCTAGGTATCTTTTCCAAGTTGGTGTAATTGCCTTTTACTGTATGATGAAAGTTGTTATTTCTCCATCTAATGGTGTTTTGAGAACACTGAAAGCAATTAGGATTCAGGAAAATGTGTGCAAATAATCAGTTTGTGTTGACTCATGTTGTTGCTTGGGTTTGTATTATCACTTTGTATATCCAGTATCTGTTTTCTTGTTGAAAAGAAGAATCACAGAATCATAGAATGGTTTGGGTTTGAAGGCACCAAACCCCGCCCCCCCCCCCCCCCCCCCGGCTGCCATGAAGATTAAGACAGGGCCTTGTAAATCTGTTTTCAACATGATAACCTATGGTGTAATACAAATTATTATATATTTTGCATACAAGATAACATTGTTGAATATTCATTTCAGAGAGAAACATTATATCTCTGTAAGGATTTATGCAAGTCCATCTATAAAGGATATAAATACCTTCCACATTAAATCAATAACAGCAGCATTAGCTTCATAGCATTATTACTTTTTGTTGTTATTCGATGATGATGAGGATGATGATGATATCAAGCACTTCTATCATCTGTGAGATACAGAAAAATAATTAAATGTCAACACAGTTGAGAGATAATTATGACTTCCTGACCTTGATTTTGCAAAGAATTTAAGCACATGCTTGGAGAAAGAATTATTCATGTGGCTAAAACTAAGCAGAAGTGCTATGCTGATGTGTGGTCATGATTTCTGTTTTACAGCCTGGAAACTGCATTCCAAGCTTACTTCCATCTTATTTCAGCCACAAAATTCCTGTTGAGTTCAGAGTTCTGGAACTTGGTTCACTGAAGATGCTATACAATTTGCTTATACCTACAAAGAGAATACTAAATATCGATCTGGGCTATGCTAATGCTGGTGGGAAGGGTGACTCAAGGTATAATGAAACATCCCTTCCAACAGTGTCCATACCTTCCAGCCATGAGGTCAAACCATCACACGCCATATGCCTCAATAAAATCTTGGCAAAGAACTTCTAAGGTGGATAATTATCCATTTCTCAGAGATGGGGACTGCATCCTGAACCACTCGCTCAATGCAGAAATCCTTTTGCCTGATTGAGGTAAACGGGGGAAAACAAACTCTGCTAACAGGGTTAAAAAAAGGTATTTCTGAAGACTTTCAAATGAAGAAAGTCAGGCAGGTAAATTAAGCTGTCAGCTAAATGGAAGGGCAACACTGGAGTGAATATGAATTCAACCATACGCTTAAAATAATGGGAAGGAAAAGCCAAACCTGTCTGGAAATGGCACAAACTGAGCTGTGCTCTCTTGCAGTCATGCTCAAATATGTCCAATGAGTTGCATGGCTCAGACATAGATCCGGTCTTGCAAACACAGAAACACTGCAGCCAATTTCTATATTTATAGTTTGATGGGTGGGTAAAATTTTTCAGAACTGGACCCATAGTTTGCGTTCAGAAAATATACTGAATGTGTTGCAATGTCTCATGTACTGACTAATCCTAATGTTGGGATGGCAGATTCTTAAGTTGCTGAGGACTGTATATGTCACCAAGGGCATTGCTCACTTGGGTGAAACCAGCTTTATCTGTTTTTCTGTGTATCTAGAATTTATTTCTCTCTATTTTAAATGTGTAAAACCTGTGTGTCTGATTTAGTCTAGTCATATTCTAAGAACTGTGGAAAGAGATGTGTTTCTTCAGAGGACATTTCATCACACCAGTTTTATAATCAACTTTTGGAAAGATCTCATGTTCCATTGACTGTAAAGAGGACTTAAATGGCGAACCAGAATGGACACGTAATTTATAGATGATTGAAGTTAGATGATATAAATCCCACCCCCTGAGTTTTTATATAAGTATATAAAAGTACCAAATAGCTTGGATTTTTATAAAGTTATGTTATTTTTCTTATTATGAACTAAAAAAAATACTTACTATAATGACAATGAATGATTTGTCAAGAAAGTCAGCTTAGAAATTTCTTCTAGATTGCTCTTCTACTTCATATTATACAATTACAAAACTAAAACCAGACGAATTTCTGAAATATATGTTCTCATTTAATAAATTAATGGGTTCACTTTTTCCAGTTTTTGTTAAATTTTGCATTATTATTTTGTCAAAATATTCCATTTTTCATGAAAACTTAAATCTGAGTAATTGAAGAAGTAGCTGATAAAAACTTTTAAATAAAATCCAATTTTAGTTGGTTTTGTTTAAGAATCCCTATTTATTTGGCAGTCCTGTTACTGTAAGTGAACAGTCAGTTATCTGTCAGATTTTATTGTCTCTGCTACTGCCTATTTAAAGCTCTGGTAGTCCACTCTGGTGGTCCACTCTGGTGGTCCACGCACTCCATGCACAGCCAGCAAGAGACCGTTCTTGCTTCCAGGAGTCTGCAAGCTAAAGGAGCAAGAGATACAAAAAGCAGTAGATTAACTAATGCCGGAACATGATCTTACCAAAGAACTGAAAGAACCATAGAATTGAAATGTGGTCGTCTCACATGCTTTGAGAGCCATGAACAAGCTAAAGATCAAATTTGACTGGGCTAGTGCTGGAACCAAGGACCATGGAGTTGGAAGCAACAGAGAGCTAGCAGGGATTCACGTAAGGAAAGCAGAGATTATTCCAAGACCTAAGCAAAGGGGGAAGAAGAAGAAGAGGAGGAGCTTCCTGAAAGTACGTTTAAAATATCTGTGTTAAAGCTACTTACTAAACCAGACCAAAGCACCTACACTATCCTCTTCACTGTCTTCTTCACTACACCCCTAGAACAGTCATATACTACGAACTGTCTTCTTTAGCTTAAAGGTGAACACAAGAGTGTGTAGGCAAAGCTCAGAAAAATATTGAAATGGTTTTTTTCAACCTACTACCGTGCTACAATTTCATAGAATCATAGAATCTTTAAGGTTGGAAAAGACCTCTAAGATCATCAAATCCAACCATCATTCCCTACTTTTTTTATTCCTGATGCTTTTTTGTCCTTCTTTTTCTGAGCTGGTGTTGTCAGAGCCAGGGACTCTGGAGCCCTGACCCATTTTTATCTCCAGAAAAAGGGTGTAGCAGAATGAATTCCTCTATTCTGTTGCAAGGAAACATTTAGAGATGGAGAGAAGGTAACTTCCCTTTCCAGCTAATAAATACAAAAATTAATTGATGTTCTGTTCTCTGAAGGGATGCCACTAGCATTATTTTTAGTAGTAAAAAAATTATTTAAATATTTCAGCAATACAAACTCTGGCAGTGCTACATATACCAAATACACGTCCAGTGTCAAATGGCCTGGAGCACCAAGACTGCTAGCATTATCCCTTCCCTGCTGTAGGAGTGATTTTGTTTTCCTTACACAACTGGTAGTAGACAGCACTTCAGAGACCACAAATATGTGGACAAAGGTCTAAAATTAGTGTCAGTCTGACCCCTGGCTTGTCTGTCACTAAATACAGTGTGAGTTCTTCAGCAGGAGTGGTGAGCAAGTTTCATATCAATTTCTGTGGGCCTCAGTTAACAGAAAAGTAAAACATTTCTGCCCAGAATCCTCTTTGTCTTCTCCTTCTCCATTTTTTTTTTTTTTTTAAAGTAGGAACTGTGTCAGTTAAACAATATTTCAGCATGTGGGAAATACTGTTTCCTTCCTGGGAAGAGAGCACACTGCTAGTCTCTTCCAGCATGGACCACTGGGAAGTTCTCCGTGATGGTGATAGTGGATCCATTATGGATCTAGCTCGACTGGTATTTCTTTAGTTCACCTAATAGAAATGAGAATAGAAACTATTTTCCTTGGACACAGGTGTTTTGTTTTGTTATGTTTTTTTCTATTGAAGGCATTGTTTTATTTGTTATTTCATAACTAGCATGCTGAAATATATTCTTCTGCAGAACAAGATTGTTTAGAGTAGGTGATGAGGGTGTTTTGATATTGAATGAAATGGTCTTTTTGCTAAGATATTTGTAAATCTAGACTGTTTAAACAGCAAAGTTTTTAATATGATTTTTGAGTCATATGCCCTCATTAGTGTTGCTAATTAAGAAGTGATACTCATGTGAGATGTGTGAACAGCGAAATAAACCCAAATATAGTGTATTTTATAAAAGGAGTGTTTGGCAAACAAAAATAACAAATAAGGCCAGACCCTATTTAATCTCAATCTTGTCTAATTGTCAACACATTGTCTGCTGTAAACAGTATTTGTGGAGAATTTTGAACTGTTTGCAGATCATCTGCCCTGATTTTGAAAATGCTGCTGGTTACGTGGAAGTATTTGCTGTGTAGCTTCAATTAACTAATTCATTTTTGTTGCCCATTGTCAATCTTCCAATAATTGCTTTTAGATATTCATTGTTGCAGTATGTCATTAATAATGGAAATCTGCTGCCACTTATTCTAATATTATGTGAAAGCATTCTAACAATTTGTACAAGACTAAAATTAGGCTACAGAAATTGGTAGGATTCTAAAGAAACTACATTTCTCAATAGAGAAAACTATTCTCTTGGCTTAAAGGATAATTTTAATTTTTTTTATGTCTGTAACTCAGATATAATTTTTTATTAAATTCTGTGTGGTTTCTGAGAATTTACAAAACAATTCTTAACATTTACTAAAGGGCAGTGTTATCATGAAATTAATCTTTCAAGGGAGATTTCAGTACTTTCGTATACTGAGCACAGATACATGAAAATACAAGCAGAGCAGATCACAAAGGAACAGGAGATGGAACAAAGCTTTCCAAACCAGTCTATACAGGAGATACTGGTGTGAAGGTGGAGGTTCAATTCACTTTTGGTTTTAGGCTTTGCTCATGGCCCTGCAATGTGGTACTCAGGCTCTGACTGATAGGTCTGGTGGTTGTAAGATACAGCAAGAGACTTGGAAATTAGCAAAGATATAGAAGATACATGAGAATTCAGCTGGGTCAGCAAGAGGGCAGGAAGAAGGGGGCAAGTGACAGAAGTCTTGTGGAACAGGTAGGAAACTGATTCTTAGCAGGAGAAATAAAAAGGAAAAAAGAGTTGAGGAGGGAAAGCCTCAGAAACAGTTATCACCTGTTGGATAATAAGAGTCATCTTCATTTTTTCCCATTTGTTTTTTTTACCTTTATAAGGCCTTCTCAAGATTTTTCTTCCTTTTTTTTCCCATGTGTTTTCTTTCCTCTTTATTATGGCCTGATTTACTGTAGTTTTTCTCTTCAGAGGTGAACACAGTACAAGAAAATATAAAAGTCTTCTTGCTTTGTGGTCATCAATCTCTTTGCATTCAACCTCCAAAAACATCTAGCTGTCTGCCTTTCTGTCTCTTCCTTGTCTTCTACACGTTACTTTTATATTTCTCTTATATATTATTCTCCAGACATCCTTCGCAATCAATAGATCACATCTAACTTTATTGCCATACTCTGCAACCAGGTTAACCTAAACCTTGTTTTCAGCCCTTGACCCAGACACAGTGACTCAGCTTTTCCTTCCTCAGGTTGTTACCTCTCCTTCTATTTCAAAATACCCTGACAAAACTCTCCACACGACAGGCCTAGCTGTTTGTCATTCTTTAACTTTCCGTTTTTTTTACTCAGCTTTAAAGTCCAATTGTGAATCACAGAATCATAGAATAGTTTGGGTTGGAAGGGACCTTTAAAGGTCATCTAGTTCAACTTCCCTGCAGTGAGCAGGGACATCTTCAGCTAGATCAGGTTGCTCAGAGCCCAATCCAACCTGACCTTGAATGTTTCCAGGGATGGGGCATCTACCACCTCTCTGGGCAACCTGTGCCAGTGCCTCACCACCCTTATTGTAAACAATTTCTCCCTTATATCTAGTCTGAATCTCCCCTCTTTTAGTTTAAAACCATTACCTCTTCTCCTGTTGCTACAGGCCCTACTAAAAAGTCTGTCCCCATCTTTCTTATAAGCCCCCTTTAATTATTGAAATTCTGCAATAAGGTCTCCCTGGAGCCTTCTCTTCTCCAGGCTGAACAACCCCAGCTCTCTCAGCCTGTCCTCATAGGAGAGGTGCTCCAGCCCTCTGATCATTTTTGCAGCAAGTGAAGCAAGTGCTTGGGTTAACAACTGTGAACAAGTGCTAGAATTTTAAGGAGAAAATGGAACCGAGTGGATGGACATTTTAACAATTGCAATTTGGGCAAATGAAATTTGAAACCAAAACCAAAATAGTAGTTAAGAATTGATAAAACATGCAGTGTCACATCTCAAAGAGCATAGACGACTTTCTGCTGCATTGAAATTAGAGCAGAACAAGCCACTCTTTACAACATTTAGCTTAACCACAGTTCCAGAGACTATCAAAAAACACCTGAGTACCTTTTTCTAACAATAATTATGTGTCTGTAGGGCTGTAGTTCAGGACACCCAGTTCAGATGCCTAGCATCAGCTAGGGTGTCTGGAAAGAACACACAAAATTTAGCATGGGTTGCTGGAACACATCGTTTTCTACTGCCACCAACATTTGCACGCTTCAGGTTGGAGAAAGCCAGCAGATTGCCTTTTTACACCAACTATCTTCCAGAGATCACTTTGCTCTGTTTCAAATGAAGCTAGCAGAAGGCAAGAACAAAGCACACAAAAGGAAGTTCATTACACAGCCTGCAGTTAAGCCGAGAGTCTCCTTACTGAAGGGTGCTGCGCATGGTTAAGTCTTTAACATGGGTTTGCAGAAAGATGGGACACATTCATAGATTACTGAACACATCAAAAACATGTCTGGCTTAGAGAGTTCTGAAGCTACAGATGGTTAGAGGCTGGGAAAGAAGCTGGAGGAAATATGATATGTTTGCCCTGTTTTTATGGCTCTTCCCTGGGCATCTGCTTTTCGACAGCTGTCAGAGACAGCATGCTGAGATAGATGGTGAGATTCAGTAAAATCTCTCTTATGTTCTTATGATCTTAGTCAAACTCAGACAGAATAATCTGACTGTGAATTAGCTGTGCATTGCTTGTACCTCTGAACTGCTGAAGGATTGAATAGCACTCAGGGGGTACTTTAGACTTCTCTAATGTAGACATCTACATCTGCCCTTGAAGGAAACAGACACATTCAGGCTTGATTCATTTGACCTACTTGAACGCTCTGCTTTTGGTGAGATCATTTACAGCCTCAAGATACCTATTCCTCTCCATTGACCACAAAAGGAGCCCAGGGTGATTAGCTCAGAGGTAGACTTTTACATTTCAGATATCAGCATTGTGCAAGATTAATTCTATCTGGTGTATCTTTCCAATGATTTTGAGGCATTTGAGTCATATTTTGAGAGAAAGAAAAATAACTGCAAAACAAATGAATCATTGATTTCCCCCCCAAAGAGCCGTGATTCAACCCACAGATGAGACATGCTACAAAATGAGGCAACACTTGCATTTAACAGTCGTATAGACAGCAGGTCTAAATGCACATCAATTTTACAGTGTAATGACTTTCTCCACAATGGCCAACGTTATGACAGAAACAGCGAGTAGAGACAGCATTAGACTAATATGTTCTACAATGGTCTAACTCCAAGAGTTACAATGGTCATAATTTCGGATACTATCAAATAGGTACTGATGTACTGCAATGTGTTGTCCCATATCACTCAGCTTCAGGGAATGAATGAGATACATCAGAACCAGCATAAACCAATAAGCTCCGAGCAGAAAGAAAGAGCAGTTTATAGGGCCTGATCAAACATTTTCATCTTCATATATCTTCATACATGTCTCTAAAAAATGGCTCCAAAGCAGGTGTCTTGAGAAGAATAGAACAAGAATAGATAGTACTCCCTTTGAGTACTATCACATCATTCAGCAATTTGCGGCCAATAAAATTCCTGACTCATGTTATCCACACATTAGGAAACCCCTATGGATTTCTATGAATTTTCCCAGCCTTTCATTGAAGCCATATAAATTTTTAACATCCAGTTAACATCAGGTACTTAATAGAGGTGCCTAGGTTCCCCTTCTCTAGTCGAAGAGAGGAATTCTTCTAGATTGCAACTCAGTACTACATATAAGAGCATCTCAGAAAGGTAGAAATCAGTCCCCTGTGGACTCCCTCTCTATTAGCTCTAGAAGCAGTCAGCACGACACGCTTAGGTGAATGCTTGGTGGGTTTTGCTTTGCCAGTGTTATGTGAGGCGAGAATCACAGTTTGTTGATGCCTTTCCATTAACAACTTGCTCTGAGCTCCCAATTTAGGCATCAGGAGCTTCCATCGTAAAAATATGGTTTCTAAAAGAAAATTGTTGTATGCACATGATTATTGTCAAGGGGTGGTAATTTCCACTGGTTCTCCTTCAAACAGGAGGAGCTGGAAGCCCTTGTGCAGTGGGAAAACTATGATATAGTTGCCATCACAGAAGCATAGTGGGATGACTCACACAACTGGGGTGCTGTAATGGATGGATATAAACTGTTCAGGAAGGATAGGCAAGGAAGGAGAGGTGGTGGGGTGGCCCTGTATGTTAGGGAGTGTTTAGAGTGTTTAGAGCTTAATGATGGTGACGATAGGATTGAGTGTTTACGGCTAAGAATCAGGGGGGAGGCCAACTAGGCAGATATTATGGCAGGATGCTGTTATAGACCACACAACTAGGATGAAGAGGCAGACGAAATATTCTATAAGCAGTTGGGAGAAGTGTCACAATCACTAGCCCTTGTTCTCGTGGGGGACTTCAATTTACCAGGCTGGAAATACAATACAGCAGAGACGAAACAGTCCAGGAGGTTCCTGGAGGTTTTGATTCTGGAGAAGTAAGGAGGGAGGTCAGCAGAACTGCTACCTTGGACTTCTGGAGGGCAGACTTTGGCGTGTTTAGGAGACTGGTTGACATAGTCCCTTGGGAGGCAGTCCTGAAGAGCAAAGGAGTCCAGGAAGGGTGAACACTCTTCAAGAAGGAAATCTTAAACATGCAAAAGACAAGCCGATAGGGAAGAAGACTGGCCTGGCTGAACAGACTGGAAGTCAGGAAAAAGAGAGTTTATGACCTTTGGAAGAAGAGGCGGGGAACTTAGGAGGACTATAAGGATGTCATGAGGTTAGGCAGGGAGAAAATTAGAAGAGCCAAAGCCCGAGTAGAACTTAATCTGGCTACTGCTGTAAAAGTCAGTAAAAAATGTTTCTATAAATACATTAACAACAAAAGGAGGGCTAAGGACAATCTCCATCCTTTACTGGATGCAAGGAGAAACACAGTGACAAAGGATGAGGAAAAGGCTGAGTCTTTAGCAGTAAGACCAGTTGTTCTCTGGGTACCCAGCCCCCCGAGCTGGAAGACGGGGACAGGGAACAGAATGAAGCCCCCATAATCCACGGGGAAATGGTTAGCCACCTGCTACTCCACTTAGACACACACAAGTCTATGGGGCCAGATGGGATCCACCCAAGGGTACTGAGGAAGCTGGTGGAAGTGCTCACCAAGCCACTTTCCATCATCTATCAGCACTCCTGTCTAAATGGGAAGGTCCCACTTGACTGGAAGTTAGCAAATGTGACATCCATCTACAAGAAGGGCCAGGAGGAGAATCTAGGGAACTACAAGTCTGTCAGTCTGACCTCAGTGCCAGGGAAGATTATGGAACAGATCATCTTGAGTGCCATCACACAGCATGTACAGGACAACCAGGTGATCAGGCCCAGTCAACATGGGTTTATGAAAGGCAAGTCCTGCTTGACTAACCTGATCTCCTTCTATGACAAGGTGACCTGCTCAGTGGATGAGGGAAAGGCTGTGCATGTTGTCTACCTGGACTTTAGTAAAGCCTTTGACACTGTTTCCCACAGCATTCTCCTGGAGAAACTGGCTGCTCATGGCTTGGAAGGGTGTATGCTTTGCTGGGTAAACAACTGGCTGGATGGCTGGGCCCAAAGAGTTGCAGTGAAAGCAGTTACATCCAGTTGATGGTCAGTCACACGTGGTGTTCCCCAGGGCTCAGTACTGGGGCCAGTTCTCTCTAATGTCTTTATCAGTGATCTGGATGAGGGGATCGAGTGCACCCTCAGTAAGTTCGCAGACGACACCAAGTTGGGCGGGAGTGTTGATCTGCTGGAGGGTAAGAAGGATCTACAGAGGGATCTGAACAGGCTGGATTGATGGGCCGAGGCCAACTGTGTGAGGTACAACAGGGCCAAGTGCCAGGTCCTGCACTTGGGTCACAACAACCCCTTGCAACACTACAAGCTTGGGGAAGAGTGGCTGGAAAGCTGCCCAGCAGAAAAGGACCTGGGGGTGCTGGTCAACAGCCGGCTGAATATGAGCCGGCAGCGTGTCCAGGTGGCCAAGAAGGCCAACAGCATCCTGGCTTCTATCAGGAATAGTGTGGCCAGCAGGACCAGGGCAGTGATCGTCCCCCTGTACTCGGCACTGGTGAGGCTGCACCTTGAGTTCAGTGTTCAGTTTTGGGCCCCCTCACTACAAGAAGGACATTGAGGTGCTGGAGCGTGTCCAGAGAAGGGCAACAAAGTGGTGAAGGGTCTAGAGAGCAAGTCTTATGAGGAGCGGCTGAGGGAACTGGGGTTGTTTAGCTTGGAGAAAAGGAGGCTGAGGAGAGATCTTGTCGCCCTCTACAACTACCTGAAAGGAGGTTGTAGCCAGGTGGGTGTTGGTCTCTTATCCCAAGTAACAATTGATAGGACAAAGGAAATGGCCTCAAGTTGTGCCAGGGGAGGTTTAGTTTGGATATTAAGAAAAATTTCTTCAGCAAAAGGGTTGTCAGTCACTGGAGCAGGCTGCCCACGGTAGTGGTTGAGTCACCATCCCTGGAGGTATTTAAAAGATGTGTAGATGTGGTGCTTAGGGACATGGTTTAGTGGTTGGACTTGGCAGTGCTAGGTTAACGGTTGGACTTGATGAGCTTAAAGGTCCTTTCCAACCTAAATGATTCTATGATCTAGCAACTTTTCCCAACTATGCTTAAGACATCAAATTTCACCTTATTACACATACCATACCTTAAAACACTGTAGTTCAACAAGGATAGCTCCAATGTAAATTTGCTACAGATCATTTTACTGGCAATTGTTAATCACTGTAGGCAAAGTGTGAGTACCATGAGACTTAATGTCTAAGATGACCAGCCTTTCTTATCCTACCCTCCCTCCTGTTTTTTATATTCAGTTTCTCTTGTAGATGATCTTACCACGTATTTTCTGACTGGTGGTACCTAGACATCTTCACAAACTGATCCAAACTCAAATGAGAAACTGAATGGCTAGAAAAATAATACTTCACTAGATGGAACCTGTAAACCTTGAATATACAAAGTGGAGAATTCAAATACATTTCCCCACCATAATGGCTGATATTTTCAAAAAGTGTCTTAGCTGTAGAAGATTTTAGAATAGAATAGAATAGAATAGAATAGAATAGAACAGAATCCTAGAATCCTAGAATCCTAGAATCCTAGAATCCTAGAATCCTAGAATCCTAGAATGGTTTGGGTTGGAAGGGACCTCAAAGATCATCTAGTTCCAACCCCCCTGCCATGGGCAGGGACACCCTCCACTAGAATAGTTTCAGTTGAAAGGGACCTGCAATAGTCATCTAGTCCAACTGCCTGAATAATTCAGGTCTGAACAAAAGTTAAAGTACATTATTAAGGGCATTGCCCAAATACCTCTTAACACTGACAGTCTTGAGGCATCTAGGAAGCCTGTTCCAGTGTGTGACCACCCTCTTGGTAAAGAAATGCTTCCTAACGTCCAGTCTGAACCTCCCCTGGTGCTGCTTTGAACCATTCCCATGTGTCCTATCACTGGATCCCAGGGAGAAGGGATCAGCACTTCCCTCTCCTATTCCCCTCCTCAGGAAGCTGTAGAAAACCATGACGTCATCCCTCAGCATCCTTTTCTCCAAAGTAGACAAACCCAAATCCTTAGGCACTCCTCATAGGACATTTCTTCCAGCCCTTTCACCAGCTTTGTTGCCCTCCTCTGGATACATTTGAGTACCTAAACACCTTTCTTATATTGTGGGACCCAGAACTGCACATAGAATTCAAGGTTATGCTGCACCAACACTGTGCATGTACAGTGGGACAATCACCTCTTCGGACCGGCTGGTTATACTGTGTTTGAAGCACCCCAGGATGCAGTTTGCCCTCTTGGCTGCCAGAACACACCTTTGGCCTCTATTGAGCCTGCTGTCAACCAGCACCCCGGATCCCCCTACAGGGCTGCTCTCCAGCCACTCCTCTCCCAGTTTATATTTGTGCCCAGTGTTACTCCATCCTAGGTGCAGGATCCAGCATTTGGTCTTGTTAAATTTCATCCCATTAATCATTGCCTATTTTATCAGTGATAGATAAACTCCAGCTGTAGAAATAGGTATGGGACATCTTGCTCTGTGTGCATTCACAATGCAAAATCCACAAGTCATAACATTTTAAAACGTGGCCTTGATTTCAGCTCAACTGAAGCATTCCTGCTCTTAAAAAAAAAAAAAAAAAAAATTAGAAGAGTGGTCTTTCATTAGAGGAATCCACCAATCTATCTTGGAGGTTTAGACCAAGTTGTTACCAAGTTGAAAAAAACAACTTTCTATGAAACTTTTTCACGGAAAAAAAACACTTTTCATTTTTGATATTGGTGAAAAAAAAATCATAAATAGTTTGACTTTAGAAACACCTGATTTACACAAACTGTAAAAGTCATGTCTTAGACTCAAAAATAACAACTGAATTTTTGTTACAGGGAGGTAAGGAGGCAAAAAGGCATGAAGGAAAGAAGGAAACAATGCTACTTCAGGACATATATTTTTTCAAAACATAACTGACATTCCTAACTGTGGGATTCATGAGGAGCAGTAGCAATGATTAAGGCATTTCACCATAAACCTGTGGTACAAAATGAATCCTTCCTCCAGATTCATGCCAAAGGCAAGTTGACCCAGCTGTCGTACAATCATCCAGGCTGAAATGGGGGGAGCCAAGGTAACTAATCCTGATGCTGGCCATACTGCTGCCTTTGGCTACAGAAATTAAGCTGTCCTGGCGATGCTAGTCATACAGGCTTGCATGTAACACTTGCTCCTTTTGATAAAGGATCATATTCTTACGCATGGGAGTGATTTTACCCAAACATCTTGGCTTCAACTGCATACCAAGAATATCGATAGCAGTTTGTCATTAGGAGGACAATTTCAGTATACATCAGCACCCTTTCCTGTGGAATATTGGCAGGGAATTTAATATTTTCCTCTTAAAACAGAGTAAGGATCATATTTTTATAATCTTTGGATCTGTGCCTGTAAAAGAGGGAAGGGTAGTCCTTTTATTGTATTTGGATTTCAAATGGTTGCATCTTTATGGATATACTAAAGGTCTATGCTCTGATTTTGGGATCACTGGGAACAGTCTGGCCACATCCTTTTAAAACACAGTGAAAACATCTAAACTACCTGCTGAGAATGATCTCTAGCCCATGCTAACTCTTGACTATGCTTAGAAATTATTTCAGAGACTGCTAGTTGCATCAGGCCAAAATGATTCATTAATGGTTAAATAGTACTGATGACCAAGTTCCAGTGTTTCAGAACAAACCCTGGCTCTGCTTAATATGTTGGTATAGGTGCCAAATAAAACCCAGGTGAGCCAAATAAAATAGTTTCAAAGACGTGAGGAAAAGAGGAAATACTTGCCTTTGCTCTTGTATACGCAGAAATACGCGGTTTTCTCAAGCTCCAGATATTTTCCCAAGGACTGCCTCCTAGCGCGAAGACCTGTAAGAATTAAGTTGGAAAAGGTCATCTATCACTACACTGAAATTTCCTCACTACCTTGAGAAGCCAAACGCAGACACTAATCTGTGGTTTACTAATCCACAGCTGAACACCGTCCGTAAGGGAACTCAGCACAGTGACAATTGCTATCAACAAAATTAACATATCCAGCTGCATCTGGTAGCCCATCACCTTATTCCCAGATGTTCTTTACAGGTACAAGAGAAGCTAAAGGTAGGTGCAATCCATCTCAATAAAGAGCACAGAAAGTAATATGGGAAATAACATATTTGTCCACTGATTCTTAGCTTTCCTATGTAGAACAATAAACATGTTTGGGTTGTTTGTGGAATAGCTATGGATCTTGATAATATTTTTTTTTAAAAAAAAATTCTATTGTAATAGGAGTGCTTTTCACCCTTGGTTCACAAATTATTGGTTCCAACAATATTACTATTTACCACTCCTGCTGCAACAGCCAGGAGAGGCCTTAGCAAAGCAACAGTTCACTGTGAGAACTTCTGTACAGACGTAGTTAGTCATAGTCCCTTCTATCAAAGGGACTGTAGTCAAGCGTCTTCTTATAAGATTTTTTTTCTTGATATATAGAACTGCTCTGCTCTTTCATAACACCTCACTGTCTTTATGTATCTTAAGATAAGAATTTTAGGTCACCTTCCATGGCTCCAATCCTAAGTGTAGGAGAAGGTGAAAGGGAAAGGTGTTTTATCTGCTTGGTCATGTGAGGAGGGTTTCAGATGAGTTTAGGTACCTCAGTGATATGTATCCTGTGTAAGCCAAGCTTCTAGCCTTCCTCTGCTCTTAGCGGAGAGGGCTGGGCACCTCCAGAATGTGAACCATCCCATCTTTTCCAGATACCACTATTAGGAAGGATCAAATCAGCTCTTGGAGGTGTCTAGCTCTCTCTATTGGCTCTCTCCATAGTTATAAAGTTAATATAACTAATTTCCTTAGATTAGAGCTCAAAAATCCATTACAGAGTACAAAGTGGCATTTGAGATGCCTTACAGGGCACAAGACATCTGTCTGGGGCTAGCAGATGTGACATGACTTAATTGTACATTCACCTTTCTGGACTGGCAGCTGAAGATCAAGTGGGCAAAGACCTACTGTAGATTTAGTGCA
Organism: Grus americana; assembly: GCF_028858705.1. Taxonomy (NCBI): domain Eukaryota; kingdom Metazoa; phylum Chordata; class Aves; order Gruiformes; family Gruidae; genus Grus; species Grus americana. The sequence continues at coordinate 5,104,961 of NC_072854.1, read as the reverse complement.
CGCAAGGTTGGTGAAACTATTCCCACTCCTACAGTTAGATGTAATAAATTTTTTTCTAACCTATATGTTTTGATAGCAGTTGCAGGAAGCTTGCACCAGCCTGAACCACCCCACCGTTCTCAGTACCTAACTTACACAAATCCACACAGCAAATAAATTGGATATATAGAGAGAAGGTTAATTCCTCCGGCATGTTAATTCCTCCTCTGAAAAATGAGAATAATTGCTTCTCTTGTCTCTTTTGATTGTGAAGTCTTTGGGTTAGTGAAGACTTTTTTTTTTTTTTTTCCTCTGTATGTCTATGTACAGCAGTGTGCACAGCAGACACCTGATTTCACCTGGGACCTGGTAGTACTGCTGAGCAGCATGCATTTAAAATAAAAAAAAAGTCATGGATTACTTAAATTCTGCAAGACCCTGTGGATTCCATACTGCACTGAAATTTCCCAGTCCAAAATTTTCAAATATGTTAAAAATATAAGTGTCTGGGAGATACGGCTATTTTTTTTTTTTTAATTTTTTTTTTTTTTACCTCTCCCCTGTAGAGCTACGGTCACTTGACACATTGTGATTTTACAGCTTCAAAAACCATGAGGCTATCTTGCTTGCCATGCTATTGTACTTGATATGGACTGCCAGGCAATCATTCCATTAGAAAAAAAAAAAAAATATATATATATATATATATATAAAAATATCTTAAAGAAATAACCAGAGAAACTCATGATACTCTGGAAGTAAAAGTCTGATCCATCACCTGAGCCATGCCATTTAAGAAGCCTCATGCATTAAACATAATGGAAGGGAGTAGTACAGCTCCGGTTCAATATGTGACTTGCGAGCTATCACAGGGCTTCTGACTCAGTATTACTAAGAAATATTCACTGACTGTCACTGCAAAGGTATGCGAGGGAGATTCTCTAAGGACCAATTAATGGGAATGGAAGAAAATTCTGGTAGATTGGTTGCCAGTGGGAGGAAAGTGAGTGGAGAATGGTGAAGAATAATGTATGTTTGCAATTTACTTATTAGCCCTATGAAAAAAAAAAAAAAGTAACACATGCCAAACGAAATAACAAAAGATCTTAGCAGCATTTGTAAATACCAGTTTAATTATTTAAGCTGAATGTGAATAGGAAGCTGTGGATTTTATTTTTTTTTAAGGGACACTGTTGCTAATCAACTCAACAGTCCTATTTCATGTCATAAAACCACAGCGTTCTGCCACAGAGGAAGCTCACTGCTGCAGTTCCTTAAAGCTTGTATCCTTTAATCACAGCTGAAATAATGGCATCTTAACTCTGGCAAGCTCATGTAGAGATTTATTATTTTCCTGTTTCCCTTTCTGTTCGTTTGTTTGTTTGTTTCAACTTGTGGATCAATTTCTTTTATCTGAGGATCTCCGACCACAATACAAAGGCTCATTAATTAAGGCTCACAGTACCCCATGCAAAGTAGGACTGAGGATAAAATCCACCCGGTACTGCATTGCTGTAGTTCAGTTTGAAGGCAAAGTATTTTGTGATTAATTATTGCACAAATTTGGTTCATGCTGTACATTTTCTCTCCTGTTTCCATTTATGTGGTTGGTATTGCACCTCTTGAAGGCTCATAACCAGTTTACTCTAAGTCTTTGGCTGATGTGCTCTTTGTAATGGAAAAAGAACCTTTTTTTTTCAAGCTTCTCTGTTTTCAAGAAATAATCTAGCTAGCCTAATTCTGATTGAGGAAAGTACATTTTTGTCATAAAAAGCCACTTTGCTTTTAAGAATGGTAACCCAAAGCCAAATTCTTCCTTCAGCTACACCTGTGCAACCCATTTTGTTCTCATTAGAGCTTAGGTCCAGATACAGTCAAGTACATAAGCATGATCTTAACTATGATAATCTCATTTTTCAAGTCCAGAAGGATTTTTATTGTCATCTTATCAGGTGAATATTAAGAACTGTAATGAATTGCTGCTATCATGTGGCAAATAATCTAACAGAGTAATTAAACACGAGGCTTATTTTGAATTTTGGCACATAAATCTGGCCTGCTTTAGAAACGTTCCATTGTCACTGTGGCTGGCTTCACTCAACTCTGAGTCGCAGTTGCAGGCAGAGTAGAAAGTGAGATGGCTTTGGCATCTGCTCCCTTAGGACACTGCTTGCTTTGCTTATGCCTGCAGCCTGTCATGATAGTGGGAAGGAAAAAGAACAGATCTGCTGCAGTTTCCACCAGCTAGGGAGTGACCCAGGAGATTGTCGTGGGGTTTTTGTCAATATAAACTTCCTTCAAGTTAACATGAGGGATATGAAACTGGTGGGTTACTGAGGTAAGGGATGAGGATGAATTCAGCTAAGAGTTGCCACTTCCTTTAGTCTTCAGACAACAGTTTTGTTGGCATTGTCTTGTGTTGCTTGGAATATCATACAAAACATTATATACAATCAGTCTTTCCTACTTAGCTGGCAAAGACTGTAGCGTGAGGGTATGTATGCATATATATGCATACATTACTTTTCTCCACTTGGGAATTACAGTCAAAAACCCGCAATTATGAGACAAGACTCATCAGGGAAAATAGATGTCCCTCAAATATTCACAAATGCTGTGAATTCTGCTCCTTCTCTCAGAATTTTTTTCCTTACACTGAAGCCCTAAGAACAAAAAAACATGATTAACAGTACATTGAATGCAGAATGAAACTGGTTTCAGTTCTGATCTAAGTAGTTACTAAACTTCAAATTCCTCTAGGGAGAATTGTTAAAAATAATAATAATAAAAGTAGTAATAATAGGCTTTGGTATTATTTATCTTAGATATTTCTATTCCTATTTATATTTATATTCCTATAAATATGACATGTCTGTGGATGTGAGTTCTATGATTAGGAGTTCCGAAGAGGAAAAAATTGGTTTCTACAGCCCCTGTTGGTGAAAAGTGAAACCGTCTGTAAGATTCACAGGTCACAGTAGCAAAAAAAGGATCAAAAAGAAGAAAGAGGTCTTATCTGGTGAGAGAGCTACATAAGCCTGGAGGCCACCATCGTATGATTGACATCTAAACCTAGTATTTTAGATCTTTTCCATTTTTCCCATCCAAAATTATGAAAATTTTTCTAAGGATGTTTTTTTCCCTGGTTTCAAGAGGTCAAGATTTTCGGTCTAATGGAAGAGAGAGAAAAAAGGACTAGAATTACTCAGTGGTTGCACCAAATACTGCAGATGAAGTAAAAACTATTTCAGCAAAATTTTCCCAGTACTATACTCCTGGGTCATGTCTCCAAGGATATCAGCAGTAATGATGGACCTGTATCCTAAAAGGCAATCTCAGTGAGCTGCGCTGAATTGAGACAATTCATTTATGAAGTGAGGTCTGATGACTGGCAAAGGACCCATGGTTGGAAAATGATACAATGACAGTAAGGATGGGAACGTCCATACCAAAGACAAAGTCGAACCCTGGTTTCCTCAATCCAGCTGCTTCTATTTAACCACAGCATCATTTGTTTTGCTTTCTGTAGTGCAATGGCTGTTCAACTACATTAGTACTGTGCACCCAAAGCAAGCCAGAAGTGAGTCAGGACTGCTATAAAATACCGCTGAGTCATTTAATGTATTGAGTAGTATTACAAATGAGAGAAACAATCAGTTCAGGCGACTCTTTCTAAAGGTCTTTGGATGCTTTATAAAAAACGTGATTACTAACACGGCAAATTTCCCACATCAATGAATCAAAGCCAAAATCTTGAGGATAATTTCTCTTGAAATAGAATATTAAATCCATTAATTAGAATATTAAATCCACTCTATTGAAACGGTGCCATAATCTATTTGTTTGGTAAAAGAAAAGCAGTTGGCAGTCATCTGCAACAAGAAGGAACACAAAGTACCAGCAAGCAGTGAAAAGAACAATTAGGAGCAGACGAAGTGGGGAAAAGTTTTGTATTTGCAGGTTCCAAAATATAAAATTGCCAGCTTAGGGTGGGATTCACCCCCTTTAAGCAGAGCCGTTTGAAAGTCATACAGGTTTTTTTCATCTAGGCAAGCATCTCTAGAGTTACTGGAGAGACAGACATCTTCAAGGGCCAATTCACTCAAGCCTAAACAAATGCCTAAGGCAGATGAGAAGCAGAAAACAGCCATTCATCCACAATGGTGTAAAACTCAAAAGCAGTATGGAGCAGGCCAGGTGGAGGCATTTCTAGTTCCTTTAACCACCAAAAATATCTTCTAGAAAATTGATGACAAGGGTTCAGCCAAGGAGGAAACCTAGGAGAAGTCAAGAGTGTGGCCCTGATGGTGTCCAAGTTAACTTCTGTTGGTCATTTACAGCTAAACTCGGCTGACTGATAATAAAACACAAAACATTCTGCTTTCTGTCACAAAAGTTGTCAAGCATCACTAAAGACCAAGCCTGTGGAAATCTGACCAAGCAAATTATTTCCTTTGGGGTATTTGCTTGAAGGCTGAGGATCTGAAGAAATGCTGAAGGGATATGAGTCATATATCAATATTCATTGAAACAGATGAGCAGTATAAGTTTTTCTTGGGGCAGCCAAAAGGTATAGATGAGCTGCACATGAGCTCAAGATGAGCCACCACTTATATAAAACCTCTGATAATTTATGGTCACTAAAAAAACAACAAGGTAGAGGAACTGGATAAGCAAGAAAAAGAGACCATAGATTCATCATTTTTCCTATTATGTATGGCCATTTTTCTCTCAGAAACATCAATATCTTCCTAAAGAGTAAAACGATGTGCCCCCAGCATGGGCAGCCGGACACTTGGTCTTTTTTAGAACATTTTACACAAACACACACACACACACACACACCCCCACACACACCCTTTGGAAAAAAGATCCAGAAACGCACATTTTCCCACATCTCCAAAGATCTCCTCTACTCATACCTTCATTTGAACATTCAGCCATGCAATGAAGAAGATCCTGGGGCATAATAATCCAGATGAAAAGGGCAGGAAAGGTAGGGTTAGTTTCCTTTCCAATATAACACCTGTATGGGAAAAGACACAACAGTGACTGTGTCTTGTTTAGTTTCTTAACTCCAAAGGATTAAATCCAACTGACTGCTTCACTTATTCTTTTCTGACATCCAGATGTCAGGTACATGGATTGTCTGTGCCTGGAGATACCATACAGTCTTCCCTCCTGTCAGACCCCAGATACACAAGATACCTGGTCGTGGCCAAGGATGTTCCTGTCTCATATTCTCTTCTTCACTGCAAGCACTTGTCCTTTCTTATTTCTTCAGCTCTTGCAGAAGGGAAATTTCTTTATTATAGATGCAGCCCAACCTAGACATATACTCAGTCTTTGTGAGCATACTGTAGAGTGCTACCAAGTTGGTGAGACAGGACTACCAGAATCTGATAACCAAAAAAGGGTTATCAGCCAAAATAGGTTTTGACTGATAAGCCAAAAAGGCTCATTTTAATAGAGATCCAGCAATACAATCAGACTGATTGTTGCGTTCCAAAAATAAGATTGGAGAGTGTCTTGAAAGACAAACAAGAAAGACAGGAGAGAAGACAGGGACAAGAAATTTTGGATGTGAAAGCAGTGTTGGTATGAGACCAAGTCAGTCATGGCACCTCTGAAATAAGCTTCTGCTGCCTGTGGACAGGTTTGTGGAAGGAAGAAAAGGTTGCTTATCTGCAAGTTGTCCATATGAGTGAACTAACCATCGGATCAGGTGTTGTGGATTTCTTGGCTGAAGTATGAGTGGCTGGATGGAACATGATGGCGATATGCGTATACCACAGGCATCTGGTATAGGCGAGAGAGTGCTAAGTATTGTGAATATTGCACAAGTGATACCACAGCCATTCTATTCATGCTGGATGCTACCTGTAAGCTGATGGAGGAAACGAAACCTGAGGACACAAGGCAGAAACAGATAGACACAACAGGAATACGCATCTTTAACACGACAAATTGAAATGTGGGGTTTGGGGTTTTTTTTAGAAAACAGACAACAAAAACTTCTAGAAGATTAAATTCTAAGAAATTATGCAAGAAGCCATTTAGGAAACTGAGGAGCTTTACACATCTAAATCTGATAGTTAATGGATTTAAACTGATAATAAATCCTCCAAATATTCCAGGAAGAAGGACGGGAATGGTAGGCAGCATAAACTGGAAAAAGAAACCGATCTACCTAGACCTCTCCTAGGCAGATACGTGTGAAATACGAGTATGAATATTGGTGTATGTTGACATGAATTTCAGATGTGTTGTGATGCTCTAAACTGGAGCAAGGATATTTAAAGCCAGATATGAGGTGTTGGTTTCAAAGCTAATAGGATTTCATAGTATTTTGAATCTAAAAATTTCAAAGGGATTTTGATCTCTATATGCCTTTTAGACTGCTCCAAAATTTTCAGCTTTGTGGATTTTCAGATAAGTGACAGATTCTGACACAGTGCTTTTCACCTAATTAAAACTACTTTGCTTTCAGATTATGAATCCTTCTTAGTGAAATATGACCTGAGGTTTAATCAGGGCTTAAAGCTCAAAATCCAGTGACCGTCCTACTATTAAGGTAAAGGAAACCTCCAGTATCAGACAGCATAGCTCCTAAGACTATCATAGATTCATAGAATCATTTTGGTTGGAAAAGACCTTTAAGATCATCAAGTCCATCTGTTAACCTAGCAATGCCAAGTCCAACCACTAAACCATGTTCCTAAGTGACACATCTACACATCTTTTAAATACCTCCAGGAATGGTGACTCCACCACTTCCCTGGGAAGCCTGTTCCAACGCTTTTAGTGAAGAAATCTTTCTTAATATCTAATCTAAATCTCCCCTGGCACAACTTGAGGCCATTTCCTCTGGTCCTATCACTTGTTACATGGGAGAACAGACCAACACCGACCTGGATACAACCTCTTTTCAGGTAGTTGTAGAGAGTGATAAGGTCTCCCCTCAGCCTCCTCTTCTCCAACCTCAGTTTTCTCCGCCTATCCTCATCAGACTTGTGCTCTAGACCCTTCACCAGCTTCGTTGCTCTTCTTTGGACATGCTCCAGCACCTCAATATCTTTTAAATAGCAAATTAAATCAGTATTGTTGGGATTCAATCTGTCTAATTTCAGCCCCCTAAAGAGGAAAATTGATACAAGATGCTCATTAGGCTGTCTACCATCAATAGAAAGATGCAGAAACTCTAAAAGTTTCATCAGATCTTAAAATTGGTGCCCAAAGTGAACAGGATAAAAACCCTTCTGGATGGTCTGTCCATTTCCATTGACTGGAATTTTGATAGCTATTTAAGGATAATTAATATTAGATTGTGTTCTTTTAATTGGCTTTTGTATCATGAGATGGAGTCTTAGAATCCTAACATTAAAGCTATCTGTGTTATCTGATTGACAACCAACTGGTGTCTTTTTTGTGTGGCTACCATGCCATGCTCCTGAAGGGACTCTTGAACCTTTGTCAACAAAAGGAGACAAATAATTTGATGGACAAAATGAAGCCTTATAGAGGTCTCTAGGTATTAATCTGACTGATCTCAGAATAAATCAGTTGTCAATAACATATGATAAAAGTTGTCACTATTCCCTCTATAATCCGTGCCAGCAGTGTTATTCAGACAGATAGATACTTGTTCTAAGACATCATCATCATCCTGCAAACACATCCAAACTTTCCCAATATTTTCTTTAATAAATTATTTGACTGAGCTATTATCTTTCTAGATAAAAACTGCACTACCCCCAGCCAAAACTCTGGTTTTAGAACATCTCTTTTTTTTTTGTGCCTCCAAGAAGTGTTGAGGATGAAGCTCAGAATGGCGATGAGTGCAGTATTAAACACCGGGTCTAATCCTCAACTGGAGTAAATTGGTGTAATTCTATTGAAGTTACTGGTGCTTTGCTGCCAGAGTCTGATTCAAAGCCTTTGGGAATCTTTTCATTGACTTCCCTGGGCTTTGGCACAGTTAAAGATCTGATCCTTCAAGAGATAATTGACAGGATAAACAAGGTTGGCAGTTGTGGGAAATGTGGGAGGGTTTTCTTGCTGTGGGAGCTGTGGTCAAATATATGTCGGAAGAATTAGTCCCAGTTCAAAGGTGAGACTAGTCCAGGACAAAAAATTATGAAGGTGTGAATTTTAATGGTCACAAATGAATCCTTCCAGTAAGAGTAAATGAATGCTGAAATACTTAGATAGGAAAAAATAAGCTTTGTCTACTTCTCATTTTGTATGAACACATTCATTTTGCAATCCTCTGTAAATCCTATTGAAACAAAAATGTGTTTACAATGTTACATATTCCATAAAACATGTTTGCTACTCAGCAATCTGCTTGCTTCTCATAAAATGTTTTTTTGTGACAAACAATCATTAAACCTCACAACCACCGTGTGCAGATAAATGAAACTAGTGCAGATATTACCATTTGGTTGACACATTTGTTTTGACATTGTAAAAAAGCGTTATGGATTTTTTTTTGTAAAAAACTCTTCCTTTTTTTTCTCAGAAACAATAATATGTTCCTGCAAATGCTGCAAAAGATCAAAAGCTGTTCAGATCATATTTACAGTACTAAAAGCACAATGAATGCCCCTGTAAATGACATGTAAATTACTGAACGATGATTCAACTTCAGTCAGCTTTGCAGATGAATTGAAGGACCTTAATTCCACTTTAGCTTAGAAATCTGATTATTCTACTGCTTGTAAGAAATCAGCTTTAATCCTCTTTTAAATGTCATTCAACAGGTTCTTTCTGTACCAAATATGTAAATGAATTTTCCTTTACAATATCTTTTCAAATTCATTTTCTTTCCACAGGACGTTCTTAGAAATAATTTAAATCTGGGCTATCAAGCCAATAACTCTCCTTTTCTACATCTGTTCAAGAATAATAGTCAGGATGCACATCTTAGCTATGAGATAACATAACTCCATTGACTTGCTCTTTATTCCTACTGATGGAAATAAGATCAGAACTCAGCTCCTTCATAACGTTGGCAGCTGAATATACATTCAAGAAAGCAAAAGAATTATCTTCCATCACAATTAAATTTGCTCTGGAAAGAATTCAGACAAATACATACCCCTAAACAAGTCATGTCCACATAAAATTGAACACTTTAACATTCTTCCACTGTGACTTTGTTTTATTCCTTCAGTTTCCTGCATTCATGGAGTAATTCTATGCTACACCAAAATGCTTCTAAATTAAGGACTGTCTTTTTTGGCACCTAGCTGTACAGTAGATCCCAGTTCCTGATTAAAGATATCCTTATCACAGGCAAATGATAATGCTATTTTCTGTTCATGAAGAAAACTAAGTGCTAAAAATCACAGGCTGGCTGAGCCACATGTCCAGTGGGTGTAAAATCAACACATGTCCTTTGGGAGTTGTGCTGATTTACACCAATGGTATATCTGGTACCCCAGGTTAGAATGCTGTTATTTAAGAGAAATGTCCTAGATGATCCGCTTATGCAAATAAAATGCAACTCTGCAGACCATGTGGCACTTAGCACTTCTTCCACCCATTTCTCATCAGAGCTTTTGCTCTCTTGGTGGCTGAAAGAAAGAAAACTCACCCTGGGTTAGGACTTCAAACAATGCAAAATTGCAAATGAGAGGAAATTCACTCCTCCTTCACGTAAGTTCATTCCTCATTCACATGAGGAAGCCTAATCAACACCTGAAATAGATTTATGCCACTAGTAGTATGTAGGTAATAGCAGGAGCAGTGTATGTAAAAGAAATTCCAGGTGGCTAGGAATTCAAAGCCAGGGAGAATGCATATGGGACCAAAGGTGGGGAACTGGCATGGGTGACAAGGACTTGTAACTTCAAGTCTTATTGGGTGGAGGAAGGAAAAGGAAATATCTTTTTCCATAGCATAAGAATATGGTTTTTCTGGTAGACAATTTAAGGGCATGGCTGTAATTTTAATAGCCATACCTACTGTGGCAGTATTTAATTTACCAGTGTAGACAACCAACAAAGTCTAAAGCTTTCATTGGACTCCGCATGTCCTTTTTGAGCAATAGAGTGTCTTTGCCAATCACAGCAGCAGACTCATACTCTTTATATGGACCTACAGCAAAGTCTCTCGGAACAAGTTAAAGTGGAGCATGTCCTTAAGCAAGTCATGATGATTCAAGGTTTCATCCTGTATGTTACACTTCTTTTTTTTTTCAAAAAAAAAAAAGATGCAAAACTTTTACTTTTTATATTTTGAGTGGCCTCAAGCTCAAATCAAGGTTCTCATTCTCTCAAGAAATATACAGTCACACAGCAAGGCTCAGTCTTCACCCTGAGGAGATAACATTGAAAAGAGATGGGACATAAAAGGAAAAGAAGAAACAGGTATACCACACATGCAAAACCTAAGGAACGTAGCAATAACTTGGTAGGTGATCTTTCCAAGGTGACACGGAAAGGCAGTTGCAGAGGCAAGGAGTGATCTTCCACATAAAGCCCAAAACCTTTACCAACCCCCATCCCAATCATCCACTGTCCTCTAATCACATGCACCACCTACTATGTCACATATTGCAGCACACATCACAGTGACTTGGAAAATTCTCCCCTTGGTCTGTCAAGCATAAACTTATAAAGTGTTCCTGTAACATGGTTCTAAAGGCTTTGAAAGCATTAAAGAGTCTGTCTGCTAAGGATGTGTTAAGGTCACAATACCAGGAGGTGCTGCTGAAGGAGAGACATTTTTCTGCATGACTTTGACAACAAGCAGCATCCACCTATGCTGTGTAACAGGTGTAAAAGACTTACACTGACATCTCTCTTCCTAAAGTCCAGGGGCAACACTTGAAAATATAATCTAGCAGAAGCTGATAAAATTCAGTGACATAAATCATGATTAGTGTGACAATCCAGCCTGCAGGATAACAATAAATAATGCAAAGAAGATGCAAATGCATTGCATTTTAGCAAGTGGTGACATAACCCTATTGAAAATACCTGCACCGACTTGAGACTGAAAAGAGATTTCTTTCATGGCAGGAGGAGTTTTCACATTTAAAATGATCGTGTATAAATATTATTAGCCAAGCCTATCTTTGGCCTGATGCTTTCAGTTTGATATGATGTGACCCGAATTTCTGCCCTAATGTAACTCTCTTATCTAGTTCTCATCCAAGCAGTCTCATGGGCAGCTGCGTTTATGCTTTGAATACAAGAAACCATTCTCTGCTTTTGAGGGGGAAAAAAGCACAACAACACCTAAAGCTTCACACACAAAAAAAAATACCCTTTATGTCAAGGGCAAGGTGATATTCAGACACCCCAAAAAATTAAATTAGGCTGACAGATCTAGGAGCTATAAAACACCTGAAAGCAGAGGGAGGAGTTCCACAAAAATCAATAAAAGATAGCAATAGATTATAGGAGGCAAAAAAATGTCTCCTGAGTTCACTGTGTGGTGAACTGTTTTTCTTTTGCTTCTTACATCATTCAGGCATTCAGAAAGTCTTCTGGTCGATTCCCAGGAATGCTCCTCTTCCATAGTTTGCAAAAAGAATGATTGGGTAAATCTAGAATAAGATGTTCTCTTCTGAATCCAAAACAACTGGGTGCCTAATTTGATGAGTCTTACCCAAGTCTCACCCCATACCTCACCATTGTAGAGCAATTTATTGTTTAGCTCAGCTGGATAAAGTCTGAGATTAAATCTCAGCACTGAAATTATATTCCCAATTACTGGCAGATATGTGTGCACTTCGGAGCTGGGGAGTGTGCATGGTAATTTTTCTTCTGCATAACTCCACTGATAGAATGCAAATGGTTGGTTATGGGTCGTTCTACTGTTCAGACACTGCAAAGCAAACAAAGAACTTGATGATCGGACTTGTCTTAATCCTTCCTTCCCTTTCCTTGAAAGATCCAGGGCTTCTTTCTTGGAAATAATAAATGTATACCACTCTACTGTGTGAGTTTTTTTCTTATGAAATTAACAGAAATCTGTGGCAATGCACTCATTCACTTAAAAGGGACCAAAATTTCACCTTTGCTCATTTTTCAGCCAAACAGCTTGAAATATGAATGAAATTACTCTTGATTTGAAGAGCAAAGAATTTCACCGCTATCTCATTACTTGAGGTCTTTTTGAACGGGCATAACTACAGTAAGGCTGTAGAGAGAATGCCAGGACTAAGTGCAGAAATGTCTACGTGAGTGAAGTTTTAAGCTGTAACAGTCCGTCCTCTCTCATTAGTGACAAAAAGAGGCAAGTCTCACCTGACAATATCCTCCTACACAGCAATTGCCCTCCCCATTGCGAAGTTCACTGTAAGGCATTTCTATACCTGCCTTCATCAGATGTATGGCCTCTTTTCCTTTACTTAGGTGAAGATAACTTCTTTTGGACCCTTGCCAAAATTAGTGTATTTTTAGCTACTGCACAGAAAGAGGAATTACAAAGGAGCTGCACACCTGTCATACAGAAAAACTGAGGTTAAAAAAGGAGATGACTTTAAACAAAGCCACCATCTCCCATGTCCCAAGACCTGTGTGATCTACTAAGTTATTCTGTTTTCCTAAGACAGCAGCTCCTTATTCCTCCATCATCATCTTCATGAATAAGCAACAGGCTGTGGAAAGGAATGCCATGCTCCAATTCATGCTGTTTTGTTTTGTTTTGTTTTACCTTAAAAGTCTCTTTGATATTTTTATACCATCAGACAGCAGCCAGCTCTTTTTCTTTTCTTTCTTTTTTTCTTCTTTTTTTTTTTTTTTTTAACTTCCTCCCTCTGGACAAGTAGGATATTAATATTATCCCTGTAACAAGCAGCAGAAGGAATAAAACATCTAGGTAAATACTGCAAGTGAGATTAAAACTCTCTAGCTTTCTGATGTAACCCTGTGACATAGCGTTTCTAGTGAATTAAACCAAATGTACAAGTATTTAACGACTAATCCTTTTAAGTATTTTAATGCCCCAATGAAGATTTCTTATAGGGAGAGGCAAAGCATATGTGGTTTCCGTTAGAGTCTGCCTGCAGGCAGAGGATTGAGCAGATTGGCTTTTTTTTTTTTTTTTTTTAACTCCCCCCCCCCCCCGCTTTTTAATTAATTAATATTTCCCTTCTTTTGTTGGTTTTGGCGGGCGGGCAGGCAGCCCGTGGGCGCGGGGTGCTGAATGGACAGCTCCTGCCGGCGGGGCCGAGGGGGGACTCACCCCACCGGCCCCCCGCAGCCGGGGGAGGGAAAAGGCGGGGGGGTGGGGTGGGGGGGTGGGGGGGAGCCGTCCAAATCGCAGCCTGCTTCTTGCTGCAAGAAAGAAGAGGGATACTAAAGAGGCTTTCTGCCTCCCTTGGGTTACTACAAACAACTAACCTAGCTCAGGGGGCTCTTTGAAGGCAATAAAGAAAAGTAACTTTTTATTTTAGAACCCCATCTTGCAGGGCAGCAGGTATTAAGCTGACGATAGCATTCCATGTATGTATCTAAAAATACATATACATAAAAACACACACACATATATATTTATATATATTCAGACTAGATATAAGGAAGACATTTTTTACAATGAGGGTGGTGTAACACTGGCACAGGTTGCCCAGAGAGGTGGTAGATGCCCCATCCCTGGAAACATTCAAGGTCAGGTTGGACGGGGCTCTGAGCAACCTGATCCAGTTGAAGATGTCCCTGCTCATTGCAGGGGGGTTGGACTAGATGACCTTTAAAGGTCTTTTCCAACCCAAACCATTCTATGATTCTATGATATATAGCTTCTTTTTATGTTATAGAATTTCCTAGCCATAGGGAATAATATTTTCTCCTCTATTAATAGCCAGGCCAGTGTCATGCACTGCAGGGAGGAAAATCAATGCTCATCACTATAAACAAAATTGATCTTCTGTTTAAGCCAATCTTTAAGGGTTGCAAATTTAGGGTCAGGGTTAAGGTTACGTGGAAAGTGAATGTTCATATTTCCAGCTGAGGGAAATATATCCTCTTCCTATGCCCTTTTGATGCGCAGTAACCAAAATACTAATTTGGGGGGATACGAGCGTGGGTGCAAAGTTTACACCATGCACTTACATATATGCAGGCAGATGAGATTGCTAACAATATCTCAGCACTTCCCATTGAAGTGAAGGGGAATTGCAAGTGCATAAGTTCTATATTTCAAAATAATAGACCAGTGGTTCAGTTGATGCAAATGGGAGGTGAATCAATTACATTAACATAGCTGTGTTGATTCATCTAAAATGAAGACATAAAATAGCTGTGCAAATGATTGCAAAATCTCTTTATCATATATACACATAAGTGCACGGTGCATCTGTATGATGTGATATATGTTTACAGAAAGGAAAAGACAGAGTCTTTTTTATTGTTGTCACAGTTTTGTTTCAATAAGGAAATGGAAGAATATACATGAGTATTGTTAGAAATAGCAATGTGGGGTCTTTTTAGGATAAATAATATATTCATTTGACAATCATTTAATCCATGGTCCATGTCCTTTGCCCTTAAAACATATGAACCAAAATTATATCCTGGTCTTTGCTAACCTAAATACCAGTTTCTGTTTTCATCCTGAATGAATGTTGCTTACTAGAGATAAATGCACTTCCTTGTTCTTTTTTTTTAGCTCTACACTCAGAAATAAAGTTAAGCATTTGTTTCAGCTAAGCACTTTGCTGAATGGGGTCAGTAAGCTATAGCCCATTGTCTTTAAACTACTGAAAACATTGACTTCAATTGCAGTCATTTTATTATACAATCAAAAATTGTTGATTGTCCATGTTTCATTCACTGGTCTGCAAATAACCATTTCAGAACAGCCAGACGATAAGAATCGAGGGAAATTACCACTGAAAATCACACTTTAAGTCACAGTTTAGAAACTGATTAATTAGGCCATCCACAGCGCTAGTACATCTATGTACATCGATATAATGGTATTACCATATGGTGGGGAAGGAAGGAAGGAAGGAAGGAAGGAAGGAAGGAAGGAAGGAAGGAAGGAAGGAAGGAAGGAAGGAAGGGGGGAAGGAAAAGGATTTTGTTCTCATGGTTCTCAAAAATACAATAAATGTTTTTCAGCTTTCAGACTGTGGAACTAACATTTTAAATTATTTTTAAAGACATTTTCTAGGCGAACATTATTAAGTTCTTCTTTTCCCTTTTATTTTTCTTATATTTTAGTCACAATACAAATCCAAATACTTGTTTAGGGCATTTTTTCACAGCTCCTTGAATTCCAGGGAAAGAATTCCATTGACTTAAGATGATCTTTGGATCAGCTCCTTCATGCAAGAGAGTACTAGTCTTTTACTGCCTGACCCCTCCACCTTCACTAGCGTGCTCAGGCCCTTGGAGGTCAAAGAGACAACTGGCTTATGCAGGGATTACTGACAGGAGTCGTGGATGCAGAATGGAGCTCACAGTGAGCTCTATCAGCACATTCATTATCAGTCCTCTAGTAGCTATTGTCAGGTGGTGAATGCCTCATCTATCAGAGATATCATTCCAGAATCAGATCCTGCAGACAAGATCTTCTTTCTGGAAAAAAAAAAAAAAAAAGAAAAAAAAAAGAAAAAAAAAAGGAAAAAAAAGAAAAAAAAAGAAAGAAAAGAAAAATCTCCTTCTGCCAAATGAATTTTAATGCCTAATTTTAAAGTAATAGAAATTCCAAAATCTCTTGATTTTATGCATGAGCTATTATGATCAATTGGGAAATTAAAATATGTTTTTAAAGCATAAATACCTATCCCTAGGTGGAATCTTATGTCTCTGAAGTAGCTGGCTTCAGTTTTGGGGATACATCTTATGCATTTTAATAGCAAATGCCTGAATACTGAACCAATAAAAAATATATAGTGGTTTCTTTGCAGCTACCCAAGATTCTTGGATCAATACAAATTCCATTTTCAAATATGTTAACAAATATATGTGTTCAGTGAAAATTATATATTACTTAACCTAAATACAGATTTATTTGAGCTATTCAGAGCAATTCCAGGCTCTTGAGGAAAGAATCTCTTTAAAATATTAATACTATTACACCTAATTTTAAATTGTTAAGGCTACAAATTAAGTGTAAGTGGTAAAAAAAAAAAAATCCATTAAAATGTATAACCATGCAGACACACAGGTAGGAAAAAAAATGGAAGAAGCCATCAATACATGA
The DNA here is from genome assembly GCF_028858705.1 of Grus americana. Classification (NCBI taxonomy): domain Eukaryota; kingdom Metazoa; phylum Chordata; class Aves; order Gruiformes; family Gruidae; genus Grus; species Grus americana. The sequence continues at coordinate 5,088,818 of NC_072854.1, read as the reverse complement.
CTCATGAGTTGAGGACAAAGATGTCAGCCTTACCTTTGAATTTACTCTTTTAAGTTTGTGACACAACCTTAATGCTATTTAAACATATAGTGGAGCGCAGTGTTTAATTAGGTAAGGAAACTTGCTCACTATTACTGCCAGTGCATAAGTGTATGAGCACAGTGGAGTACACTCAATAATCCAAAGAACCTGACACTGTATTATTTATTGGAATGTCTGCATTAATTATGGATGATTCTAATATAAGGTACATCTTTAATACATCACAGTCTACAGATGTTTTCATTCTCCACTACCAGAGAGAAGTTTAATGATAAGATTTTGCTTCATATATCGAAAGGCATCCAGAAAATAATGTGGATAATATCATCTGAGTCAGTTTGTGATCAGGTGAATTTCTAAAGTCCTAGTTTAGCTAGTTACATGCAGATAGTTTGGTTTAAAATAGCCCTGTAGGCTAACCTGGAGAGAGGAAAAAAAAAAAAAAAAAAAAAAAACCCAAACCAAACCAAAACAAACCCACACGTTTCATCACCAGTGTTTCCTCCTGAGCAGCTCTGCTGGTTTCGGCTGGGATAGAGTTAATTCTCTTCACAGTAGCTAGTACTGGGCTATGACTTGGATTTGTGCTGAAAACAACGTTGATAACACAGGGATGTTTTTGTTATTGCTGAGCAGTGCTTGCACAGAGCCAAGGCCTTTTCTGCTCCTCACCCCACCAGCGAGTAGCTGGGGGTGCACAAGGAGTTGGGAGGGGACACAGCCAGGACAGCTGACCCCAATGACCAAAGGGATGTTCCGTACCATATGGCATCATGCTCAGCGCATAAAGCTGGGGGAAGAAGGAAGGAAGGAGGGGACGTTCATAGTGATGGCGTTTGTCTTCCCAAGTCACCATTAGGTGTGATGGAGCCCTGCTTTCCTGGAGATGGCTGAACACCTGCCTGCCCATGGGAAGTGGGGAATGAATTCCTTGGTTTGCTTTGCTTGCTTTTGCTTTACCTATTAAACTGTCTGTATCTCAACCCACAAGTTTTCTCACTTTTATGATTCTCTCCCCCACCCCATCGAGGAGGAGTGAGCGAGTGGCTGCGTGGGGCTTAACTTCCTACTGGGGTTAAATCACAACAGCAGCAAAAATGTAAGGTCGTGATGACAGTTCCCACTAAACTTTGATGGCCTGGTACAAAATCCCTGTCACATATGGAATTTTCCTGTTACCTTGGTTGAGTATGGCTATTATGCTACATCAATGAGCAGGATATCCCATACAGCTTCCTATAGTGCTTTCTAGAGAGGAGGCTTCACACCTTTTCTTTGGTAGCTAGTTTTTTTTTTTTTTTTAAAAAAAAGTCAGTGAAAGTGTCTTACAAATTGTATTGAAATCAGACTATTTTAAGGAAAGTATGGACTTGACAGTTGACAGAGACAAGTGGAAATGTCAGAGAATCATTCTCTTAACTCTAAATTTTTCCACTGTTCTATTCTGCTCCTGAGGAATGTTCCTGTTGAAACCCATAAGCTTTTCCATAAGTTATTAGGTCTAGAAGGACTAGGTTCAAATGCCCATATCATGAGAAATGGAGCAAGAATTTGAACTAGGACTCCTGTTAATTTTCAAGTCACATTTTGAGGCTTTTCACCATCATGTGGTTTTCCAGAACCAGGTTTCATTCTGCTCTACCGCTGAATTGCTAACCTCATCCTATTTCATGAGCAGAGTTGATTATGTCTGTGTTTCCTTTTAATAGTTTCTCAGTGTGATATTAGTAGTGGAAATAACTTACAGCAGCAATATCATTAGAGAAATCCTAGGTGAAGCAGTTAGAAGGTATGGTCAGAGCAAGAAAATATGTGATCACAATTTGGAAAAAAAAAAAAAATGCTATCATAGAGAAAGACTCTTTAAGGGTGAATTTCTGGCTTCTTCCTTGTTATAAACTTGAGGGCACAAAGCATTGCTGAGATATCTGTGACTGTTTCCTTTCCCAAAATTTAAAAGCACTAATCGCTTACAAGCAAAGAAGAATTGACTGACAAGCTATGGATGTGAAGGAAGGCAAGGCTCTCGCATAGAAGAGTAATTAGAGTCTAGTTATGTCTGTGATTCTAATCAAACGTCCCCTTTCAGAACAGCAAAACACACAGAACATGAGAAATTTGACAAATCATTAGATAGGAAATAGAGATTATTAACGCATTTTCCAAAATTATTGTTATTCTGTTGCCCACCGCAATAAATACCTTCAGATAGCCACAGAATCAGAAGAGGATTTAAGGGTAAAAAAAGTGACCTACGTGAGTGAGATAGATCAGGTAAAGAGAAAAGAGGTCTGGGAGGATTACCTAATGAAGGGAAGCATAAAATATGTGATAGGAGCCAAGTCGAAGAATGAAAGAACTGCACAAGAGAGCAAGATAGATTAATAGGACATTCTTCAAGAACAGAAGAGGTCAATGGAAAATAAAACTGGCCTCTCCGAGATGGCAGGAGCAACTGACAGAAGTAGCTTTTGCTTTCAAGAGAAAGCTGGAAGGAGGGAGGGAGGTTTTTCATTGTCTCAGTGTTTGCAGAACTGGAGAGAGGACAGCTGCCACAGACAGTCATGTTACCCCCCTAAGGGATGCAGTAGAGATGCTGAAAGAAATTAGGAACGTGGCAGTAAAAGGCACTGGCAAAACTGCAGTGTTGTGCGAAGATTGAAAGGGGGGAAAATCCCAAAAGGGGCAGAGTGGAAGCAGCCTGTTTTTCTTGATGCAGGTGCCTAAAGGAGAGAGAAAAGGCGGGCAGACAGCTTGAAAACACAACTGTGGTGATGAAATAAATGCCTTAAAGCAGGAGTGTGTGAAAGACCAAGATACACCATAGGCTATTGTCAAGGAGGACCAGGTGGAGAGCCCTCCATGGAGCAGGTACAGCCCTAGGAGCCACGTAAGAAGGGGCCCTAGGCAGCTTCCCCGGTAGGATCTCCATGCCTTTACAAGCCCAAGCCAAGAGAAGCTGCTTTCTTGGGGTCTGGCTGGAGAGCAAAGACAGATGGGATGGGGCACTCAGCAGCTCAGGGAGCTGTGGGGAAACAGTCAGGAGTGGGAGGAATGAGATGGCTGCAAGATCAGTTCAGTGGAGAGGATAAACATGAGGAGCAGCTCCAGGTGAGAAGTAAACCTGTGGTTGTTGGGCAGGGTCCTTGAAAGACAAAGCAGGGAAGTCACATCACCAAGACACTTATCACAAGAAATAACAGGGCAGGGACAGGGACTGTGGGGCTCACAGCCCCGTTTGGCCAGAAATAGGCAGCAGTCAGCAGGGAAGAGACACTAAGGAAGATGAGGACAGGGGAAGGTGAACCTGAAAAAGGAGAGGGTCCGTCATTGACAGGCAGTCAATGGCTCACCCTTGCCAAATGTCTGGAAAGTCACATTGCAATGCAGTGGCCACAAACTCTGCCCTCCTGATCCTTGCATAGACTGGTATCAACGGCATTCACTGCCCGTGAGCACTGGTCTGGTTTTTTGCAAGGCGATATTGATCACTATTGACACCTTTGAAGCCATCTCACCTCTCCCTTTTGCATTGACTCTGAGTGATGCCAGGCACTTGGCTTGAAATATGGCTGCCCTGAAAGCCTCAGCAAGCAGGAAATCTTGCTGCCATCAAAGAAATGACTGGAGACACCAGTTATCCCCTTTAATACTTGACTGATATATTCACAGCATTTTAATTGCTTGCAAATGCGTTTTCTCTGTCCCGTTATGTTGCCTTTCGGCTGTTGTGGTGAGGCAGAATACAGATTTGCAAGGAGGAGGAAACATGGTGGTGGGCATCAGAGAGTTTAGCTACGTTCAGAGGGAAGGGGAATGGACAGTTTTTTGCAGAACATCTCTGGTCTTGCAGCTTGAAGAAACCCCCTCCAAAACTCCCCACACTCATTGCCCACAGCTACAGTCTGTGAACTCCAGTGTTGAATCTTCCTCTCTTCCTTTTTTCCTCCTTGGAAGAGGAAAAGCAATATAATGTAACTTTTACTCTCAAAATAATGATTCTTAAAGGGAAACAAGAGGAAAAAAATATCCAAAATTTCTCGCTATAGTCCCTTTTTGTTTTCCCCTGAGAGTATATAGAGTTTATTTATTTACCAGACAGGGGTTGTCTTTCTCTGTTTGGCTGAGTGGAAAGGCAGGCACGCAGACACGTCTGCCTGAAAATGAAGGTGGGTAGTCTGTGTGTGCATTTGGGGGGGTGCTACCAGTTCCCTCCCTCCAACCCACGGAGGTCTGGGCCTCTCCCAGGGTTTTCCCCGCATGCCAAGTTCAGGGAAGGGAGATGGGGCAGTGATGCTCAGCACAGAGGGGGCCCATGTTCAAGTTCACCCCCTCTGCCAGACAAGAGGGAGGAGTTCAACGGACCAGGGGAGCAGGAGAAAGAGAAAAAGATTTGCCGGGGGAGGGGGAAGGATGAGACAAAGGATCGACAACAATAGATCTGCAAACAATGGGCAGGACCCAGTGATGCACAAAAGCAGCCCCAAGGCTGCTTTTGTTTTAGGTCAGCTGGGTGTCCTCAAAGCTCACAGCCCCCAAACTTAAGGAACTGCAAATGACAAAGGGGATGGAGAAGAGTATTAAGCAAAAAGCCTTTGCCGGCTGCTAAAAGGGGACTTAACTGTGGGTCCTTCACAGAAAAGGGCATCACAGAGGATGGACCCTGCTCCAGGAATGTCCTGGTGCTGCTGACTCCAGCAAACTCCAGAGAGCTTGAACTGCTCTCTGGTCTCACTCAGACACAAGAAACTCCAGGAAAAGTCGTCAGAAGTTTAGGTCGAGTAAGGGTCAAGCTTTGGTGACTCTCAGCAGAATAGAAGGCTTTTAATTGGGAAATAAACAATTATTGGGCAACCAGCAAAATGCAGGAGCTAGGCAGGAAGACAAAAAAAAAAGGAAAAATTTGTAATTTCAGGCTTCTAAATGCTAGGAAACCTTTGTAAGTCAAACACGAGGTGAGAGAGCTCTGTGAGTCGGGGGAGCTGCTCTCATACAGCAGCCAGACGTCAAGCCCAGACTGTCCCTGCAGCAGCACCAGCCGCTTTGCACACTTCAGTGAACCATCGGAACTGAGATCATCCCAGAGAGGGAGCTTTTATTTTCTTGGGTTTTTCCCCAACATACCCACCCCTTTCAGTAGCCCAGTCAGCTTTTTTTTTTCAAACCTCTTAAAATAAATAATAAAAATTTTAAAAAGCAAAACAGAAAGCCTTTCTGTAGCTTAGGAGCAGAAGTAAACTTTTAAGCAGGGGATAAACAACGTGCCCAGCCACAATGAAACTCAACGTGAAGTCTGTCTGCTCTGACCATTAGCTTATGGCGCTGGTTGGAAAACCAGAAAGCTTCCAATTAACTTTCTTGAAAGAATTTCTTTGGGAGCAATTAATAAGTGCTTTGCAGTTTGACTCGCGTTATTAATTGGATTGGGGGGGGGATTTAAAAGCGCAAACGGTCTATATGATTTTTAGGGTCTGTAAGCGAAGCTAACAGATGGAACTGACCAGTAACGTGCATCTGGCAAGCCGGGTTTCTTATAAACTTTCCTCCAAACAAAACCATTTTGGTGGCTTTGTTGTTGTTTGAAGCGAAGTTGGGCTCCGAGCTGGCTGGTGTTGTGGCTGTGGGTTTGTCTGGGCTGCGTGTGCGTGGGGAGGGGGGATGGAGGGGGAAGAGGTCCGACCGGGGGGAGATCTATCGCAAGACGGATCTCTTGAAGCAAGGTGATCTGTCAGCTCGGGAAACGACTTGGGAAAGCACCAGCACTTGCACCCTGCGTGTCCTCCCCCGCACTCACGGGAGCTGGGCAGCGCCCTCCCCGAGGCAGCGCTCAGGTGCGGGGTGCTAACGGTACCCACAGGATTCAAAATGAGGGAATCTGCGCCCAAATCCTTTCCCCATCTCTCCCACATCGGTAGTTTTATGGGGGAAAAAAAGAAAAAAAACGCTTAGAGGGACAAAGTCCTGCGGAGGTGAGCTGGTGGGGAGCGCTGCCGCCCTGGAGCACCGCAAATCACGGCAGGGACTGGGCTGCGCTCCGCGCCCCCCTTGCCAGGGTCACCCCCATCGTTTCCCCTCGCTGTGTGTACCCCAGTTATTCACTGAGCTGGGCTTGCCTTGGCGAGGTCGAGGAAAATATCCCCCCCTCAAAAAAAAAAAAAAAAAAAAAAAGAAAGGACCCAGACAGGACTAAAGTAACACCAAAGTGCTGGGGGAAATCCGCCAAGCTTGGGAAGGGGGAGGAAGGTGCGGTGACCTGGATGTGTGGGAGGGAGTTTACCTTCCTCCTCGAAGGGAAGGGACACTTCTCCCTCCGTCAGGAGTGTGTGCCCAAGGTGTCTTAACTTTGTATTTTGTTAGGTCTAAGCCGTCCTGCTCGAGGCTGGTGTGGCTGCTCACACTGCGCTCGCCAGGCTCCAACGAGGTGTTGGAAAGAGCAGAGTGTGCACATTTCTACGTATTCTTTTATTCTCTCAACTACCAAAATCTTGAGGAGTCCAAACAAAATCTGAACTTGGAAGAGTTCCCAAAATTTTCTCAAATAGGGGCCCTTCCTTCCTTCCTTCCTTCCTTCCTTCCTTCCTTCCTTCCTTCCTTCCTTCCTTCCTTCCCATTTTCCTCCCACTTCCCTTTCCCCATCAGGAAAGGCGGGGCGGGGGGCTCGGGGGAGGGGGGACCACAGCTCCCCAGCAGTGCACTGGAGAGGTACGAGGTGCGTGTTTGGTGCTGGCCCCTCTGCACGCCTGGATCATGGCACTTTCCCATTTCAGACAATGCTTTTCGGTCCCAGCCGTGTGCCTTTGTCCATTTGTAGAAGGAAAAGAGGGCTGAATGACAGCTTCTGTTAGCCTGCATGAACAGATACCAATAAACCCTCCCAAAACCTGGACCTTAAAAAAAAAAAAAAAAGAAAAAAGAAAGAGAGAGAAGGAGAGAGCCACATGCCTATTTGCCTGCGGCTTATTATTAAGACACCTTCGCAGCTTAAACGCTTAAAAGCAACCCAAATTAAATGGCAATTAAAAGCAAGTTACACCCTCTCCTATCTCCAGGCTTATCATTTGTGGAAGCTAGCCATCAGCAGAGCCACCCCGCCGGGAAATGCCATTTGGGCTGGCATCTTCTCGGAGGGCGTGTGACTCCCACCTCCCCCCCCCCCCCCCCAGCCCCGAGCGGCCCCCCCCGGGCGCTCCCCGTGAGGAGCCCGCAGTCACTTCGGGGGGCTCCAGCCCCTACCTGGGGGCAGAGGCAGAGGGACGGGGATGGGGCGGGGGGGGGCGGGGGATTGGGGGGGGTGGGTGCTGAGCAGGCAGAGAGGACTTATTCCCCGAGTGGTAACTCCTCGGACCGGTGTCATTAAATAAATAAATAACGTACCCCTCCAGCTTTGCAAGCCAGGGCTACGCAGCCTCCGTGCATTTCCATCACTAAAATAGATCGGCACTTAGAAATGTCGAAACAGCTATCAGTGGTCTTTAGCTCATACGTTCCCTTCTCTATTTTTTCTTTCTCCTATTACAGATGTGATTTCGTAGATCTATATGTATTTTATGTATAATTCCATATAATATGTCACTGCAGTGATACTTTGTGGTCTCACCCTAGTTTTATGTTTGAAAATGCTATTTAAAGAAGCCTGTAAGATAGCATATTAGGAAGCTTTAAAAGCAGGTTGGAGTGTGGGGTGGACTTAAATTCGATGTAAATGCAAGGGGAAAAAAAAAAAAGAAAAAACCAAACCAAAACCAAAACAAACCACATAGTTTTCATTTAGAAAAAAAAAAAATACAGTTAAACAGACACACATACAAATGTGCAATCTTAGATTCTGGTCAATACTTAAAAGCAGTATAATCAACAGGAAGGAGCACTTACCTATTGAAAAGGATGGTTTAATAATATATATTAATATATATTAGCTTTATGTCTTCCCAATAAAATGTACACAAAATACCCCCTTCGATCAGATTAGCTCCCATATTAGCCTGGGTAAGAAAAAGCATTCTAAAGAGTGGAGGAAAAAATGTATAAAAATGTTGAAAGAACCTACAGTTCCTTATTAGGCGAAGATACAATATTTATTCCTTGTCTCCTGGGATGAAGCTCCTCTATCTATTGTCCTCCCAGTTCTCAGTGCTGATGCTTAATTTTCAAAACTTCTATATTACCAAGGGACCTACGACATCAGCCAAAGAAATACCCAGCAAGTACAAAATCTGATCCAGGGAGCAGCTTTTGTGCAGAGGGAAAATTTTGTTCCTACAGGTTTTTAAGGAGGTGCATGGAAAAGCGAGAGATCTGATCTATGCAGATACATTGCAAATTCTCTCTGTCTGTAGAGATTTTTTCTAAAAAAAATTGGGGAAATACGTGAACTTTGGATTTTTCAAATTTTTTTCTTTTTTTTTTTTTAATTTGGAGAGGGGAAATTTATCCAGAGTTTTTTTTCTCTCTTTTTTTTTTTTTTTTTTTCGGAGAACCAAAAAATGTCAACTACCTTTCCAGGTCTCGTCCACGATGCAGAGGTATTTTGTGTGTGTGAGTGAGTGTGTGTGTGTGCGTGTGCGTGTGTGGATGTGTGTGTGCGTGTGTGTGCATATGTGTGTGTGTATGTGCCTGTGTGGTTGTTTCCATTTTTTTTTAAATCCATATTGGACCGTTACATTTAATTATAATCCGGCTTCAGAGATAACTTAAAGAAGTATAGAGAGAAAATTCGTTATGACATCTGTCGCCAGAAAGGGCAACTCATTACCACGTTAAAACCGTTGCCAGAACGAAAATCAGAATAATACCCCTAATAATATAATGAAGTGGAGAGAAATCACCACCAGCTCGCCAGCAATGGGGAGTTTTCACTAAAAAACAGGACTCCCCTTTTCTTTCGAAACGCAGGAAAAGGCGGGGGGGGGGGGAAATTTTGGATCTGATTCGTTATTTTAAAAAGAAAGAAAAATAGGGGTTCAAAATAAAAAAAAAAAGGAAGGAAGGAAGAAAGGAAGGCAAGCAGGCGGCAAAGCTTTTTAAACGTGTAACGCTGTAACATAGGGACGGGACTTTGTATTCTCGGTAGTTTCCTCTGTTTGATGACTTTTTTTTGTGTGTCAGCCCCACATATTACAGCTGTGATCAGGAGGTGAATGGATAGCTAGATGGATGGACAGATAGAAAGATAGATAGTGTTTATTTCAGTGCGTGGATTCCTTTCGCTTGACGGTATTAAGGGCAGGCTGGGCTGTTTATGATTTTTTGAACAGACCTTTATGGCACCAGCCCAAGGTAGGAAAGGATCTTTTGTTGCTGGGGTTGCCGCTCGCAGGCTTAGACGTTTCTGCAGGGGGAGAAGCTATGCAGGACAGCGTGCTTGGAAGAACCGCACCCGGGGTTTTCAATGACAAACCTCCAGTTTTGGGGTCTTCTTTTCACTTCTTCCTTTCAGATACGTCATGACGGATCAAACAGTTACCGTTTGATGCAGCTTGGATGCTTGGAGTCTGTGGCCAACTCGACCGTCGCCTATTCCTCCTCATCTCCTCTCACTTACTCTACCACGGGCACCGAGTTCGCCTCCCCGTACTTCTCCACTAACCACCAGTACACCCCACTGCACCACCAGTCCTTCCACTACGAGTTCCAACACAGCCACCCGGCAGTCAACCCCGACGCTTACTCCTTGAACTCTCTCCATCACTCCCAGCAATACTACCAGCAGATCCACCATGGGGAACCCACTGATTTTATCAACCTGCACAATGCGCGGGCACTCAAGTCCTCTTGCTTGGACGAGCAGAGGAGAGAGCTGGGGTGCTTAGATGCTTACCGCCGCCACGACCTGTCTCTTATGAGCCATGGATCCCAATATGGGATGCATCCAGATCAAAGACTCCTGCCAGGACCAAGCCTCGGGCTTGCAGCCTCGGGAGCAGACGATTTGCAGGTAAATAGCATGCGATCTCCTTTCGAGGCACCTTCTTCTCCCCTCCCCCTGCCCTGGTCCCCCCCGCACCCTCCCCATTTTCCTCTCTCAGAATAGCTCATACAAAGAAGGGAAGATTCGTCCAAAATCTGGTCCAGAGCCCGTCCCCTCCAGAGTAGTAGCAGCAAAAAATAAGGGGGGGGAAGCAAGTGGTCTTTCTTGGCCAAACAAACAAACAAACAAAAAACCCCTCTCGCCTGACTTCCCCGCGTGGGTTGTGTCTCTGTGATGGCTGAGACCGTGGGACTCATCCGGAGATCTCGGGGTGCGTGTGTGCCTGTGCGGGTCCGTGTGTGCGTGTACCAGCCCTTATCGAAGTCACACAGAAACCAAATCAAACCAAACCAAAGCCTCCTTCTTGCTTTTCCTAAACTTTTCTTTTCTTTCGGCGAACGGAACAGTTTAAACGACTTGGACCGACGTAGCAGGGAAATGTGTTAAGAAAGGGATGGAGTAGGAAAAGAGAAAAAAAGCAGGGGCAGGAAATAAATCTGGTTTCCGACATACATACAAAGGCAAACCTTCCGTTCAACTCCGAGGCATGAGGCAGGGAAGAAATAAACGGGAGCAAACGTTCATCAGAAATATTCAGTATGATAAAATTCCCTCGCAATATCCGATCTAGATGTCAATAGGGAGAGAAGTACAAGCAGATAAAGCTGAATTCATCTATCTATGTGTCTAATCATTCATCTGTTCCACCCCTAACCGGCATCCGGACCCATCAAAAAAATTCTATTTCTGTATATCAAAACCTCAGCTTTATCAGCTCAGAAATCCTTTCCCCCGCATTAAAAATTCACCTCCGGTAAATTGAGCTGGTTTCTTAAATGAAATTTGTTTCCAAAACTGCAAACAACGCCCTCCTGTAGCTAACACCCCTTTCGAAAAGTCCCCCAAGTCAAAAGCAAACCTTCCTTCTCCCGACGAGCTGAGGAACTAAAGGCTTCCCGAGCACCGGGGAGAGACAAACAGGACCGTATTTACTGTACTTACTTTTCCCCCAAATCTCGCTCCCAGTCATACAAAGCTCGCTATGTTGGTCCTTCCAAAAATACGCAGCGGTCAAAGGCTCGGGGGAAAAAAAAAAACAAACAAAAAAACCAAAACCAAACCAAAACCCGAAGTTTGTAAAACTAAGAAAGCTTATTTTCTTCCCTTAAAAACAAAACAAAACAAAAACACAAGCCAAACTCTCTATTTATATCGGAGAAAAGATTTTTTTTTCCTTTTTCCTTTTTTTTTTTTTGAGGGAAATAATCCAACAACCCAACAACAACAAAGAATGTGATCTTTTATATGTCTGAGGAGGAAACCCTAACTATTTAAACGTAGCATTCTCCATTAAAATTCACTATAGAATTTTATCCTCTCTGGCCATTTTTTGTTTACATTTTTCACAAGGATCTCCTTATGTTACCCCCCTCAAAAAAAAAAAAAAAATCTGCCATTCACTGCTCAGCCCAACTAAAACCTATTTACTCCTTTTTATAACCACGTCTGCTGCTGATTTTTTTGTATCTGTACAAATTTTTTTTCTTTGGCAGGCACAAAGCCTTGTATTTTTCAAAAGAGGGGATTAGGAACGTTTGCAAGACAGCAGACAATGCCTAAGTCCCGGGCAAAAAAGCACCATAGTTTATCCAATTTTCGACTTAGTGCCATTCAACTGGTCATTTATGCAATGTCATCCGACCAAACAACATGTTTCCCTTAAAAAAAAAAAAAAAAAAAAAAAAAAGAGAGAGAGGTTGGTTAAGCTGCTAGAGGCACATTCTATTTTTTATTTATTTAAAGAAGAAAAGAATAAACAGCTTTTATTTGGAAAATAATAATTTTTCGATCATACTTTATTCGAAAGTAAAAGACTTAGGTCTTTGTACCTAAGCTTTTCTTTATTTTTCCTCCTCCCTCTTCTCCCGAACCGAAGAGGGAGTGTATTGAGATATCGAAAACCCTGAGCGGTGAGAAGTTGAAAATATTAATATTTGTCGTTATGATTTAGATGATTCAGAACAAACTTGAACTCTTGCGATATCGCCTTGGACTTAGAGGGAAGCGTTTTGGTGGCGAACAGAAACAGGACTGTACACAAATACTTATAAACCAAAATCGTGGTCTAACCAGTCTTCGCCTTTCTCCTTAGTCTTTCTTTTTAAAACGTTCATCAGCATATGCCTCATTTCAAATGCAACAAATGTAAATATACTTTTCCCTGCACAGAATTTTAAGTGAATGTCCAATAGTTTCGAGGGCGGTTTAAGTCAGCCTAACAGATGCAAACAGTCTTGGAGCTGGAGTGGCATCTTTCAGTGCCCTAAAAAGATTTTCCATGGGCAACAAAGAAAACTGTCACACCTTTTCCCATCACCGCTTTAATTTATGCTCAGTCGCCAAGTTTTTTTCATATTGATTTCATAATCACTTTAAGGCAGAACACTTAAAATAAAAAAGAGCCTTGAAAAGGAAGGTCTTACAGGGCCAGCGCCAATATGGTGAAAGTGGGGGAGAGAGCCAGGACTGTAAAGGTTGTTTTGTAAAGTGGGGTTTTTATTATGCACCGACTCTCTCCGCATTTACTTAACTCTTCACGGGCTGTTGAGTAGGTTAACACCCTTAAAGGCCTCTTTCATGTCCAATACCTCGTTTGTTTGTAGAGGAAAATGCGTCTTTAACACATTTCCACTGGGCAAAGATTTAGGTTTGGTTTGTTGTGGTTTTTTAACCCCAACATAAGGAAAAACCCAAAGAAAACCCAACCCTTTCAAGTCTTTTATCATTCCAATAAAAATATTTATTAAGGAGGGCGAAGATCCCCAAATAATCAGCCTTGTAACAGGAGAATAAAGAAGTGAGATCTCTTCGGATGTGCACCAGAAGCCCTAGGCAGGTTTTTGGATGGCTCTTCACCCCACGCTCACACATGGGTGCCCGTGTGTGTGCGCACACAGATGCATATTCATCCCCACCTATGTGCGGACACACGCATTGTTACAACACCCTTACGACTCCGTGCAGCCGGCAAAGCCCAATAGGTCGTCTGTTGTTTGTGCTCTTTGTCTACTCCTGTGCACACTTTGTAAGTCGGTGTATATGTGTCACGAAACATATATATCAAATTAGCTGTGTATATATATAAATAAATATACAGCTAAACGTACGAAAATACTATATAAAAGTGTAATTTTACCTTCGTGCGTGCAATGTAAAGTGCGTACACACTTCTCTCAGGACTACTTGTTTATCTCTCTGTCCTGCCACGTAACTGCCGATCTAACTCTCCAGTTCAGGAGCAACTCGTATTTAAATGGCAAATGAATGTGATAATTGTTCTGCATTTCGTGGGATAAGGGCAGACTGCAGGATGGCGATGGGATTTCGCCGGAGCACTTGAGTTCGATGAGAGTAACTGTGTTTTTTCCAGTTCACCTTAACTATTGTTCCTGTGCGAATCGTGTAACAAAGCAAAAGCTATGTGATCTCTCTGTGGGTTTCTGTATCTGATTTCTTTCTTTCCTTTCTTTCCTTTTTTTTACCCCTCATTACTTAAGAGCTCAGTGGAGGCCCAGTGTGGACTTGTACTGAACGGGCAAGGAGGTGTGATAAGAAGAGGTAAGAGGTTACAAATACTTGCGTCTATCAATTTTGGTAAACATGAACCCCTCTCCATTTCTTTCTCTCTGTCCCTCCCCCACTGTTTAGCGTAGTTTGGAGTTACCGCCGAAATAGCGATAATCTGACGTTTGACAGAAGTACGTTCAAACTAGCTTAGAGCACTTCACATTTCACAGTCCATTTGGACTTTACAAGTGATCTGTTCCTCGGTAGTTCTCGGATGCTCCCGCTGAATCCAGAGGTTTCTTGACTCGTTTTATCATTCCCCGTTAAATCGAGTTGATCCCTGATAGTTTGAGAAACGTGTTCCCTGGCTCCGGGCGGTTAAATCGGCAGTTTGAAGTCTTGTGGGAAAAGGAAGGAGCTTTTTTGGAAATGTGGTTTCAGTAGCACTACAGATCGGTGTGGAACTCGCTTTTGAGTGTCACTTCATTTGATACCCATCTGTCAATGCAAATATCTAACGTCAAAGTTAGAGGAAAGGTTTGGAACTCTTGTTAAATACGCATTTATTCAGCATTTGCGAAATCTGAGTGTTCGAGGGGAGTGGTGTCTGTGTGTTATTACCGTCATTTACCGTGAAGAGGAACAAAAGTAGTTAAAGGCCTAACGCAGGAACACATTCTTCTTACAAGATTAAACACATACTTTCATTCACAATATAAAACGAATAATGCAGTCGGAGGCAGAACTCTTCGCGACTCAGCCTCTTGGAATGCGCATTTCTTATCCCATTATTACCTTTCCTTATTCATTATACCCA